>NC_045127.1:34965743-35565743 GCF_007655135.1 Punica granatum | reverse complement strand
TTAAGTGGCTCTTCGAGCGTCTCAAGAAGTACAAGCTTCGACTCAACCTGGCGAAGTGCACTTTTGGTGTTAAGTCAGGAAAATTGTTAGGGTTTGTAGTGAGTGAAAAAGGCATTGAGGTTGACCCCGACAAAGTCAAGGCGATCATGGAGTTGCCTCCTCCATCGACAGTGCGCGAAGTAAGAAGCTTCTTAGAACGATTGAATTACATCGCACGCTTCATTGCAAATTTGACAGAACAATGCCAACCACTCTTCTGCTTGCTTCGCAAAAATGCAGCAGTTGAGTGGGATGATTGTACGGACTCGAATGTGGACTCTCGTCGGGGACCGCATCGCGCGCTTTTGGATCGTGTGGCTTGGAAGATTGTCCGCCATCCCGTGGGGACGCATGACGGACACGTGTGAGATAAGGAGTAGCCACTTATCATTTTACGACTCGTAGGTCGAGGGCGGATAAGTTACCCGGGGTCGAGGGGTACGGAACACCTAGTTTGTTGTTAAGGCATTGGTCTGTGCGGAACCGGAAAGTCCGTGTTCGGGGGTTCATGTTACGTGCGGACCTATATCCCGCACGCCTTTTCGGTACTCTGGTTTGCTAGGCTTGCATGTTTTATTATTTACCGCGTGGATTAAGTTGCACTCGGCTCGCACGTTTTGACATCGGAGATTCGGTGAACTAAACGATGTCGGTTGAGAAGCCGAGAGAGAAGCAAACCCGTATGTCGGGGAGTTGGTTCATAATCTTGCGTTACAGTTCATCGAACCATGGAGGTTGAATCCCTGCGTGAACAAAAACCGCGAGTTCTTGGGATTACTTTTCTTTGGGCAAGCATTAGACCGATTCGATTAATTCGACTCTCGGACCGTTTGCTTACCGACTGGAATTCTTACAAAATGAATGCATAGAATAAAAGTTCTTACAATGCTCTCGAAAACAATAAATACAAATTACAAATGGTCAAATTCTAATCGACTCGCGTTCGGTTATTATTCCACTCTAACTCATCGTGAGTTTAGGGAAACACCGAAAAACTGAAATTCAATGCACGCTCTCACTGAATAGGGCGTTGGACCCTGTGAGTGTTGATTAGGGCGTTGGACCCTGTGATCAATGATTAGGGCGTTGAACCCTAATATCATTCGGCTTAGGGATCAGGCTCGACCCGCATGACAAATAGGTGCAGAAAGGTAACACGTAACATGTTAATAACAGACAAAGTGTTTGTTACTGTCAATTGTACGTGTCTTAGCAAGTTTATTGACCCATGGGTATTGTTGCAAGCAAATGCCATATGCTAAGCAAAGAATCATGCAAAACATTTTACATTTGGCTTTGTTTTGAGAACTTGACAAAGAGAGTCAAATCTCGTGTGTGTGGATTGCTTTTACAATGATTCGGTGTTGTGATACTGAATTACCACTGAATTGATCCAAACTTGTATTTTGACTCTAGATTTGGAACTTAGAGTTCCACCTAACCATTTTCTAACATTTGGTTAGATCGAATGAAATGATTAGTCAAGTAATTGTATTTTCGATTCAGAATACCCGACTAGCACCCTAAACGATGCTAAGATGACGCCAAATCACAAAATGATGTTCTTGCCCTTGATTTGAAAATTTGTTTTCAGAAAAGGGAAACAACACAATACGGAATTGAAAGTATGAGGGTTTTGAAAAAGGCATTAACACCGTTTTATAATTCGTCGATGCGAGTTACAAATTAATGTCCAATTCGTGCAAACTTATTTAAATTGAATTGAATTAATCGTATGAGCGTCCCGATTAACCCGTTCGTGGAATTAATGCTCAAGGTTATTGCCGAATGCATTAATTGTGAAAACGATTCGTGATTCGATAACCGAGATGGTTTCACAAGAATCGATGATAATTTGGTCAAATAACCAAAAATACCCACATAACCGAATGAACCCAAATAAGTCATCGATATTCGAATCCATGCATGTTTGCTTGAAAGACATTTCATGTGAGGTTCTTGATGTAAAGAAACTTGTAAATTGCATGGGATCCGAGAACGGACTTAAAACGGGAGGAGAAAGCCTCATGGAACCCGAATAACTCCATGAGACTCTCGGCCAATTCTCCTTGGAGAAAACCGAGAGATCTCATGGCCCGTATTAGGTTCCAAGAGGTTTCCACGTCTTGTTTTGAATCATTTCTCGCATGCTCAAACAACAAACACGATAAATGACATGTTTTTGACAAGAGTCGGTATTGTCATGATTTGTTTAACGCATTCAAACATGGAGGCATGCACAAACATGTTATTTACGGAATCAATAAAACAATACCGACTTCATTCATGTAAGAAAACACGAGAAAACTCGGGAATTGAGCTTGGATCGGGCTAAGAAGGCCGATCTTAACCTGAGGAAAGGAAGCCAAGCCTCGATCACCTCTTCTTGAGGCAAACCCGAGAGCTCTTTTGCTTGTTTCGGGTCGAGATGGTCTTCCGAGTGACGATCCAAACGTTTCCCGACATCTTAGCACGTTAATAGAGGATGAACATGCATGGCATAATGTGAAAATGCATAAAAATATAAACTTGCATATGGAATATGTCATATACTTCATATCACTCCATAGCCATGCAAAAATATAAAAAGCCCTAACTCCTCTAAGTCGAGAATGTTTTACCTAGCCTCGGGATACGAGGAAAGAGTCGGGGAAGTGTTCGAGAGTCGAGTGACTCGATTGAACGCTTGGAAGAGTGCACGGGGGCAAAGGATGCACGTTCGGCAAAGATGGGCGCGCGGAAGGACGTCGGGTGTGCGGGCAAGGCACACTAGCGCGCGGGTACTGTTAACCCGAGAGCACAATCTTCGCCCGAAATGAAGAAATCAGCCTGAAATGATGAGCAAATGACTTCAAACAAAAAATCTAAGTTCATAAATGAACTCCTTGGGTCCAAAACATGTGGTCCATGGAGTTTGAGAATTTTTTAACTTAAGTTGGGATGATGAACATCGGTTTCCGACTTAAGAAACTCAAAGCTTTCTTCGGTTTTTCTCTCTTGGTTTTGAAGTGTTGAAACTTGCTGGTTTTGGCTATGAAGTTGAGAGCTTTTCTTGAGGGAGAAACCTTGCAGAGAGTGTGCAAGAAGAGAAGTGATTAACTTAATCACTTTTGGGCAATTTATAGGCAAAACTAATGAGCAATTAAGCAAAAGCAAGTGCTTTTAACCCCTTGGATTAAGCTTGGACGGTTAGATTAAGAAAATATCAAGCCTCATCTTCTTCCATTGCATTAATGAAGAAGAGATAAGACATTGATGAGCATTGATGAGGAGTTGAGTCTTGTCTTCAACCTCTCCAAGATATTTTGGCTAAGAGAGGGCAAGTTGGCAAGTTGGCTTCTTGCATTGAAGAAGAAGTAGCCGAAATTTTTAAGGCATTGAGGAGAAATCGGGAGAAAGCTCGGGTCTCGGTTGGTCTCGTATTCGAAGTTTGTGGTTTGAATTGAACGTTGAATTGTCGATATACGCGAGGAAACGAATTTAATGAGTTCGAGATTGGCATTTTCAGTGAGAAATTGCCAAATGTCTGTATGAGGCTCGGAAGCCGATTTTGCTCCTTTTACGCATTCAGAGCGACGTTACCCACTTCTGACAGCATATCTTGTATCTGCATCCCACGTCGGTCATTTTGACATAAATTGTCAAATTACGTGGGCATTTGACCCTTAAGCCGGTAATGCAAATATGGAGCGGGAGATGTCCTAGGAGGCCGAAACTGGATTTCTCAGATTGCTTTCTGAGTATCTTGGGCAATCCGGAGATCACTGTGATATCTGTTTGTTGAGATTGGGCCTCTAAGGACATGAAAAGTGCATCTGAGACCCTTAAAGCACTGCTCTGGGGGTCTAGATTAGTTGTGTGATTCATTCCGACGATTCCACATTGAGCCTTGAGAAGGCTAGCACTATGTAAGGTAGGCATCCAGCGTCAAGTTTCCCCAAAGAGGACATCGGGATATGAATTTCCATTGAAAATGGCCTTTTATGCTCCTCGAAGGTTACTCAGGAAACTGAAAAGGGTTTTGCTGTCTGATTTGCCTAATTGCGTTTGTCCGCTGGAGTTTTTGGGGCAATACAGAGTCAACTTCGTTTGCCGTTATTCTATTAGAGCAGTCTCCGGTTATGCTCTTCCGAAGAGGGGTATGCCCGTTTTGTCGCTCGGAAGTCATTCGAGGTGTCTATATGGCTTCCAAAAAACAATTTGAAGCACGGCTTGTGCTCTGTATGATTGTGGGGCATAGCAGCATCTGATATTTGAAATTAACTTTTCTCCGAGAAACCGACATTTTTGGACTTCCACTGAAAAGTTGTTCTGTATAGAACAGATAATTTGCGAAATGCGTTTGAAAACACTTTTCTTCTGTTTGGCATTGATGTGGATTTTTGAAGTCCAATATTGGCTATCTTCTGACGGTCGAGTGAACTATCGGAAAATAGGACTATCCATGTGGTACACTGGAAATGCCGGTTTTGGACATTGTTGAGCTCTCTAGTCATTTTGTTGCCTTTTGGTGACCCCTGGAGTACTTCTGTCATATGTCTATGTCATCTGCTCAATTTTGCCGACTTGAGGATTAATAGTGATTTCTTGCTCTGCCGAGCCGTTTTCTATATTCCTGCTCAAGTTATAGTCTGGACCATTGCTAATATCGTTGTTTGGAATGGTGAGCTAAAATGGGGTGCTGACAATGATGAGTGTCAGAAAGCTTTCGATACAGTCAAGGCATATCTAATTCAGCCGCCAGTGTTAGTCCCACCTTCATCGGATCGTCCTCTCATCCTGTACTTGATAGTACGCCTACAATCCATCGGGTGCATATTAGGACAAAAGGACGATTCCACACATGCAAAGCGAGAAATTTATTATCTAAGCAAGAAGTTCACTAAAGGGGAGTCCAACTACCCTGAAATAGAGAAAATATGTTGCACACTCGTGTGGGTCATGCAAAGGTTCCAGCAGTACACTCTCTATCATACCATCCGTCTACTATCAAAGACGGATCCCCCGAAGTACCTGCTCGGTAGTCCGTCCTCCATGAGGAACATAGCGAAAATGGCGTTGTCAATTGACGGAGTACGACATCGAATACGTGTCGCGCACATCAGTGAAGTGCCAGGCGATAGCAGACCATTTGGGGGAATTCCCAATTGATGATGACACACCGATCAACTCTGACTTTCCAAATGAAGGGATCCTCCAACTGAATGATGAGGAGGAGAGTCCTAGGTGGAAGATGTACTTTGACGGTGTAGTCAATTCTACTGGGTCTTGTATCTCCTGAAGGACGTTATTTCCCGGTTGCAGCGAAGATTCATTTCTCCTACACTAACAACATAGCCGAGGACGAAGCATGTATCATCGGCTTGCAGGAAGCAGTTGACCTCAAAGTCAAGGAGCTCGAAGTGTTTGGAGATTCTATGCTCACAATCTTTCAGACGCTCAGACAGTGGAAGACAAAGGATCCCAAACTGGTGCCGTATCACGAGTATCTCGAGGAGTTAATGGAGAACTTCGAGAAAGTCTTGTTTATGTACACACCGCGCATGAAGAACCAATTTGCCGATGCACTCGCAACGCTCGCATCCATGGTGAGCATTACGAAGGAGAATCTCATCGTGCCTCTCGAATTTGAGATTTCTCAGGGCCCTGCCCATTGTGATGTGATTGATGTTGTTGATGGCAAACCTTGGTATGCGGATATCAAGCACTTGCTGCAAACAGGCCAATTCCCTTCTTTCACTGATCGTCATGACCGGAGAACTCTTCGGCGCATTGCATCAAATTTCTTCCTCAGTGGCGAGAGTCTCTACCGTCGCTCATTTGATGCCACACTACTACAGTGTGTAGACGAAAATGAGGCGCAACGTCTCATGAAAGAAGTACACAAAGGAAATTGTGGACCTCACATGAATGGGCTGATGCTAGCGAAGAAACTCATGCGACTTGGTTATTTCTGGTCCACGATGAAAACTGACTGCATCAAGCATGTCAGGCACTGTCATTTGTGCCAAGTTTATGCAAACCAAATCAAAGCCCCGCCCAACGAATTGCATCCAATAGCAGCTCCGTGGCCTTTTTCAATGCGAGGCATGGACGTAATTGGTCCCATTAATCCCAAAGCATCCAATGGACATCTATTCATCCTGGTAGCTATCAATTACTTCACCAAATGGATTGAAGCTATCACTCTGGTGTCGATTACTGCAAAGGTCGTGGCACGCTTTCTCAAACGCGACATCATTGCACGGTATGGGGTCCCCGCGACTCTCATCACAGATAATGCCAAAAACTTGAACAATAAACTCATCGACGAGCTCTGTGCAAAGTTCAAGATCCAACATCGCAACTCCTCTCCGTATCACCCCCAAATGAACGGTGCGGTGGAGACAGCGAACAAGAACATAAAGAAAATCATCGAAAAAATGACAGTGAATTACAAAGACTGGCAAGAGATGCTCCCGTTCGCGCTCTTGGCTTATCGGACATCCATCTGATCATCTACAGGGGCAACCCCGTATTCCTCGGTCTATGGCATGGAAGCAGTTCTTCCAGTCGAAGTAGAGATTCCCTCCATGAGGATCCTTGCCAAGTCCAAGCTCAAGGAAGCATAATGGGTGAAACAACGCTATGAACAGCTCAATCTCATCGACGAGAAACGGTTAACAGCACTTTATGACAGCCAATGCTATCAGCAAAGAATGGCCCGAGCATTCAACAAGAAAGTCCGTCCCCGAAAGTTCAGCCCTGGCGACCTCGTATTGCGGAAAGTCTTGCACATCGCCCCAGATTCCAGGGGCAAATTCACATACAAATACGACGGTCCCTTCATCGTCAAGGAAGTCTTTGATGGAGGAGTAATCATTCTTAATGATATGGACGAGAACGCTCTTCCGGTCAATGCTAATGCTCTTAAGAAATACTATCATTGATAGTGTTCTTATCATCCAATGAGGAGTGTCTTTTATATCTACATTACTTTTTGTCTTTCTTTGCATGCACAATCCCTAGCACCTTCAATTTTGTGGATTCATGTAGTCCCTTTTTCTATTCATTCCTTTTCTTAGAGGCTTCTTGAGAGAAAAAGAATAAATTTCCTGCTAGAGTGAAAACCTCTTTGAGGCGGCCTAGGCAAAAATTAAGGAATGAGGGGCACGGTCTAAAAACCCGCAAAGGGGGGACGTGGCAAAAGGAGAGCACAAAACCAAATCATCGCTAGATTGAAAACCCGAAAAGGGCGGTCTAGGCAAAAGTTAGAAGAACCTAGAGGTGCGATCAAACCTAACACGTAGCAAAAGGTGAGCTCTAAATGAGGGAAATGTCCAATAAAATACCCCGCTAGGTCATCACGCGTTTTCCGACCTAGGCAAAAGATAGGGGCCTTCGGCAGCTCAACCATGAAATGACAGCTACACTCAGTGTGAAGTGACAATGAGTAGTGGTTTGGCAGTTTTCGATGCAAGCAAACTCTCTTCGACTCTCCGGGCACGAGACACCTTTCGACATAGGGTCGAATCGTTGTATCCTTGATCTAGAGGATCCCAAAGATCCTTCCTTTTACCTTAATGCAAATTCTACGGGTCATACCCGTTTTGCAAAAAGCTCTTCTTTTAAGTCCAAGTTTTATGGGACACGACCATCCTTCAATTGGTCACCGAGTCCAAAAATCCCTGAGGCATTATTACTTGGACTTCTTTGCACATCTTCATTACAGCTATAGCACGCGACTGACGAATATTATTAGCTCCTCTTTTCCTGTACACAGATATGGGAATACGAATCCCAGAATATGTCTTCTTTTTTATGGATGCACGTCTGCCTTATACAAAGGGCGATAATCAATCTAAGGAAGGAGTCCTCAAAGCGATCCTCGAAACATTCAGTTGCATTACAACCGGATAATGGACGGCAAAGCATTTTGTCACAGCATCGCTCACAACGTTGACAAATAAAAAGCTAAATTGGATCACAATGATTCCTTCCACACCTCATACCATTCCCTAACATTTGCACTTACTTTATGCTTTGCATTTTTCAATTAACCAACACATTTCCTTTCATACTTCGCAAGTTCGCCGAGTCACCTCACTCGTGCTTCTTGCAACTGTGCTGGGTCTGCTCGCCCGTGCACATTTGCTTTCATGCTTCGCAAGTTTGCCGAGTCACCTCACTCGTGCTTCTTGTAACTGTGCTCAGCCTGCTCGCCCGTGCACATTTGCTTTCATGCTTCACAAGTTCGCCGAGTCACCTCACTCGTGCTTCTTGCAACTGTGCTGGGCCTGCTCGCCCGTGCACACTTCCTTTCATGCTTCGTAAGTTCGCCAAGTCACCTCACTCGTGCTTCTTGCAACTGTGTTAGGCCTGCTCGCCTGTGCACACTTCCTTTTATGCTTCGCAAGTTCGCCGAGTCACTTCGCTCATGCTTCTTGCAACTGTGTCGGGCCTGCTCGCCCGTGCACACTTCCTTTTCAGGCTTCGCAAGTTTGTCGAGTCACCTCACTTGTGCTTCTTGCAACTATGCCGGGCATGCTCGCCCGTGCACACTTCTTTTCATGCTTCCCAAGTTGGCCAAGTCACCTCACTCATGCTTCTTGCAGCTGTGTCGGGCCTGCTCGCTCGTGCTGCTAGTAAGACCATTAGGCAAGCGCCATTGTCTTTTTGCACTACACTTTTCATTAAGCTCTTGTGTTTCTTTAAGCTCTGCACTTTGTTATCAAGCTTCACACTTCTCATTAAGCCCACTTCACATTTGACATGCATTCTCTTTATGCACCTTCCTATTTTCTGCAAAGCTTGTCTATATCTTATTTTGTTTCTTTCACCTTTGCATTAGGTACGATATTTTCCACACATCCAAAAAAGAGAAGAAGGGGATGATCGGGATGCCATGCCAATTATTGTCAATTAAATGGGGTGCTTCTAAAGTCTTAGGCTGCATCCTCTACCCGAGCACGCAGTCAAAGAGGGGCAAGCTGTCAGCACCCCATTTTGTCTCATCAATCCAAACAACAATATTAGTAGCGATTCAGACCACGACTTGAGCAGAAATACAGAAAACGGTTCAACAGAGCAAGAAATCACTATTCATCCTCAAGTCAGCAAAAACAAGCATATGATATGGGCGAACAACAGAGGAACTTCATGGGTCATCAAAAACCAACAGAGTGACTAGAGAGCTCCACAACATCGAAAATCGGCATTTTTAGAGTACACTACAGAAAGTCCTATTTTTCGATAGTTCGCTCGACTATCGGAAGATAGCCAATATTGGACACCAAAAATCCACATCAGTGCTAAACAGATAAAAAGTGTCTTCAAACGCATTTCGCAGATCATCTGCTATATACATAACAATTTTCTGTATATAGACAACTTTTCAATGGAAGTCCAAAAATGCCTATTTCTCAGAGAAAAGTTAATTCCAAATGTCAGACGTGACCATGTCCCACAAGCATACAGAGCATGAGCAGTACTTCAGATTGTCTCTTGGAAGCCACATTGACGCCTCAAATGACTTTTGAGCGACATAACAAGCATACCCTTCTTCGGAAATGCATAACCGAAGACTGGTCTGACGGAATAATGGCAAACGAAGTTGACCTCGCATTGCCTTGAAAACTCCAGCGCACAGACGCAATTGGGCAAAACATACAGCAAAAACCTTTTTAGTTTCCCGAGTAATCTCCAAGGAGTATAAAAGGTCATTTTTAGTGGAAATCCATATCCGGAGGTCCTTTTTGGGGAAACTTGATGCCGGATACCTACCCTACACAGTGCTAGCCATTCCAAGGCTTAATGTGGAATTGTTAGACTAAATTGCACAACTCATCTAGGCCTCCTGAGCAGTGCTTTAAAGATCTCAAATATATTTTTCAAGTCCTTAGAGGTCCAATCTTGACAAACAGAGATCACAGTGATCTTCAGAGTGCCTAAGCAACTCAGAAAGGACGTCTCCGGCTCCACATTTGCATTACCGGCTTAAGGGTCAGTTGTTCACGTTGTCTGACAATTTATGTCAAAATGACCAACGTGGGATACAAATGCAAGATATGCTGTCAGAAACGGTTAACTTCGCTCTGGTCACCTGAAACGAAAAAAATCGGCTTCCGAGCCTTAGGACCATATGAGACATTTTCTCACAAAAAATGCCAATCTTGGGCTCATGAAATCCGTTTTCTCGCGTATATCGACAATTCGACGTTCAATTTGAACCATGAGCTTCGAATGCGTGACCAATCGAGACTCGAGCTTCCTCCCGATTTTTCCTCATAGGCCGTGGGACCCACAGGTTTCCCAAGGGCAGCCGCCCCTTTGCTCGAGCTCCCTCTCTTGCTCTCTTGCACACTTGCACCAAAATATCTCAAAGTCTTTCAAGACAACACTCCAACTTAATTGCCATCACCATTAATGTTCTTGAATCTTCTTCATCAAGAATACTTGGCTCATATTCATCCTCATCCTCATTAGGGCAGCCGACTTTTGCTAATGAAGCTCCCTAACTACACTTTGCTTTACTCAATTGTCAATTAGCTTTGCCTATATATTGCTCAAGAGTGATTAAGCTAATCACTTTTGCTCTTGCACCCTCTCACTAGCTTTCTCCCTCTAGGAAAATGCTCTCAACTCCCAAGAATTCAGCAACCTACATTTAGCTCTAGCAACAGAAAAAATCAAGGAAAAACTCTTAGAACTTGAGTCAAAATCCAAGGCGTTCACTATTCTGATTTAGATCCAAAATTTTCCAAACTTCATGGCTCACATGTTTTGGACCCAAGGAGTTCATTTCTAAACTCAGATTTTTTATTTGAAGTGGTTTGCTCATCATTTTGGGTCGATTTCATCATTGCAGGTTCGGATTGTGCTCTCGGGTGAACAGTACACCCGTCACTGCTCCCGCGTCCAAGCGCTCGGTGACGCTCGCGCGCGTCTGCCTGTGCATGCTTGTACGTGTGCTCGCTCCTGCTCAGCTGCTCCCGCATGCATCCTTGCACCCGACACCGTGCGCCCCTGCGCCCGTGCACCCCGGAAGTTCCCTCCATGCATGCATGCACGTCCACGTCTCGGATGCTCGCTGATGACAAACTCGCCTGCCCGTAATCGTCACCCGCGCGCACCTGCCTGCACGTCCAACCGTGCGCCTATGCTCCTTGCCGCACCTGTGCAGGCCTGTGCATGTTCTCCTCCGCGCTCCAACGACCACGAACGTTTCCGCCCTTGCACCCGAAAGTCATTTCAAGGATTCCACCGAGTCACCCGACTCTCGAACCCTTCCCGACTCTTTCTTCGTATCCTGAGGCTAGGTATAACATTTTCAACTTAGAGAAGTTACGTCCTTTTACATTTCTTGCATGTTTATGGAGTTATATAGTGTATCAAGCATGTTCTCTTGCAAGATTACATTTTTATGCACTTTTATGTTATATTATGCATGTTTATCCTCGATTAACGTGTCAACATGTCGGGAAAACACTTAGATCGTAGTCGAGAAGAATATTCTGACCCAGGAAAGGCAAGAGAGCTCACGAGTTTCCTCCAAGGGAGGTGACCGAATGCTCTTTCTCTTTTCGGGTAAGGAATGGTCTTCTTGACCCGATCCAAGTTCGATTCCCGAGTTTCATCGTGCTTTCCGCATGCATGAAGTTGAAATTGTTTTATCGATTCCTTAAATAACATGTTTGTGCATGTTTGCATGTTTGAATGTGTTAATCTCATGGTAATACCGACTTTTGTTAAAACATGTGTTATTTACCATGCTTATTGTTCGAACATGCGAGAAAACAACCAAAATGGGACGAGGAAACCATTTGAGACTCTATTTGAGTCAATAGAGCTCTCAGCCATCCTCATGGGGAAGTGGCCGAGACCTTCTTGACTCTTCTTGAGTCAAGTTTGGCTTCCTCTTCTCGTTTGAAATCGTTTTCTCGGATTGTGTGCAATTGTAATTTCCTTTACATCGCAAACTTCGCATAAAAATGTCTTTTTAAGCAACATGCATGGATTCGGGTATCGATGACTCTTTCAGGTCCATTCGGTTCCGAGAGTAGTTTTGGTCATTTGACCAAATTATTCTCGATCCTTATGGAACCGTCTTGGTCGCCGAGTCACGAATCGTTTTCAACAAATTAATGCATTCGGCAATAATCCTTAAGCATTAATTTCACGAACGGGTTAATCGGGACGCTCACACGGTTTATCGACTTTAATAACTTTGCACGAATTGGACGTTAATCTGTAACTCGTGTCGACGAATTACAAAACGATGTTAATGCCCTTTTCAAAACTCTCATACTTTAAAATCCGAGACATGCAATACGATGTAATATGGACATTTAGGAGAAACTTGTGTGTTTTGACTTAAGCTTTACTTGATTTCAGGTAATTCAGGACGGAATACAAAAGTTCCTTTTAGATCACTTCCGGATAGATCGACCAAATCTTCGGCTTTTACGGGGTTCTCACATAACCCTGAAAACCTAATGAATTGGTCGGCACTAGTTACAGGCCGAGGTGGCCCATATTGCGTTGTTTCCCTTTTCTGAAAACAAATTTTCAAGTCAAGGGCATAAGTGTCATTTTGTAATTTGGCGACATCCTAGGGTTAGTTTGACAGAAACATGATGGTATTGGAATAGGAACGGGCTACCTGCTCAGGTGCAGGTTCATCTGCATAGCCCTTTTTGTTCCCAATGATGAGTTTTTGTCATCCTAGCATAGTTTAGGGTGTTAGTCGGGTATTCTGTATCAAAACATAATTACCTGACTAATCTTTTCACTCGATCTAACCAAACGCTAGAAAATGGTTAGGTGGAACTCTGGGTTCCAAATCTAAAGTCAAAACACAAGTTTGGATGAATTCAGTGGAACTTCAATGTCACAACATCGAATCACTGTAAAAATAATCCACACGCACGGAACTTGACTACGGACACCCGATATGTCAGGTTCTTAAACCAAAGCCGAATGCTAAAATATTAGCATGCGTTTGTTTGTTTAGGGTAGAATTTGCATGCCAAAATACTCCAAATTAATAACTTACTAATCCACGTAAATTCGGTGAAAGCAAACACATTGTCTGTTATTTACATGTTGCGTGTTATCTTCTTGCACTTGTTTGTCATGTGGGTCGAGCCCGATCCCTGGGACGAATATCACTTGGGTTCAACGCCCTAATCATCACTCACAGGGTCCAACGCCCTATTTAGTGAGGGCGTACTTGAATTTCAATTTTTCGGCTTGTCCCTAAACTTACGGTGAGTTAGAGCGGAATAATAACCGAATGCGAGCTAACTGAAATTCGATCATTTGTAATTATGATTTTGTCGTATTATTTTCGAGAGCTCATTGTAAGGATTTTATTTTGTATATTCAGCTTGTAAGAATCTCAGTCGGTATGCAAACAGTTTGAGAGTCGAATCATTTGAATCGGTTTAATGCTTGCCCAAAGGAAGTAAACCTGAGATCTTGTGGTTCTGGTTCACGCAAGGATTCAATCTCCATGGTTTGATGAACTATAACATAAGATTGTGTACTAATTCCCCGACGTACGGGTCTACTTTCTCTCTCAGCTTCTCAACCGACATCGTTTAATTCATCGAATTTACGGTGTCAAAATGTGTGAGTTAAGCACAGCCTAATTCATTCGGTAAATAATTAAAACATGCAAGCCTAGCAAACCAGAGTACCGAAAGGGCGTGCGGGATATAGGCCCGCACGTAACATGAACCCCCGAACTCGGACTTTCCAGTTCCGCATAGATCAATGCCTTAGCAAAACTAGGTGTTCCATACCTCTAGATCCGGGTAACTTACCGGCCCTCGACCTTCGGGTCGTAAAATGGTAAGTGGCAACTCCTTCTCATGCGTGTCCATCACGCATCCCCGGGAAGGTGGACATTCCCAAGCCACGTGATCCAAAAGCGCTCATGCGGGCCCCGACGAGAGTCTACATTCGGGTCCGTACAGTTTAGTTCACCAAATTTTCGGTGTCCAAACGTGTAAGTCGAGTGCAACCTAATTCACGAGGTAAATAAATCAAATTGCAAGCTTGGCAAGCTAAAGTATCGAAAGGGCACGCGGGATATAGGCCCGCACGTAACGTGAACCCCTGAATTCGAACTTTTCCGTTCCGCATAATCAGTGCCTTAGCAAAACTAGGTGTATCATTACCCCTAGACTCGGGCAACTTACCGGCCCTCGACCTTCTAATCGTAAACAAGCAAATGGTGACTCCTTCTCACGCGTGTTCGTCATGCATCCCCCAGGAAGTATGTCAAGCACTGTCACTTGTACCAAGTCTACGCAAACCAGATCAGAGCACCTCTCAATGAGCTGCTTCCAATGGCAGCTCCCTGGCCCTTTTCAATGTGGGGCATGGACGTAATTTGTCCTATCAACCTCAAAGCATCTAATGGACACTTGTTCGTACTGGTAGCTATCGATTACTTAACCAAGTGGATCGAAGCTATCACTCTTGCATCGGTCACTACAAAAGCCGTGGCACGCTTTCTCAAACGCGACATCATTGCGCGGTACGGGATCCCCCGTGAGTCTCATCACAGACAATGCCAAGAACTTGAACAGTAAACTCATCGACGAGCTCTGTGCACAGTTCAAGATCCAGCACCACAATTCCTCTCCGTATCATCCTCAAATGAACGGTGTGGTAGAGGCAGCAAACAAGAGCATAAAGAAAATTATCGAAAAAATGATGGTGAATTACAAGGACTGGCACGAGATTCTCCCGTTCGCGCTCTTGGCTTATCGGACATCCATCCACTCGTTTACTGGGACAACCCCGTACTCCTTGGTCTACGGTATGGAAGCAGTTCTTTCAGTTGAAGTGAAGATCCCCTCTATGAGGGTTCTTGCCGAGTCCAAAGTTAAGGAAGCTGAATGGGCAAAATAGCACTACAAAAAGCTCAATCTCATTGATGAGAAGCAGCTAACAGCACTTTACCACGATCAATGCTATCAACAGAGAATGGCCTGAGCATTTAACAAGAAAGTCCATCTTCGCGAGTTTAGCCCTAGCAACCTTATTTTACGGAAAGTCTTGCACGTTGCCCCAGATTCCAAGGGCAAATTTGAATACAAATATGACAGACCTTTCATCGTCGAAAGAAGTCTTCGATGGAGGAGCAATCATCCTTAACGATATGGATGGGAACGAAAATGCCCTTCCGATCAATGCTGATGCCCTCAAGAAGTATTATCTTTGATAGTTTTCTGTCATTCCTCTGCCCTTTTGATGCGCATGTAGTTCATTGTCTTTCCCAGCACACGCAGTTCCTTACACCTACAATTCTATAAATCTTGTACATTCTTCTTATGTTCTTTCTCATCTCATAACTTTCTTGAGAGAAAAAGAATGAATTTCCTGCTAAGTTGAAAACCTCTTTGAGGCGGCCTAGGCAAAAATTAGGGAATGAGGAGCACGGTTTAAAATCCCGCAAAGGGGAACCGTGGCAAAAGAAGAGCATGAAGTAAAATCCTCGCTAGACTGAAAACTCACAAAAGGCGGTCTAGGCAAAAGTTAGAGGAACCGAGAGGTGCGATCAAACCCAACAAGGCGGTTGTAGCAAAAGGTGAGCTCTAAACGAGGAAAATGTCAAATAAAATACCCCGCGAGATCATCATGCGTCTTGCGGCCTAGGAAAAAGTTAGGGGACCTTTGGCAGCTCGACCATGAAAGAACAACTACACTCAGTGTGAAGCAACAACGAGCAGTGGTTTGGCTGTTTTTGATGCATGCAAACTCTCCTTGACTCTCTAGGCACGAGACGCCTTTAAACATGGGGTTGAATCGTTGTATCATTGATCTGGAAGATCCCAAAGATCCGTCCCTTTACCTTCATGCAAATTCCACGAGTCATGCCCGTTCTGCAAAAAAAAGAAGCTTTTCTTTCAAGTTAGAGTCTTGTGGGACATGGCCATCCCTTCAAATGGTCACCGAGTCCAAATCCCTGAAGCATTATTACTCAGACTTCTTTGCAAATCTTCATTACGGCTATATTGCAAGACTGACAACTATTGTTAGCTCCCATAGTTCTATATGTAGGTATGAGGATGTAAACCCCGAAAGGTGTCTTCCTCTGACGAATGCATGTTTGCCTTATGTCAAGTTCTACAATCTCAATCCGAGAAGAAATCTTTAGGATAGCATTCCATGCACGCAATTGCATCACAATCAGATGACAAACAACGAAGCATTCTGTCACAGCATCATTTGCAACACAGATAGGCTCAATGATGAACGAAGCACAATGATTCCTTTCACACTTCATGTACTTTTCATTAAACATCCCACTTTTCATTAAGCATCACACTTTCCAATTAAGCAATGCAATGCACCCGATGTCAGACATAGTCATATCCCGTAATTCTACAGATCATGAACATCGCTTTAGATTGCCTTTCAAAAGTCATACAGACTCCTCGGATAACTTCTGAATGACAGAAGAAACATACCTTTCAACGGACAAGCATAACCGGAGACTGGTCTGATGAAATATCGACAAACGAAGTTAGCCATGCATTACCCCAAAAACTACAGCGGACAGACGTAATTAGGCAAATCAGACTATAGAATCCCTTTCAGTTTCCCAGATAACTCTGAGGAGCATAAAAGGCCATTTTTAATGGAAATTCATAATCGGAAGTCCTTTTGGCATAAACTTGATGTCAGATGATTGACCAACCCAGTGCTACTTATCCAAAGGCTCAATGTGAAATTCTCAGACGGAATTCCACAATCCATCTAGGCCCTCAGAACAGTGCTTTTAGGGTCTTAGATGCAGTTTTTCAATCCTTCGAGGTTTGTTCTCGACGAACAGAGATCGCAGCGATCTCCGAATCATCCAAGCAACTCAGAAAGCATTCTAAGAAATCTGGTTGCAGACTCCTAGGACGTCTCCGGCTTCACATTTGCAATACTAGCTTATTGGTCAATTATTCCGTCTAATCGACAATGCATGTCAAAATGACCAACATGGAATGTAGAAACGAGATGCGCATTCAGAAATGGCTAACTTTGCTCTGATTGCTTGAAATGAGCAAAACCGGCTTCCGAATCCAAAAACCACACGAGCATTCTTTTAGGTAAAATGGATGATTTTGGGCTCGTTTGAACCGTTTTCGCGTGCACATTGACAATTTGACGTTCGTTTGAGTCATGAACCTCGAACACGCGATCAATCGAGACCCGAACTTCATCCCGACTCTCCCTCATACTCGGTGGGACCCACGATCTGCCCTAGGGCAGCCGTGACTTACCATTACCGCCCTCCTCCTTTGGCTTCTTCTTCCAAGCCAACTTGCATCAAAAGATCAAGCTTACAATTCCTCTTCAACACTCCATTTTCATCAATACTCTTCATTAATGCAATGGAAGAAGATTTGTCTTCACTTTTCCTTAAGCAAACCGCACAAGCCCTAAGCTTGCTCATAATTGCACTTTGTTTCATTAATCTTGTCATTAAGCTTGCCTATATATTGCCCAAATGTCATTAGCTTAATCACTAACCCTCTAGCCATCTCTCTCAAGCTTTCTCACTCTTCAAATGCTCTCAAGAACTTGAAGAAAAACCGCAACTTCCAACGGCTTCAGCTCAGCCATTTCCAAGCAAAAACTCTGAAGAACTTAAGTCGGAATCATGGTGTTCATCATCCCGGCTTAAATTCAAACTTGTCAAAACTTCATATCCTACATGTTTTCGACCCCCTTAGTCCATTTCCGAAGTTAGATTTTCAGTTTGAAGCCTCTAAGCCATAGAACCACCCCGCCATAGAACCAAATCGAATTTGTGCCCAGTCGGGTCAAATTTTCCAACCCGGGTTTCTCAGCCTTACGAGTCTGTTTGAACTGCCAAAACCCATCAACCACCTCCGTACATGACCTAAGAGTGTCTAGGAGTTGAGAGATCCCAGGAAAACTCATTAGTTTTAGCCCAGCAAGAAGAAATAGCCCGACTGCCCAGTCGGGTCGAATTTTTTAGCTCACTTGCGATTTTCCTTGCAGATCGGGTCGACCGGAGACCCTTTTCTTGAAACGACCACCACGGTCACCTCCAGGGGTCCCTTAGGAGTCAGGAGCCACCGAACGTGCAGCAAAATACCATCAAGAGCCACCGTTGTGACGTCCAACCTGAAACTTGCCCAGTCGGGTCTGTCCTTGGGCATGTTCTGTTTTGCTTGATCTTTGCAGGGCTATATGGGTCAAACCATGACCTGGACTCAAACGACCACCACCACCACTTAGAGGGGTCCCTTGGGTGTCTAGAACCGTCGTGATCTGCCAGGGAAACCGGCCAAAAACACATGAACCAGATCGTTCTTTCCCGGGTGCCAGTCGGGTCGAGAGAGTACCCCAGTTGGGTCTGTTGCTTCCAGTCGGGCCTGTTCAAGCCAAAACAGCCCAAACCCGACCCACCAACAGTCCAACCCGACTTTTTATAGTCCCATCCCTCATCCCGAGACTAGGTATAACCATTCCCGACTTAGACGAGCTAGGACTTTTATATTTTTGTTGTGTTTAGGGAGTTACAAGGTGTTTCAAGCATGATTTACTTGTAAGATTCCATTTTTATGCAATTTTCATATTATATCATGCACGTTTATCATCGTATTACGTGTTAACATGTCGAAAAATGTTTAAATCGAAGTCGGGGATACCGTTTTAAACCCGAACGACTAAGGAAGCTCACGGGTTCCCTTTGAGGAAAGGTGATCCTAAGCCTTTTATTGGTTCTTCAGGTTATAACCAGTTTCCTTGCCTCGATTTAAGTCACTTCTCGAGTTTTTATGTTTTCCTGTATCCATGAAGTCGGTATCGTTTTATCGATTCCATAAATAACGTGTTTGTGCATGCTTATATGTTTAAATGCATTTTCCAAAATCATGACGATACCAGCTTTGTTAAATACGTATTATTTATCATATTTAATGCTTAAGCATGTGAGAAATAGTCGAAATTGGGTTAAAGAGACTACTTGAAACCCGAAATAGGTCAAGGGAGCTCACGGCTATCCCCAAGTGGAAAGAGTCGAAAATTCCTCGACCTCATTCGGATCAAGAACGACATCTTTACCTCGATGAAATCCATTTCTCGGATTTTGTGCAAATCGCAATTTCAATATCATCGCAAATCTCGTGTTAAAATCCCTTTTAGAATGTTATTTTCCAAACAGAATGCATGGATTCATGTATCGATGACTCATTTGGGTCCATTTGGGTACCGAGGGTATTTTGGTCATTTTGACCAAATTATCCTTGACCTTCCTAGACCCATCTTAGTTGTTGTGTCATGAATCATTTTCATTAGATTAAGCTTTTTGAGTATTCAGACTCCATTCAGTTGATCAATTCATGATCTGTCTGATTGTCTGTAACCCGCACATTTACTGCATTCGGTAATAATTTACAAGCAATAAATCCACAAACGGGTTAATCAAGACGCTCACATGATTAAACCCACTTGACATTAATAAACTTGCATGAATTGGCCATTAACTGATAACTCGCGTCAATAAGTTATCAAATGACGTTATGCCCTTTTCAAAACTCGCATTTTCAAAATCCCGAAACGCACGGTTCGATGTAGCACGGGTTAAGATACAAAAGATCTTTCTCGATCACTTCTGAACAGATCGATCAGTTCTTTGGCTTTTTCGAGGTTCTTACAAAACCTTGGAAGACCCAGAGAATTGGTTGACACCGGCTACAGGCCAAGGTGGCCCGCACTGCGTTATTTCCCTTTTTTGAAAATAATTTTCAAGTCAAGGGCAAAATCGTCTTTTCATAAATTAACGAGGGTTAGCTTGACAAAAACACTACAGTATTATGATAAGAATGGGCTACCTGTTCAGGTACAGGTTTATGTGCATAGCCTTTTCTTATCCAACTGATGAGTTTCTCAGATAACTAGAACTGTTATCTTTGTCACGAAACATGCAAATCCCGATTAATCATTCACTCGACCTAACCAAGCATTAGACAAGGGTTAGGTGGAACTCTAGGTTCCAAATCTGGAGTCAAAATATGAGTTTGGCGAATTCAGTGGAATTGTAGTGTCACAATACAGAACAACTTTAAAAGCAATCCACACACAAAGGACATCACTACAAATACCATGTCTGTCAGGTCCTTGAAACAAAGCCGAATGAAAAATGCTTTGCACATGTTTGCTTGCTTAGCATAGGACATTTGCATGCCAAATCACTCAGGGTTAATAATATGTTAACTCACGTAAACTTGGCATTGAAAAACAACTTGTCTGCAATCCACATGTTGTTTGTTACTTTTCTGCTCTTGTTTGCCCATGCGAGTCGAGCCCAACCCATAGGACGCATTGCACTTAGGGTTCAATGCCCTAACCATCAGTCACGGGGTTCAACGCCCCATTCACTATGAGCGCATTTCAATTTTAGTTTTCAGTTTTTCCTTGAACTCATGGCGAGTTAGAGAGGAATAATAACCGAACACGAATTGACTGGGATTCAACCATTTGTAATTTGTATTTATTGTTTTTGAGAGCATTGTAAGGATTTTACTTTGTACATTCATTCTGTAAGAATCCCAGTCGGTGAGCGAACGATCCGAGAGTCGAACTAATCGAATCGGTCCAATGCTTGCCCAAACAAGAGTAATCCCAAGATCTCGTGGTTCCGGTTCACGCAGGAATTCAACCATCATGGTTTGATGGACTGTAATGCAAGATAGTGAACCGATTCCCCGACGTACGGGCCTAGTTCTCTCTCGGTTGCTCAACCGATATCGTTTAGTTCACCGGATTTTTTGTGTCAAAACGTGTAAGTCGAGTGCAACCTAATTCACGTGGTAAATAAATCAAATTGCAAGCCTAGCAAGCTAAAGTATTGAAAGGGCGTACGAGATATAAGCCCGCACGTAACGTGAACCCCCGAATTCGAACTTTCCAGTTTCGCATAATTAGTGCCTTAGCAAAACTAGGTGTATCATTACCCCTAGACTCGGGCAATTTACCAGCCCTCGACCTTCGAGTCGTAAACAGGCAAGTGGCGACTCCTTCTCATGCTTGTTCGTCACGCATCCTTCGGAAAGGTGGACACTCCTAAGCAGCGCGATTCTCTCGCGCGCATGCGGGCCCCAACAAGAGCACATTCAGGTCCGAACAACCGCCTCACTCTGAGTGGCTCGGATTGAGTGCATGAATCGTAGCTCGACAATCGCTCGGGATCTCGACCGATCCCACGGCTGTGTTGAGAGTCAATTGACTCTTTTGCTATCCGTCAGTTTGGTTGGTCCCGTCTCCTGGCTTTTTGAGCTCGCGTTGCATTAATTTACTTGTCGATTATTCAAAATCTCATGATGAGCCGGAGAAGAATATTGGCCTAATGTGAGCCGATCGGGATCCATGTACTGTACTCCTTTTTATTCTATAATTTATTGAGAGCACATTGTAAGGATATTTTTTATTTATCCATTTGTTCACTCATTGTAAGGATTCCCGGTCGGTGAGTGAATGGTCCGAAAGACGAACCGACCAAGTCGATTTATTTACCCGAAGACAAGTAGATTCATTACTTCGCAGTTTCGGTTCGTGCGGGGAGTCGACCATCATGGTCGATGAACCTTAGCACGAGGATGGCGAACCGATTCCCCGACGTGCGAGCTTACTCTCCTATCGGGTTCTTGATCCAAATCGATTGTTTAACCGAATTTACAGTGCCAAAGCGGGCAAGGAGAGCACAACCTAATCCACGCGGTAAATATATAAAAAAAGGCAAGCCCTAGGCAAACAGAGTACCGAAAGGGCATGCGAGATATAGGCCCGCACGTAACAGAGCCCTCGAACTCGAAATTTTTGGTTCCACACGACCATTGCCTTAGCAAACTAGGTGTATCCCATATCCCTAGACTTGGGCAACTTACCGGCCCTCGACCCTCGGGTTGTAAACAGACAAGTGGCGACTCCTTCTCATGCGTCCCCGAGAAAGTGGACATTCCCAAGCCGTGGCATAGCGCGCATGCGGGCCCCGACGAGATTGAAATTCGGGTCCACACAACTTGGTGACTCCACTGGGGACACTTAGAGGGTTCAGGCTCGATCCGATTGTTTGCTTGCTTGCTTACTGTTTTTTTTTTGTCGTTTTCATTTAAATTTCGCACTTTACTTCCACATTTACATATGCGCATGCATTACATATCATTCTCAGCAGTATTTAGGTACCATGCTCGAAATCTCACGGACACCAAATAGGAGCTAAGTTAGAAAGAGGTTCCGAGTAAGGGAACAGATTGAGTGGCTGTGCCAACGAACCGACCCCCAAAGATCCTTGCTCGGTTTTAGGGAAGTGATTACCCCTTGATCGGTAGCTCCCACCCCTTGATAGCACGGTCCTTGTAGTGCCAAGCCATGCATCGTGCTATGCCTCCATGCAAGCCTTCAACCCGACTTCGACAAACAGTCTATAGAGTCGACCTGCGGGCCACTTGAGTCTTTTCCATTTCAAGAGCGATGTACGTGTACCTTGTAATTTGTACTAAGTCGTGGGTATTTACTTTCTTCGCACACATGCACCATGTAGTTTTCAAAAAAAAAACTAGGATGTCATTCACGTTGATGAGTCCTAAGCAGATTTTCCTATCGTCTTGGTAAGGGACGCCTCGCTCGACCTCTTACTCACGCCTCGACGGAGTCCGTCAGCACACGAGGACCTCACCGACACTAGGATCGATCTCCGAGAGGTTGCCGAAAGATGAGGAACCCGCCGGCCAACCATAACCTTAGAGGGAGCTCGCCTAGAGACGCGTTCAGGAGCTCGCTTGAGCGAATGCCGCCCTGGAGAGGCCTAAGAATAGGGTTCGCGGAGGCCCACATATTCACTTTAGGATAGATGTCACCGCAAGGCCCTCGTTTATAACTGGTGCTTCCCAAGGCTGCACTCGCTCAGGCCCTGAGTATGGTAGAAGATCAACTTTGGACTTTGTTTTACAAGATCCGCATTGTACTTTGAACCTTCGAGTCAATGTGAATGACCGCATTAGTATTTTAAAAACTCACGCATCGTATTCAATTTATTTATCATTTATTATTATGCTTCAACCACGCATTCCCTTGCCACAGTCTAGTCAAGCTCACCTTCGCGGGTAGACCACTCACGGTTTTTACCTCTCTATGCCAGACAGGTCAAATGACCTTCTTGCCCCTGGAATTTATGGTTGGTACCCACATGGTGCCCCGTGGGTATTCTGATGTGCCGGAGACACCTATGTTATCTGTTTTGTCAAAAAATGGACCCTGACTACTTATCGAATGCGTGCACCTAAGTTCATTTTGAATTTGCTCTAGAAATGTGACTCATTCCCTGAATGTGCTCGGGGTAAATCTCTGATTTGGCACCAAGTATTCTGATGTGCTCGATGATCCCCGTGTGCTCTGTTCTGTCGAAAACGGATCCCAACCGCTTATCGAGCGCATGCACTTGAGCCCATTTTGGATTTGCTTGGTTGATTTGCATGTTTTCCCAAATATGCTCGGGGCAAATATCTAGTTTGGCATCCAAAGGATCTTGTGGAGTCTCTATAATAAATACTTTATGATGCTCTGGTCGATCATTGAGGAATAACATCGTAGCGAGTCGGTTTCTAATATCTTGGAATCATTTGCCCTTTTGGTCTCTTTGGGCTGCCTTCCGGGACCTATATGGATGCCTTGACGCTTCTTCGCCTATTGACCTGTCTGTGAATAGTAACCTGGGGCATTATTGAGCCTTGTTCCGTCATGTTTGTCAGGCTGTGGCTGGATTTACTGCCAATATTCTTTGTTGGAGCCAGTTGACCAAAATGGGGTGCTGATAGCTTGCCCCTCTTTGGCTAAGTGCTCGAGTAGAGGATACGGCCAAAGACTATAAGAAACATCACATTTGGTATCGGCGACCACTACCACACTTCCCATGGCCGTTCCTTCCCTCTTATCTTTTTTTTCTTTTTCAATGCGGCTCTGGGGAATTCCCCAACACCAAGCAGAGAAAAATGGGAGAGGATAGAGTGTGGTGTAAGGAGAAACTGCAGAATCACGGGATTGACCCGAGAGAAGGAGAAGGGATTGCAAGAAGCACGGACGCATGCCCGGCGGAGGAAGAAGAGATTGAAAGAAGCATGGACGCTTGCCCGACAAAGGGAAGAGGGATTACAAGAAGCACGAACGCTTGCCCGGCGGAAGGAGTAGGGATTTGCAAGAAGCACGGACGCTTACCCGACGGAGGTAAAAGGGATTGCAAGAAGCACAGACGCTTGCCCGGCGGAGGGAGAAGAGATTGCAAGAAGCGTAGATGCTTACCCGGTGCAGGCAAATGTGAATTGCAAGAAACGCGGACGCTTGCCCGGATGAGGTAAAGGTGAATTGCAAGAAGCAGACGTGTTTGCCCGGAGGAAGTAAAGGTGAATTGCAAGAAACGCGGGCACTTGCCCTGAGGAGGTAAAGGTGAGTTGCAAGAAGCGCTGAAGCTTGCCCGGAGGAGGTAAAGGTGAATTGCAAGAAGCGCGAGTGTCGAAACCCGAAAGTTGTAAATGGGATGCAAGAAGTGCGGGATAAGGAAGCAAGATTGGCGCATGGCCCTTGACAGAAAAGAAAAGTCGGGGTGGACCCAACAAGAAAGTAAAGTCCGCTCGGGGTGGATCTGACTGGAATGCAAAAGCGGGGTCGATTCGATGGAAAAGTAAAGCAAAGCTGGCGTGGATCCGACAAGAGTGCAGAGTTGGGGTCGATCCGACAGAAAGGTAAAGCAAAGTCATGGTCGATCTGACGGAAAAGTAAAGCCCGATCGGGGTGGATCCGCCGGGAATGCAAAGTTGGGCTCAATCTAATGGAAAAGTAAAGCGAAGTCGGGGTGGATCCGACGGGAATGCAAAGTCGGGGTCAATCCAACGGAGAAGTAAAGCGAAGTCGGGGTGGATCTGACAGGAATGCAAAGTGCTTGTTTAGAAAGACTGTGCATGAGGTGCAAACGTGCTAGGGAGCTGTGCTAGGTGTGGAAAGGTGCTTCGAACCCACGCTTGGTGGCAGAGGAGGCGAGTTTGTCCGGATTGGGGTTGCGTTTCCTTGGGGGAATTGCGCGGAGCCATCGTTGGATCTGCTGGAGATCGATCATTGTTGCGTTTGGCGGGGATGCCCCAGTTGTTGTGTTCCTTGGGGATGCCTCGGCTGCTTGTTAATGTTGGAGTAGCGCAATGGTTCTTGATGTGAGGCACGAGAGAAATGGTTGCAGTTTGCTTGGCGCTGGGGCTTGTATATGCTACAGATGATGCCGAGACAGAATGTTTTTCCGCTCGTTGCATGATTGCAATGCAATTGTTCGACCGTGTCGGGGTTACCCTGAAGATCCTCCACTCGGGTTGAGATTGTTGCCCGTTGCTTATTCTGCTAAGGCCGGTGGATGGCTCGGTAGGGATGCCCCCGCCAACCTTGAGTATTCATCGGGGATGCCCCGGTTGCTCCTGAGTGTGGCCGCAGGGTGATGCTAATGTGGATTAGCTTGGCTTTTGAACTGCGACTCGCCTCATCGCAGGGGGAGTGAGAACCGCGGGTGGTTTACCCATAAAGGTGGACACAACCCACTGTCAATTGTGCAGGTAACGATATGCGGTGTTGTTATTGAAGCGGTTGCGGACTCGCCAGTTAGTATTGCTTTGCTGGAGGCCGACCTCGCTGCTGCAGGGATTGCGTGTTGATATGCCAAGAGTGGGCTTTGCCGCTGGATCAATTGCTTGTTGCTTCGCCTAGGCAGTTGGTCCCGCCGCTGCGGCGATTGCTTGCTGCTCTGTTGGAAGTTGGCCTCGCCGATGGGGCGGTTGGTTTTCGCTCTGTCGGAAGTCGGCCACGTTGTTGTGGCGGTTGCTTGCTAGTCTGCCGGGGTAGTTGCTCGTTGCTTCGTCTAGGCATTTGCGCGTTGTTCCAGCTGGTGCGGTTGCTTGTGATGCGGGACTCGAGCTCCGGGGAAGGAGTGCCTACGTATCCTATGGGACCGGGAATCAAAGTCTGTCATAGTTCTCTCCACTCGCAGCACCTGTGATCTTGGTATCATTAGCAAGTCATGGGGTTACTAACTACGGGCAAGCACAAGTAAAAAGGAGTTATAGCTGCACATGCTCTTCAGTTTCGGGTCGCTTAGAGTTTTTGTTTTGACAATGCGAATGGGGTCCGGTTTTCGAAGGCCTCGATGCTAGGCCTCCGGGGGCTCCTGTTGGCCATGCATGAGCATATCGAGGCATTCTCAATGATGCCCTAGTGGTTCTATCGATTGTTCGATGCGCTCATTGGCTTAGAACCTTTCTCTCGTCAAGGTGTCGTAGGGCCGCGGCGTTGGTAACTCGCATGGGGATATCTATTCATATTTGGTCAGACCTCGATCTAGTCATTTCCAGAGTGTTATGACTAGACTTTCGGAAATGAATGTCTAGGATATTGGTTTTGTGGTGGCTAATTTAAGGGTGGCTGTTGTGCGCACCCGAATTTCATCTCGTCGGGCACGCATGCGCGCGTCTATGTAACGCGGCTTGGGAGTGTCCACCTTCCCGGGGACGCGCGACGGACACGCATGAGAAGGAGTCGCCACTTATTGTTTACGACCCGTAGGTCGAGGGCCGTTGAGTCTCCCGGGTCTAGGGGTACGGGGTACACCTAAATGCAAAGGAAATGGTCGTGCGGAACCGAAAATTTCGAATTCGGGGGTTCTGTTACGTGCGGGCTTATATCCCGCACGCCCTTTCGGTACTCTAGCTTGCTAGGCTTGCCGTTTTGTTTATTTACAACATGATTTAGGGTTGCACTTGACTCGCCCGTTTTGATACCGTAAAGTCAATGAATTGATCAAATTGGGCCAAGAATCCGAAAGATGAGCAAACTTGTGCGTCGAGGAATCGGTTCACTATCTTCGCGTTACAGTTCGTCGGACCGTGATGGTCGATTTCCTGCGCGAACTGAGACAACGAGTATGCGAGCTTACTCCTCTCTTGGTAACAATAGACTAACTTGACCGGTTCGACACTCGGACCTCTCGCTCGCCGATCGGGGATCCTTACAAATGAATGTACAAACAAATCCTCGCAATGTTCTCTCGAGTAATTACAAAATACAACTGAATAAGTGAATGGATCCCGATCGGTTTGCATTGGGCCAATATTCCGCTCCGGCTCACCGTGTGTTTTGAATAACCGATAAATAAATTAAGGCAACGCGGGCTCAAGGAGCCGGGGGTTGGGTCCGATCGAACCAACGGTCTGCAGGAGAACCGGTTGATTCCCACTGTAACCGTTGGACCAATCGAGCTCCCGGGTGATATCTAAACACATTTCACACATCCAATCCAAATTGCCTTCCACATTGGCCATACTTGGAGTGTGATGGTGACTCGAGACTAGATCCCATTCCGCACTCGGGTTGCACGCGTTCAGTGAGTTAGGAGGCGTTGGACCTCGTGTTCGGTGATTTAGGGTGTTGGACCCCGTGTATTACGTAACCTATGGGTTCGGACCTGAGTCGCAACAGATCAGCAAAAGCAAATGGAAAACAGAAGAAAACTAATAAAACTGATGAAAAACAGACAAAAACTGATAAATGCAGATAAATACAGACAAGTTGTATATTAGGCCGAATGTACGTGATTTAATCAGTTATTAATCGGGGTTGATTAGCAAACAATGTATCTAACCTAGGCAAACAAGGAGGTGGGCTGGGATATGGTTCTAGGCCAATTACATGTGTGAATTTGTTTTAGAACTCTCTTCGGTAAGGTGTCACTGCGGTTTCACCGAATTTGCCAAACTCGTATTTTGACTCTAGATTGGAATCTAGCATTCCGCCTATCTGTTATCTAATGTATGATTAAGTCAGATGCATGATTAATCTAGTTTTTCGTGTTTTGCAACAGAAATGAAAATGCCCGCCACCGAATCTACAATAGGGAGATAGAATCACCGAAAGTGGACGGAATGGGCCGTACGAATGAAACTCGCGCCCGAACGGGCCGCCCCTTTTTGTCCATAGATCGAGATGTTTCCGACTCCCTAATGCCTAGGATATCGGTGAATCACGGAATGACGATTATGCCCTTGAGTGGTAGAACGTGTGTAGTTCACATGTAAATTAAAGATCGTGTGACACGAAGAAGTCTAAAAAGGACTCGCGCATCTCGACTTGAGCCGCCTCAAATTGGGCCCGGACTCGAGTCATAGTACGCAAGTACTCGCTAGACATTGATTCTATTCGCGTCACACGTCTCGGTGCTTTGAAATTGTAGGCTTTTAAAGAAAATGGCGTTTCTGCCGTTCCGTGAACCAAGTGATTTAATTAACCGAATGATACGTCCCGTTTCTCCCATTTGTGAAATTATTCGGTAGTAGTGATTTTATATTGTAGGTATTAAGGGTTTAACCGATGATCGTCCGAAACTAACTTATCTATCATGGAGCTAATACATGGCTAGCGATAAAGTACGAATATAATTACACTCAATTCCAAGGAATGATTCCGAGGCGACGAAGGAGACCATCTTAGACCCGGGAGGGGTCAAGGAGCACTCGACCATCTTCCAAAGGACTGGGCTGAGAGGTCTCCTTGACCCGCCTTGGATCGTGGGTGGTCTCTTACGTCGATTCGAGCCATTTCTTGCATGCATAACACATCAAGCACGTCATTAACATTCATTTTACGAAGCCGATACCGCGATGGTCTTGATTGTGCAAACAAACACATAATATAAACACAAACGTCGTATTTAAAGAAAACAATAAAGCGGCATCGGCTCATTCAATAACAAATTGGAAGTAAATCACGAGAAAATCCGACATCACGGAACGAGAGATCCGTGGCCTCGGGCGAACCAAGGGTTCTCTCGGTTTCCCCCCATGGAAGGTGGCCGTGAGCTTCCCTTGGTGCAACCGATCCACAGGACCTCGCCCCCCTAGATCTCGGACATTTCTCATCATGCCGACACATCACAACCATGAATAAACATTACGAACGTGGAAACGACTAAATTCGGAGGAATGAGATTGTCATGGACTCGAGAGGACCAAGGAGGCTCACGGTTCACCACGCTTGGTTCGGCCGAGAGGCTCCATCGTCCTCTTGAGTCCATGCCGGCCTCATTCCCCTAGATTTGAGTCATTTCTCGTTATACATGCATATTATATGGCAATAGGAGTCTAAAATATGGGAATCATGCGTTATAATAACATTCAACGTGGTGAACAACGTAAGCTTGCATGGGAATAGGTAAAAATGTAAATTTGCATGCATTTCGACTCGTTAAATGCCTTAATACCCCATATCAAACAAATATCGAAGAACCTAGCTTCTCTAAGTTGCAGAGGAGTCTTACCTAGCCTCGGAACATGAGGAAAGAGTCGGAGAAGTGGCAAAGGGAGTCGGGAGACTTGGCTGGAATGAACAGACCCGAATCGGTGCAGTCGGGTCGACTGGCAGACCCGACTGGCAGTCTGGCTTGTCGGGGCTGTACCGGTTGATCGAGATGGAATTTTCATGGCAGGTTGGTTGCGTTGGATTCCCAAGACACTGAGGATCACGCCTGCACTGGTTTCGTGAAGATTGGACGCATAGATTTTCCGGAAATCAAAAGCAAAGTCGGATCAGTAAAAAAAGACAGACCCAGTCGGGGAAAAACAGACCCGACTGGCACCCCATATTGAAAAGGCTCTATAGGAGGCTCCCGGTGGTCTATTGACGCAAGGTCGGTGGAATTGGACTCCTAACTAACTGAGGATCACGGTGATAGGTAGCTCGTAGCGAGGTTCAACCTGAGCTGACCTGTATGTTCTTGCAAAGTTCGGGTCAGAAAAGAAAACCAGAGAAACAAACCCGACTGGTACCCAATGAAGAAACGACTCTACGGGAGGCTTCCGGTGGTCTTTTGTCGTAAGATTGGTGGCATTGGACTCTTAACTAACTGAGGATCATGCATGCGGTGGTTTCATGAGGATTGGACATGTAGATTTTTCTGAAAGATGCAAAGAAAACCGGTAAAAAAACTGGAAATATCTATGAAGGGAGAAAAGAGGGAAATGGAGGTGGTGCACGGTTGAACGGCTCTCGGCCTGCAACCACCTCATCACGGGGGAGAGTGAGGGTTGTAAGGAATCCCTAGGAAGTGATGGCACGACTCGCCAAAGTCGTGGGAAGGAACGGCGCGCCTAGGAACCTGACTAGAACCCGAGAAGGCTCACGTGCGCTGTTTCTGTGCAACTCAGATTCGCAGGACTGGAAGCTTCAAATGCAAAAACTAAGCTTGGAAATGGACTTGAGAGATCGAAAACATGTGGGGTATGAAGTTTGGTTGAAGTTGGCTAAGGTTGGTGGCGGTCGCCGGAAAACGGTTGAGTTTTCGAGCAAAACGGCCTTGGAACCGGGCTGTGCTTTGGCTGTGCGATTTTTCTGGAAAATGCTGAAGTTTGAGAGGGCTTGGAGAGGGTTTCCTAGAGTGAGAAAGCTAGAGAGGTGATGGAAGTTGAGTTGTGATTAAGTTGAGTGAAGTTAAGTGCAATTAAATGGTGCTTAGGGCATCCAAATTTCCTAAGAGAGATTAGGGAGGGGAATTGGTCTCTTGAGTGTTAGGGAAGCTAAGGGAAAGTTGATGGGAGGTGATGGACGGAAGAAGGGAAGTGATGGGTGTAAGAAGATATTTTGAAAATGTGTGGTGGAGGCTCATTTGGCTTGCTTCTAGAGGAGAGCCATGGCTTGCGGCTTGGCTTGGCTCGGCTTGGCTTGGCTTGCTCAAGGGTTCCACTTGACTAGGAGAAAAGCCGGAAGAAACTCGAAGCTCGATTGGACGCGCGTTCGATTTTCATTGTTCGCTTGAACGACGGATTATCGATGTACGCGCGAATACGGTTTTAATGAGCCTAATATTGACATGCTTCTTGTAAGAGAATGCTCGGGGGAACCGGGGACTCTAAAGCCGGTTTTGCTCCGTTTGGATGATCGGGGTGAAGTTGTCCATTTCTGTTGCTTGTTTGCACTTCTGCGTATTGTAAGGCTCGCACCGGTGTATTTTTCGCATTGGGCAGAACGGTTTATTCGCCGACCCTCGCTGGAGATCGATATCTAGAGGCGTCTTAGGAATCCGCGAACAGGGCTTTCTCAGTGTTTCCCGAGTGTTCTGATGTGTTCGAAGACTAGTGTGATCTCCGTTTGTCAAAAACGAGTCCCGAAGGCTTGTCGGGAGGCGTTCGTGACCATTGAAACGTCACTCGGGAGATCGGTATGATTTGCTTGGTCCGAACCGAAATGATTTCCTTGCCCCTTGGGGTTGTTGTTGGGAGTAGGTGGTGCAAAGCTCGGACGTCAACATTTTCCCGAATGAGCTTTGAGCACAAGATTCCTCGTGAAAGGGGCCCTTTTGTTACCGAAATGGTACTCGGAAAACCTAAATGGATTATGCAATGCGATTGGGGTTTATCTTCCAAGCTCTTGAGGTCTCTGGGATTGATTGGCGCAGATTTCGTGCACTGACGATTTGTTAAAAGGGTCTCCGGCTATGTCTTTTAGTATAAAGGGCCTATTTTTCCTAGGTCAGGATCCACTCGGGAGACCAAGATGAGCTCCAAAACGCAGTCTGAATCTTGCTCCATGGTCCTGGTGGTCCTTGGATGTGTACAGGCCTATTTCCGGGTGCCGTTTACTTGTCCGTAGATCCGGCATCCTGGGAGCCCCGTTAGGAAGGCGTCTGCAAATTTTTGAGAGTGCCTCGGCTTAAACAGGAGGCTTCTAAAATGCGCTCGGAGGTGGCATTGGTCATTTTGGTACTGTCAGCACCCCATTTTGGCTCATCAATTCAAATTACATTATCAGCAATGATCCAAGCCACAACTTGAGCAGAATATAGAAAAACGACTTAACAGAGTAGAAAATCATTATTCATCTTCAAGTCGGCGAAATCGGGCAAATGACACATGCATATGACAGAAGGACTCCAAGGGTCATCAAGGAGCAACATAGTGACTAGAGAGCTCAGCAATGTCCAAAACCGGCATTTTCAGTATATCACACGGACGGTTCTATTTTCCGATAGTTCGCTCGATCATCGGAAGATAACCAATATTGGACTCCAAAAATCCACTCCAATGCCAAACAGATGAAAAGTGTCCCCAAAGGCATTTTGCAAATCATCTGCTTTATACAAAATAACTTTCTGTATATAGACAACTTTTCAGTGGAAGTCCAAAAATGTCGGTTTCTCGGAGAAAAGTTAATTCCAAATATCAGATGCGGCCATGCCCCACAATCATGCAGAGCACGAGTAGTGCTTCAGATTGTCTTTTGGAAGCCATACAGACACCCTGAATGACTTCCGAGCGACAAAACGGGCATACCCCTCTTCGGAAGAGCGTAATCGGAGACTGGTCTGATGGAATTACGGCAAATGAAGTTCACACTACATTACCCTGAAAACTCCAGCGAACATTCGCAATTGGGCAAAACAGACAGCAAAACCCTTCACGGTTTCCCGAGTAACCTCCGATGAGCACAAAAGGCCATTTTCAGTGAAAATCCATATCCGGAGGTCCTCTTTGGGGAAACTTGACGCCGGGTGCCTACCTTACACAGTGCTAGCCGTCCCAAGGCTCAACGTGGAATCGTCGGAATGAATCACACAACTCATCTAGACCTCCCGAGCAGTGCTTTAGAGGTCTCAGGTACACTTTTCAAGTCCTTAGAGATCCAATCTCGACAAACGGAGATCACAGTGATTTCCGGAGCGCCCAAGCAACTCATAAAGCAATCTGAAAAATCCAGTTTCGACCTCCTAGGACATCTCCGACTCCACGTTTACATTACCGGTTTAAGGGACAATTGTTCACGTTGTCTGACAATTTATGTCAAAATGACCAATGTGAGATGTAGACACAAGATATGCTGTCAGAAGCGGACAACTTCGCTCTGGTCACCTATAATGAGCAAAACCGGCTTCCGGGCCTCATATGGACCTGGGACATTTCTCCTCAAAAAGTGCTAATCTTGGGCTCATTTAATCCGTTTTCTCGCGTATATCGACAATTCGACGTTCAATTTGAACCACAAACTTCGAATATGCGACAAATCGAGACCCAAGCTTTTTCTCGGTTTCTTCTCTTAGGCCGTGGGACCCACGGGTCAGGCCTAGCCGCCCCATCCTTGCCCTAGGCGTCCTCCCCTTTGTCTTCTTCATCTCCATGAAGATAAGAAGACAACTTGCACACTTATCCCCTAAAATATCTAAGTGTTTCATTCTTGCACTCCAACTCCCTATCAATGCTCATTAATGTTTTATCTCTCCTCCATCAATGCCACTTGCAAGAATATCTTCTTCCTTCATTAAGCAAATTCGGATCTCCTAATCCATGCCACTTAATTGCACTTTTCTTTCACTAATTGCACTTAAGCATAGCCTATATATTGTCCAAATGTCATTAACTCATCAGACACCTTCAAGCACTCTCTCTCTAGCATTTCTTACTCAAACAAAAGCTCTCAAACTCTCAAGGAAAAATCGCAGCTCAGCAAGAACAAGCAAAACCAAGCAAAACCGGGCAAAGTCTTAAGTCGGAATCCATCCCGGCTTAAATCCAAACTTTACCGAAATTCATATCCCACATGTTTTTGATCCCCTCTATCCATTTCTGAACTTAGATTTTAAGTTTGAAGCCTCTAAGCCATAGAACCAGCCTTGAACAAAATCTGGACAGATTTGGTCCTTCTCGGGTCAAAAATGTCAAACCGGGTTTCAAGCCTTTCCAAGTCGGTTTGAGCTACCAAACCCATCAAGCACCTCCCCACACAACCCTAGGGTGTCAAGGAGTCAAGAAATCCAAGAAAAACCCGTCGGTTTAACCCCAGGAAGAAGAAACAGCCCGACTGCCCAGTCGGGTCGAAATTTCTGATTGTTTGTACGGTTTTCTTGCAGATCGGGTCAATCCAGGACTCTTTTCGGAAAACGACCACCACAGCCACCTCCGGAGGTGAGTTAGCAGTCAGGAACCGTTGGCCTTGCTCAAAAATTCCATCGGGAGCCTCCGTGGCGACGTTCGACCCGACTTGTGCCAGTCGGTCCAAAATTCCAGACGTGCTCTGTTTTGGGTGATTTTTGCAGGACTGTACGGGTCGACCCGACAACTCTGGGAACAAAAAACCACCACGGTCACCTAGAGGGGTCCCTTGGCTACCCAAGGCCGCCGACCTTGCCACAAAATTCCATCGGGAGCCTCTGTGGCAACGTACGACCCGACTTGTGCCAGTAGGGTCTGTCCAGTATTCCAACCGGGTCTGTTTGGTGCCATTCGGGTCTGTTCAACGGAAAACAGCCCAAACCCGACCCATCAACGGTCCAACCTGACTCTTGAAGGTACCATCCCGCATCTCAGGACTAGGTATGACCATTCCTGACTTAGAGGAGCTAGGACTTTTACATTCTCGTTGCGTTTATGGAGTTATAAGGGGTTTTATGTATGTTTTATTTCAAGTTTCGATTTTATGCATTTTCCATATTATATCATGCATATTTATCCTTAATTTATATACTAGCATGTCGGGAAACACTTGGATCGTAGTCGAGAAGAACATCCCGACCCGGGAAAGACAAAGAGCTCACGGGTTTCCCTCCAAGGGAGGTGACCGAATGCTCTCTTGTTCCTTTCGGGCAAGGAACGATCTTCTTGACCCGATCCAAGTTCGATTCCCGAGTTTCATCGTATTTTCTCACGTGCATGAAGTCGGTATTGTTTTATCGATTTCTTAAATAACTTGTTTGTGCATGTCTGCATGTTCGAATGAGTTATTCAAATCATGGCAATTCCGACTTTCGTTTAATCGTGTCGTTTATCATGTTTGTCGTTTAAGCATGCGAGAAATGATTCGAAACGAGACGGAGAAACCTCGTGGAACCCCATTTGGGCCATGGGACCTCTCGGCTATCTCCAAGGAGAAGTAACCGAGAGTCTCTTAGACTCGTACGGGTTGCATGAGGCTTCCTCTTCCCGTTTTGAGTCCGTTCTCGGCTTTCGTGTAATTTGCAATTTACATTATCATCGCAATATCGCATGAAAATGTCTTTTCAAAACAAAGCATGCATGGATTCGGGTATCGATGACTCATTCGGGTCCATTCGGTTACGAGGGTAGTTTCGGTCATTGGACCAAATTATCCTCGATTCTTATGGAATCGTCTTGGTCGTCGAGTCGCGAATCGTTTTCACAATTAATGCATTCGGCACAACCCTTAAGCATTAATTCCACGAACGGATTAATCGGGACGCTCACATGATTAAACCCACTTCACACTGATAAAGTTTACACGAATTGACCATTAACTGATAACTCGCGTCGATGAGTTGTCAAATGACGTTGGTGCCCTTTTCAAACTTATCAATTTCAAAACCCGAAACGTGCGGTCCAATGTAGCATGGACGTTTGAAAAGGGCTTCTGTGTCTCAACTTGAGTTTTTACCTGATTCCAGGTAACTCAGGTCAGGATACAGAAGATCTTTCTAGATCACTTCCGGGCAGATCGACCAGTTCTTTGGCTTTTTCGAGGTTCTTGCACAACCCTGGATGATCCAGGGAATTGGTCGACACCGGCTACAGGCCGAGGTGGCCCGCACTGCGATGTTTCCCCTTTTCTGAAAACAATTTTCAAATAAAGGGCAAAATCGTCTTTTCACAATTCAGCGACACCCTTAGGGTTAGCATGGCAGAAACACTACAGTACAAGATAAGAACGGGCTACCTGTTCAGGTGCAGGTTCATTTGCATAGCCTTTTCTTATCTAACTGATGAGTTTCTGTCATCCTAACATAGACTCGGGTAACTAGAACGGTTATCTCTGTCAGAAAACATGCAAAATGCTGATTAACCTTTCACTCGACCTAACCAAACACTAGATAATGGTTAGGAGGAATTCTAGATTCCAAATCTAGAGTCAAAACACGAGTTTGGCTAATTCAGTGAAAATTCAGTGTCACAATACAGAACAACTGTAAAAGCAATCAACACACACGAAACTTGACTACGGACACTCGACATGTCAGGTTCTCAAAACAAAGCCAAATGCTAAAACATTGGCACGTGCTTGTTTGTCTAGGGTAGGATTTGCATGCCAAAATACCTCGGATTAACAACTTGTTAAAACACGTACACTCGATAATAACAAACACCTTGTCTGTTATTTACCTACTGCGTGTTATCTTCCCGCACCTGTTTGCCATGCGGGTCGAGCCTGATCCCTAGGCCAAATAATATTAGGGTTCGACGCCCTAATCATCGAGCACAGGGTTCAACGCCCTAATCAACACTCACAGGGTCCAACGCCCTATTCAGTGAGAGCGTCCATTGAATTTCAGTTCTTCGGTCTTTTCCCTAAACTCATGGTGAGTTAGAGTGGAATAATAACCGAATGCGAAACGACTTGAATTCGACCCTTTTGTAATTTGTATTTATTATTTTCGAGAGCATTGTAAGGATTTTATTTTGTACATTTATTCTGTAAGAATTCCAGTCGGTGAGCGAACGGTCCGAGAGTCAAATTAATCGAATCGGTCTAATGCTTGCCCAGATACAAGTAAATCCAAGAACTTGCGGTTCTGGTTCACGCAGGGATTCAACCTCCATGGTTCGATGAACTGTAACGCAAGATTGTGAACCAACTCTCCGACATACGGGTTTACTTCTCTCTCGGCTTCTCAACCGACATCGTTTGGTTCACCGAATCTCCGGTGTCAAAACGTGCGAGCCGAGTGCAACTTAATTCATGCGGTAAATCATAAAACATGCAAGCCTAGCAAACCAGAGTACCGACAGGGCGTGCGGGATATAGGCCCGCACGTAACATGAACCCCCGAACACGGATTTTTCGGTTCCGCACAGATTAATGCCTTAACGACAAACTAGGTGTTCCATACCCCTAGACCCGGGTAACTTATCCGCCCTCGACCTACGGGTCGTAAAATGATAAGTGGCGACTCCTTCTCTCACGCGTGTCCGTCACGCGTCCCCACGGGAAGGTGGACACTCCCAAGCCGCGCGCATGCGGGCCCCGACGAGAGTCCACATTCGGGTCCGTACAGCTTGGTGACTCCGCTGGGGACTTACTTAGTGGGTTTAGGCTCGATCCGTTTGCTTTGCTTGCATATTTATTTATCGCTTTCCGCACATTTACTTTTCTGCCCTTGCATTGCATCATTCTAGTGGATTTAGGTACCTCGCCTGAAATCCCACGGGCGCCGATTTAGGAAGCTAGGTTAGTCAGAGGTTCCGAGTAAGGGAACGGGTCGAGTCGGCTCTGCCACCGAACCAACCCCCAAAGATCCTCGCTCGATTTCAAGGAATTGACGCCCTTGAATCGAGAGCCCCCGTCCCTAGTTAGTGGTTTTCCCAGTAGAACACTGAAACCATGCATAAACAGAGACCGTCATGCTGGACCAAAAATAACCTTCACACCGCCAACCGACCCAAAAGTTGAGTCTTTGAGTCGGCTCGTAGTTTTTCTTTTAGGCGAGCCTTTTGTTGTTTTCACTAAATGAGTGTTGTACAATGTAAAAAACTCGTGTTATAGTTTATTTTTCTGCACCTGCATGCATGTTTTCAAAACAACCTAGGACATTGCATCGGTTTAATGTTTAAGCTCCCCGTTTCAAACTATCTTTGTAAATTAAGGAACTTGAACCAAATCGATACAATGTCATTAGCTTTTGAAAACTTATACACTGCATGCATTCTATCTATTTCTATGTTTGCACAGCAGCTGCCATGTCTCGCACGACAGGCGAGTCGTGCCAACATTCGCGGGTAGACCACTCGCGGCCTTCACCCTTCTTCCGCGGCAAGAGAGCTGTGGCCCGAGGGCCGATCAACCTTCCCAGGCGAAGTTAACCAACACTAACTTCTTCCTAACAGAGAGTGTCACCGCGTGATCGGACGCACGTCCCTCCGCGTGACCTTCGAATCTACCAGCGATCGAGCGCGCCTCACACATATCCAAACATGTTTGCACCAACTCATGCACGCGTACTCAATGTATCGATGCACGTCTCTTGGGGTGCTAGTACGACGCCTACCAGGCCAGTTCGCTTCCCTACACCCTTGCATTGGAATTGCGAACAGTTCATGCCCCTTCATTGTTTCCTTCTTCCATTGCAGGAAATCCCCGATAAGAAGGCAGCCTGAATACTGAACCACCACAATTGAGGCTCATCTGAAATCCAAAATCGACTTGGATTCAAATTCATCCAAGCGATACTTCAAGGAGCAAGTCTAATCCTTCCACTGGAAAGACCGAAAGTGACAGCTCCACAAACAGAGCATGACCCAACTCTCGATCGCAGGAGATACCAGCACGGTCATGCCTCCGATCAAAGAATGGATCTCACCCGTCCTCTACCGTCGCCGCCGACTAAGCACTAGAACAACATGCGTAGTCTTCTTTAAACTCTCTTTTGCTTTAATTTAAATTCATTCCCACAAATGGGCTCCCGACATGAACAAATCATTCAATGGAGCATTAGGACAGTCTCGAAGACGCCCTATTAGTTCTGTTGGACCTGTTCGACTCGCTTGTCCTCATGGGACCCGGCTCCTTGAGCCTTCCCTAGGACTGCTGCGTAGGCCTGCTCGCAATTAGGGAAAACATGCTTATGTGACCTCAGTCATGGTCTAACCACTCCAAAGTGGTGATGACTAGATTCCCGGAAACAAATGTCATCCACACGCGACACCCCATGGGTCGCGTGCGGGACAAAAGGGATTTTCCCATGGGTTCACCCCATATTTCTTACCGTATATTCCACCGCACGGTCGCCTAACACACCATCTTCTTTGTCATCTTTTACAGGGACACACCGGTCACAGGCGAAGAGTGATGCACAGGCTCACGCCTTTCCGAGAACTCCTCTCGAGCCTCCTCCCTTATATTTTGACAGGGAAGGGGCTCGGCACGAAGGTACCCCTACAAATCTAAAGACAAAAACAACTGAGCGAGCCATATGCCATCAACGCAACCATTTCAGTTGACATTGACGACATGAGACGGTCAGGGGCTACAGTTGCACAAACCGCCTACCACGAGTCACATCGACGATAAAGACCGGGGCATTCGCGTACAACGCTTGCACCGATACCACCTCGGACATCATCCACCCACGATAAGCATTTCCAAGCAACGTACACTGGGGCATCCCCGGTTGAAGTTCGCACTAGCACAACTTTTCCAAGTGACGTACACTGGGGCATCCCCGGTTGAAGTTCGCGCCAGCACAACCTCAGCAAGCGACGTACACTGGGGCATCCCCGGTTGAAGTTCGCGCCAGCACAACCTCAGCAAGCGACGTACACTGGGGCATCCCCGGTTGAAGTTCGCGCCAGCACAACCTCAGCAAGCGACGTACACTGGGGCATCCCCGGTTGAAGTTCGCGCCAACACAACCTCGGCAAGCGACGTACACTGGGGCCTCCCTAGTTGAAGTTCGCCCCGAGGTCACCATAGTGGGTCACTCCAGCAAGTGACGTTGGAACGCTCCTGGTCATTTGCGCCAAGACCAGGCCTCCTCCACAACAAGCACCAAGACAACCTCGGCCACTGATTCCCTATGGCAATTTTGTATTTTCCTTCTAGACTATAGGGGAATTCACCTGAAGAGATTGCAATGGCAAATGACACGAAGTTCAGCTTTCGAGTGCACGGGAGTCAAACTTCCAAGAAAGCCGGCCCTCACAAAATAGGGCTAGCAACATGCAACGAGTCTCTACGAGGCAAAGCGCACCAAAGCAGCCTCGGCGATGCAAAGTCGAGGAGTTTCAAATAAAGACACGGGGCACAAAACAAACCCCGGCTGCAAGAAAAAAACAGAGTGGAAAGAAGCGGGAAAAACCCGCCAACCAACAAAAGAAAGGCAATGCCGAGGTTCATCAAAAGCACCGGCGCCGCCAATCCAGAGAAATCAACAAACCCCGACAAAAGGGGAGCAACAGATAAAACTTCTCGACGGAGACAGAAAACAATGCACTCGGAGGTTGAATCCTTCAAAACCTTCGCCCTTATAAACTCGAGAGATAAAAGAATCGAGCCCGCTAGGTCGAAAACCCCTTTTGGGGGGGGCCAAGGCAAAAGCTAGGGTAAAAGAGAGGCATGACCGAAAATCCTTTGGGGTGGTCGTGGCAAAAGGAGAGCTCTTCCCCTTTAGGTTGAGAGGTGCGGCCCCGAGGTGGGTGACCGTAGCAAAAGGAGAGCAAAACGAGAGATAGATAAAATTGCCCCCTAGTCTCTCGCACATCGCGCAGACAAGGGATCCCCAAGGGAAGTGGCCAGGTTATCTATTCCAACACGATCCCCGATCGACTCTCCAATACCAGTCAACCATCCAAGAGGGAACCTTCCTCTAGCACAGTGGGTAACTGAATAAGCCGTCCAAGCAGTTCAGTACAACCTACACAACAGAAGAACAGAGGAAAAGGGGTACATCTCGCTACAGGCGTGAACTCGTGTATCCTTTTAGCCTGGGGCAACGTGCTTCCCAAGCTTTCTCTTTTCTCTTTGTCTTTGCATAACTCCAAATGGGTTATAACCACCCTTCAACAGGCTATCACCAAGCCAAAATCCATTACATTCCTCTTCGAAAGTCTAGTCATAACGCTTTGGAAATAGTCAGACCGAGTCTGACCAAATCTGAATAGAAATCCCCAAGCGGGTTGCAAATGCAGTCGCCCCACGACATCTGGATGATAAGGGTACAAATCCGACGGGCGTGTTAAACAACCGATAGAGCTGCTAGGGCATCATCGGGGACGTCTCGATATGCCCATACGTAGTTAACGGGAGATCCCCAGAGGCCTTGCATCTAGGCCTCCGAGAACGGGATCCACTTGCAATGTCAAAGCACAATTCTTCACGGGTTCCTCAAGCGACCCCGAAACTGAAAATCTGTGCGTCACAACGACGCTCTTTTTACTGCTTACCTGTGCCTATCTCATGTTAGTATTTCTCACATGATTTACTAGTAATGCCAGGATCATAGGTACTGCAGACGGCAAGAACTACGGCAGACTCTGATTCCCGACCACTCGGGATACGTAGGCGCTCCACCCCAGAGCTCGAGTCCTTTAGCATGCAGCATCCCGCAAAGCAAAATCCCTCACCGCACGGCCAGGGCATCGCCAGCGAAAGTACAATGGCCAAACAGCAAAACCGCCTTCCAGCGAAAGTGCAACCGCTCCAGCAGCAACATCGATCTTCGACAAATCAGAATTCATAGGGTTTCACACCCATTCACCGGGTTTCACATCCACACCATCGCAGTCAGGGTTTCACACCCGTTCCGCTTCATTCGGGTTTCACACCCATACCGCCGCAGTCAGGGTTTCACACCCGCTCCGCTGCATTCAGGTTTCACACCCACACACTGGGTTTCACACCCACACACTGGGTTTCACACCCACACCGCCGCAGTTAGGGTTTCACACCCACACACCGGGTTTCACACCCACACCGCAGCAGTCAGGGTTTCACACCCGTTCCGCTGCGTTTGGGTTTCACACCCACACCACCGCAGTCAGGGTTTCACACCGGCTCCGCCGCATTCGAGTTTCACACCCAGGGTTTCACACCCACACCACCGCAGTCAGGGTTTCACACCCGTTCCGCTACATTCGGGTTTCACACGCAGGGTTTCACATCCATACCACCGCAGCCAGGGTTTCACACCCGTTCCGCTGCATCCGGGTTTCACACCCACACCACCGCAGTCAGGGTTTCACACTCGCTCCACTGCATTCGGGTTTTACACCCAGGATTTCACACCCACACACCAGGTTTCACACCCACTCCACCGCAGTCAGGGTTTCACACCCATTCCGCTGCATTCGGGTTTCACACCCACACACCGAGTTTCACACCCACACCACTGCAGTCAGGGTTTCACACCCGTTCCGCTGCATTCGGGTTTCACACCCACACCGCCGCAGTTAGGGTTTCACACTCGCTCCGCTGCATTCGGGTTTCACACCCACACACAGGGTTTCACACCTACACTACCGCAGTCGGGGTTTCACACCCGCTCCGCTACATTCGGGTTTCACACCCACACCGCCACAGTCAGGGTTTCACACCCGCTCCGCTGCATTCGGGTTTCACACCCAAGGTTTCACACCCATTCACCGGGTTTCACATCCACACCACCGCAGTCAGGGTTTCACACCCGTTCCGCTGCATTCGGGTTTCACACCCACACTGCCGCAGTCAGGGTTTCACACCCACTCCGCTGCATTCGGGTTTCACCCCCACACACCGGGTTTCACACCCACCCCACCGCAGTCAGGGTTTCACACCCGTTCCGCTGTATTCGGGTTTCACACCCACACCGCCGCAGTCAGGGTTTCACACCCGCTCCGCTGCATTCGGCTTTCACACCCAGGGTTTCACACCCACACGCCGGGTTTCACACCCACACCACCGCAGTCAGGGTTTGACACCCGTTCAGCTGCACTCGGGTTTCACACCCACACCGCCGCAGTCAGGGTTTCACACCCGTTCCGCTGCATTCAGGTTTCACACCCAGAGTTTCACACCCACACACCGGGTTTCACACCCACACCACCGCAGTCAGGGTTTCACACCCGCTCCGTTGTATTCGGGTTTCACACCCACACCGCCGCAGTCAGGGTTTCACACCCGCTCCGCTGCATTCGAGTTTCACACCCACACCACCGCAGTCAGGGTTTCACACCGTTCCGCTGCATTTGGGTTTCACACCCACACCACCGCAGTCAGGGTTTCACACCCGTTCCGCTGCGTTCAGGTTTTACACCTAGGGTTTCACACCCACACACGAAGAGTCTTTAGGATAGCATTACTTGCACTCAGTGGCATCACAATTAGTTGGCAAGCAACGAAGGTTTCTGCCACAACATCGATTGCAGCACAGAAAAGCGCAGTGATGGAGGAATCACAATGATTCCTTCCACTCCTCACGCAACTCCCCTGCGTTTGCATTTACTTTTTACAAGCATTTTCATTCTGCAATGCATCCCATGCGACTACTTCTGTTTAGGGGTCCGTCCCTTCAGGTTCATCCTGACTTTTACATTTCTACATCAGGTATAATATCCCCACATATCCAAAGTAGGAGAGAGAAGACTATTATCGGAAGTTCCATATCGATCATTGCTATCAAACTGGGGTGCTTCTGAAGTCTTTGGCTGCATCCTCTACTCGAGCAAGCAGTCAAAGAGGGGCAAGCTGTCAGCACCCCATTTTGCCTCATCAATTCAAATTACATTATAAGCAATGATCCAAGCCACAACTTGAGCAGAATATAGAAAAACGACATAATAGAGCAGAAAATCACTATTCATCCTCAAGTCGGCGAAATCGGGCAAATGACACATGCATATGACAGAAGGACTCCAGGGGTCATCAAGGAGCAACAAAGTGACTAGAGAGCTCAGCAATGTCCAAAACCGGCATTTTCAGTATATCACACGGACGGTTCTATTTTCCGATAGTTCGCTCGATCATCGAAAGATAGCCAATATTGGACTCCAAAAATCCACTCCAATGCCAAACAGATGAAAAGTGTCCCCAAAGGCATTTTGCAAATCATCTGCTCTATACAGAACAACTTTCTGTATACAAACAACTTTTCAGTGGAAGTCCATAAATGTCGGTTTCTCGGAGAAAAGTTAATTCTAACTATCAGATGCGGCCATGCCCCACAATCATGCAGAGCACGAGCAGTGCTTCAAATTGTCTTTTGGAAGCCATACAGACACCCTGAATGACTTCCGAGCAACAAAACGGGCATACCCCTCTTCGGAAGAGCGTAATCGGAGACTGGTCTGATGGATTTACGGCAAACGAAATTCACACTACATTGCCCTGAAAACTCCAGCGGACATTCGCAATTGGGCAAAACAAACAGCAAAACCCTTCACGGTTTCCCGAGTAACCTCCAAAGAGCACAAAAGGCCATTTTCAGTGAAAATTCATATCCGGAGGTCCTCTTTGGGGAAACTTGACGCCGGGTGCCTACCCTACACAGTGCTAGCCTTCCAAGGCTCAACGTGCAATCGTCGGAATGAATCACACAACTCATCTAGACCTCCCGAGCAGTGCTTTAGAGGTCTCAGGTACACTTTTCAAGTCCTTAGAGATCCAATCTCGACAAACGGAGATCACAGTGATTTCCGGAGCGCCCAAGCAACTCATAAAGCAATTTGAAAAATCCAGTTTCGACCTCTTAGGACATCTCCGGCTCCACGTTTACATTACTGGTTTAAGGGACGATTGTTCACGTTGTCTGACAATTTATGTCAAAATGACCAATGTGAGATGCAGACACAAGATATGCTGTCAGAAGCGGACAACTTCGCTCTGGTCACCTATAATGAGCAAAACCGGCTTCCGGGCCTCATATGGACCTGGGACATTGCTCCTCAAAAAGTGCTAATCTTGGGCTCATTTAATCCGTTTTCTCGCGTATATCGACAATTCGACGTTCAATTCGAACCACAAACTTCGAATACGCGACAAATCGGGACCCGAGCTTTTTCTCGATTTCTTCTCTTAGGTTGTGGGACCCACGGGTCAGGCCTAGCCTCCCCATCCTTGCCCTAGGCGTCCTCCCCTTTGTCTTCTTCATCTCCATGAAGATAAGAAGACAACTTGCACACTTATCCCCTAAAATATCTAAGTGTTTCATTCTTGCACTCCAACTCCCCATCAATGCTCATTAATGTTTTATCTCTTCTCCATCAATGCCACTTGCAAGAATATCTTCTTCCTTCATTAAGCACATTCGGATCTCCTAATCCATGCCCCTTAATTGCACTTTTCTTTCACTAGTCGCACTTAAGCATAGCCTATATATTGTCCAAATGTCATTAACTCATCAGACACCTTCAAGCACTCTCTCTAGCATTTTTCACTCAAACAAAAGCTCTCAAACTCTCAAGGAGTTCAGCAAAATCGCAGCTCAGCAAGAACAAGCAAAACCAAGCAAAACCGGGCAAAGTCTTAAGTCGGAATCCATCCCGGCTTAAATCCAAACTTTACCAAACTTCATATCCCACTTAGATTTTAAGTTTGAAGCCTCTAAGCCATAGAACCAGCCTTGAACAAAATCTGGACAGATTTGGTCCTTCTCGGGTCAAAAATGTCAAATCGGGTTTCAAGCCTTTCCAAGTCGGTTTGAGCTACCAAAACCCATCAAACACCTCCCCACACAACCCTAGGGTGTCAAGGAGTCAATAAATCCAAGAAAAACCCGTCGGTTTAACCCCAGGAAGAAGAAACAGCCCGACTACCCAGTCGGGTTGAAATTTCTGACTATTTGTACGGTTTTCTTGTAGATCGGGTCGATCCAGGACTCTTTTCGGAAAACGACCACCACAGCCACCTCCGAAGGTGAGTTAGCAGTCAGAAGCCATTGGCCTTGCTCAAATATTCCATCGGGAGCCTCCGTGGCAACGTCCGACCCGACTTGTGCCAGTCGGGTCCGAAATTCCAGACGTGCTCTGTTTTGGGTGATTTTTGCAGGATTGTACGGGTCGACCCGACAACTCTGGGAACAAACGACCACCACGGTCAACTAGAGGGGTCCCTTGGCTACCCAAGGCCGCCGACCTTGCCTCAAAATTCCATCGGGAGCCTCCGTGGCGACGCCCGACCCGACATGTGCCAGTCGGGTCCGTCCAGTATTCCAGCCGGGTCTGTTTGGTGCCATTCGGGTCTGTTCAACGGAAAACAGCCCAAACCCGACCCATCAACGGTCCAACTCGACTCTTGAAGGTACCATCCCGCATCTCGGGACTAGGTATGACCATTCCCGACTTAGAGGAGCTAGGACTTTTACATTCTCGTTGCGTTTATGGAGTTATAAGGGGTTTTATGTATGTTTTATTTTCAAGTTTCGATCTTTATGCATTTTCCAGGTTATATCATGCATATTTATCCTTGATTTATATGCTAGCATGTCGGGAAACACTTGGATCGTAGTCGAGAAGAACATCCCGACCCAGGAAAGGCAAAGAGCTCACGGGTTTCCTTCCAAGGGAGGTGACCGAATGCTCTCTTGTTCCTTTCGGGCAAGGAACGGTCTTCTTGACCCGATCCAAGTTCGATTCCCGAGTTTCATCGTATTTTCTCACGTGCATGAAGTCGGTATTATTTTATCGATTCCTTAAATAACTTGTTTGTGCATGCCTGCATGTTCGAATGCGTTATTCAAATCATGGCAATACCGACTTCCGTTTAATCGTGTCGTTTATCATGTTTGTCGTTTAAGCATGCGAGAAATGATTCGAAACGAGACGGGGAAACCTCGTGGAACCCCATTTGGGCCATGGGACCTCTCGGCTATCTCCAAGGAGAAGTAACCGAGAGTCTTTTAGACTCGTACGGGTTGCATGAGGCTTCCTCTTCTCGTTTTGAGTCCGTTCTCGGCTTTCGTGTAATTTGCAATTTACATTATCGTTGTAATATCGCATGAAAATGTCTTTTCAAAACAAAGCATGCATGGATTCGGGTATCGATGACTCATTCGGGTCCATTCGGTTACGAGGGTAGTTTCGGTCATTGCAAATTATCCTCGATCCTTATGGAATCGTCTTGGTCGTCGAGTCGCGAATCGTTTTCACAATTAATGCATTCGGCACAACCCTTAAGCATTAATTCCACAAACGGGTTAATCGGGACGCTCACATGGTTAAACCCACTTCACACTGATAAAGTTTACAGGAATTGGCCATTAACTGATAACTCGCGTCGATGAGTTGTCAAATGACGTTGGTGCCCTTTTCAAACTTAGCAATTTCAAAACTCGAAACGCGCGGTCCGATGTAGCATGGACGTCTGAAAAGGGCTTCTGTGTCTCAACTTGATTTTTTACCTGATTCCAAGTAACTCAAGTTAGGATACAAAAGATCTTTCTAGATCACTTCCGGGCAGATCGACCGGTTCTTTGGCTTTTTCGGGGTTCTTGCACAACCCTGGACGATCCAGGGAATTGGTCGACACCGGCTACAGGCCGAGGTGGCCCGCACTGCTATGTTCCCCCTTTTCTGAAAACAATTTTCAAATAAAGGGCAAAATCGTCTTTTCACAATTCAGCGACACCCTTAGGGTTAGAATGACATAACACTACAGTATGGGATAAGAACGGGCTACCTGTTCAGGTGCAGGTTCATCTACCTAGCCTTTTCTTATCTACCTGATGAGTTTCTGTCATCCTAACATAGACTCGGGTAACTAGAACAGTTATCTCTGTCAAAAAACATGCAAAATGCTGATTAACCTTTCACTCGACGTAACCAAACACTAGATAATGGTTAGGAGGAATTCTAGATTCCAAATCTAGAGTCAAAACACGAGTTTGGCTAATTCAGTGAAAATTCAGTGTCACAATACATAACAACTGTAAAAGCAATCAACACACACGAAACTTGACTACGGACACTCGACATGTCAGGTTCTCAAAACAAAGCCGAATGCTAAAACATTGGCACGTGCTTGTTTGTCTAGGGTAGGATTTGCATGCCAAAATACCCCGGATTAACAACTTGTTAAAACACGTACACTCGATAATAACAAACACCTTGTCTGTTATTTACCTACTGCGTGTTATCTTCCAGCACCTGTTTGCCATGCGGGTCGAGCCTGATCCCTAGGCCAAATAATATTAGGGTTCGACGCCCTAATCATCGAGCACAGGGTTCAACGCCCTAATCAACACTCACAGGGTCCAACGCCCTATTCAGTGAGAGCGTCCATTGAATTTCAGTTCTTCGGTCTTTTCCCTAAACTCATGGTGAGTTAGAGTGGAATAATAACCGAACGTGAAACGACTTGAATTCGACCCTTTTGTAATTTGTATTTATTGTTTTCGAGAGCATTGTAAGGATTTTATTTTGTACATTTATTTTGTAAGAATTCCAGTCGGTGAGCGAACGGTCCGAGAGTCGAATTAATCGAATCGGTCTAATGCTTGCCCAGATACAAGTAAATCCAAGAACTCACGGTTCTGGTTCACGCAGGGATTCAACCTCCATGGTTCGATGAACTGTAACGCAAGATTGTGAACCAACTCCCCGACATGTGGGTTTACTTCTCTCTCGGCTTCTCAACCGACATCGTTTGATTCACCGAATCTCCGGTGTCAAAACGTGCGAGCCGAGTGCAACTTAATTCATGCGGTAAATCTTAAAACATGCAAGCCTAGCAAACCAGAGTACCAACAGAGCGTGCGGGATATAGGCTCGCACGTAACATGAACCCCCGAACAAGAATTTTTCGGTTTCGCACAGATCAATGCCTTAACGACAAACTACGTGTTCCATACCCCTAGACCCGGGTAACTTATCCGCCCTCGACCTACGGGTCATAAACTGATAAGTGGCGACTCCTTCTCTCACGCGTGTCCGTCAAGCGTCCCCACGGGAAGGTGGACATTCCCAAGCCGCGCGATCCAAAAGCGCGCATGCGGGCCCCGACGAGAGTCCACATTCGGGTCCGTACAGGTACCAATAGGGATTTTTAAAGTCCCATATTGGATATCTTCTGACGCTCCGATGATCCGGTGATGAATAGTGCCAGAGTGCCGGCTTCTATTGTTTTGGGGTTCGCTGTTTATTTGCCCTTTTGATTACCCTTCTGAGCCTTTTGGAGGACCTTGCTTCTCTTTTGTAGTCCGTGCCCCTATGTCCGAGCGTTCGCCCCCGATTGTCGGGTCATGAGTAGTAACCCGAGCCTCAGTCCGGGCGTTCTTATGTCGGGAGTCGGTGGGCCAAAATGGGGTGCTGACAGCTATGACCCATTCGGAATTATGCAATGACAAGGAAGAGAGAGAAAGCTTGGGGAGCACGTTGCCCCATGCTAAAAAGATACACGGGTTCACGCTTGCAGCAGAATGTACCCCTTTCTCCTACGTCCTTCTATTGAGCGGGCTGTCCCGAACTGCTCGGATTAAGTGCTCGGTTGCCTACTGTGCTCGAGGGAGACTCTGCTTTGGAAGGTTGAGTTGTGCAGGAGAGCTGATCAAGGATGGTGGCCGACCATTCCCCATGAATTTCTTTGGCGGGATTTTCCCGCTTCTTCTTTTTTGAGGTTGGGCTTTGCTTGTGCCCCATGAATTTTGTTGAATTTCCTCGACTTTACTTTGTCGAGGTTGCTTTGACGTGCTTCGCCTCGTGGAGACTGGATGAGTTCTTTCCCCGGCCTCATTTGTGAGTCCCGGGTTTGAGAGATTATCTTGTGCATTTGGAATTCAGATCAGGTGTCCTTTCTCTTTTGCAAACTTTAAATTTTTTCCTCTGATGTCTAAAAAATGAAAATACAAAGTTTTGCCCCCAGGGAAGTGGTGACTAGGATTATCTTGGTGCTTATTGTGGAGGACGTCCATTCTTGGGCTGGGTGATCGGGAGCGTTCTGACGTCACTTGTTGGAGTGATCCAATATGGTGACCTTGATTCAAACTTCAACCAGGGATGCCATAGTGTACGTCGCTTGGAACCTAGGTTGTGCTAGTGCGAACTTCAACCAGTAATGCCCTAGTGTACGTCGCTTTGGGAATGCCAGCTGTAGGTGAATGAGGTTCGAGGTGGTCTCGGTGCAAACTTCAACCAGGGAGGCCCCATTATACGTCGCTTGCCAGGGTGGTGTTGGCGCGAGCTTCAACCAGGGATGCCCTAGTGTACGTCGCTCGAAAGTGCTCATTGTAGGTGGATGATGCCCGAGGTGGTCTTGGTGCGAGTGTCGAATGGGCATGCCCCGATCTTTGATGTGGCTCGTGACAGATGCTTTATGCAATCGCCGTCCCCGACCGTGCTTTGTGATTCCTATGACGGGTGCCTCCTAAAGAGATGTGCTCTTGAAGCCGATAGATGTGCTCGCTTGGGAGGCAATGCTTGCCGTTGATTGAGATGGTTGTGCTGACGGTGTATGGCTCACTAGGTCGCTTTTGCTTCGGGGTTCATGGGGGGTACCTCCTAGTCGGGCCCTTCCCTGCCGAAGTATAAGGAAGAAGGGCATGGCAGGAATTTCCGGGGAGGTGTGAACCCATGCATCATTCTTCACCCATGGTCGACGTGTCCCTGTGAAAAATGACAAGGGAGATGATGCATTAGGCAATTGTGCGGTGGATTACGCGATAAGAAATATAGAGTGGGCCTATGGAAAATCCCATCGTCCAGCACGCGACCCATAGGGTGCCGCACAGGGGGACACTTATTTTTCGGGAATGCAGTCATTGCCACATTGAAGTGGTTAGATCGTGACTGGAGGCCGCATCAATATACTTTCCCTGGTGCAGGCAAAGCAGGCAAAGCAGACGCAGCCATCCTATAGAAGGCTTGAGGGGTCGGGTCCCACAAAGACAGGCTGGTCAAACAAACCCGACAGAACTGATAGGGCATCGCTGGGACTATCCTAATGCCCCTAAGGGGTTTGTTCCGGCCGGGAGCCCACTTGGGAATGCATATAAATGAATGTGAAAAAGAGTTTAAGGAAGAGCGTGTGTTGCCCCGGTGGCTGGTTGGCCACAACGGAGGGTGGGGTGGGCCCATTCTTCAGTTGGGGGTGTGACCGTGCTAGCGACTCCCGCGGCGAGTGGATTAGGACATGCTCTATTCGTCAGAGCTGTTGCCTATGATCTTTTGCGGAGGGAGGGTTGCCCTAGAAGCTGGACGAGAGGTGTCTACTGTCTTGATTGTGGCCGTTTCGAATTCAAGTAGCCTTCTTGTTGATTATGTCCTGCAATGGGAAAAGGAAAAACAATGAAGGAGCAAGAAGTCCGCAATCTTAATGCAAAGGTGCAGGGGATCGAATTGGCCTGGTAGGCGTCGCGCGAGCACGAGGAGGGACATACTAAGGGTGTGTGCATGGGCAAGGTGGAGGCGTGCTCGGACGATGCGAAACGGCGCGCTCAGTTATGCTGGTAGATGCGCTCGTTTGCGCGAAAAGACATGTGCTTGACTATGCAAAGACATGCTCGGTCGCACAGAGTCAGTGGGGAGTTAGCTTTGTCAGGGAAGGTAAGCCGACCCTCGGGCCACGGCTTGCCTTGCCATGGAGGGAGGGTGAAGATCACAGGTGGTTTACCTGCGAAGCGGGTCTCGACTAACCTGTAGTGCGGGGTGGGTGGCCGAGATGGACTCTGCCTCCAGCAACGGCGCGCCTTGCTGTGAAGAGGTGAAGACCGCGGAGGTTCTGCCCGCGAAGGTGGGCACGACTCGCCAGTCAAATAGGAATGCGTGATAGTTGCAAAACAATAAATAAATGAAATGCAAGTGATGCGTGAATTTAGAAAGCTAATGCAGTCATTCGTATTGATTCAAAAAGTTCAAACGACAATGCAATTTTGGAAAACGAAATCCTAAGTCGATCTTCCACCCAATCGGGGTGCGAGTGACCATTGCCATGGAAAGCACCGATTTCAGGCGAGAACCTGGTGGAGGCGTCTATCCTAAGGTGTGTGAGGACTTCCACGGGCCCTCTTCCTAGACCTCTCCAAGGCAATGCCCGCCCGTGCCAATTCCTGATCGCATCTCTGTAGCTCTGTGTGGGCCTGGGTGAGCTCCCTCTGTAACTAGCGCTGGTCAACCAGCTGCACATCCTTTTCAATGACTTCCCGTTGAAGGTGGTCCCTCTCAGGTCTGAGGCTAGCGAGCTCGACCTAAATAGCCACTCTCGGGATGGAAGGTTCCCCGGATGGTGCACGACCATCAGGTCGTGGAGAGTCATTGAGATCTTCGGCTGCGGGTGGACCCCAGTGGTAGAAGCGGAGGATGTACTCCTCCGTGGCCTGGAAATCCTGCTTGTCTTGAGTGGGATACTCGGGAAGTGGGGTAGCTCAACGACCACAGTGCGCCACGCGGCTATGACCTGTTCGATGTCATTTTTGCGATTTACGGATGTCTGATCCTCTCGCCACATATGTTCGAACTTAGTCCGTGCCGTGTCCTCGAGAACTGTCTGTAATCCACCAAGCTGCCTCATCACTAGCGTAGACAAATAAGTGGTGGACCCCGCATGGCTCACGACTAGGATTCGGTTAAAATCGGGACATCTAAAGGCCATGGGTCTAGGCGGCATCCACGCAGCACGCCACTTAAAGCCCCTAGGTGGTATTTCAGGAAAAATTTTGATCCACTCAAAAACCTTGCATTCTTCCATGCACATCAAAGGTAGTAACCGTGAAATGACCGACTTTGAGTGGTTGAAAAATGGGACTGGTCGCATGAGGACGAAGGGGTTTGCATGACTTTGAAGCCAAATCTGTAAAAGGACTAGAGATCCCCTTAACCTTCGAGCAGCTATTTGCATAACATGGTCGAGTGACCGTATGGTCGTAGCAACCAGGGCTACCTCTAACCCGTGGCCTCCGACCACTTGGAGGACGACGCTAGCCAAAGTTGCGTCTATGCGATTAGCTGCGCCAGGGAATAAAAGGGTCCAAAAAATCAGAAGTAAAATTTGCGTGGCATAAATTCGCTTGAAAAATGTCCCCTCAAACCTCACGTGCTTGTGATTCGATAAAGCGGAGAAGTTTCGTGGTTAATATTTTAGTGCCCCCAGAATATGCGAGTTCGGCGTGTAGCTGAGGCCTATGTACCCCGAGTAGGCACGAGACTAGGGCAAGTCGAGTAGTGCGGAGGTTGGGCTTCACAATGCCATGGCCGACTACAGTTCTGCCAATGAGGGTTCGATATTCCTCAATATTGGGCGTGAGCTCTGTACCTTGAATGTTCAAGACGGCATGGGTCGGATCCCAAAATGTCACGGCTGCTCCAAGAAAATTCCAATCTACTCAGCATGTGGATAGCAGAGGCATGTCTCCGACAAATGTAATAATGTAGTCTCGATCAACTTGGTGCAGGCTTGTCCATACATGGTTGATCTGCTCAAGCGGTGGCGTGACTTTGTCGAGGCGCAAGAAAGAAGCCGAGTGCAATATCCCTTACCAAGATGAAAGGAAGATCGACTTAGGACTCATCAATGCGAACGACACCCTAATTTTGAAAATTGCATGATGCATGTGTGCAGAAAGTAAATGCCCACGGCTTAATGTACAAGGTACATGTATATCTCTCTCGATGTAGAAAAAGACTCAAGGTGTCAGGCAGGCCGACTTGACAGACTGTTGTTGAAGTTGAGTTGGAAGCTTGCATGGGGTCCCTGCACGATGCATGGTTTGGTACTACAAGGACCGTGCTACCTAAGGATTGGTGGGGGGGGGGGGGGGGGGGGGGGGGGGGGGGGCAACTCAAGGATGTCAATTTCTTGAAATCGGGTGGGATTCTTTTCAAGGCCAAGGCGGCAGAATAACGGAAAGCCGTAAACAAATAAACAAGCAAACAAACAAACAAATGGAATCAAGCCTGAAGTGTCCCTAGCGGAGTCGCCAAGCTGTGCAGACCCGAATTTCGTCTCGTTAGGGCTCGCATGTGCGCAAGCTGATCATGCGGCTTGGAAATATCCGCCTTCTCGTTGAGATGTGTGATGGACATGCCTGAGAAGGAGTCACCACTATCTGTTTACGACTGGAGGTCGAGGGCCGGTGAGTTGCCCGGGTCTAAGGGTATTGGATACACCTAGTTGCTAAGGCATATGGTCATGCGGAACCCAAAGTTCCGAGTTCGGGGGTTCTGTTACGTGCAGGCCTATATCTTGTACGTCCTTTCGATACACTGTTTGCCTAGGGCTTGCTGTTTTTATTTATTTACTGCGTGAATTAGGTTGTACACTCCTTGCCTGTTTTGACACCATAAATTCGATGACATGATCGATTCGATTAGTCCTACAATCGGACTGTCCGCTCACCAACCAGGGTCCTCACAATTGATAAATGAAAATACAAATGACACTCTTACACTGTGCTCTCAAATAAATGCAAAATACAGACACAATATGGTACATGACCCGGTTGGTTTGCGTTAGGTCAAATATTCCACTCATGCTCATCGTGAGTTTTTAATCAACCGAAAAATAAATTAAGGCAACACGGTCTCAAAGAGTCAGGGGTCGAGTCCAATCGAACCGACGAATAGCAGAAGAGTCGCTTGACTATCGAGACAGTCGTAGGATTGGTCGAGCTCCTGGGCAATTGTCTAACCACAATTCACGTGCCCGATCCAAGTTGTCTTCCACATAGACATTGCTCGGAGTAAGGTGGTGACTCGAGGCTAGACTCCACTTCGCACTCAGGTTGCGCACGCTCGATGTATATGAGGCGTTGGACCCGTGATCGATGGTCTGGGGCATTGGACCCTGTACTAGATGTATCCTATCGGCTCGGGCTTGAACCGTGATCAAGCAGCAAGTAAAAGATGAAAATAGATAAATACAAATAAAAACAAGTAAAAACTAATAAAAGCATATAAAAACCGACCAAAACATGTGAATGCAGACAAGTGGTGTGTTTAAGCCGTGTTTACGTGATTAATGAGTTATCAGCCGAGGTTGCTTGGCAAACAATTCCTTAGCCTAAACAGAATAAGAGAGTGTGCGTAGTGCTAGGCCAACTAAGCATGCGAGGGTCTGTTTTAGATTGTTCTGTACAATCATAGTATGGCTTTTACAAATTATGTCAAGGACATTTTTACTTGAAAACCCAAAATCTAACCCCTTTTGGCATATTTGCCCATGTTTGATTTATGCCAAGTGCATGATTAGTCGAATTATGCGTTTTATGATAGAAGAGCCCGTTCCACGCACAAACTTAAGGAAACGGGGATACGAAATGCTACGAGTGCACCAAGGCTTACAACCTTTCATGGGCTGTCCCCGCTCATGCCTCTAGTTTGATTCCTTAAGCGCCCGGAGCTATGCTAGGATAATAGAAACACTTCAGTTGGTAGAGCGAGCAATGCAGATGAACCTACGCCTATACAGACTGCTCGCCCACTCCCAATCTACAGTGTTTCGGCTATGCTAGCCCTAGGGGTGTCTCTAAATTGAGAACTAATGACTTTGCCCTTAGGTTTTTAAAAGAAATTGATGAAAAATTTGAGACTGCATGGTGCGGGCCACCTCGGTCTGTAGTCGATGTCAACCGATCCCTTGGATCTTTCAAGGTTATGGTTGAACCCCGATGGAGCCAAAAGAACGGTCAGTTTGCCCTGGAGTTATCTAAAGAAGACTCACACATTACGACTGAGCAACCTGAAATTAGGCACGTTCTCGAGTCAGGATACACGAGTCTCCCAAAGATCCCATGCTACATCGAACCACGTGTCTCATTAATTTGCAAAATTTGGGTTCGGAACAGGGCACTGTCAGCACCCCATTCTAGTCCACCGCTTCTAACAAAAAACACCAACAACGACCTTGGCCAGGACCTGATAAGCAAGACAGAAGAAGACTCAACAGAAGCTCGGGTCACTATTCACACTCGGGTCAGCGGAGGCAAACACTCATTCAGAGGCAAAAACTGCAGAAGGGAAGCAAGGGCCACCAGAAAAGGTCACAATAGGGAACCGGAGAAGCCGGGCAAGCATCAGGCATCGGGGTGACAGAAGCTAGCACTGCAGCACTATTCACTGCCGGATCTTCGGAGTATTAGGAGGTACCCAATATGGAGTTCTAAAAATACCTCATGGTGCCAAAACGACCAATAACATCTCTGGGGGATTTTCGGAAATCATCTGCTTAAGTAGGGGCACTCCCGAACTGCACGGACCCGAATGTGCTCTAGTGAGGGCCCGCAGGAGCGCGTTGCGGCGCGGCTTGGGAATGTCCACCTTCCCGAGGACGCGTGACGGACACGCATGAGAAGGAGTCGCCACTTAGCTGTTTACGATCTGGAAGTCGAGGGTTGGTAAGTTACCCGGGTCTAGGGGTATGGGGGGTACACCCAGTTGCTAAGGCACTGGTCATGCGGAACCAGAAATTCCGAATCCGGGGGTTCTATTACTTGCGGGCCTATATCTCGCACGCCCTTTCGGTACTTTGTTTGCCTAGGCTCGCCATTTTTACTTATTTACCGCGTGAGTTAAATTGCACTCTCCTTGTCCGTTTTGACACCGAAAATACGATGAAATGATCACTTTGGGTCAAGAACCCTAAAGAGGAGTAAACTCGCACATTAAGGAATCAGTTCACTATCCTCGCGCTATGGTTCATTGGACCATGGTGGTCGACTTCCCGCACGAACCAAGACCACGAAACATTGAATTTACTCGTCTTTGGGGTAATGAGATCGAGTCGATCGGTTTGACTCTCGGACCTCTTGTTCGCCTACCGGAGATCCTTACAATGAATGAATTAAAAGTACAAATAAAATCCTTACAAATGTACTCTCGAGTAATTACAGAATACAGAAAAAACGTACATGGATCCCGATCGGTTTGCATTGGGCCAATATTCCGCTTTGGCTCACCGTGAGGTTTCGAATGATCGACAAATAAATTAAGGCAACGTCGGGCTCGAAGAGTCGAGGGTCAAGTCCAACCAGACCGACGGGTGACCAGAGAACCGATTGATTCTGAAGATGACCGTTGGATTGGTCGAGCTCCCGGGCGATGCCTAATCACTTTTCACACACTCGATCCAAGTCGTCTTCGACATAACATTTCTTGGAGCGGGCAGTGACTCGGGAATAGATCCCATTCCGCACTTAGGTTTATCGTGCTCGGTGTGCGGGGGGGGCGTTGGACCCCGTGATCAATGTTTTAGGGCATTAAACCCCGTGCTAATCGTTTCCTATGGGCTCGGGCTTGAACCACGTCAAAACAGCAAATAATAGTGAACCTAGAGCTTGAACCACATGTTTTGATCTTGGATTTGGACCTAGAGTTCCACCAAACCGTTTTCTAATGTTTAATTAGGTCGTGTGAACGGTTAGTTAGGTGTTGCACGTTTTATTACAGAGATACGGATTTAAGTACCCGATTCTATGGTAGAATGATAGAAACACCCAAGACAGGTAGAGAGGGCTATGCAAATGACACTTGCACCCAATCGAACTGCCCTTCTCCACCCATGACATAGGATGTTTCGATCACCCTAACACCCAGAGGTCGGCGATTGATGAAAAGACAGTTATGCCATTGGACTATATAATGTGTAAAGTGTTTGCGCAAAGATTGAGATCAGGTAACACGGGCTATTGAAAGTCGGTATCCGATGCCGATCGATCTCTTGGGTCTATCGGGGTCGTGCCAACCTCGAAAGAGCCGAGAGAATGATCGTTCCACCCGAGAGTGGTCTAAGGAAAGTTCGTTCACCTTGACCCGAGCCGCCTCAAATCGGGCCCAGACTCGAGTCAAGGTGCACAAGCATTCTCTAGATGCAATTGCCTGCCCCTTAACCTGTCGACCCTGACTGAATATCGGGAGCTAGAGACGTCCTAGGGATTTGTGATCGGCGCTTTCTCAGTGTTTCCGGAGTGTTCTGATATGTTTGAAGACCACTGCGATCTCCATTTGGCGAAAACGAACCCCAAAGGTTTTTCCAGGACTACTTTAATGCTACTCGGGAGACCTTGATGATTTGCTTGGTCTAAGGTGAAATGATTTCCTGGGCCCTAGGGGTTACTGGGAATGAGTGGTGCGGAGCCCGGGTATTAACTTTTCGCAAGACGAACTCTGAGCGTGAGATTTTGTTTGAAACGGGCACTTTCTTCCCCCGAAACGATGCTCGAGAAACCTAAATGAGTCGTGTAGAGCGATTAGGCTTTATTTCCTTGGCCCTTCAGATCCTTGGGATTGGTTGGTGCAGATTTCGTGCATTGGCGACTTCGGCCGCAATCTATACGGTCCTTCGACCGATGGCCTTCTCGGCTCTACAATCCCATATTGGCCTCCCCTATCAAGCTCTACTACCCATAAACATCCCTTTCCCTGAACCGGGCACGCCTACTCATGCGGCCCCCGTAGCTTTACCCACAAATTTCCTCCATGAGGAGGAGACCGAGCAGGAGAGAAGGTTTAAGAAGATGGAAGAAATGATCAAGGCCCTTCAGGCTGGTGCCCCGCCATGACACTAGCTACCTTGATTCGACCCTCTTCCCAAGGATGTGGCTACCCCCGAAGGTCAAGGTGCCCAACTTCTAGAAGTTCGACAGGACAAAGGACCTGCGGCACCATTCTGCCACTATCATGGAAAGATGCTCTAGTATTTGGAGTACACACAATTCGTTGTCGCCACCTTCCAGGAGAGTCTATCGGGACTAGCCCTCAACTAGTTCATGGCACTTCGAGCAGAAGCTATTCCCTCCTGGGCCGAGCTTTCTAAGAAGTTCGTGGAATAGTACCAATATAACATAGAGATGCCTCCATCTTTTCTTGAGTTGAGCACAATGGAGATGGCCGAAGACCAGAAGTTTGAGGACTACACCATGAATTGGCGTTCTGAAGCGGCGAAGCATTTCCCTCTACCTGCGAGGCACAACAGATATAAATGTTCCACAGCACACTCAAGGGGGCCTACTACTCCCACCTTATAGGCCACAAGTCCTCATTCTCAGAAATGATCAAGGCTAGAAAGCAAGTAGACCCAGGCATCAAGCTCGGGAGAATTGAGGGCTCGATGAAGAAGAAAGGGGGCGGGGGGGGAGTCCTCAAAGAATACCATTGCTGCAACGCCCTCTACCAGCGGACGAAGGACAAGGAGACTTTCGTCAATGTCGTCAACTCGGGACACCACGGGCCCCAACAGTACTCCATGAGCTTCGCACCCGCGCCACCGACTGCCTAGGCATACGCCCCGCCTCCCATACAGTATCAACAGTAATACCCGGTCCAACCGGTTTACTATTCAGCCTCACCGACTTACTCCCCGCTTCAAGCTCTATAGCCGTACATCCATCACTATCTGGCACCGCTTCCTCAGGCGCCTCCTAACAAGCCCTTGACCCCAAGAGCCCCTCAGCCGACACAATGGGCCCCGGTCCTGTAGACTGAGCATAGCGACAAGGGGCATACTGGACCTCGTCCTCTGTATCCTCCTCTACCCATCCCCTAGTCGCAAGTTTATCGCCAACTCCTCGCGGCCGGGAAGATCGCCCCTGAGGCCCTCGGACTAAAGTTCAACCTTGTGGCTCAAGATCAAAGCCTCAGATGCGAGTTCCACATGGGCACGCCGGGCACACAACGAATAACTGCTACGTCTTGCTAGGCAAGTTATAAGACATGATCAGGAAAAACCTACTCTCCTTCAACGAGGTCAAGCCTCCGAATGTCCAGAACAACCCCCTCCCGGACCACGGGTCAAGCTCTAATCCGGCGGTCAACATGATCGACGTCTACACTAGGGGCATGGACGAAGCCCAAGAGGATGAACCGGCCTCTCCGTAAAGCTACCCATGTGTACAGTGTTTCTTGCGTATAGGCCAAGCTATAAGCCATGCAGTGGAAGAGGGACTTTTGTTGTAGCGCAAACGCCAATTGAATGATCTCCCTTCGCATATTTTTGAAATTCTTACATCCATATCTTCTCTCTCTTCACTTATCTCAAGCACTTTTTCATATTGAAGCGAGTCACTTTCATTACTAGGTTCCGCTTAAGCACAATCAGCCAGCGCAAGTGACCCATATCGTTCCCAGCCGTGCTTTGGAGAGGCTTAGCCCGCCCACCGCTGTGGCTATTACCAGGCAACTGGAATAGCACAAGCTCCACAAACGCGCTTTCCTTCTTGAACTTCCTATTTATTTTGTTTTGATTACTCTAACGGGGCTTTTGGCCAGACCTAACCTTTCGAAGAGCACTAAACAGTCTCGCGACGCCCTACTGGCTCTTTCGGGCTTCTTCGACTCACCTGTCCCTGTGGGACCCGGCTCCTCGAGCTTTTTCTAGGATGACTACATTTGTCTACCTATACTCGGGGAAAGCACACCTATGCGGCCCCTAGCCGTGGTTAACCGCTCCAAGGCGGCGATGACCAGACCACCGAAAACAAATGTCCTCCACGCGCGGCATCCCATGGGTCGCTCACCAGACGAAATGATTCTTCCGATGGACCCACTCTACATTTCTTACTGTACAATCCACCGCAAAAGTCGTCTGATGCATCATCTCCCTTGTCGTTTTTCATAGGAACACGCCGGTCACAAGCAAGGATCGATGCACGAGGTCACACCTCCCCGAGAACTCTACTCGGGCCCTTCCCTTATACTTTCACAAGGGAAGTGTCCGACGATGAGATATCTCCCGATGAAGCCGAACATGGGGACGATCGAGCAAGCCACTCAGCACCAACGCAACCGTCCATCGGCTTCGAAAAGTGCATATCCTTCAAGAGGCACTTGCTACGAGAGCAACAAGATACGGTCGACGGCAAAGATCGTGCAAAACACTCGTCACTGGGAACGTCTACATATACTGGGGCATCCTCATTCAGCATTCGCGGAGGGACAAGTCAGCCAAAAGGAGAGTTCAAAATCGCATGGTGAGCCGGAGCGGAATATTGGCTCAATGCAAACCGATCGGGATCCATGTACATTTTTTCTGTATTCTGTAATTATTCAAGAGTACATTTGTAAGAATTTTCTTTAAACATTCAATTCATTCATTGTAAGGATCCCCGGTCTGCGAGCAAGAGGTTCGAGGGTCGAATCGATCAATTCGTTTTACTTACCCGAAGACAAGTAGATTCAATGCTTCGTAGTTTCGGTTCGCACGGGGAATCGACCACCATGGTCCGATGGACGCGAGGGTAGCAAACTAAATCCTCGACGTGTGAGCTTACTCTTCTCTCAGGTTATTGATCCGAATCGATCGTTTCATCGAATTTACGGTATCAAAACGGACCAGTCAAGTACAACCTTAAATCACACGGTAAATAAAATAAAACGGCAAGCCCTAGGCAAACAGAGTACTGAAAGGGCGTGCGGGATATAGGCCTGCACGTAATAGAATCCCTGAAGTCGGAAGCTCCAGTTCCGCATGACCAATGTCTTAGCATACTAGGTGTACCCCATACCCCTAGACTCGGGTAACTTACCGGCCCTTGATCTTCGGGTCGAAAAATGGTAAGTGGCGACTCCTTCTCACTCGTGTCCGTTACTCGTCCCCGGAAAGGTGGACACTCTCAAGCCGCGACGTAGCGCGTCCATGGGGGCCCCAACAAGATCAAATTCTAGTCCGCACAAGCTTGAGACTTTATTTTGCAAAATTTACATCGTACTTTGAACCTTTCAAGTCAATGTGAATGACAACATTAGCTTTTGGGAATTCACGCATCGCATTCATCCTATTCATTTAATGTTTTGCATAGCAGCTAACACCCGGCACTGTAGGTGGATCGAGTCCTCCTTCGCAAGTAGACCATCCGCGGTCTTCACCCTTTCTCCATGGTAAGGCGAGCCGCGGCCTGAGGGCCAACCCACCTTCCCAGGCAAAGCTAACTCACCACAAACCCCACACAACCAAGCATGTCACCGCGTGACTGAGCACACATCTCTTTGCACAACCGAGTGCGTCCACCAGCGCAACCGAACCTGTCCCTCTGTGTCATGTAAGCACATCCCTCTATCTCTGTGCTAGCACGACGCCTAGAAGGTGATTTGAATCCCAAACGACCATAATCGAGACTGGAAGCACGTCTCCGCTACCTTTTTGAACTCTAAGCATTAAGGCCTAACCCTCCCTCCGCAAAAGATCACAGGCAACAGCTCCGACGAATAGAGCATGGCCCAGCCCACCCGCCGCAAAAGTTGTTTGCATGGTCGCACCTCCAACTGAAGGATGGGGATCCAGCCCGCCCTCCGCTGTGGCCACCAACCAACCATCGGGGCAACACGCACACTCTTCCTTAAACTCTCTTTTGTTTTCGTTTAAATGTATTCCCAAATGAGCTCCCGACATGAACGAACTCTTCAAGGGGCACTAGAACAGTCCCGAAGACGCCCTATTGGTTTTGTCGAACTTATTCGACTCGCCTGTTCTCATGGGACCCGGCTCCTCGAGCCTTCCCCAGGACGGCTACGTATGCCCACTCGCAACCGAGGAATGTACACCTATGCGGCCCCTAGTCATAGTCTAACCACTTTAGGGTGGTAATGACCAGGCTTCCGGAATTGATTGTCCCCACGCGAGACACCCCATTGGTCGCGCGCTGGACGAAGGGATTTCCCATGGGTCCATTCTATATTTATTACCGCGTATTCCATCGCATAATCGCTAATGCTTCATCTTCTTTGCCATCCTTCACAGGGACGAGCCGGTCATAGACGAAGAGTGATGCACGGGGTTACACCTCTCTGAGAACTCTTATCGAGTCTTTCTCCTTATACTCCGACGGGGGAAGGGCCCGACGAAGAGATACCCCTACCCCCCCCCCCCCCCCCCCAACACACACGAAGCTGAAGATAGAGACGTTCGAGCGAGCTACTTTGCATCAGCACAACTGTCTCCCTTGAGCATCCATCGTCTCCAACAAGATGCGCCCTCTTAGAGGTGTATGCCACGAAAGCAGCAAGATACGATCAGGGACAACAATCACACAAGACACCTACCATGGGCCACTTCAACAAATGAAGGCCGAGGCATCCCCGTCTAACATTGGCACCAGAGCAATCTCAGTTGCCCACTCTTGCGGGGCAATTCTGTATTTTCTTAGACAATAAGGGAATGCACCTATAAAGTTTACAAGGACAAATGACACGAAATTCAGCTTCCGAGTGCACAAGAATCAAACTTCCAAGAAAGCCGACCCTCACAAGATAGGGCTAGGACAACAAACCACGACAAGTCTCCACAGGACAAAGCACACCAAAGCCTTGGTGATGCAAAGTCGAGGAGTTTCAAACAAATACATGGGGCACAAAATAGACCCTAGCTGCAAGAAAAAAGAACAGAGCGAAAAGAAGCGAGAAAAACCCGCCAATAAAATAAATGAGGCAACGCCAGGTTTCACCAAAAGCATCAACGACGCTAATCCAAAGAAAGCAACAAACCCTGACAAAATGGAGAACAGCAGACACAACTCCTTGACGGAGATAGAACACGGCACACTCGGAGGTCAAATCCTTCGAGCCCGCTAGGTCGAAAACCCCTTCGGGGCGATCTAGGCAAAACTTAAGGCAAAAGAGAGGCACGATCGAAAATCCCGAGGTAGGCGATCGTGACTAATGGAAAGCTCATCCCTTTAGGTTGAGCAGTGCGGTTGGATCCTGAGGCGGGTGACTGTAACAAAAGTAGAGTAAAACGAGAGATAAACAAAACTGACCCCTTAGCCCGTCATGCGCCGTACGGACTAGGGATCCCCAGGGAAGTAGCTAGTTTGTCTATTCCAATGCGATCCCCGATCGGCTCTCTTCCAAAACTCAACCATCAAAGGCACATTCTTCTTCAAGCGTAATGGGCAACTGAGCACACCATACAAGCAGTTCGGTACTGCCTACACAACAGCAGGAGAAGAAAAGGGGGTACATCTCGCTGCAGGCGTGAACCCCGTGTATCCTTTTAGTTTGGGGCAGCGTGCTCCTTAAGCTTTCTCTTTTCTCCTTGTCATTGCATAACTTCAAAGGGGTCATAGCCACCCTTCAATCGGCTACCACAGAGGCAAAGTCTTACACATTCCCTTATGGGAGTCTAGTCATAACATTCCAGAAATGACTAGACCGGGATCTGACCAAATCCGAACAGAAATCCCCTTGCGGGTTACAAACGTAGCTGCCCTATGGCACACTAACGAGAAGGGTCCAAAGTCGACGGGTGCGTTGAACAACCAATAGAATTGCTAGGGCATCATTAAGGACGTCTCGGTATGGCCAACAGAGGCCTCTGGAGGCCTCGCATCGAGGCCTTCGAAAACGGGACCCCATTCGCATTGTCAAAGTAAAATTCTTCACGGGTCACTCACTAATGATGTCAGGGTCACAGGTATCAAGCGGTAAGAACTACGGCGGACTCTGATTCTCGATCCCTTGGGGTACGTAGTTGCTCCATCCCAGAGCTCGAGTCCCTCATCGCACGACCGGAGCATCCCCAGCGAACTACAACTGTCCAACCAGCAAAGCCGACTTTCAGCAAAGCTCAATCGCCTCATTAACAAAGTCGGCCTCCAATAAAGCGTAACTGCCCTAGCAGCAACACCGGCCTCTGAAAAATTAGCACTTTTGGGGCAGCATCCGCCCCACACACCCAACACGCATGGCCACCCATGCGACTAACGGATTCATGCCTGCCTCACGCAACAGGTGACAATCTCAATGCCAGTGGAAGGCCCTCAGGGATGCACCCAGCACCATCATCCGATAGACCCTTTGGCACGGACTTTACTTATACAATTCTCGCATTTTCAAACCCAAACCAACACTCTCGCATTCTCAGGCCAGTTCCGATGATCAAATCCACATTGCACCACTTTGAGTTTGGACACCCACCATTTACTGTTTTTGGGTTTCACACCCATCATTCATTGTATTCGGGTTTCACACCCATTTTACTATATTCGGATTTCACACCCACTCCAGTTTCACACCAATTCTACAGCATTCGGGTTTCACACCCATTTTATTGCATTCAGGTTTCACACTCACTCGAGTTTCACACCTATTCTACTGCATTCGGGTTTCACACTCATTTTATTACATTCGGGTTTCACACCCATTTTACTATATTTGGGTTTCACACCCGCTGGAATTTCACACCCATTCTACTCCTATCGGGATTCACACCCACCATTCGCTGCATTCCGATTTCACACCCATTCTATTACTATCGGGTTTCACACCTATTTACTGTATTAAGGTTTCGCACCCATCATTCATTGCATTCCGGTTTTACACCCTTTCTACTGTTATCGGGGTTTCACACCTATTTACTGCTTTCAGGTTTCACACCCATCATTCATTGCATTCGGGTTTCAGACCCATTCTACTGCATCTGGGTTCCACACCCACTCGGGTTTCACACCCATTCTACAGCATTCGGGTTTCACACCCATTTTAATGCATCCAGGTTTCACAACCATTCTACTGCATTCGGGTTTCACACCAATTTTACTGCATCCGGGTTTCACACCTACTAGGGTTTCATAACCATCATTTGCTGTATTTGGGTTTCACACCCATTCTACTGCTATCGGGTTTCACACCCATCATTCGCTACATTCCGGTTTCACACCCATTCTACAACTATCGGGTTTCACACTTATTTACAGCTTTCGAGTTTCACACCCATCATTCATTGCATTCGGGTTTCACACCCATTTTACTGCATCTGGGTTTCACACCTACCATTTGCTGCATTTGGGTTTAACACCCATTCTACTGCTATCGGGTTCCACAACTATTTACTACTTTTAGGTTTCACGCCCATCATTCATTGAATTCGGGTTTCACACCCATTCTATTGCATCCAAGTTCCACACCCGCTCGAGTTTCACACCCATTTTACTGCATTCGAGTTTCAGACCTATTTTAATGCATCCGGGTTTCACACCCACTCGGGTTTCACAACCATTCTACTGCATTTGGGTTTCACACCTACTTTACTGCATTCGGGTTTTACACTCACTCGGGTTTCATAACCATCATTTGCTGCATTCGAGTTTCACACCCATTTTATTGCTATCAGATTTCACACCCATCATTCGCTGCCTTCGAGTTTCACACCCATTCTACAGCTATCGAGTTTCACACCAATTTTACTTCATTCGGGCTTCAAACCCATCATTCATTGCATTTAGGTTTCACACCCATTTTACTACTTTCGGGTTTCACACCAGCCATTCGCTGCATTCAGGTTCACCTATTTATTGCTTTCGGGTTTCACACCCATCAATCATTGCATTCAAGTTTCACACCCATTTTACTGCATATGGATTTCACACCTACCATTCGTTGCATTTGGATTTTGCACCCATTTTACTGCTATCGGGTTTCACACCTGTTTGATAATTTTGGATTTCACACCAATCATTCATTGCATTCGAGTTTCACACCCATTATACTGTATCCGGGTTCTACACCCATTCGGGTTTCACACCCATTTTACTACATTCGGGTTTCACACCCATTTTATTGCATACGGGTTTCACACCCACTCGGGTTTCATACCCATCATTCGCAGCATTCGAGTTTCACACCCATTCTACTGCTATCATGTTTCACACCTATCATTCGCTATATTCGGGTTTCAAACCTAATTATAGCTTTCGGGTTTCACACCCATCATTTATTACATTCGGGTTTCACACCCATTTTACTGTATCCGGGTTTCACTCCCACCATTCGCTGCATTCGAATTTCACACCAATTTTACTGCTGTCAGCACCCCATTTTGGCTCACCTTTCCAAACAACGATATCAGCAATGGTCCAAGCCACAACTTGAGCAGAATACAGAAAACGGCTCGGCAGAGCAAGAAATCACTATTCATCCTCAAGTCGGCAAAATCGAGCAAATGACACATGCATATGACAGAAGGACTCCAGGGGTCACCAAAGGGTAATAGAGTGACTAAAGAGCTCAACAACGTCCAAAATCGGCATTTCCAGTGTACCACATAAATGGTTCTATTTTTCGATAGTTCGCTCGATCATCGAAAGATAGCCAATATTGGACTCCAAAAATCCACTCCAATGCCAAACAGATGAAAAGTGTCCCCAAAGGCATTTTGCAAATCATCTGCTCTATACAGAACAACTTTCTGTATACAAACAACTTTTCAGTGGAAGTCCAAAAATGCCGGTTTCTCGGAAAAAAGTTAATTCCAAATATCAGATGTGGCCACCCCCCACAATCATACAGAGCACGTGCAGAGCTTCAGATTGTCTTTTGGAAGCCATACAAATACCCTGAATGACTTCCGAGCGACAAAACGGGCATACCCTTCTTCGGAAGAGCGTAACCGAAGACTGGTCTGATGGAATTACGGCAAATGAAGTTCACACTACATTGCCCTGAAAACTCCAGCGGACATTCGCAATTGGGCAAAACATACAGCGAAACCCTTCACGGTTTCCCGAGTAACCTCCGAGGAGCACAAAAGGCCATTTTCAATGAAGATCCATATCCGGAGGTCCTCTTCGGGGAAACTTGACGCCGGATGCTTACATTACACAATGCTAGCCTTCTCAAGGCTCAATGTGGAATCGTCGGAATGAATCACACAACTCATCTAGACCCCTCGAGCAGTGCTTTAAGGGTCCTAAATGCACTTTTCATATCCTTAGAGACTCAATCTCGGCAAACAGAGATCACAATGATCTCCGAATCGCCCAAGAAACTCAGAAAGCAATCTGAGAAATCCAGTTTTGGCCTCCTAGGACATCTCCGGCTCCATATTTGCATTTACCGGCTTAAGGGACAAGTGCCCACGTAATTTGACAATTTATGTCAAATTGACCGACGTGGAATGCAGATACAAGATATACTGTCAGAAGTGGGTAACCTCGCTCTGAATGCATAAAAGGAGCAAAACCAGCTTCCGAGCCTCATACAGACATTTGGCAATTCCTTACGGAAAATGCCAATCTCGGACTCATTAAATCCGTTTCCTTGCGTATATCGATAATTCAACATTTGGTTCGAACCCCGAGCCTCGAATGCGCGATCAATCGAGACCCGAGCTTTTTCCCGGTTTCTCCTCTTCGGTCGTGGGACCGACGGGATACCCAAGATGAGTCACCCTTTATTCTAGAAGCTTCTTCTTCTTCAATGCAAGAAGCCAACTTGCACTCTTGCTTGAAAATATCCAAAAGTTTGAAGACAACACTCAAGCCTTCATCAATGCTCATTAATGCTTTTGCCTCTTCCACATGAAGGATACTTGGCTCACATTCATCCTCATCCTCATTAGGCAAACCGAAATTTGCTAATGGGAGGCTTAAGTGTGCTTGCTTTTGCTAATTGTGTCATTAGCTTTGCCTATAAATGGCCCAAAAGTGATTAAGATAATCACTTCTCCTCTTGCACACTCTCTCCAAGCTTTCTCCCTCAAGAAAAGCTCTCAACTCCATAGCCAAAACCAGCAAACTTCATCACTTCAAAATCAAGAGAGAAAAACCGAAGCAAACCCGAAGAAAGCTTTGAGTTTCTTAAGTCGGAAGCCGATGTTCATCATCCCGACTTAAGTTCAAAACTTCTCAAACTCCATGGACCACATGTTTTGGACCCAAGGAGTTCATTCATGAACTTATATTTTTGGTTTGAAGTCATTTGCTCATCATTTCAGGTTGATTTCCTCATTTCGGGCGAAGATCGTGCACTCGGGTGAACAGTGCACCCGTAGCCGCACTCTCGCGCGTCCAGCCGCGCACACGCGCGCACAGCAGCGCGCCCGGGCGCCCGCGCACCTCCCGTGCACTCTAGCTGCCCCCCCCCCGCCGTGCGCCTAGCTCCCCGAATGTGCATGCCCTTGCACCCGAGCATCCTTCCAAGCGTTCTACCGAGTCACCCGACTCTCGAACACTTCCCCGACTCTTTCCTCGTATCCCGAGGCTAGGTAAATCACTTTTGACTTAGAGGAGTTAGGGCCTTTTACATTTATTGCATGTTCATGGAGTTATATGGTGCACAAAGGATGTTCACTTTCAAATACATATTGTGTTGTTTCCCTTTTATGAAAACAAATTTTCAAATCAAGGGCAAGAACATCATTTTGTGATTTGTCGTCATCTTAGCATCGTTTAAGATGTCAGTTGGGTATTCTGTATCAAAATACAATTACTTGACTAATCATTTCACTCGACTTAACCAAATGCTAGAAAATGGTTAGGTGGAACTCTAGGTTCCAAATCTAGAGTCAAAATACAAGTTAGGTTAATTCAGTGGTAATTCAGTGTCACAACACTAAATCACTGTAAAAGCAAACCACACACACGAAACTTGACTACGGACACCCGATATGTCAGGTTCTCAAACCAAAGCCGAATGCTAAAACATTGGCACACGTTTGTTTGTCTAGGGTAGGATTTGCATGCCAAAATACCCCGGGTTAATAAACTTGCTAATCTATGTACATTCAGTGAATACAAAAACATCATCTGTTATTTACCTGCTGCTTGTTATCCTTCCGCACCTGTTTGCCATGCGGGTCGAGCTTGATCCCTAGCCCGAATAATATTAGGGTTTAACGCCCTAATCATCGAGCACAGAGTCCAACACCCTAATCATCACTCACAGGGTCCAACGCCCTATTCAGTGAGAGCGTGCATTGAATTTCAGTTCTTCGGTCTTTTTCCTAAACTCACGGTGAGTTAGAGCGCAATAATAACCGAACGCGAGTCGACTGGAATTCGGCCATTTGTAATTTGTATTTATTGTTTTCGAGAGCATTGTAAGGATTTTATTTTGTACATTTATTCTGTAAGAATTTCAGTCGGTGAGCGAACGGTCCGAGAGTCCGAGAGTCGAATTAATCGAATCGGTCTAATGCTTGCCCAGATACAAGTAAATCCAAGAACTCGCGGTTCTGGTTCACGCAGGGATTCAACCTCCATGGTTCGATGAACTGTAATGCAAGATTGTGAACCAATTCCCCGACACACGGGTTTACTTCTCTCTCGGCTTCTCCACCGACATCGTTTAATTCATCGAAGTTACGGTATCAAAACGTGCGAGCCGAGTGCAGCTTAATTCATGCGGTAAATCATAAAACATGCAAGCCTAGCAAACCAGAGTACCGAAAGGGCGTGCGGGATATAGGGCCGCACGTAACATGAACCCCCGAACTCGGATTTTCGGGTTCCGCACAGACCAATGCCTTAACAATAAACTAGGTGTTCCATACCCCTAGACCCGGGTAACTTATCTGCCCTCGACTTACGGGTCGTAAAATGATAAGTGGCGACTCCTTCTCTCACGGGTGTCCGTTACGAGTCCCCACGGGAAGGTGGACACTCCCAAGCCGCGCGATCCAAAAGCGCGCAATGCGGGCCCCGACGAGAGTCCACATTCGGGTCCGTACAGTTTGGCGACTCCACTGGGGACATACTTAATGGGTTCAGGCTCGACTCGTTTGCTTTGCTTGCATGTTTATTTACCGCTTTCAGTACATTTCCCGCATATCTACTTTACGCACTTTTACTTAAAAGCACTTGCATTGCATATCACTCTAGCACTAGGTACCTATGGGTCGCGTCCCACGACCGATTTTAGGCAACCCAGGTTAGACAGGGGTTCGAAGTAGGGGTACGGCGCACAGTTCGACTGTCGTTTAGGCCTTGAAAAGAATCCCGCCCGATTTCAAGGAATTGACACCCTTGAGTCGGGGGCCTCCATCCCTAGGTAGCACGGTCCCTGTAGCACTGAACCATGCATCGTGCTATTCTTCCATGCAAGCCTTCTACCCGACTTCGGCAACAGTCTATCGAGTCGGCCTGCGAGCCACTTGAGTCTTTTCCATTTCAAGAGCGGTGTACATGTACCTTGTAATTTTATTAAGCCGTGGGCATTTATTTTTCGCACTCATGCATCATATAGTTTTCAAAATTAGGGTGTCATTCGCATTGATGAGTCCTAAGTTGATCTTCTTTACATCTTGGTAAGGGATGTCGCATTCGGCTTCCTTTCTGCGCCTCGACAGAATCACGCCACCGCTTGAGCAGATCAGTCACATATGGACCAACCTGCGTCAAATTGACTGAAGCTATATCACTTCCTTCGTCGGAGATGTGCCCATGCTCTCCACACGCCGAGTAGATTGGAATTTCCTAGGAGCAGCTGTGACGTTCTGGGATCCAACCCATGCAGTCTTCAACATTCAGGGTACAGAGCTTACGCCTATCATTGAGGAGTATCGGACCCTCATTGGCAGGACTGCTATTTCCCACGGCATTGTGGAGCCTAACCTCCGTACTACTCGATTAGTCTTAGTCTCGCGCCTACTCAGGGTGCACAGATCTCAACTGCATGCCGAACTTGCATACTCCGGAGGCACTGAGATAGAAACCACGAAACTTCTCTGCTTTATCGAATCACAAGCACGCGAGGTTCGAGGGGACATTTTTCAAGCAAACTTATGTCATGCAGTTTTGCTCCTTATTTTTGGAACCCTTTTATTTCCTAGCGCAGTCGATCGCATTGACGCAGCTTTGGCTAGCGTCATCCTCCAAGTGGTCGGAGGCCGCGGGTACGAGGTAGCCCTAGTGGCTGAGACCATTCGGTCGCTCGACCGCGTTATGCGAACAGCTGATCGAAGGTTGAGGGGGTCCCCAATCCTTTTGCAAATTTGGCTACAAAGCCACGCAAGCCCCTTTGGCCTCGTGCCCCCAGTCCTGTTTTTCAACCACTCGGAGTCGATCATTTCCCGATTACTACCTTTAGTGCACGTGGAAGAACGCAAGGTTGCTGAGTGGATCAAAATTTTTCGTGAAATATCACCCAAGGGCTTTAAGTGGCGTGCCGAGTGGATGCCACCCGGACCCATGGCCCTTAGATCCCATGATTTTAACGGAATCCCACTTTTGAGCCATGCGGGGTCCACCACTTACTTCCCGTCGCGAGTAATGAGGCAGTTCGGTAGCCTACAGACAGTTCCCGAGGATACGGCACGGACTAGGTTTGAACACACTTGGCGGGAGGATCAGACGTCCGTAGATTGCCAAAGTGATATCCAACAGGTCCTATCCGCATGGCGCACTACGGTCACAGAGCTACCTTACTTTCCCGAACACCCTACTCAGGATGAACGGGATTTTCAGGCTACGGAAGAGTACATCCTCCGTTTCTACCGACGGAGTTCGTTAGTACACGAAGATTTCATCGGCTCTCCACAACTTGAGAATAGCACACCATATGGGGCACCCTCAACTTCGAGCATCGCCGTCCAAGCGGAACTCACTAGCCTCAGGTCCGAGAGGGACCGCCTTCGTTGGGAGGTCGCCGAGAAAAATGAGCAACTCATCGATCAGCGCCAGCTTCAAAGGGAGCTCGCCCAAGCACGCGCCGAGTTACAGAGACGGGATCAGGAGTTGGCACGTGCGAACGCTACCTTGGAGAGGTCCAAGAAGAGGACCCATGGAGGTCCCCACCCATCTTAGGATAGATATCTCCACTAGGCTTTTGCCTGGAATTGGTGTTTTCCGTGGCAATGTTCACTTGTGCCCCGAGCGGGATGGAAGATCGACTTAAGGATTTATTTTCCAAAATGCATTGTATTTTAAACTCTTTGAATCAATGCGAACGACAGCATTAGCTTTCAAAACTCACGCATTGCATACATTTGATATATTTATTGTCTTGCGGCTACAACGCATTTCCGCACGATAGACAAGTTGTGATAACCTTCACGGGTAGACCACTTGCGGTCTTCACCTCTCCATGGCGAGACGTGCTATGACCAGAGGCCGTTCATCCCGGCCACCCACCCCGCATGACCGGCGAGTCGTGCCAACCTTTGTAGATAGATCACCTGCGGTCTTCACCCTTCCTCCACGGCAAGACGAGCTGTGGCCCGAGGGCCGATCAACCTTCCCAGGCGAAGTTAACCAACACTAACTTCTTCCTAACAGAGAGTGTCACAGCGTGATCGGACGCACATCCCTCCGCGTGACCCCACGCATCTACCAATGATCAAGCGTGCCTCACACATGTCCAAGCATGTTCACACCAACTCATACATGCCTGCTCAACGTATCAATGCATGTCTTTCGGTGTGCTCGCACGACACCTACCAGGCCAGTTCGCTTCCCTACACTCTTGCATTAAAATCCCGAGCAGTTCATACTCCTTCATTGTTTTCTTTTCCCATTACAGGAAATTCTCAACAAGAAGACAGCCTGAATACTGAGCGACCACAATTGAGACAACAAACGTCTCTCATCCAGCTCCTTGGGATTTCAACACTAAGTCCCCATCCTTGCTCCACAGAGCAATACCGTAAGCAAATCAGCGTCACCGCCTTGCAGCGCTCTGCGCTGTTCCCCAGCATTGACCTTTGCTTTTGCATCTCTTGCACTTTCTTATCGAGCATGCATTTACTGCATTGGGCTTCGGCCTAATATCGGGCTCTGGCCCTTCATCGGGCTTTGGCCCCACTTTTGGGCTTCGGCCTCGCATCGGGCCTCGGTCTTGCATTTACTGTTTTCGGGCCCCAGCCCAGCATTTACTGCTTTTGGGCTCCGGACCCGCATTTACTGCTTTCAGGTTTTGACACCTCGCATTTACTGCTTTCAGGCTCATCTGAAATCCAAAATCGACTTGGATTCAAATTCATCCAAGCGATACTTCAAGGAGCAAGTCTAATCCTTCCACTGCAAAGACAGAAAGTGACAGCTCCACAAATAGAGCATGACCCAACTCTCGATCGCAGACCAGCACGGTCATGCCTCCGATCAAAGAATGGATCTCATCCACCTCCGTTGTGGTCACCGACTAAACACTGGGGCAACACGCGTAGTTTTCTTTAAACTCTCTGTTGCTTTCATTCAAATGCGTTCCCACAAATGGGCTCCCGACATGAACAAATCCTTCAATGGAGCATTAGGACAGTCTCGAAGACGCCCTATCAGTTCTGTTGGACCTGTTCGACTCACCTGTCCTCGTAGGACCCGGCTCCTCGAGCCTTCCCTAGGACGGCTGCGCATACCTACTCGCAATTAGGGAAAACATGCTCATGTGACCTCTGTCATGGTCTAACCATTCCAGAGTGGTGATGACTACATTCCCGGAAACAAATGTCATCCACACGCGACACCCCATGGGTCGCGTGCGGGACAAAAGGGATTTTCCCATGGGTCCACCCCATATTTCTTACCGCATACTCCACCGCACAGTCGCCTAACACGCCATCTTCTTTGTCATCTTTTACAGGGACACGCTGGTCACAGGTGAAGAGTGATGCACAGGCTCACACCTTTCCGAGAGCTCCTCTCGAGCCTCCTCCCTTATACTTTGACAGGGAAGGGGCTCGGCACGGAGGTACCCCCTACAAAGCTAAAGACAAAAACAACTGAGCGAGCCTTATGCCATCAACGCAACGATTTCAGTTGACATTGACGACATGAGACGGCCAGGGGCGACAGTTGCACAAACCGCCCACCACGAGTCACATCGACGATAAAAGACCAGGGCATTCGCGTTCAACGCTTGCACCGAGACCACCTCGGACATCATCCACCCACGATAAGCATTTCCAAGCGACGTACACTGGGGCATCCCCGGTTGAAGTTCGCACTAGCACAACTTTTCCAAGCGACGTACACTGGGGCATCCCCGGTTGAATTTCGCGCCAACACAACCTCGGCAAGCGACGTACACAGGGGCCTCCCTGGTTGAAGTTCGCCCCGAGGTCGCCATTGTGGGTCACTCCAGCAAGTGACGTTGGAACGCTCCTGGTCATTTGCGTCAAGACCAGGCCTCCTCCACAACAAGCACCAGGACAACCCCGGCCACTGATTCCTTATGGCAATTTTGTATTTTCCTTCTAGACAATAGGGGAATTCACCTGAAGAGATTGCAAGGGCAAATGACACGAAGTTCGACTTTCGAGTGCACGGGAGTGAAACTTCCAAGAAATCCGATCCTCACAAAATAGGGCTAGCAACACACAACAAGTCTCCACGAGGCGAAGCACACCAAAGTGGCCTCGGCGATACAAAGTCGAGGAGTTTCAAACAAAGACACGGGGCACAAAACAAACCCCAGCTAAAAGGAAAAAAAACAGAGCGAAAAGAAGCGGGAAAAACCCGCCAATGAAGAGAGAGAGAAAAGACGCGGGAAAAACCCGCCAATGAACAAAACAAGACAACGCCGACATTCACCAAAAGCACCAGCACAGCCAATTCAAAAGCAGTCAATAAACCCCGACAAAAAGGGGGAGCAGCAAACACAATTCCTCGACGGAGACATAACACAATGCACTCGGAGGTTGAATCCTTCGAACCTTTCGCCCTTGCAAACTCGAGAGATAAAAGAATCGAGCCCGCTAGGTTGAAAATCCCTTTTGGGGTGGCCTAGGCAAAAGTTAGGGTAAAAGAGAGGCATGACCGGAAACCCTTCGGGGCGATTGTGGTAAAAGGAGAGCTCTTCCCCTTTAGGTTGAGAGGTGCGGCCCCGAGGTGGGTGACCGTAGCAAAATGAGAGTTAAACGAGAGATGGATAAAAATGACCCCCTGGTTCCTCACACATCGTGCGGACAAGGGATCCCCAAGGAAAGTGGCCAGGTTATCTATTTCAACATGATCCTCGATCAGCCCTCCAACACAGCTCAACTATCCAGCGCGAAGGATTCCTCCTCAAGCATAGTGGGCAAACCGAGCATGCCATCAGAGCAGTTAGGTACAACCTACACAACAGAAGGACGAAGCAAAATGGGGGTACATCTCGCTGTAGGCGTGAACCCGTGTATCCTTTTAGCCTGGGGCAACGTGCTTCCCAAGCTTTCTCTTTCCTCTTTGTCTTTGCATAACTCCAACCGGGTCACAGCCGCCCTTAACAGGCTACCACAGAGCCAAAATCCCAGACATTCCTCTCTGGGGTTTAGTCATAACGCTTTGGAAATGGTCAGACCGAGTCTAACCAAATCTGAACAGAAATCCCCAAACGGGTTGCAAATGCAGCCGCCCTACTGTACCCTATTGAGAAGGGTTCAAAGCCGCCGGGCACGTTGAACAAACAATAGAATTGCTAGGGCATCGTCGGGGAAGTCTCGATATGCCCATGCATGGCTAACGGGAGCCCATGGAGGCCTCGCATCTAGGCCTCCGAGAACGTGACCCATCTGCACTGTTAAAGCAAAATTCTTCACGGGTCGCCTAGGTGACCCGAAACTAAAGATCTGCATGTTGCAATGACCTCTTATGCTCACTTGAGTTTATCTTGCATTAGTATTTCTCACGTGATTTACGAGTGATGCCAGGATTACAGGTACCGTATGGCAAGAACTACGGCAGACTCTGATTCCCGACCACTCGAGATACGTAGGCGCTCCACCCCGGAGCTCGAGTCCCTCAGCACAAGGCATCCCGCAAAGCAAAAACCCTCATCGCGCGGCGGGGGCATCACCAGCAAAAGCACAGTTGCTCAACAGCAAAGCCAGCTATCAGCAAGGCGCAACCACCCCAGCAGCAACATCGGCCTCCAACGAATCAGCACTCTCGGGGCAACATCCGCCCCACACACCTACAGCACCATCGCTTCACAACGACAGTCACAGGGCCGAGTCCCTTCCATTTGATCTTCCGTAGGGCCGAGTCCCTTCGTTAGATCCCCACAGGGCCGAGTCCCTTCCATTGATCTTCCGTAGGGCCGAGTCCCTTCGTTAGATCCCCACAGGGCCGAGTCCCTTCCTTTGATCTTCCGTAGGGCCGAGTCCCGTCGTTAGATCCCCCCTAGGGCCGCGTCCCTTCCTTTGATCTTCCGTAGGGCCGAGTCCCGTCGTTAGATCTCCACAGGGCCGAGTCCCTTCCTTTGATCTTCCGTAGGGCCGAGTCCCATCCTTAGATCCCCACAGGGCCGAGTCCCTTCCTTTGATCTTCCGTAGGGCCAAGTCCTTTCGTTAGATTCCCTAGGGCCAAGTCCCTTCCTTTGATCTTCTGGAGGGCCGACTCCCGTCGTTAGATCCCCACAGGGCCGAGTCCCTTCCTTTGATCTTCCGTAGGGCCGAGTCCCTTCGTTAGATTCCCTAGGGCCGAGTCCCTTCCTTTGATCTTCCGCAGGGCCGAGTCCCGTCGTTAGATCCCCACAGGGCCGAGTCCCTTCCTATGATCTTCCGTAGAGCCGAGTCCCGTCGTTAGATCCCCACAGGGCCGAGTCCCTTCCTTTGATCTTCCGTAGGGCCGAGTCCCGTCGTTAGATCCCCACAGGGTCGAGTCCCTTCCTTTGATCTTCCGTAGGGCCGAGTCCCGTCGTTAGATCTCCACAGGGCCGAGTCCCTTCCTTTGATCTTCCGTAGGGCCGAGTCCCGTCGTTAGATCTCCACAGGGCCGAGTCCCTTCCTTTGATCTTCCGTAGGGCCGAGTCCCGTCCTTAGATCCCCACAGGGCCGAGTCCCTTCCTTTGATCTTCCGTAGGGCCGAGTCCCTTCGTCAGATTCCCTAGGGCCGAGTCCCTTCCTTTGATCTTCCGTAGGGCCGAGTCCTGTCGTCAGATCCCCACAGGGCCGAGTCCCTTCCTTTGATCTTCCGTAGGGCCGAGTCCCATCGTTAGATCCCCACAGGGCCGAGTCCCTTCCTTTGATCATCCGTAGGGCCGAGTCCCGTCGTTAGATCCCCACAGGGCCGAGTCCCTTCCTTTGATCTTCGGTAGGGCCGAGTCCCTTCCTTTGATCTTCCGTAGGGCCGAGTCCCATCCTTAGATCCCCACAGGGCCGAGTCCCTTCCTTTGATCTTCCGTAGGGCCGAGTCCCTTCGTTAGATTCCCTAGGGCCGAGTCCCTTCCTTTGATCTTCCGTAGAGCCGAGTCCCGTCGTTAGATCCCCACAGGGCCGAGTCCCTTCCTTTGATCTTCCGAAGGGCCGAGTCCCGTCGTTAGATCCCCACAGGGCCGAGTCCCTTCCTTTGATCTTCCGTAGGGCCGAGTCCCGTCGTTAGATCTCCACAGGGCCGAGGCACTTCCTTTGATCTTCCGTAGGGCCGAGTCCCGTCGTTAGATCTCCACAGGGCCGAGTCCCTTCCTTTGATCTTCCGTAGGGCCGAGTCCCTTCCTTAGATCCCCACAGGGCCGAGTCCCATCCTTTGATCTTCCGTAAGGCCGAGTCCCTTCGTTAGATTCCCTAGGGCCGAGTCCCTTCCTTTGATCTTCCGTAGGGCCGAGTCCCGTCGTTAGATCCCCACAGGGCCGAGTCCCTTCCTTTGATCTTCCGTAGGGCCGAGTCCCGTCGTTAGATCTCCACAGGGCCGAGGCACTTCCTTTGATCTTCCGTAGGGCCGAGCCCCGTCGTTAGATCTCCACAGGGCCGAGTCCCTTCCTTTGATCTTCCGTAGGGCCGAGTCCCATCCTTAGATCCCCACAGGGCCGACTCCCTTCCTTTGATCTTCCGTAGGGCCGAGTCCCTTCGTTAGATTCCCTAGGGCCGAGTCCCTTCCTTTGATCTTCCGTAGAGCCGAGTCCCGTCGTTAGATCCCCACAGCGCCGAGTCCCTTCCTATGATCTTCCGTAGAGCCGAGTCCCGACGTTAGATCCCCACAGGGCCGAGTCCCTTCCTTTGATCTTCCGTAGGGCCGAGTCCCGTCGTTAGATCCCCACAGGGCCGAGTCCCTTCCTTTGATCTTCCGTAGGGCCGAGTCCCGTCGTTAGATCTCCACAGGGCCGAGGCACTTCCTTTGATCTTCCGTAGGGCCGAGTCCCGTCGTTAGATCTCCACAGGGCCGAGTCCCTTCCTTTGATCTTCCGTAGGGCCGAGTCCCATCCTTAGATCCCCACAGGGCCGAGTCCCTTCCTTTGATCTTCCGTAGGGCCGAGTCCCTTCGTTAGATTCCCTAGGGCCGAGTCCCTTCCTTTGATCTTCCGTAGGGCCGAGTCCCGTCGTTAGATCCCCACAGGGCCGAGTCCCTTCCTTTGATCTTCCGTAGAGCCGAGTCCCATGCTTAGATCCCCACAGGGCCGAGTCCCTTCCTTTGATCTTCCGTAGGGCCGAGTCCCTTCGTTAGATTCCCTAGGGCCGAGTCCCTTCCTTTGATCTTCCGTAGGGCCGAGTCCCGTCGTTAGATCCCCACAGGGCCGAGTCCCTTCCTATGATCTTCCGTAGAGCCGAGTCCCGTCGTTAGATCCCCACAGGGCCGAGTCCCTTCCTTTGATCTTCCGTAGGGCCGAGTCCCGTCGTTAGATCCCCATAGGGCCGAGTCCCTTCCTTTGATCTTCCGTAGGACCGAGTCCCGTCGTTAGATCTCCACAGGGCCGAGGCACTTCCTTTGATCTTCCGTAGGGCCGAGTCCCGTCGTTAGATCTCCACAGGGCCGAGTCCCTTCCTTTGATCTTCCGTAGGGCCGAGTCCCATCCTTAGATCCCCACAGGGCCGAGTCCCTTCCTTTGATCTTCCGTAGGGCCGAGTCCCTTCGTTAGATTCCCTAGGGCCGAGTCCCTTCCTTTGATCTTCCGTAGGGCCGAGTCCCGTCGTTAGATCCCCACAGGGCCGAGTCCCTTCCTTTGATCTTCCGTAGGGCCGAGTCCCATCCTTAGATCCCCACAGGGCCGAGTCCCTTCCTTTGATCTTCCGTAGGGCCGAGTCCCTTCGTTAGATTCCCTAGGGCCGAGTCCCTTCCTTTGATCTTCCGTAGGGCCGAGTCCCGTCGTTAGATCCCCACAGGGCCGAGTCCCTTCCTTTGATCTTCCGTAGGGCCGAGTCCTGTCGTCAGATCCCCACAGGGCCGAGTCCCTTCCTTTGATCTTCTGTAGGGCCGAGTCCCTTCGTTAGATTCCCTAGGGCCGAGTCCCTTCCTTTGATCTTCTGTAGGGCCGAGTCCCGTCGTTAGATCCCCACTGGGCCGAGTCCCTTTCTTTGATCTTCGGTAGGGCCGAGTCCCGTCGTTAGATCCCCACTGGGCCGAGTCCCTTTCTTTGATCTTCCGTAGGGCCGAGTCCCGTCGTTAGATCCCCACATGGCCGAGTCCCTTCCTTTGATCTTCCGTAGGGCCGAGTCCCGTCGTTAGATCCCTAAATGGCCGAGTCCCTTCCATTGATCTTCCATAGGGCCGAGTCCCTTCAATAGATCCCCACAGGGCCGAGTCCCTTCCATTGATCTTCCGTAGTGCCGAGTCCCTTCATTAGATCTCCCACAGGGCCGAGTCCCTTCCTTTGATCTTCCGTAGGGCCGAGTCCCGTCGTTAGATCCCCCACAGGGCCGAGTCCCTTCCTTTGATCTTCCGTAGGGCCGAGTCCCGTCGTTAGATCCCCCACAGGGCCGAGTCCCTTCCTTTGATCTTCCGTAGGGCCGAGTCCCATCGTTACATCCCCCACAGGGCCGAGTCCCTTCCATTGATCTTCCGTAGGGCCGAGTCCCTTCGTTAGATCCCCCACAGGGCCATGTCCCTTCCATTGATCTTTCGTAGGGTCGATTCCCTTCGTTAGATCTCCCCCAGGGCCGAGTCCCAGCCTTAGATCTTTTGTAAGGCCGAGTTCCATCGATAGATCTCTCACTGGGCCGAGTCCCTTCCTTTGATCTTCCGTAGGGCCGAGTCCCGTCGTTAGATCCCCCACAGGGCCGAGTCCCTTCAATTGATCTTCCGTAGTGCCGAGTCCCTTCGTTACATCCCCACAGGGCCGAGTCCCTTCCATTGATCTTCCGTAGGGCCGAGTCCCTTCGTTAGATCCCCCACAGGGCCATGTCCCTTCCATTGATCTTCCGTAGGGCCGATTCCCTTCGTTAGATCTCCCACAGGGCCGAGTCCCAGCCTTAGATCTTTTGTAGGGCCGAGTTCCATCGATAGATCTCTCACAGGGCCGAGTCCCATCTTTAGGTTTCCACAAGACTGAGTCCCGTTCTCAGATGATACAAATACTCCATCCACCCAGTGGCATAACAATCAGTTGGCAAGCAATGAAGTATTTTGCCACAACATCGATTACAGCACAGACAATCTCAGTGATGGAGGAATCACAATGATTCCTTCCACACCTCACGCAACTCCCCAGCGTTTGCATTTACTTTTACAAGCATTTTCATTCTGCACAGGGGTCCGTCCCCTTCGGGTACGTCCCGACTACTTTTCTGTTCAGGGGTTCGTCCCCTCAGGTCTGTCCCGACTTTTACATTTCTGCATCAGGTATCACATCCTCACATATCCAAAGTAGGAGGGAGAAGACTGTTATCGGAAGTTCCATATCAATCATTGCTATCAAATTGGGGTGCTTCTGAAGTCTTTGGCTGCATCCTCCGCTCATTCATGCAGTCAAAGAGGGGCATGCTGTCAGCACCCCATTTTGGCTCACCTTTCCAAACAACGATATCAGCAATGGTTCAAGCCACAACTTGAGCAGAATACAGAAAACGACTCGGCAGAGCAAGTAATCACTATTCATCCTCAAGTCGGCAAAATCGAGCAAATGACACATGCATATGACAGAAGGACTCCAGGGGTCACCAAAGGGTAATAGAGTGACTAAAGAGCTCAACAACGTCCAAAACTGGCATTTCCAGTGTACCACATAGATGGTTCTATTTTCCGATAGTTCGCTCGATCATCGAAAGATAGCCAATATTGGACTCTAAAAATCCACTCCAATGCCAAACAGATGAAAAGTGTCCCCAAAGGCATTTTACAAATCATCTGCTCTATACAGAACAACTTTCTGTATACAGACAACTTTTCAGTGGAAGTCCAAAAATGCCGGTTTCTCGGAAAAAAGTTAATTCCAAATATCAGATGCGGCCACCCCCCACAATCATACAGAGCACGTGCAGAGCTGCAGATTGTCTTTTGGAAGCCATACAAATACCCTGAATGACTTCCGAGCGACAAAACGGGCATACCCTTCTTCGGAAGAACGTAACCGGAGACTGGTCTGATGGAATTATGGCAAACGAAGTTCACACTACATTGCCCTGAAAACTCCAGCGGACATTCGCAATTGGGCAAAACAGACAGCAAAACCCTTCACGGTTTCCCGGGTAACCTCCGAGGAGCACAAAAGGTCATTTTCAATGAAGATCCATATCCGGAGGTCCTCTTTGGGGAAACTTGACGCCAGATGCTTACATTACACAATGCTAGCCTTCTCAAGGCTCAATGTGGAATCGTAGGAATGAATCACACAACTCATCTAGACCCCTCGAGCAGTGCTTTAAGGGTCCTAGATGCACTTTTCATTTCCTTAGAAGCTCAATCTCGGCAAACAGAGATCACAGTGATCTCCGAATCGCCCAAGAAACTCAAAAAGCAATCTGAGAAATCCAGTTTTGGCCTCCTAGGACATCTCCGGCTCCATATTTGCATTTACCGGCTTAAGGGACAAGTGCCCACGTAATTTGACAATTTATGTCAAAATGACCGACGTGGGATGCAGATACAAGATATGCTGTCAGAAGTGGGTAACCTCGCTCTAAATGCATAAAAGGAGCAAAACCGGCTTCCGAGCCTCATACAGACATTTGGCAATTCCTCACGGAAAATGCCAATCTCGGACTCATTAAATCCGTTTCCTCGCGTATATCGATAATTCAACATTTGGTTCGAACCCCGAGCCTCGAATGCGCGATCAATCGAGACCCGAGCTTTTTCCCGGTTTCTCCTCTTCGGTCGCGGGACCGACGGGATGCCCAAGATGAGTCGCCCTTTATTCTAGAAGCTTCTTCTTCTTCAATGCAAGAAGCCAACTTGCACTCTTGCTTGAAAATATCCAAGAGTTTGAAGACAACACTCAAGCCTTCATCAATGCTCATTAATGCTTTTGCCTCTTCCACATGAAGGATACTTGGCTCACATTCATCCTCATTCTCATTAGGCAAACCGAAATTTGCTAATGGGAGGCTTAAGTGTGCTTGCTTTTGCTAATTGTGTCATTAGCTTTGCCTATAAATGGCCCAAAAGTGATTAAGATAATCACTTCTCCTCTTACACACTCTCTCCAAGCTTTCTCCCTCAAGAAAAGCTCTCAACTCCATAGCCAAAGCCAGCAAGCTTCAACACATCAAAATCAAGAGAGAAAAACCGAAGCAAACCCGAAGAAAGCTTTGAGTTTCTTAAGTCGGAAGCCGATGTTCATCATCCCGACTTAAGTTCAAAACTTCTCAAACTCCATGGACCACATGTTTTGGACCCAAGGAGTTCATTCATGAACTTAGATTTTGGTTTAAAGTCATTTGCTCATCATTTCAGGTTGATTTCCTCATTTCGGGCGAAGATCGTGCTCTCGGGTGAACAGTGCACCCGTAGCCGCACGCTCGCGCGTCCAGCCGGGCACACGCGCGCACAGCAGCGCGCCCGCGCGCACAGCAGCGTGCCCAGCTGCGCGCCTTGCCGCGCGCCTCCCGTGCACTCTAGCCGCGCCCCCCCGTGCGCCTAGCTCCCCGAATGTGCATGCCCTTGCACCCGAGCATCCTTCCAAGCGTTCTACCGAGTCACCCGACTCTCGAACACTTCCTCGACTCTTTCCTCGTATCCCGAGGCTAGGTAAATCACTCTTGACTTAGAGGAGTTAGGGCCTTTTACATTTATTGCATGTTCATGGAGTTATATGGTGCACAAAGCATGTTCACTTACAAGACTTCATTTTTATGCACTTTTACATTATATCATGCATGTTTATCCTCGATTAACATGTTAGCATGTCGGGAAACGTTTGGATCGACCCTCGAAAGACCTTCCCGACCAGAAATAAGCAAAAGAGCTCTCGGGTTTGTCTCAAGAAGAGATAACCGAGACTTGGCTTGCTTTCCTTGGGTTAAGAACGGCCTTCTTAGCCCAATCCAAGTTCGATTGCCGAGTCTTCTCGTGTTTTCTTACATGCATGAAGTCGGTATTGTTTTATCGATTCCTTAAATAACTTGTTTGTGCATGTTTGCATGTTCGAATGCGTTATTCAAATCATGGCAATACCGATTTTCGTTTAATCGTGTCATTTATCATGTTTGTCGTTTGAGCATGCGAGAAATGATTCGAAACGAGACGGGTAAACCTCGTGGAACCCCATTCGGGCCATGGGACCTCTCGGCTATCTCCAAAGAGAAGTGGCCGAGAGCCTCTTAGACTCGTACGAGTTGCATGAGGCTTCCTCTTCCCGTTTTGAGTCCGTTCTCGGTTTTCGTGTAATTTGCAATTTACATTATTGTCGCAATATCGCATGAAAATGTCTTTTCAAAACAAAGCATGCATGGATTCGGGTATCGATGACTCATTCGGGTCCATTCAGTTACGAGGGTAGTTGCGGTCATTGGACCAAATATCCTCGATCCTTATGGAATCGTCTTGGTCGTCGAAGCACGAATCGTTTTCACAATTAATGCATTCGGCATAACCTTAAGTATTAATTCCACGAACGGGTTAATCGGGACGCTCACACGATTAACTCATTCAATTTAAACAACTTTGCATGAATTGGACATTAATTTGTAACTCGTGTCGACGAATTACAAAAACGGTGTTAATGCCCTTTTCAAAACCCTCATACTTTCAAATACATATTGTGTTGTTTCCCTTTTATGAAAACAAATTTTCAAATCAAAGGCAAGAACATCATTTTGTGATTTGTCGTCATCTTAGCATCGTTTAAGATGTCAGTTGGGTATTCTGTATCAAAATACAATTACTTGACTAATCATTTCACTCGACTTAACCAAACGCTAGAAAATGGTTAGGTGGAACTCTAGAGTCCAAATCTAGAGTCAAAATACAAGTTAGATTAATTCAGTGGTAATTCAGTGTCACAACACCAAATCACTGTAAAAGCAAACCACACACACGAAACTTGACTACGGACACCCGATATGTCAGGTTCTCAAACCAAAGCCGAATGCTAAATCATTGGCACACGTTTGTTTGTCTAGGGTAGGATTTGCATGCCAAAATACCCCGGGTTAATAAACTTGCTAATCCATGTACATTCAGTGAATACAAAAACATTGTCTGTTATTTACCTGCCGCTTGTTATCCTTCCGCACCTGTTTGCCATGCGGGTCGAGCTTGATCCCTAGGCCGAATAATATTAGGGTTTAACGCCCTAATCATCGAGCACAGAGTCCAACACCCTAATCATCACTCACAGGGTCCAACGCCCTATTCAGTGAGAGCGTGCATTGAATTTCAGTTCTTCGGTCTTTTTCCTAAGCGGAATAATAACCGAACGCGAGTCGACTGGAATTCGGCCATTTGTAATTTGTATTTATTGTTTCCGAGAGCATTGTAAGGATTTTATTTTGTACATTTATTCTGTAAGAATTTCAGTCGGTGAGCGAACGGTCCAAGAGTCGAATTAATCGAATCGGTCTAATGCTTGCCCAGATACAAGTAAATCCAAGAACTCGCGGTTCTGGTTCACGCAGGGATTCAACCTCTATGGTTCGATGAACTGTAATGCAAGATTGTGAACCAATTCCCCGACACACGGGTTTACTTCTCTCTCGGCTTCTCCACCGACATCGTTTAATTCATCGAAGTTACGGTGTCAAAACGTGCGAGCCGAGTGCAGCTTAATTCATGCGGTAAATCATAAAACATGAAGGCCTAGCAAACCAGAGTACCGAAAGGGCGTGCGGGATATAGGCCCGCACGTAACATGAACCCCCGAACTCGGATTTTCAGGTTCCGCACAGACCAATGCCTTAACAACAAACTAGGTGTTCCATACCCCTAGACCCGGGTAACTTATCTGCCCTCGACTTACGGGTCGTAAAATGATAAGTGGCGACTCCTTCTCTCACGCGTGTCCGTCACGCGTCCCCACGGGAAGGTGGACACTCCCAAGCCGCGCGATCCAAAAGCGCGCAATGCGGGCCCCGACGAGAGTCCACATTCGGGTCCGTACAACTGCTATCGGGTTTCACACCTATTTAATGCTTTCGGGTTTCACACCCATCATTCGCTGCATTTGGGTTTCACACCCATTATACAGCTATCGATTTTCGCACCTATTTACAGCTTTTGGGTTTCACACCCATCATTTATTCCATTCTGGTTTCACATCCATTTTACTACATCCGGGTTTCACACCCACCATTCACTGCATTCAGGTTTGACACCCATTCTACTTATATCAGGTTTCACACATATTTACTGCTTTCGGGTTTCACACCCATCATTCATAGCATTCGGGTTTCACACCCATTCTACTGCTATTGGGCTTCACACATATTCATTGCTTTCGGGTTTCACACCTATCATTCATTGCATTTAGGTTTCACACCCATTCTGCTGCATCCGGGTTCCACACCTACTCGGGTTTCACACCCATTTTACTGCATTCGGGTTTCACACCCACTCGGGTTTCAAAACCATTCTACTGCATTCGAGTTTCACACCTATTTTACTACATTCGGGTTTCACACCACTTGGGTTTCATACCCATCATTCACTGCATTCGAGTTTTACACTCATTCTATTGCTATCGGGTTTCACACCCATCATTCGTTGCATTTGGGTTTCACACCCATTCTATAGCTATCGGGTTTCATAACTATTTACAACTTTCGGGTTTCACACCCATCATTCATTGCATTCGGGTTTAACACCCATTTTACTACATCCGGGTTTCACACCCGCCATTCACTGCATTCGGGTTTAACCCCCATTCTACTACTATCAAATTTCACACCTATTTACTGCTTTCGAGTTTCATACCCACCATTCATTGCATTTGGGTTTCACACCCATTTTACTGCATTTGAATTTCACACCCACTTGGGTTTCACGCCCATCCTATTGCATTCGGGTTTCATACCCATTTTACTGCATTCAGGTTTCACACCCATTTAACTGCATTCAGGTTTCACACTCATCATTCGCTGCATTCGGGTTTCACACCCATTCTACTACTGTCGGGTTTCACCCTACATTTACCGCTTTTCGCGCTCCAGCCCCGCATTTACCTCTTTTCGAGCTCCAGCCCCGTATTTACCGCTTTTCAGTTCCAGTTTTCACTCTTTATACTTTCCTGCTTCCTTGCCATAATCCCTTTGTTTCTCGCAACAAGTCCGTGCGCTTGCACAGTCTTCTCCCACACATCCAAAATAGGAGAGCGAGCTGTCGGGAATTGGTGTATGCCCTAGAGGCAATCTGTCATCAATTTTGTAATATGACATATATTTCATTATAATACGAGGCATTTCTATTATTGTGTGGGTTGAGTTAAATATTAGTTTAGTACAATAACGTCTTTGGAATAGTTGGTTCAATAGGCATCAAGTGTGACTTGATTATGAGATCCTATAATTACTTAACACTATTCCTAAATGTCCCTAGTCAAAGTATTATCGTTAATTAGGTCGACGATAATGTAGTTAGACTAGTGTGGGTGTTGATTGATAATCAAGTCTCATAAGTTATGGATGTGGAGATATCGAGTCACACCGCAGGTACACATTTGAAGTAATGTGTACTGGATTGACCCACCATGAGACTGCTACATGGGTCGTTTCCTGACTGTCATTAGCAGGTCTCATAGTGACTATGTTGTAGTGGTCTTCTGACTTGAGGTCATCATAGTTTCCGACATGTAATGTTGTATGCTTTGATACTATCGAACGTCGCCGTAATAGGCTAGTTATAAAGATAGTTATTAGGTATGTCACAGAGCATGGAGAGGAATGTGAGTGACCAGGATAGAATTTGTCCCTCCTACGTTATGGGAGCGATATCTCACGGCCGCTTGGTGGGTAGAGTCTAAAAGTGTATGTATACCCAAATGAGTCGATATAGGGATATCGAGCTCATTTTTTCTAATAGACTTACCCGATAAACCAAGAAAGAAGATTGAGCCATACAAGGATGACAGTGACCATGCCTTGATCTCAATTGAGATATAGAGGGCAAATGAATTATACTGTATGGTAACATATGTCACAAGGTTCGTCGAGAAATTGACTTTCTGATTACTTAAGCAACAATAATGCATTACTAGATGCCGCTCACTATTTGTAGTATTGAAATAGAGATTTCAAGATTACTGTCAACGTAATTGAGAACCTATATGGTCACACACAACGACTAAATTGATGGGATTGTTTTGAAACAATAAAGTTGTCTAATGGAGATTAGACAAGTAAAGGTGCAATTGATTAATCGGATATTTAATGAAATTAAATTTGCAGATTAATTAGATCCAATTTATTAGACTTAACGGGACCCAATTCGGTACACGAATCAAGGGAGATTGTGGCCCGAAATGGTGCCAAGTGGCCATTCCATGGTCGGCCATTTCATGGCCAGCATGCATGGCCATTTACGGCCACATTCAATGGGAGAATTTGGGGAGGCCATGTTGCAATTAGGGAAGCTAATCAAAGCAATCCCACACCGACCATTTAAGATGAAAAAGCCATATACACTTGTATATAAAGAGCTCAAATGTTGAGCTTTCTGGGATGGGCGTTATATGCATATATATTGTATATGTGCATGTGAAATTTCGGTTTTGTAAAGTCCAATCCGAAAGGTTTAATAGTCTAATAATTTCAAGGGTCGCACCGTGTTTCCTTCGAGCATTGGCCGCTAGCACGGCCGATCTTGAAGTCCTGTCAAGGAAGTTGATGTGGATACCGGTAGAGGCGTCACAAGTGGGGTGCTCGGTCGACGAATCGATACTAATCAAGTACACTTTATCTGCTTTTATTCTACTAGTAGGTCTTGGAATCTAGTTTCACGGGTAGGAAATTTTGAATTTCTCCTCATTCTATCTTCCTATAGGCCTCGTGAAACTAACAATTGGTATCAGAGCCTAGCTAGTTAGAAGTTGAGTAGATAGAAGCATGAAATAGGATTTGATGCTTGTTACATGTATGATTGATGCATGACTATTAGACCTGGACTAGGTTATAGTTGTGTTAGTATAATAGTTATACATGCATGACTGTTGTTGGTATTTTGGTATAATAGTTATACATAGGGACTATTATGTAATGGTTGCATAATAGTATATGGTGAGATCGGTTTAAATATTGATATAATCCCTCAACAATATTAAGTACATAGCCTTCCACCGTGTAACGCTCGTCAAGACCAAGATCGATGAGTGTGTAGACATTGCCCTCGCAGGATGCCCTCATTTATCTTGGTAAGGCGTGGTGTTTACTGGTGGGTCGGACGTAACTGAGCAAGCCTAATAGGACTAGGAATTCAGAGGCAAGGAGTTGGGCATCGATGTACAAGGTAGATCGGAATAAAAAGTTATTCACCAAACTAACCAAGAGTTGCATCTAATGCAATTGGGAAAGAAGGTTCCCTGCCTAATAGCAAGTTCTGGGAGTATCAGCCCTTGCTGACTCAGAACTTGGTGAAATATGGATCTTGGATCGCTACGAGAATGAGATTCTCCTAATCAATGGTGAGGGTCATTGATTTGATAGAAAATAGTGGGAACAATATTTAATAAAGTCCTTATTAAATATTGTTATGTCATAATACTTATTCTGTGTATTTCTATGGTAGCTTCCATGGTAGTGAACACATCTAGTGCCTTCTGTTTGCAATAAATCCTTGAGAAGGAAACACTGTCCGGGAATAATTTCTTGGATTGGTACCGGAACTTGAGAATCGTTCTCACTCAGGAGAAAAAGTTATATGTCTTGGAGGAGCCTCTTCCTACGCCACCGCTTGACGGTGCCCCCGAGCTGAGAGAGATGCTTATAGGAAGCATCAAGATGATGCCATGAACGTCGGATGTCTCATGCTGGCCACCATGGATCTTGAGCTTCAGAAGCAACATGAGAACATGGGGGTGTACGATATGATTATACATCTCAGGCAGCTCGATCAAGAGCAGGCTCGGCATGAGCGGTTCGACGTATCGAAGGCTCTCTTTCAAGCAAGGTTAACTGAGGACAGCCCGGTAGGTCCTCATTACTCAAGATGATTGGGTATGGGGAGACTCTGGGACGACTAGGATTTCCTCTAAGTCAAGAGTTGGCCACAGACTTAATCCTGCAGTCGTTGCCTGCAGTTACAGTCAGTTTGTTATGAACTATAACATGAGCGACTATAAAAAACCATTGCTTGAACTGCTCAGCATGTTAAGAACAACTGAGCAGAATATCAGTAAGGGGATGCCTGTTCTAATGGTCCAGGGGACCAAGAAAAAGGGCAAGGACAAAAGGAAAGGCAAGAAGGCTAAGGGCAAATCCAAGTGTGACTCGGGTGCATTGAAGCCTAAGGCCAAGGTGGCAAAGGATGATTATTGCTTCCGCTGTGGCAACAGTGGCCACTAAAAGCAGAATTGTAAGGTACACCTGGAAGAGTTGAGGAAGAAGAAGGAAAGTGAGACTTCCACTTCAAGTATCCATGTTATAGAGATCAATGTATCTATTGCTTCTACCTCTTGGGTATTAGATACTGGGTGTGGTGCTCAAATTTGTGGAACTGTGTAGGACCTAAGGAACAATAGATCATTGGCAAAGGGCGAGGTAGACTTACGAGTTGAAAATGGAGTAAGGGTTGCTGCATTAGCTGTAGGGACTTATCACCTATCTTTGCCTACTAGGCTTGAATTAGATCTTGATGACTGTTATTATGTGCCAACTGTACGGACCCGAATGTGGACTTTCGTGGGGGCCCGCATGTGCGCTTTTGAACCGCGCTGCTTAGGAGTGTCCACCTTCCCGGGGATGCGTGACAGACACGTGTGAGAAAAAGTCGCCACTTATCATTTTACGACCCGAAAGTCGAGGGCCGATAAGTTACCCGGGTCTAGGGGTATGAAACACCTAGTTATGCTAAGGCATTGGTCTGTGCGGAACCGGAAAGTCTGAGTTCGGGGGTTCACGTTACGTGCGGGTTTATGTCCCGCACGCCCTTTCGGTACTCTAGTTTGTTAGGCTTGCTGTTTTTATTTACCGCGTGAATTAGGCTACGCTCGGCGTACATGTTTTGACACCGGAAATTCGGTGAAATAAACGATGTCGGTTGAGAAGCTGAGAGAGAAGTAGACCCGTGTGTCGGGGAATCGGTTCACAATCTTACGTCACAGTTCATCAAACTATGATGTTTGAATTCCTACGTGAACCGGAACCGCGAAATCTTGGGATTACTCTTGTCTGGGCTAGCATTAAATCGATTCAAATGATTCGACTCTCGGAACTTTTGCTCACCAATTGAGATTCTTACAGAGTAAATGTACAAATTAAAATCTTTACAATATGCTCTAAAAAATAATACAACAAATTATAAATTACAAATGGTTGAATCTCAGTCAGTTTGCATTTGGTTATTATTCCATTCTGACTTGCCGTGAATTCAAGGAAACACCGAAAAACTGAAATTCAAGCGCTCTCAGTGAATAGGGTGTTAGACCTTGTGATCGATGGTTAGGACGTTGTATCCTAAGTGTAATGCGTCCTGTGGGTCGGGCGCGACTCGCATGGACAAACATGAACATAAAAATAACACTTATTTTATAAAGCCGGTATTGTCATGATTTTTGCAAAACGCATTTAAACATACAAGCATGCACAAATATGTTATTTATGGAATAGATAAAACAATACCGACTTCATGGATGCATAAAAACATAAAACTCGAGAAATGACTTAAGTCAGGGCAAGGAGGCCGGTCATGGCCCGGAAAAATCAAGAGGAACTCTCGGGTACCATTCCAAGCCAAATCGGTCTCCTCGACTCCGATTTCAACCCGTTCTCGACATGATTAACACGTTAAAAGATTAAGACATGCATGACGTAACGTAAAAACGCATAAAAATGTAAACTTTGCATGTAAATCGGTCTTGAACCTCCTTATAACCCCACAAACGCAAAGATAATGTAAAAGTCCTAGCTTCTCTAAGTCAGGAATGGTCATACCTAGTCCCGAGATGCAGGATGAGACTGTTGGAAGTTGGGTTAGACCGTTAGTGGGTCGGGTTTGGGCTGTTTTAGCTTGAACATAGCCGGATTGCACAAACAGACCCGGCTATGAGTGCCTCGACCCGACTGGGCAGTTTTCGGATCGGAGGTTACCACGGTGTCTCCCGATGGAATTTTGATGCAACGTCAGTGGCTCCTGACTCCTAACTGACCCCCGGAGGTTGCTATGCTAGTCGTTTGGTTCTAGACCTATCGGGTTGACCCGTATAGCCCTGCAAAGATCACGGAAAACATAGTACGTCTTGAAAAAGACCCAACTGGGCAGTTTTCTAGTCGGACGTCACCACGATGTCTCTCGATGGAATTTTGATGCAAGGTCAACGGCTCCTGACTCCTCATTGACCCTCGAAGATGACTGTGGTGGTCGTTTTGCGAAAAGAGTCTCGGATCGACCCAATCTGCAAGAAAACCCCAAAAACAGTCAGAAATTTTGATTCGACTGGGCAGTCGAGCTGTTTCTTCGTGCTTGGTGTGCGCACCCGAATTTCATCTCGTCGGGGCACGCATGCGCGCGCCTAAGCAAACGCGGCTTGGGAGTGTCCACCTTCCCGGGGACGCGCGACGGACGCGCGTGAGAAGGAGTCGCCACTCGCCATTTTACGACCCGAAGGTCGAGGGCCGGCAAGTTACCGGGTCTAGGGGTACGGGGTACACCTAAATGCTAAGGCAATGGTCGTACGGAACCGGAAATTCCGAATTCGGGGGTTCTATTACGTGCGGGCCGATATCCCGCACGCCCTTTCGGTACTCTAGCTTGCTAGGCTTGCCATTTTGTTTATTTACCGCGTGATTTAGAGTTGCGCTCGACTCGCCCGTTTTGACACCGTAAATTCGATGAAGTGATCAAGTTGGGCCAAGAGTCCGCAAGATGAGTAGGCTTGTGCATCGAGGAATCGGTTCACTATCTTAGCGTTACAGTTCATCGAACCGTGATGGTCGATTCCCTGCGCGAACCGAGACCGCGAGTATTCGAGCTTACTCATCTCTTGGTGATAACAGACCAACTTGACCGATTCGACACTCGGACCTCTCGCTCACCGATCGGGGATCCTTACAAGTGAATGATTATACAAATAAAATCCTCACGATGTTCTCTCGAATAATTACAAAGTGCAACTGAATAAGTAAATGGATCCCGATCGGTTTGCATTGGGCCAATATTCCGCTCCGGCTCACAGTGTGTTTTGAATGACCGATAAATAAATTAAGGCAACGCGGGCTCAAAGAGCCGGGGGTCGGGTCCGATCGAACCGACGGGTTGCGGGAGAACCGATTAGTTCCCACTGTAACTGTTGGACCGATCAAGCTCCCGGGTGATATCTAAACACGTTTCACGCATTCAATCCAAATTGCCTTCCACATAGGCCATATTTGGAGCGTGATGGTGACTCGAGGCTAGATCCCATTCCGCACTCGGGTTGCACGCGCTTGATGAATTAAGAGGCGTTGGACCTCGTGTTCGGTGATTTGGGGCGTTGGACCCCGTGCAACACGTAACCTATGGGTTCAGGTCCGAACCGCAATAAATCAACAAAAGCAAGAATAAAACAGAAGAAAACTGATATAACTGACACAATACAGAAAGCAACTGACAACAACTGATAAGTGTTAGTGAATACAAACGAATTGTGTATTAGGCCGACTGTACGTGATTTAATCAGTTATTAGCCGGGGTTGATTAGCAAGCAATGTATCTATCCTAGGCAAGCATAAGTGGCGGATTTGAATGGGGTTCTAAGCCGATTACATGCGTGTGTTCGCTGTAAGACGCTTATTCAGTTAAGTGTCACTGCGGTTTCACCGATTTAGCCAAACTCGTGTTTTGACTCTAGATTGGGATCTATTATCCCATCTATCCATTGTCTAGGGTTCGATTAAGTCAAATGTACGATTAATCCGGTTGTTCGTGTTTTGTAATTGAAGTAAAATGCTCCCCACCGAATATATGATAGGAAGATAGGAACACCGAAAATGGACGGAATGGGTTATACGAATGAGACTCGTACCCGGATGGGTTGCCCCTTTCAGTCCATAGATCGAGGCGTTTCCGGCTCCCTAGCGCCTAGGGTATCGGTGAGTCACGGAATGACAATTATGCCTTTGGAATAAAATTGTGGTGTTTGTATGCAAATTGGAGATCACGTCACACGAAGGAGTCTAAGGAGGACTCGTGCGTCTCGACTCGAGCCGCCTCAAATCGGGCCCGGACTCGAGTCATGGTACGCGAGTACTCATTAGACATCAATTCCACTCGTGTTACGTATCTCGGTATTTTGAAATTGTGAGATTTTTAATGGAAAATGGCATTTTCACCGTTCCGTAAATCATCGATGCGTTTACAAATTGAGGATTGATTCACCCAATTGTTTAGTCCAAATGATTTAATTATCCAAATAATACGTCCCGTTCATCCCGTTTGTGACATTATTCGATGGTAGTGATCTCATATTATAGGTGCCATGGGTTTAAAGGGTAACGGCCCGAGGTCAATTTATCCGTCGTGAAATTGATGCATGGCTAGCGGTAGAACACGAGCATAAGTGCACTCAACTCCAAGGAACGAACACGAAACGACGAAGAAGGCCACCCTAGATCCGGGAGGGGTCAAGGGACACTCGGCCATCTTCCGAGGGACCAAGCCGAGAGGTCCCCTTGACCCGCCTTGGGTCACGGGTGGTCTACCACCTCGGTTCGGGCCATTCCTTGTATGCATGACGTATTACACACGTTAATGATACATGTTCTAATAATCTCAAGACTATCACGATCATGGACACATGAAATCACACAAACACACACGAACGGGGTATTTAAACGGGAACAACAAAGACGGCGTCGGCTCATACGTTAGGAAAGCATAAAAACGTGGGAACCGGCTTATTTCGGAAAGGGAGAAACCACCTTGGACCCGTGTGGTCCAAGGGGACTCTCGGCCACTTTTTTAAAGGTGGCCGTGAGTCCTCATGGCTCACACGGGTCAAGGGAGGTTCTCCGATCCCGATCTAAGCTCATTCCCGCCATGCTAATAAATCTCATGCAACGAACAATGATAATAACCCGGGAACCGACAAGTTTCGGGGGAGAGGAGGCCGATCAAGCCTCGGAGGGACCAAGAGAGCCCACGGGTCCCCTCCTTTGGGCATATGCCGTGGGCTCCCATGGTCTAACCGTGGCTTGAGTGTCTCCTCTACCGCGATTCTAGCCCTTTCTCCTCACGGCACAAACATCATAGGGATGTATGAACGAGACATGATGGACGTGCGTGCATGAAAATGCATGGGAAACATGGATCCGAAGGGAAAACATAAACTTTCAAGCATTCCATACCTTTAAAATGCATAAACACTTCGTACAAGTAAAGAGCAAAGATTCTAACTTGTCTAAGTCGTAAAGGAGCATTACCTAGCCCCGATGTACGAGGAAAAGAGTCGGGGAAGTGGCCGTGGGAGTCGCAAGACTCGGATAGAGGGCTACGGGTGGATGACCCGAATGTGGGCAGCCGCGGCAGTCCGTGGAAAAATGGGTCGGCACGCGAGCTCCGGGCACGGCACGGTGCGAGGTCGGGTTCGTTGGACTCCTAAGAGGCGGATCTACACGACCATGGGCAGACCCGAGCGTGCCAAGGCCTGAACAAACCCGAAAATGTGAGAGAAAACTCGGTAAAAATGAGGAAAACCCGGTTAGAGAGAAACGGGTGAATGGCGGTTGTGCACGGTTGATCGGCCCTCGGACCGTGACCACCTCTTCACGGGGGAGAGTGAGGGTTGTGAGGAACCCTTTGAACGTGATGGCACGACTCGCCGAAATCGTGGGAAGAAATGGCACGTGGCTTGCTCGGTGTGCGCGGCTAGGGAAGTCTCGGGACCCGAAAGTTCTCACGGCCGGAACGGGGTGTTGGAGAAAATAGAGTTGATGGTTTTTGGCTTAAGTCGGGTCGGGTGGTTACCGGAATACCGGGTGGTTTTTCCGGCGATTTTAGCCGGTTTCGACCTTGGCACGGGCTGAACGAAAGTGAGGGAGAGGGCTGGAGCTTGAGAGGTTTTTGGAGAGAGATTGGCTTGAGAGAGAGGGAGAATGGAGAAGTGATTAAGTCTAATGATCAATGGGAATTTATAGGATGTGTTAATGGCTTGATTAAGGGGAGTTGATTGCGGTTTAATGGGTTAATGGGCTGCCGAATCTGACTTAGAGGGCTGCCGAAAAATTAGAGGAGCATTGATGAGGGGAAAATGTCACATAGTGTGTAGGGAAAGCAAGAAAGAAGTGATAGGAAGTGATGGGGGTTGATGGATGGATGTAAGTGTGTAAGAAGATTTGAAATGGGTGGTGGAGGGAGTGTCTTGGGAGGTGGAGCCGCCGGCCATGGAGGGGGAAGCCGCGGCTTGGGGCTGTCCAATCGGAGCCGAGGGTTGAGCCGTGGCTTGGGGTTGAGCCGCGGCTTGATGGCTTGGCTTAGCTGAGCTGTGGGTCCCATTCGATTGAGAGAAAAGCCAGAAAATGCTTGGAACTTGATTGAGCTCGTATCCGGCCTCCGATGTCCAATTAATTTGAAGATTTGGAATGCTTGAACTACGAAGATTTGAACGAGCCTAATATCGCCGTGCATCGTGTGGACGGACGTTCGGGCGACTCGGCGCCTCGAGGGTCGATTTTGCCCTGTTTGGACGTTCGGAGTGGAATTTAATGTCCTTCGACCCCCGATTGATCTTTGTGTATCCTTGCATTCGTTTTGGCGATCCTTTCACCCCGTGGGTGATCGTGGGATCGTTGTCCTCCGTCGGGGACCGTTGGCCCGGGAGGACCTAGGGACTTTGACCGGGATTTTTTTCAGTGTGCCCTGAATGCGTTGAGGTGCTCGGGGATTATTGTGAGGTGCTCAGAGATCGCTGTGGTCTCTGCTTTCCGTGGAAATACCTCGAAGGCTCGCCGATAGACGTTTGTGACCACTGAAACGTACTTCGGGAAACCGAATCGAGTCCCAAAAGATCGCCTGAAGCTTGTTCCCTGACTCTGGTGGTCTCTGGGTGCCTGTACGCCCGTTTTGAGGGGCCGTTTGCTTGTCAGTGGAGCGAACCCCGGGAGCTCTGTTAGAAAAGGCGTCCGTGAGGGATCGGGGTGTCCCGGCTTAAGCAGGGTGCCCCGGAAATGCGCCCGGACGTGTCATTGGTCACCTTGGCACTGAGAGGGATTTTTGAAGCCCCATATTGGGCACCTTTCGGTGCTTCGGTGACTCGGTGATGAATAGTGCCACAGTGCCAGCTTCGCCATTTCGGGGTTCTTTGTCCGTTCATTCTTCTGATGGCTTTCCCCGCTCTTCTCAGTGACCCAGCTCTTCTCCCATTGTTCATGACCCCGTGCCCGCCTATTTGCCTCTGGTTGCCGGGTGATGAATAGTGTCCCAGACTTCGGTCGGGAATCCCCGTGTGGGAAGCCGGTGGGCCAAAATGGGGTGCTGACACTTGGCTAAAACCAACGGATTTTTCTTGGATTTCTCGACTCCTTGACACCCTAGGGTTGTGTGGGGAGGTGTTTGATGGTTTTGGTGGCTCAAACTGGTCCAGAAAAGCTTGAAACCCGGGTTGCCATTTTTGACCCGAGAAGACCTTTTCTTGAGTTCGGTTCTGTGGTTACTGTTCCGATGGGTTGGAGGTTTCAAACTTAAAATCTAAGCTCGGAAATAGTTAGAGGGGGTCAAAAACATGTGGGATATAAAGTTTGGTGAAGTTTGAATTTAAGTCGGGATGATGATCATCTAGTTTTCGACTTAAGTTCTTGGTCTTCTTGCTTGTTGAAGCTGGCTACGATTTTGGTGGGCTAGGAGGGGGTTGAGAGCATTTGTTTGGAGTGAGAAAGCTTGAGAGAGAGTGCTTTCATGGTGAATAGAGGTGTGTCCTTAAGTTAATGACTTCAAGGATATATATATATATATAGGCAAAGATGAAGTGCAATTAAGGGAAGAAGAGTGCAATTAGGGGCAATGCTTAGGGAAATTCGATTTTGGCTTAAGGGAATGGATGAGGATTGATCCTTCAAGTCATGATGAAGAAGGGATAAGAAGCATTAGTGGAGATAGATGGGAAGTTGGAGTGTAAAAGAAGAACACTTTGGTATTTTAGGTGGAAGACAAAGGCAAATTGTCTTCTTGGCTTGATGAAGAAGATGACAAGGGAAGGGCAGCTCCTCTTGGCTTTGGCAAGGGGGAGAAAGATGCCGTGGGTCCCACATGGCTTAGAGATGAGTCATGAAAGCTCGGGTGTCGATCAGTTGTGCGTTCGAGTTTCATGATGCGAAAGAACGACGTATCGACAATGTGCATGAGAAAACGATCCCGATGAGCCTAAGATTACTCATTTTGCATGGGAAATGCTCATGTGGTCATGAGGCTCGGAAACCGGTTTCGCTCGTTTCAGGCAGTCGAAGCAAAGTTAGCCTTTTCTGAATGCGTATCTCGTATCTGCATTCCGTGTTGGTCATTTTTACGTGCATTGTCAATTAGACTGAATAATTGACCAATAAGCCAGTATTGCAAATGTGAAGATCGAGACGTCCTAGGAGTCCGCAGCTGGATTTCTCATAATGCTTTCTGAGTTGCTTGAATGATCCAGAGACCGCTGCGATCTCTGTTCGTTGAGAACATACCTCGAAGGATTAGGAAAATGCATCAGAGACCCTAAAAGCACTGTTATGAGGGCCTAGATGGATTGTGGAATTCTGTCTGAGGATTTCAAAATTAAGCCTTGGGATGAGTAGCACTGTGTCGGCCAATCATCTGAAGTCAAGTTTCCGCGAAAAGGACCTCCGATTATGAATTTTTATTAAAAACGACCTTTTTCTGCTCTTCAGAGGTCATTCGGGAAACTGAAAGGGATTCTGCAGTCTGATTTGCCCAATTGTGTCTGTCAGCTGTAGTTTTCGGGGCAATGCATGGCTAACTTCGTTTGCCGTTATTCCGTCAAACCAGTCTCCGGTTATGCATTTTCGAAGGAAGGTATGCTCATTATGTCGCTCGCGAATTATTCGAAGTGTCTGTTTGGCTTCGAGAAGACAATCTGAAGCACTGCTCATGCTCTGTATGTTTGTGGGACATGGCTGCAACTGACATTGGATATTAACCTTTCTCTAAAAAACCGGCATTTTTGGACTTCCACTGAAAAGTTGTCTGTATACAGAAAGTTATTCTGTATAGATCAGATGATCTGCAAAATGTGATTGAAGACACTTTTCATCTGTTTGGCACCGCAAGGGATTTTTGAAGTCCAATATTGACTATCTTTTGATGGTTGAGTGAACTAGCGGAAAATAGCATTGTCTGTGTTGTATTCTGAGAACGCCCGTTTTGGATTCTGTTTGGGCTCTTTGGTTGCTCTGTTAGTTCTAGATGACCAAGAAAGTTCTTTTGTTGTGCGCCTGGGTCATCTGCCTCGGGATACGAGGAAAGAGTCGAGGAAGTGTTTGAGAGTCGGGTGACTCGGTTGAACACTTGAATGAACGTTCGGGGCACGGGAGGACTTGGAATGCATGGCTAGGCGCGCGGTGATGGTGTCTGGCTGCGGGCGTGCGCGGGCGTGTGGCGTGCGCGCGGCTGGCGCTGGCGTGTCACTATTCACCCGAGAGTAACGATTTCACCCGAAATGCACTATTTGACCTGAAACAATAATTTAAAGACTTCAAATGGAAAAACTAACTTCACCAATGAACTCCATGGGTCCAAAATGAGTGGGATTGGGAAATTTTGAAGTTAAGTCGGGATGATGAACACCGGCTTCCGACTTAAGAACTTCGTGTTTTGCTCGATGTTTTCTTTTCTATTTTTTTTTAGATGAAGCTTGCTGGTTCTTGGCTGCTCTTAGCTATAGAGTTTGAGAGGATTTTAGAGGGAGAAAGCTAGTGAGAAGTGTGTAAGAGGAGAAGTGATTATCTTAATCACTTTTGGGCCATTTATAGGCAAAGCTAATGGGCAATTAAGCAAAAGTAAGCACACTTAAGCCTCCCATTAGCAAATTTCGGTTTGCCTAATGAGGATGAGGATGAATGTGGACCAAGTGTTCTTGATGAAGATGATCCAAGAGCATTTATGAGCATTGATGAGTGTCAGCACCCCATTTTGGCCCACCAGCTTCCCACATGAGAACCTCCGACCGAAGCCCAGGTTACTATTCATCGCCCGACGAGCAGAGGCGAAAATGCGGTCACAGAGTCATGAACGACGGGAGAGGGACATGATCCCATGAGAAAACAGGGAAGAGCAATCAGAAAAGGTAAACAGACGACAAATCTCGGAGCAACGGGAGCTAGCATTGCGGCACTATTCATCACCGAACTACTGAAGCATCGAAAGGTGCCCAATATGGGACTTAAAAATCCCTCTCAGTGCCAAAGTGACCAACGACACGTCCGGGCGCATTTCCGGGGCATACCGCATAAGCCGGGACACCCCGATCTCTCACGGACGCCTTTTCTGACAGGGCTCCCGGGGCCCGCTCCACTAACAAGTAAACGGGCCCCTAAAACGGGCCTACAGGCACCCAGGGACCACCGAGATCATGGGACAAGCTTCAGACGACCATTCGGAACTCTACAGGGCATCCCAAGGGACGTTTCAGTGGTAGCAAACGCCTCCCGATGAATCTTCGGGGCACATTTATGGAAAACAAAGATCACAGCGATCCCCGAACACCTCAAGACATTCGGGGAACACTGAGAAAGCCCCGGTCACAAGTCCCTAGGTCTTCCCCGGCCAACGGTCTTCGGTCGGGGACAACGAGCCAACGATGTCCCACGAAGCAAAAGGGTCACCGAAACGAATGTTAAGATGCACAAAGAGCAATCGGGGACCGGGGGCACTCAATTCCATTCTGAACGTCCAAACAGGGCAAAACCGACTCTCGAGGCGCTGAGTTGCCCGAATGTTCGTTCGCACGACGCATGGCGATATTAGGCTCATTCAAATCCTCTTCGTTCAAGCATTCCAAATCTACAAATTAATTGGACATCGGAGATCGGATGCGAGCTCAATCAAGTCTCAAGCGTTTTCCGGCTTTTCCCTCAATCGAATGGGACCCACAGCTCAGCCAAGCCAAGCCGTCAAGCCGCGGCTCAACCCCAAGCCACGGCTCAATCCCTCAAGCTCGGCTTGGCCGCAATTAGCCGTGGCTAATTCCCATGGCCGGCGGCTCCAAGGCCTTCCCCTCCACAAATTCAAATTTGCTCTTACACCCATCACCTCCTATCACCTCTCCATCACTTCCCATCAACTTTCTTTTGCTTTCCCCACACTCAACATGACACTTCCCCCTCCCTAATCCCATTACAAATTTCGACAGCCACCCTAAGCACTTTCGGCAGCCCCATTAGCCCTCTAAACCGCAATTAGTCTCCCTTAACCGAACCATTAGAGCTCCCTATAAGTTCCCATTCCTCATTAACTCTAATCACTTCTTCATTCTCACTCTCTCTCAAACCAACTTCTCTCTAAAAAGCTCTCAACCTCCAGCCCTTTCCCTCATCTTCGTACAGCCCATCCCAAGGCCAAAACCGGCCAAAATCGACGGAAAATTGCCCGGAATCCCGGCGACCACCCGACCCGACTTAAATCAAAAATCACCAAACTCCCTAGCCTACATATTTCCCACCCCCTAAGTTCATTTCCGGGCTTAGATTTCTCGTTTGAAGCCTACATCGTCACGTTTCAGCCGTACGAAGAATCGGGTCCCTAGACCGATACCGCGCGCACCCGGACTTCAACGACGTGCCGATTCCTCCCACGACTTTTCCGAGTCGTGCCATCCCGTTCCAAGGGTTCCTCACAACCCTCCCCCTCCCCCGTGAAGAGGTGGACACGGTCCGAGGGCCGATCAACCGTGCACAACCACCGTTCATCCGTTTCCCTCTTACCGGGTTCTACACGATTTTTACCGAACTTTCTCTCACATTTTCAAGCTTGTCCAGGGCTTGGCACGTTCGGGACTACCCACGGGAGTCTAGATCTGCCCCATAGGAGTCCAACGAGCCCGACCTCGCACCGTGCCGTGGCCGGAGCAAGCGTGCCGACCCGTTTTCTCGAAACTGCCGCGGCTGCACCCCCTCTCGGGTCACTCCACCCGTAGCTCTAAACCGAGTCTTGCGACTCTCAAGGACGCTTCCCCGACTCTTTTCCTCGTGCAACGAGGCTAGGTAACATCTCTTTACGACATAGAGAAGTTAGGATCCTTGATATTCGTTTATATGAAGCGTTAATGTGGCTTAAAGAACCTGAATGCATGAAAGCTTCCTTTTTTCTTCGGATCCAAACTTCCATGCAATCCCATACATCGTTCCTTGTTTTTATTTCCTTTGTTACGTCCTAGCGTCGTATGAACGTGCATGCCATGGCGGGGCACGATTTATTTCGAGGCTAGAGAGCTCCTCGTGGTCCGCAGGGGTCACGGAACTTGCGGCCATGCCTCCCGAAGGGATGGCCGAGAGTTCCCACGCCCCTCACGGACGCACCGCATGCTCTTTCGCCCCGAAGTTCGTCGTTCCCCACATTTTATTGTCCCGAACGTCGTGTAATGTGCGAGCATGACGAGAAACACTCAGGACCTAGGAGGGAGAGCCCTTGGAGGGTTCGGTTATGTCAAGGAACCCACAGCCACCTCCTCGCAACGGGGGCCGTGAGGCTCCTTGGCCTACCCGAAGCCTTAGGGGCTCCCCTCTCCTTGAGGCCGTGTGATTCCCGTGCATTATTCTTAAGTTTATCATGAAGTGATCTAATATCGTTTGTTGATTTCGTGAATATGATGTTTTGAACGTCTTACGGGTTTATTCATGTAAATCGAGGTCATGTTGATGCCGATCTAGTGAGATGTGCGTTATTCCTACGTGTATGTTATTTGATGCATGCAAAGGGGCGATTAGGAATGATGTGAAAGACCCACCGAAACTCGAATCGGGTCAAGGAGTATTCGGCCATCCACCTTCAAAGGGATGGCCGAGTCATCCGTGACCTCCTTGGAGTCTCGGTTGGTCTTTCCTTCGTTCGGAAATCGATCCTTGGAATTGTTTGTGATTACACTTCCTTTCAATCATTGTCCACGCATTTATTGCTTATTAGAACATTCTAGATCCCGACACCACCCGTCGCAACCATAACCGTAACAAGGAACAACGAACATCGAACAATTTCATAAACGGGATAAATGGGACGCATCATTCGGCTAATTGAATCACTTGGACTAAATAATAGGGTGAATCAATCCTCAATTTGTAAACGCATCGATGATTTACGGAATGGTGAAAATGCCTTTTTTTCATTAAAAAGCCCACAAATTTCAAAACACCAAGACGTGTAACACGAATAGAACCAGCGTCTAGCGAGTACTCGCGTGCTACGACTCGAGTCCGGGCCCGATTTGAGGCGGCTCGAGTCGGGACTCGCGAGTCCTCCCTAGACTTCTTCGTGTCACACGATCTTCAATTTATACACGAATGTCACACGTTTTATTATCCAAGGGCATAATCGTCATTCCGTGACTCACCGATACCCTAGGCTTTAGGGAGTTGGAAACACCTAGAACTATGAACGAGAAAGGACAACCCGTTCGGGTGCGAGTTTCATTCGCGCGGCCTATTTCGTTCATTTTCGGTGTTTCTTTCTTCCTATCGTAGATTCGGTGGGGAGCATTTTATTTCAGTTACAAAACACGAAAAACCGGATTAATCGTGCACTCGACCTAAACAAACATTAGATAATTGATAGGTGGAATATTAGATTCCAATCTAGAGTCAAGATACGAGTTTGGTTAATTCGGTGAAACCGCAGTGACACCCCACTGAATAAGAGTCCTAAAACAAATCCACCCATGCAACCGGCTTAGAACCCTATTCTAGTCCACCATCTATGTTTGCCTAGGTTAGACGCATTGGCTGTTAATCAACCCCGGTTAATAACTGATTAAATCACGTACATTCGACTTAATACACCACTTGTCTGTATTCACCGACACTTGTCAGTTGTTGTCCGTATTTCATCAGTTTTACCAGTTTCCTTCTGTTTTACCCTTGCATTTGCTGATTTGTCGCGATTCGGGCCCGAACCCATAGGCCACGTGTTACACGGGGTCCAATGCCCCAAATCACCGAACATGAGGTCCAACGCCTCCTAATCCACCGAGCGCGCGCAACCCGAGTGCGGAATGGGATCTAGCCTCGATTCACCGTCACACTCCGAATGTGGCCTATGTGGAAGGCAAATTTGGATTGGGCGCGTGAAACGGGTTTGGATATCACCTGGGAACTCGATCGATCCATCGGATACAGCGGGAACCAACCGGTTCTCCTACAAACCGTTGGATCGATCGGACCCGACCCCCGGCTCTTTGAGCCCGTGTTGCCTTAATTTGCTTATCGGTCGTTCAAAATACACGGTGAGTCGGAGTGGAATATTGGCCCAACGCAAACCGATCGGGATCCATTGTACTCATTTAGTTGTACTTTGTAATTGCTCGAGAGAACATTGTGAGAATTCTATTTGTATGTTCATCCATCTACTTGTAAGGATCCCCGATCGGTGAGCGAGATGTCCGAGTGCCGGATCGGTTAAGTTGGTCTATTACCACCAAAGGGTGAGTAAGCTCGAATACTCGTGGTTTCGGTTCACGCAGGGATTCGACCCTCATGGCTCGATGAACTGTAACGCTAAGATAGTGAACCGACTCCTCGATGCACAAGCCTACTCATCTTTCGGACTCTTGGCCCAACTTGATCAATTCATCGAATTTACGATGTCAAAACGGGCGAGTCGAACGCAACCCTAAATCACGCGGTAAATAAATAAAATGGCAAGCCTAGCAAGCTAGAGTACCGAAAAGGCGTGCGGGATATAGGCCCGCACGTAATAGAACCCCTTAATTCGGAATTTCCGGTTCCGTACGACCATTGCCTTAGCATTTAGGTGTACCCCGTACCCCTAGACCCGGGTAACTTGCCGGCCCTCGACCTTCGGGTCGTAAAATGGCAAGTGGCGACTCCTTCTCACGTGCGTCCGTCGCGCGTCCCCGGGAAGGTGGACACTCCCAAGCCGCGTTGCATAGGCTCTGCGCATGCGTGCCCCGACGAGATGAAATTCGGGTGCGCACAATGAGCATTGAGTGTTGTCTTCAACCTCTCCAAGATATTTTGGCTAAGAGAGGGCAAGTTGGCTTCTTGCATTGAAGAGGAAGAAGAAGCTTCTAGAGCATAGGGTGACTCATCTTGGGCAGCCCGTGGGTCCCACGACCGAAGAGGAGAAACCGGGAAAAAGCTCGGGTCTCGATTGATCGCGCATTCGAGGCTCGTGGTTAGAACCGAATGTTGAATTATCGATATACGCGAGGAAACGGGTTTAAAGAGTCCGAGATTGGCATTTTCCGTGAGAAATTGCCAAATGTCTGTATGAGGCTCGGAAGCCGGTTTTGCTCCTTTTAGGCATTCAGAGCGAGGTTGCCCACTTCTGACAGCATATCTTGTATCTGCATCCCACGTCGGTCATTTTGACATAAATTGTCAAATTACGTGGGCACTTGACCCTTAAGCCGGTAATGAAAATATGGAGCCGGAGATGTCCTAGGAGGCCGAAACTGGATTTCTCAGATTGCTTTCTGAGTTTCTTGGGCGATCCGGAGATCACTGTGATCTCTGTTTGCCGAGATTGGGCCTCTAAGGATATGAAAAGTGCATCTAAGACCCTTAAAGCATTGCTCGAGAGGTCTAGATGAGTTGTGTGATTCGTTCCGACGATTCCACATTGAGCCTTGAGAAGGCTAGCATTGTGTAAGGTAAGCATTCAGCGTCAAGTTTCCCCAAAGAGGACCTCCGGATATGGATCTTCACTGAAAATGGCCTTTTGTGCTCCTCGGAGGTTACTCGGGAAACCGTGAAGGGTTTTGCTGTCTGTTTTGCCCAATTGCGAATGTCCGCTGGAGTTTTCAGGGCAATGTAGTGTGAACTTCATTTTCCGTAATTCCATCAGACCAGTCTCCGGTTACGCTCTTCCGAAGAAGGGTATGCCCGTTTTGTCGCTCGGAAGTCATTCAGGGTGTTTGTATGGCTTCCAAAAGACAATCTGAAGCTCTGCACGTGCTCTGTATGATTGTGGGGCGTGGCCGCATCTGATATTTGGAATTAACTTTTCTCCGAGAAACCGGCATTTTTGGACTTCCACTGAAAAGTTGTCTGTATACAGAAAGTTGTTCTGTATAGAGCAGATGATTTGTAAAATGCCTTTGGGGACACTTTTCATCTGTTTGGCATTGGAGTGGATTTTTGGAGTCCAATATTGGCTATCGTCCGATGATCGAGCGAACTATCGGAAAATAGAATCATTTATGTGGTACACTGGAAATGCCGGTTTTGGACGTTGTTGAGCTCTCTAGTCACTCTATTACCCTTTGGTGACCCCTGGAGTCCTTCTGTCATATGCATGTGTCACTTGCTCGATTTTGCCGACTTGAGGATTAATAGTGATTTCTTGCTCTGCCGAGCCGTTTTCTGTATTCCTGCTCAAGTCATAATCTGGACCATTGTTGATATCGTTGTTTGGAAAAGTGAGCCAAAATGGGGTGCTGACAGCTTGCCCCTCTTTGACTGCATGCTCGAGTAGAGGATGTAGCCAAAGACTTCAGAAGCACCCCAATTTGATAGTAATGATTGATATGGAACTTCCGATAACAGTCTTCTCCCTCCTACTTTGGATATGTGGGGATGTTATTGTTGGGAATTGGTGTATGCCCTAGAGGCAATCTATAATCAGTTTTGTAATATGATATCTATTTCATTATAAAACGAGGCATATCTGTTATTGTGTAGATTGCGCTAAATATGATTTTACACAATAATGTCCTTGGAATAGTAGGTTCAATAGGCATCAAGTGTGACTTGATTGTGAGATCCTATAATTACTGAACATTATTCCTAAATGTCCATAGTCAAAGTATTATCGTTAATTAGGACAACGGTAATACGGTTAGACTAGTGTGAGTGTTGATTGATGACCAAATCTCATAGGTCATGGATATGGAGATATCAAATCACACCACATGTATACATTAAGAGTAATGTGTATTGGACTGACCCGCCATGAGATTGCTACATGGTTTGTTACGTGATTGTCATTAGCATATCTCAAAGTGACTATAGTGTAATGGTCCTTTGACTTGAGGTCACCATGGATTTCTACATGTAATGTCATATACTTTGATACTGTCAAACGCTACCGTAACAGGCTGGTTATAAAGACAGTTATTGGGTATATCACAGAGCATGGAGAGGAATGTGAGTAACCAAGATAGGATTTGTCCCTCCTACGAAACGGGAGCGATATCTCACGGCCACTTGGTGGTTAAGTCTAAAAGTGTATGCATACCCAAATGAGTCGATATAATGATATCGAGCTCATTTGTTCTGATAGACTTACCTGGTAAACCAAGAAAGAGAGATATTGAGCCATACAAGGATGTCATCGACCATGCCTTGGGCTCAATAGAGATATAGAGGACAATGGATTATATTACACGGTAATATAGGTCACGAGGTTCGTCGAGAAATTGACTTTCCGATTACTTGAGTAACAGTGATGCATTGCTAGATGCCGCTCACTGTTTATAATATTGAAATAGAGATTTCGATATTATTATCAACGTAATTGGGAACCTAAATGGTCACACACTACGACTAAATTGACGAGATATTTTGAAAAAAAATAAAATCGTCTAATAGAGATTAGATGATTTAAGGTGCGACCGATTAATCGGATATTTAATGAGATTAAATATGTCGATTAATTAGACTCGATTTATTAACTTCAATAGCCAAATAATAATAATAATAATAATAATACATAAATATATATATGCTTGTATGTGTCTGTGCACGCATGCAAATATATATATATATATATATGCACATGTATATGGCTATATGTGTGTATGTATATAAGATGCTATTTGGGACATTTAATTGATTTGTCCCACATCGGTCAGGGAGTTGAAATTCTCCCCTCCAAGCCATTATATATATGGCTGTGTATTGAGATGCAAAAGTATAAGATGATATGCACGTATATATATGATATACATGTATGTATATAAATGGGATTATTGAGTTGAATTGTTCAACTCATTAGGACCAATTAAGTTCAATAATTTCGGGTGTCGCATCAGTATTTCTTTCGAGTGTTGGTCGCTAGCACCGCCGATCTCGAAGACTCGTCGACAAAGTCGGTGTGGATACCGGTAGAGGCGTCACGCGTGGGACGCTTGGTTGACAGTTTTAAAATTCCAGGTACGCTTTTATTTACTCTTATTCTTCTAGTAGGTCTTGGAATTAGTTTCACGGATAGGAAATTTTGAATTTCTATTCCTATTTCGCTTCCGTTGCGTCCCGTGGAACTAGCAATTGGTATCAGAGCCTAGCTAGTTAGAATCTGAGTAGATAATAGCATAAAATATGATTTTATGCTTGGTACTGGTATGATTATGTTTGATATTTGCGGTGCATGACTGTTAGACATGGACTAGGTCCTAGTTGTGTTAGTATAATAGTTATACGTGTGGACTATTATGTAATTGTTACATAATAGTGTATGGTGAGATCGATTAAATGTTAATAAAATCCCTCAAAATATTAAGTCCATATCCTTCCACCGTGTAACGCTCGTCAAGACCAAGATCGATGAGTGTGTAGACCTTGCCTTCGCAGGATGCCCTCATCTATCCTAGTAAGACGTGGTGTTTACCAATGGGTCGGACTTAACTGAGCAAGCCTAATAGGATTAGGAGTTCAGAGGCATGTAGTTGGGCATCGATCTACAAGATAAATTTGAATAAGGAGTTATTCACCCAACTAATCAAGAGTTGCATGTGATGCAATTGGGAAAGTGAGTTCCCTACCTAAATAGCCAGTTTTGGGTGAATCAGCCCTCGCTAACTCAGAGCTTGGTGAGATATGGATCTTGAATTACTATGAGAATGATATTCTCTGAATCAATGTTCAGGGTCATTGATTTGATATAAATAGTGGGAGCAATATTTAATAAAGTCCTCATTAAATATTGTAGTGTCATAATACTTATTTTGCATATTTTTTTGTGGTAGTTACCATGGCAGGGAGCACCTCTAGTACTTTCTGTTTGAGATCCGTCCTTGATAAGGAAAAACTGTCAGGGAATAATTTCCTTGGTTGGTATCGAAACTTGAGAATTGTTCTCACCTAAGAAAAGAAACTATATGTCTTAGAGCAACCTCTTCTTGCGCCACCACCTGACGATGCCCCCCAAGCTGTGAAAGATGCTTATAGTAAGCATCATGATGATGCCGTAAACGTCGGATGTCTCATGTTAGTCACCATGGACTCGGAGCTTCAGAAGCAACACGAGAACATGAAGGCGTACGATATGATCGTGCATCTCAGGCAGCTCTATCAAGAGCAGTCCCGACATGAGAGATTCGAGATTTCTAAGGCACTTTTTCAAGCAAGGTTGACTGAGGGCAGTCCGATAGGTCCTCATGTACTCAAGATGATTGGGTACGTTGAGACTCTAGGAAGACTACGATTTCCTCTGGGTCAAGAGTTGGCCACAGATTTAGTCCTACAGTCACTGCCCAGCAGTTATAGTCAGTTCATTATGAGCAATAATATGAATGACTATAATAAACCATTGCCTGAATTGCTTAACATGTTGAGAACAGCTGAGCATGATATCAGTAAGGGGATGTCCGTTCTAATGGTCCAGGGGACCAAAAGAAAGGGCAAGGGCAAGAGTAAAGGCAAGAAGGCTAAAGGTGCATCCAAGTATGACTTGGATGCGTTGAAGCCTAAAGCCAAGGTGGCGAAGAATGATTACTGCTTCCATTGTGGCAACACTGGACATTGGAAGCGGAATTGTAAGGTATACATGGAGGAGTTGAAGAAGAAGAAGGGAAGTGAGACTTCCACTTCAGGTATCCATGTTATAGAGATCAATGTATCTACTACTTCTACATCTTGGGTATTAGATACCGGGTGTGGTGCTCATATTTGTGGAAATATGCAGGACCTAAAGGACAGTAGATCGTTGGCAAAGGGCGAAGTGGACCTACGAGTTGGAAATGGAGCAAGAGTTGCTACATTAACTGTAGAGACTTATCACCTAGTTTTGCCTACTGGGCTAGTATTAGATCTTAACGACTGTTATTATGTACCTGCTATTAGTAGAAACATAATCTCTGTTTCTTGTTTGGACAAGAAGGGATTTTGTTTCACTATCAAGAACAAGTGTTGTTCTATGTACATGAATGATGTATATTATGGCAGTGCACATTTAAGTAATGGTTTATATGTTATTGATCTAGATACGCCTATTTATAATGTGGAAACCAAACGGCTCAAATCTAATGATTCGAACCCGACTTACCTCTGGCATTGTCGTTTAGGCCATATTAGTGAGAATCGCATCTCTAGACTCCATAAGGATGGATTACTGGACTCGTTTGATTTAGAATCGATCGAGACATGCGAACCTTGCTTAATGGGGAAAATGACTAAGGCCCTTTTTACCGGAAAAGGTGAGCGAGCTAGTGATCATCTGGCTCTCATACATACTGATGTATGTGGACCAGTGAACAAGCTTGCTAGAGGTGGGTATCTCTACTTCATTACATTTACTGATGATTTCAGTAGATTTGGATATGTGTATTTGATGAAACACAAATCTGAATCCTTTGAAAAGTTCAAAGAATTTAAGAATGAAGTGGAGAATCAGTTGGGTAAGAGCATTAAAGTTCTTCGATCAGATCAAGGAGGTGAATATTTGAGCTATGAGTTTGCTGACTATCTTAAACAGTGTGGGATTTTATCTCAACTGACTCCACCTGGAACACCACAGTGGAATGGTGTAGCTGAGAGGAGGAATCGAACTTTATTAGATATGGTTCGATCTTTGATGAGTCATGCAAACTTACCTGACTCCTTCTGGGGATATGCTCTACAGACAGCTGCTCTCATATTAAACAATGCTCCGCTGAAATCAGTTAAAAGGACACCATATGAGATGTGGTATGGGAAGTGCCCCAAGATGTCTTTTCTAAAGATATGGGGTTGCGAAGCTTATGTGAAGAGATTGTCTTCGGATAAGCTTGGCCCTAAATCGGACAAACGTTATTTTGTGGGGTATCCTAAGGAAACTCGATGATACTATTTCTATAATCCCATCGAGGGCAAAGTGTTTGTCGCTCGAACTGCGGTATTCCTTGAGAAAGAGTTTCTCTCCAAAGGAACTAGCGGGAGGAAATTAGAACTTGGGGAAGTTCTACCACAAAATGACATTGACCAATCGATGGGCGATGTTGCAGAACAAGTACCACAAGTTGTTGTGGCACAATCTTCTACACAGGTGACACAGGAGCCTCGTAGGTCTAGTAGGATACGTCATGAGCCCGAGAGATATGGATTTCTCGTGACTCAAGACAATGACGTATTGCTCATAGATAATGATGAGCCTACAACCTATGCGGAAGCCGTAATAGGCCCTGACTCTGAGAAATGGCTGGAGGCCATGAGATCTGAGATGGAGTCCATGTACACTAACCAAGTATGGACTTTGGTTGATCCACCTGAAGGGGCAAAACCCATTGGGTGTAAGTGGGTCTTCAAGAAGAAGATTGATATGGACGGTAATGTGATTACCTTTAAGGGCCGACTTGTGGCAAAAGGTTTCAGACAAGTTCATGGTGTTGACTATGACGAAACTTTTTCCCCGGTGGCTATGCTTAAATCCATAAGGATCTTGCTTGCAATTGCAGCTTATTATGATTATGAGATCTGGCAAATGGATGTCAAAACTGCTTTCCTGAACGGGAAGCTCCTCGAGGATGTGTATATGACACAACCTGAGGGTTTTGTCGATCCACATAGTGCTGGAAAGGTTTGTAAGCTACAACGGTCTATTTATGGGCTGAAGCAAGCTTCTAGGAGCTGGAATCTTCGTTTTGATGATGCAATCAAAGAGTTTGGTTTCATCAAGAATGAAGATGAACCCTGTGTTTACAAGAAGGTTAGTGGGAGCGTAGTGATCTTCCTGGTGTTGTATGTAGACGACATACTTCTGATCGGGAATGACATTCCTTCCATACAGTCTGTGAAGACTTGGTTGGGAAGGTGTTTCTCTATGAAGGACTTAGGCGAAGCTACCTACGTGCTATGTATCAGGATCTATAGAGATAGATCCAGGAGACTGCTTGGTCTAAGTCAGAGTGCATACATAGATAAAGTGCTTCGGCGTTTTAGCATGCAGGATTCTAAGAAAGGGTCGCTGCCTATGTTACATGGCATAAGCCTTTCGAAGGCTCAGAGTCCTTCTACTCGAGAGGAGAGGGACCGCATGAATAGGATTCCATATGCGTCGGCTATTGGATCCATCATGTATGCTATGTTATGCACTCGATCCGATGTCTCGTATGCTTTGAGTATGACGAGTCGATACCAATCAGATCCAGGTGAGAGACACTGGATCGCAGTAAAGAACATCCTTAAGTACTTACGAAGGACTAAGGAGATGTTTTTGGTATATGGAGGCGAAGAAGAGCTCGTTGTAAGAGGTTACACCGATGCTAGCTTCCAGACCGATAAGGACGACAGTAGATCGCAGTCAGGGTATGTGTTCTGCTTGAATGGAGGTGCTGTGAGTTGGAAGAGTTCCAAACAGGAGACAGTAGCCGACTCTACCACAGAGGCCGAGTATATTGCTGCCTCTAACGCTGCAAAAGAGGCCGTTTGGATCAAGAAGTTCGTGACAGAACTTGCTGTGGTTCCTAGCATCGTAGACCCAATGGATCTCTATTGTGACAACAATGGAGCCATTGCGCAAGCTAAGGAACCCAGGTCTCACCAGCGATCCAAACATATACTCAGGCGCTTCCATCTCATTCGCGAGATCATCGACAGAGGAGATGTGAAGATATGCAGAATACCAACAGATGAGAATCTCGCAGATCCACTTACGAAGCCTCTTGTGCAGCGCAAGCACGAGGCTCACACTAGATCTATTGGCATAAGACATATGCCAGATTGGCTCTAGTGCAAGTGGGAGATTGTTGGGAATTGGTGTATGCCCTAGAGGCAATCTATAATCAGTTTTGTAATATGATATCTATTTCATTATAAAACGAGGCATATCTGTTATTGTGTAGATTGCGCTAAATGATTTTACACAATAATGTCCTTGGAATAGTAGGTTCAATAGGCATCAAGTGTGACTTGATTGTGAGATCCTATAATTACTGAACATTATTCCTAAATGTCCATAGTCAAAGTATTATCGTTAATTAGGACAACGGTAATACGGTTAGACTAGTGTGAGTGTTGATTGATGACCAAATCTCATAGGTCATGGATATGGAGATATCAAATCACACCACATGTATACATTAAGAGTAATGTGTATTTGACTGACCCGTCATGAGATTGCTACATGGTTTGTTACGTGATTGTCATTAGCATATCTCAAAGTGACTATAGTGTAATGGTCCTTTGACTTGAGGTCACCATGGATTCCTACATGTAATGTCATATACTTTGATACTGTCAAACGCTACCGTAACAGGCTGGTTATAAAGACAGTTATTGGGTATATCACAGAGCATGGAGAGGAATGTGAGTAACCAAGATAGGATTTGTCCCTCCTACGAAACGGGAGCGATATCTCACGGCCACTTGGTGGTTAAGTCTAAAAGTGTATGCATACCCAAATGAGTCGATATAATGATATCGAGCTCATTTGTTCTGATAGACTTACCTGGTAAACCAAGAAAGAGAGATATTGAGCCATACAGGGATGTCATCGACCATGCCTTGGGCTCAATAGAGATATAGAGGACAATGGATTATATTACACGGTAATATAGGTCACGAGGTTCGTCGAGAAATTGACTTTCCGATTACTTGAGTAACAGTGATGCATTGCTAGATGCCGCTCACTGTTTATAATATTGAAATAGAGATTTCGATATTATTATCAACGTAATTGGGAACCTAAAGGGTCACACACTACGACTAAATTGACGAGATATTTTGAAAAAAAATAAAATCGTCTAATAGAGATTAGATGATTTAAGGTGCGACCGATTAATCGGATATTTAATGAGATTAAATATGTCGATTAATTAGACTCGATTTATTAACTTCAATAGCCAAATAATAATAATAATAATAATATACATAAATATATATATGCTTGTATGTGTCTGTGCACGCATGCAAATATATATATATATATATATGCACATGTATATGGCTATATGTGTGTATGTATATAAGATGCTATTTGGGACATTTAATTGATTTGTCCCACATCGGTCAAGGAGTTGAAATTCTCCCCTCCAAGCCATTATATATATGGCTGTGTATTGAGATGCAAAAGTATAAGATGATATGCACGTATATATATGATATACATGTATGTATATAAATGGGATTATTGAGTTGAATTGTTCAACTCATTAGGACCAATTAAGTTCAATAATTTCGGGTGTCGCATCAGTATTTCTTTCGAGTGTTGGTCGCTAGCACCGCCGATCTCGAAGACTCGTCGACAAAGTCGGTGTGGATACCGGTAGAGGCGTCACGCGTGGGATGCTTGGTTGACAGTTTTAAAATTCCAGGTACGCTTTTATTTACTCTTATTCTTCTAGTAGGTCTTGGAATTAGTTTCACGGGTAGGAAATTTTGAATTTCTATTCCTTTTTCGCTTCCGTTGCGTCCCGTGGAACTAGCAGTTATAACTGAAGCAGAAATGTAAAAGTCGGGACAGACCCGAGGGGATGGACCCCTGAATAGAAAAGTAGTCGGGACGTACCCGAAGGGGATGGACCCCTGTGCAGAAAAGTAGTCGGGACGTACCCGAAGGGGACGGACCCCTGAGCAGAAAAGTAGTCGAGACGTACCCTAAGAGTTTGCAAATATGCATGGGGCGCATACCGAATGAACAACATGGTTCAAAGGCGCCTACCCAATGGACTTACGGGGTGCGGGGCGTTTTGCCCGGCGGGTTTGCAAGGTGCGGGGTGTTTTGCCCGGCGGTTTGCATGGTGCAGGAAAAAGTAGTCGGGACGTACCCGAAGGGGACGGACCCCTGAGTAGAAAAGTAGTCGGGACGTACCCGAAGGGGACGGACCCCTGTGCAGAAAAGTAGTCGGGACGTACCCGAAGGGGACAGACCCCTGTGCTGAAAAGTAGTCAGGACGTACCCGAAGGGTTTGCAATATGCACGGGGCGCATACCGAATGAACAACATGGTTCAAAGGTGCCTACCCAATGGACTTGCGGGGTGCGGGGCGTTTTGCCCGGCGGTTTTGCAAGGTGCGGGGTGTTTTGCCCTGTGGTTTGCATGGTGCAGGAAAAAGTAGTCGGGACGTACCCAAAGGGAACGGACCCCTGAGCAAAAAAGTAGTCGGGACGTACCCGAAGGGGACGGACCCCTGAGCAGAAAAGTAGTCGAGACGTACCCGAAGAGTTTGCAATATGCATGGGGCGCATACCGAATGAACAACATGGTTCAAAGGCGCCTACCCAATGGACTTGCGGGGTGCGGGGCGTTTTGCCCGGCGGGTTTGCAAGGTGCGGGGTATTTTGCCCGGCGGTTTGCATGGTGCAGGAAAAAGTAGTCGGGACGTACCCGAAGGGGACGGACCCCTGAGTAGAAAAGTAGTCGGGACGTACCCGAAGGGGACGGACCCCTGTGCAGAAAAGTAGTCGGGACATACCCGAAGGGGACAGACCCCTGTGCTGAAAAGTAGTCAGGACGTACCCGAAGGGTTTGCAATATGCACGGGGTGCATACCGAATGAACAACATGGTTCAAAGGTGCCTACCCAATGGACTTGCGGGGTGCGGGGCGTTTTGCCCGGCGGTTTTGCAAGGTGCAGGGTGTTTTGCCCGGTGGTTTGCATGGTGCAGGAAAAAGTAGTCGGGACGTACCCGAAGGGGACGGACCCCTATGCTGAAAAGTAGTTGGGACGTACCCGAAGGGGACGGACCCCTGTGTAGAAAAGTAAAGTTGCTTGGGATGCATTGCAGAATGAAAATGCTTGTAAAAAGTAAATGCAAACGATGGGGAGTTGCGTGAGGTGTGGAAGGAATCATTGTGATTCCTCTGTCACTGAGCTTGTCTGTGCTGCAATCCATGTTGTGGCAGAATGTTTCATTATTTGCCAACTGATTGTGATGCGATTGAATGCATGGAGTATTATCCTGAAGACTTCTCCTTGGATTTTGGCTGTGGTCCTTGGCATAAGGAAAACATGCATTCATCAAAGAAAGACTTCTTTCGGGGTTCACATCCTCGTTCCTGTATATAGAACCATGGGAGCTAACAGTAGTTGTCAGTTCTACTCTACAGCCATAATGAAGATGTGCAAAGAAGTCTGAATAATAATGCTTTGGGGATTTGAACTTGATGACCATTTAAAGGGGTGGTCGTATCCTGCTAAATTTGTGATTTGACAAGAAAGGCTTTTTATAGAACAGGCATGACCTGTAGAATTTGCATAAGGGTAAAGGGGGATTCTTTGGGATCCTCCAAATCAAGGATACAAAGATTCGACTGTATGTCGAAACGTGTCTCGTGCTCTGAGGGTAAAAGAGAGTTTGCTTGCATCGAAGACTGTCAAACCACTATTTGTTGCCGCTGCACGCTAAGTGTAGCTGTCCTTTCGTGGTTGAGCTGCTGAAGGTCCCCTAATTTTTGCCTAGGTCGCAAGACGCGTGACGACCTAACGGGGTGTTTTGTTTGACATTTCTCTCATTTAGATCTCACCTTTTGCTACGATCACCCGTATTGGGTTTGATTGCTCCTCTCGATTCCTCTAACTTTTGCCTAGACCGCCCTTTTCGGGTTTTCAGCCTAGCGAGGATTTTGTTTCATGCTCTCCTTTTGCCACGGTTCCCCTTTGCGGGATTTTAAACCGTGCCTCTCATTCCCTAATTTTTGCCTAGGCCGCCTCAAAGAGGTTTTCAACCTAGCGGGAAATCCATTCTTTTTCTCTCAGGAAAAATTCAAAGAAAAGGGAAAGAGCAGAAGATGGGAGTACATGAGTTAACGAAATTAAAAGTGTTGGGAACTGTACATGCGAAGAAAGGTAAAATGTAATGTGCATTTGAGAAAACACCCGCAGTGGGATAAGAGAAACACCATCACGGATAGTATTTCTTAAGAGTATCAGCATTGACCGGAAGAGCGTTCTCGTTTCCGTCCATATCGTTGAGAATGATTGCCCCTCCGTCAAAGACTTCTTTAACGATGAATGGACCGTCGTACTTGTAAGCGAACTTGCCCCTGGAATCTGGGGCGATGTGTAAAACTTTCCGCAAGACGAGGTCGCCGGGGCTGAACTCGCGAAGACGAACTTTTTTGTTGAATGTTCGAGCCATTCTTTGCTGATAGCACTGACCGTGGCAAAGTGCAGTTAGCCGCTTCTCATCAATGAGATTAAGCTGTTCATAGCGTTGCTTCGCCCATTCTGCTTCCTTGAGTTTGGATTCGGCAAGAACCCTCATGGAGGGAATCTCCACTTCGATTGGAAGAACCGCTTCCATACCGTAGACCAAAGAATACGGGGTTGCCCCGGTAGATGAGCGGATAGAAGTCCGATATGCCAAGAGTGCGAACGGGAGCATCTCGTGCCAGTCCTTATAATTCACCGTCATTTTTTCGATGATTTTCTTTATATTCTTATTCGCTGTCTCTACCGCACCATTCATTTGTGGACGATATGGAGAGGAATTACGATGTTGGATTCTGAACTGTGCACAGAGCTCGTCAATGAGCTTATTATTCAGGTTTTTGGCATTGTCGGTGATGAGAGTCGCAGGGACCCCGTACCGCGCAATGATGTCGCGTTTGAGGAAGCGAGCCACGGCCTTTGCAGTGACTGACGCAAGGGTGATAGCTTCGATCCACTTGGTGAAGTAATCGATAGCTACCAGTATGAACAAATGTCCATTGGATGCTTTAGGGTTGACCGGACCGATCACGTCCATGCCCCACATTGAAAAGGGCCACGGAGCAGCCATTGGATGGAGCTCGTTGGGTGGTGCTCTGATCTGATTCGCGTAGACTTGACACAAGTGACAGTGTCTGACATGCTTGACACAGTCAGTCTCCATGGTAGACCAGAAGTACCCGAGTCGCATGAGATTCTTTGCTAGCATGAGTCCGTTCATATGAGGTCCGCAATTTCCTTCGTGCACTTCTTCCATGAGGCGTTGTGCCTTATTCTCGTCGACACACCGAAGCAGTGTAGCATCGAATGAACGACGGTAGAGAGTCTCGCCACTCAGGAAAAAGTGTGCCGCAATGCGGCGTAGAGTCCTCCGGTCATGACGATCTGTGAACGCTGGGAATTGACCTGTTTGCAGCAAGTGCTTGATGTTTGCGTACCACGGTTTGCCGTCAACAGCATCAATTACATCGCAATGGGCGGGGCCCTGAGCCATCTCAAACTCGAGAGGTTCTATGAGATTCTCCTTCGTAATGCTCACCATGGATGCGAGCGTTGCAAGTGCATCTGCGAACTGGTTCTTCATGCGTGGGGTGTACGTAAATGAGATATCTTCGAAGTTCTCTGTCAACTCTTCGAGGTACTCATGATATGGCACCAACTTTGGATCTTTCGTCTTCCATTGTTTAAGCGTCTGGAAGATTGTGAGCATAGAATCGCCAAACACTTTTAACTCCTTGACTTTGAGGTAGATTGCCGCCTGCAAACCGAGGATACAGGCTTCATATTCGGCTATGTTGTTGGTGCAAGGGAAATCAATCTTCGCTGCAACAGAGAAATGATGCTCCTCAGGGGATATCAGCACTGCGCCGATACCAGACCCGGTGGAATTGACTGCACCGTCAAAGTACATCTTCCATCCTAGAATCTCTTCCTCATCACTCACTTGGAGGATCCTTTCATCTGGAAAGTCAGAGTTGATCGGTGTGTCGTCCTCGATCGGAAACTCCGCTAGATGATCTGCAATTGCTTGGCCCTTCATTGACGTGCGTGATACATATTCGATGTCGTACTCCGTCAGCTGGCAACGCCATTTTGCCATGTTCCTCATGGAGGACGGACTACTGAGTAGATACTTCAAAGGATCTGTCTTTGACAGCAGGCGAACAGTATGGTAGAGAGTGTATTGCCGGAGCCTTTGCATGACCCAAACGAGTGCGCAACACATCTTCTCTATCTCAGGGTAGTTGGACTCCCCTTCAGTGAACTTTTTGCTTAAATAATAAATTGCTCGCTCTGCGTGAGAGGAATCGTCCTTTTGCCCTAACATGCATCCGATGGATTGTCGGCGTACTGTCAGGTACAGAATGAGAGGGCGATCCAGTGAAGGTGGAACCAACACCGGTGGCTGAACTAGGTATGCCTTAACTGTATCAAAAGCTTTCTGACACTCGTCATCCCATTCAACCGTTCGCGCACTGTCGATGGAGGGGGCAGTCCTATGATCGCCTTGACCTTGTCGGGATCGACCTCGATGCCTTTTTCGCTGACTACAAGCCCTAGCAATTTTCCTGACTTGACGCCGAAAGTGCATTTCGTTGGGTTGAGTCAGAGCTTGTACTTCCTGAGACGATCGAATAGTCGCTTGAGGTTGACAAGATGATCTTCACCTGCTTTGGACTTTGCAATCATGTCGTCGACGTAGACCTCTATCTCTTTATGCATCATGTCATGAAATAGAGTGACCATTGCCCGCTGATAGGTTGCCCCGGCGTTTTTGAGACCGAAAGGCATGACCTTGTAACAAAACGTACCCCACATCGTGATGAACGTCGTTTTGATCTTATCCTCCTTGGCCATCTGAATCTGATTGTATCCAGAGAAACCATCCATGAAGGAGAATTGTGTGTGGCGTGCTGTATTGTCCACCAAGACGTCGATATGGGGCAGCGGGAAGTTATCCTTAGGACTGGCCTTGTTAAGATCTCGGTAGTCGATGCAGACTCTGACCTTCCCATTCTTCTTTTCCACTGGCACAACGTTAGCTACCCATTCAGAGTAATTGCATCCCTCCAAGAATCCCGCATCCACCTGCTTGATGACCTCTTCCTTAATGCGGAGAAGAAGATCAACTCGTTGACGCCGTAAGTGTTGGCGCTTGGGTGGGAATCTTTCAATGTCGAGTGGAAGGAAATGTTTTACGATTGAGAGGTCTAGGCCTGGCATATCAGCATAGGACCAAGCAAAGACCTCCTGATACTCTGTTAAGAAATCGATCATTCGGGCCCTCTGTGCAGGGTCGAGTCCCGTCCCGATTCTTAGGGTGCGTTGTTCTTCTGTGGTGCCTATGTTGATCTCTTCGGTTGGCTCGATCGAAGTGAGTTGATGGTTTTCAAGACGATGCAAACTCTCTTCTATCTCGGGCACGCAACCGTCCTCGTCAAGTCCTTCCCCGAAGTATATGGGTAGGGACTTTCTGAGGTGTGTTTCGGATGAATTTGAATCGTTGCATCGGTGATTTGGATTCGATTGGAGCCTGGACACGAAAGCGAATTGTTTTAGAAATTAAAGATGCTAGAAGTAAGCGCGAGAGAGAGAATCTAGACACAAAAATTCAAAAAGTATGCAGGGATTTTATTAACAAGCCATAACAAAAACCCCTCTTCTGTTATGTGGCTTATGGCGTTGCCGACACATAGGTAACATTATATATAAAGACCGTCTTACACATTGGCAACTACGGCCGAGTAGAGCGGAACTGAAGTCCAGTTGGTAAGCTCCTCATCCTCCCGTACAGGGCAGATATGAACCCTAGAAGATGTCTCCTCAGTGACGGCATATATGGCTGGCAAAGCCAAAAACGCTTCAACTGCATTCGAAGAGAAGTCATCTGTATCAGTGATTGGGCTATCGGAGGTGCCTCCCATGATCTGCGGTGGTGCTGCAAGAAACTGTGAGAGTGGTGGAACCGGAATGCCTCTAAAGAGCTTTCCGTAATGTGTAGCAAGGTGGTGTAGATGCTTTCCACGACGAGCCTACACGATCTCATGACAGGAGGGGCGAAAGCCAAGTCCCCTCCTATTGCGGTATTCCTCCATTTCAATTGGTCGAAGGATTCCCTGTGCACGTGCCCCAAGTCCAGTTCCGGGGACGGAATCGTTCTTCAACAGAACCTTTCCAATCATGCGATCGGTCCGTGATGGACCGACTTCTCCGTAGTCTCGGATTACGAAAATCGTGTCAAAAGAGTGAAAGGGAAGATTCTGATCTTCTCCAATGCTGATGTAAGGAACGACTATCTCCTTGTAGACTGCGTAATCTTCCTCATCGTTAACAGTGATGAGCTTACCTTCGACAAAGAACTTCAGTTTCTGGTGCAGCGACGAAGGAACAGCACCGGCGGTGTGAATCCATGGTCTCCCGAGCAAGAGACTGAAAGCATTGGGTATCTCGAGGATCTGAAAGGTGACAGAGAATGAGCAAGGACCCACATCGATCAGGAGATCGATTTCTCCATGCACTTCTCTCCTAGAGCCATCAAAGGCTCGAACAGTGATCTTGCTTGCACGGATGCGGCTCATGTCCACGTTCATCTGTTTCAGTGTGGAGACGGGGCATACGTTGAGAGCAGAGCCGTTGTCGATCATGACTCGACCAACGATGTGATTGTTGCACTTACAAACTATGTGCAATGCCCGTTAGTGTCCCTGACCTTCCGATGGAAGCTCATCATCAGCAAAGGATATCTGATTCGAGAAGATTGAACTAACAGTCTCCTCGATATTATCTGGTGCCGTGTCTTTTGGGACTTGTGCCGCGGTGAGGACTTTCAACAAAGCATTCCGATGCGGCTCGGAGCTCAAAAGCAATGCGAGGAGCGAGATATGGGCGGGTGACTTGCCCATTTGCTCTACCACTTTGTACTCACTTGCCTTGATCACTTTCATGAAAGCTTCAGCTTCTTGATCGGTAACCTTCTTTGTAAGGAGTGGCACGGCTTCTGGAACGGCTGAGGATATAACAACAGGAGCTTTCCCTTTGTCTGTAGACTCTGGACCCTGATAAACTCGTCCTGAGCGCGTGATGCCCATCGCACTCATCTCCTGCTCCATGTTGGCAACCTCATTCCCATAATCCCAGGGAATCGACGGTCTTGGTATGGCTCCTTCGCAAGAACCTCGATAATGAATGGGACGGCAGATGTAAATGCATCATTTGTCGGAGCATAGTTGACGATAAAGGGAATTGAGGTCTTCTGCGCGTCTTCTCCCTCTTCGATAGCGGCGATGCTAATCATGTTGATAGAAGGTCCTGAACCTGATCCATGATCGGGGAGGGGGTTTGCGCGGACATTCGGTGGCTTCACCTCATTAAAGGAGATTTGCCTTGTGTCGATCATCTCCTGAATTCTATTCCGGAGTGTCCAGCAATTGTCGAGGGTGTGACCAGGAGCACCCCGATGGAATTCACAGTGTAAGTTCTGATTCTGTACTGCGGGGTCAAAGTTGGGACCAGGCGCCTCTGTTCTGATCTTGTTGCCTGCAAGAAGCTGCCTGAATATGTGAGAGAGAGGGGCTGGTAAAGTGGTGTACTGCTTGCGTGGACGCGGTTGTGCAGCTTTGTCCTGATGAGTTCTGGGGGCTGGAGCATGTTGAACCGACTGAGGAGATCTCGAAGCCGGGGGTCTACCTTGTTGAGCCTGAGCAGGAATATGCTGTTACGGAAGTTGCGACTGGATAACAGTTGGCGGGGTTGGGAAATAAGCCTGCGATGTTTGGTAGGGCTGCACATAATGCACGGGATGTGCATATGCCTGGGAAGTCTGTAATGCAGGAGTATAGTCCACCGAAATCGGCTGTGAAGCCTGATATCCAGAGTTGACGGCGCCAATGGTTGTGTCTTTGCCTCTCCTGGAGGTTCCAGCAGTCTGCTTCTTTGACGTCTCTCCATCCTTCTTCTTTGATGGGCCTTCGATTCTTCCTAACTTAACACCCATGTCAAGCTTCTTTCCTGCCTCGATCAAGTCTGAGAAAGAGGAAGTATGAGCCAGGAGATGTGAGTAATACGCGCCTCTGAGTGTGGAGTGGAATAGCTGAACTTGTTATTGCTCAGTGATTGGAGGAATGTGCTTTGCTGCTCTTCCTCTCCATTCTGTTGCGTATGCTTCGAAAGCTTGACCCTCCTTCATCTCTGTCATGCTGAGATCGAGAAGGGTAGGAGGTGTTTCCGCACAAAATCGATACTGGTCGAGGAACTTCTGAGAAAGATCTGTCCATGTAGGGACATCGCCGGCTTTCGGGGTCATAAACCAATCTAGCGTCAATCCCATAAGACTATCTTGGAAAGTCTGAATGACGAACTCCTCATAATCCCAGTATGAGAGCATTTTGCTCTGATAATGACGGAGATGATGCCGAGGGTCTCTGGTCCCGTCGTATCTTTTGAACTCTGGAATTTTGATCTTAGGGGGCAGTCGCATGCCTAGAAAGAGATTCCAGTCACTGTCACTGAAATTGAAACGGGGGTTGCCTACTTGGAGGGCTCGAATGGTTTCCTCCATTCTCTTTATTCTCCTCTCCTGTTCATTCTCCGCTTCGGGAGGAACGTTTGTCGGTAGAGCTGGAGGGGCAACCTGAGTAGGCGTGCCCGGTTCAGTGGGAGGAATGTTTAGGGGCGGTGGAGCAGGGTAAGAAGAGCTTATTTGGGGTTGTGGAGTTTGGAAAGGAAATTGGTCTGCAGTGGAAACAAGAGCCTGTGCGATCGTGACCGGAGGAACTGTCGGTGGTGGCATAGTATAGATTGGAGGATGCATTGACACGGTTAGCGGTGGCAGCGTATGCATAGTCGAGTCCGTGGATAAGAAAGCTGCTGGTGGCAACGGAACTGCTGTTGGAGCAGGTGGTGGCGGTAAAGGATCATTTATCGGATGGACCGTTGGTGCAAACGCCATTGCTGAGGAAGATGTGTCTTCAGCCTCCGAAACAAAGGTTGGAGTGACCATTGGATTTGGATCGACAATTGGTCTGTGCTCCAGAGGCGGAGTAAAGCTCGATGAAGCCTGATTCTGATTCCTGAGCATGGCCATGAGCTCCGTCATGTTGGTAGCCATGTTGGCCGCCAAGTGGTTCACCATTCCTTCTAGCGCGGTAAAACGTGTGGACTCCACAAGGTTGGACGCCGTCTGTGCTGTTGGTGGAGGATGTCCGATAGGGATGCCTGAATGTGCTGTAGATATGTCCGCGGGCATTGGAGGTGATATAACTTGCGTCAGTGGTGTTTGACAATGTGTCGGCGTTGGTGGAGTATCATGTTCATGAATGGCGGGTTGTTGGTCTTCTGCCATCCTTACTCGTGCACGAGTCGGATATCGATGGGACGCCAGTTGTTAGTACCTGTATGTATAAGTGTATGAGTGTACTTATTATGCTTTGACTATCTTCAAAATATAAATGACAGTATATGAATGCATGAGGTGCATAAGTTTGAAAATACTAATGCCATTACATCAGTTTGATTCATATTCTATAATTTATAAAGACAGTCTGTTTGAAAAGGAGACATAAACATTAAACCGCCAACTATTACAACCCGTAGCTGAGTGAGCGCTGCGCGGGTCTGGTTCGGGGCAAAAGCGTTAACAAACTAAACCTAAGGATGAAAGACCTTGCGAGCTTTTGCCTGCGCTCGGTCCAGCATAGCGCTCAAACGCGCTATCTCCCTGTCTTGGTTCGCTATGCGTACGCGAATCTGAGCCAACTCGCTCTGAAGCTCTCTGTGATCGGTGAGTTCTGCCCGAATATCCACAAGCTCACAACGGAGTCGATCTTGCTCCTCCCTGATGGACTGCGACTCTATGCGAATGGCTCCTTGGACTGAGCTCTCCGCGTCTGGAATGTCTGCATGCGGTGCGTGAGGAATCCGCGGCAAATGTCGCCGACGAACAGGTGTGAGTCCCTGCAGATGGAATTGCGCCGCATATGCTACGGTAGCTGAGAAAGCTCGTTCGTCGTCAGTGGGGTGCTCCGGGAAGTAGAGCTCCTGAACGGTGCGCGTGTTCCATAAACGTTGAACTTCTCTAATCCGCAGAACCCTATCTGGAAGTAAAGTTATAATATCCGTCCACATGAAGCGGTGTGGAGTGCGATCTGCCTCTATAGGAATATCCTGTAAGCCGCCGAGTTGTCTGATGACTCGGGCTGGGAAAACAAGTGTGCTCCCTAAGTGACTGATCAGAGGAAGTCCTATGACTGAAGGACATCCCATGGTCATGGGACCACCGGGATTCCAGCGAGCAGCCCACAAAAACTGTGCCGGGGTGAGTCTCTTGAAGAACTGGATCCAATCGGTGTAGTCGCGATCGGAGGGCCGAAACACTTGAAGTAGGCGAGCGATGAGCGAACGCTCGTCAGTGATGTAGGAAAAGGGATGTGATGAGCAGAATGGCCTGATGTGTGCGAGGAGCCAAATCTGAAGAAGATGCGGAGCTCCTCTCATTCTACCACGTCGAACCTCTCGTACATAGTCAAGAGATCGAATGGTCTCAGCCAAGACGGATTCTACATAACTACGGCCTCCTACCACTTGGAGGATGACTTGGGCAAGTGCCCCGTCTATGAGGTTCGACGAGTGGGGGAATAGGATGGTCCCGAAGATGAGCAAGAGGAACCCGTGACAGGCGTCACACTGATATGATTCTCCCCTGGCATTGAGAGAACGAACATGTATGAAGTCTATGAGCCATGTGGTCCTAACGCTATGCTCCCATCCATGCTGAAGCTCATGACGAATTTCTTCGTCGCGGAGATCTAGGAGGATGGCGAGTCTACTCTGTATCGTGGCAAACTGGTTGGGCACCACGATGTCGCGGGTCGGCATGGGCCGCTGAATGAGTGCCGCGTACTCCTCTACTGTAGGAGCTAGCTCTGACCCCTGAAAACTGAATACGGCCCGCTGAGTGTCCCAAAAACTAATAGCAGTTCTGAGTAGGGTCCAGTCAATGGGGGAATCAGCGAGTAATGGCAAGTCTCCTATGATGAGCCGGAGGAATGCACGGTCAACTGGGCGGAATGTGTTCCAAAGGCGAGTAATGTCCGCGGATGGCATGATGATGACATCGAGCCTAAGACAGGGATGCGAGCGATCCATCCTTACCTAATGGAGAGATGTTGGTTTAATGTTTATAAACAAACTGATGTAATGTCCTAGGTTGTTTTGAAAACATGCATGCAGTGCAGAAAAGTAAAGTATATCTGTATCTATTACAATGTACATCGCTCATTGTAAAAAAACAACAAAAGGCCCGCCTAAAAGAAAACTAGGGGCCGACTCAAAGACCGGACTTTGGGTCGGTTGACGGCGTGAGGTTATTTTGGTCCAGCATGACGGTCCCTGTTTATGCATAGTTTCAGTGTTCTACTGGGAAAACCACTAACTAGGGATGGGGGCTCCCGATTCAAGGGGATCAATTCCTTGAAATCGAGCGAGGATCTTTGGGGGCCAGTTCGGTGGCGGAGCCAACTCGATCCGTTCCCTTACTCGGAACCTCTGACTAACCTAGCTTCCTAAATTGGTGCCCGTGGGATTTCAGGCTTTTGGTACTTAAATCCGCTAGAATGATGCAATGCAAGTGCGAAAAAGTAAATGTGCGTAAAATAGATAAGCGGGAAAGTTGCAGAAAGCGGTAAATGAACATGCAAGCAAGCAAACGGGATCGAGCTTGAACCCACTAAGTATATCCCCAGTGGAGTCGCCAAGCTGTACGGACCCGAATGTGGACTCTCGTCGGGGCCCGCATTGCGCGCTTTTGGATCGCGCGGCTTGGGAGTGTCCACCTTCCCGTGGGGACGCGTGACGGACACGCGTGAGAGAAGGAGTCGCCACTTATCATTTTACGACCCGAAGGTCGAGGGCAGATAAGTTACCCGGGTCTAGGGGTATGGAACACCTAGTTTGTTGTTAAGGCATTGATCTGTGTGGAACCGGAAAATCCGTGTTCGGGGGTTCATGTTACGTGCGGGCCTATATCCCGCACGCCCTTTCGGTACTCTGGTTTGCTAGGCTTGCATGTTTTATGATTTACCGCATGAATTAAGCTGCACTTGGCTCGCACGTTTTGACACCGAAGATTCGGTGAACCAAACGATGTCGGTTGAGAAGCCGAGAGAGAAGTAAACCCGTATGTCGGGGAGTTGGTTCACAATCTTGCGTTACAGTTTATCGAACCATGGAGGTTGAATCCCTGCGTGAACTAGAACAGCGAGTTCTTGGATTTAATTGTATCTGGGCAAGCATTAGACCGATTCGATTAATTCGACTCTCGGACCGTTCGCTCACCGACTGGAATTCTTACAGAATAAATGTACAAAATAAAATCCTTACAATGCTCTAAAAAACAATAAATACAAATTACAAAAGGGTCGAATTCCAGTCATTTTGCGTTTGGTTATTATTCCACTCTAATTCACCGTGAGTTTAGGGAAAAAACCGAAGAACTGAAATTCAATGGACGCTCTCACTGAATAGGGCTTGGACCCTGTGAGTGTTGATTAGGGTATTGAACCCTGTGCTCGATGATTAGGGCGTTGAACCCTAATATTATTCGGCCTAGGGATCAAGCGCGACCCTCATGGCAAACAGGTGCGAAAAGATAACACGCAGCAGGTAAATAACAGACAAGGTGTTTGTTATTGTCGTGTTTACGTAAATTAATAGATTATTTAACCTAGGGGTGTTTTTGCAAGCAAATGCCATATGCTAAGCAATCAAATATGTGCCAATATTTTAGCATTCGGCTTTTGTTGGAAACTTGAAAAAGAGAGTCAAATCTCATGTGTGGATTGCTTTTACAGTGATTCGGTGTTGTGACACTGAATTACCACTGAATTGATCAAAACTTGTATTTTGACTCTAGATTTGGAACCTAGAGTTCCGCCTAACCATTTTCTAGCATTTGGTTAAGTCGAATGAAATGGTTAGTCAGGTAATTGTATTTTTGATACAGAATACCCAATTGACACCTTAAACTGCGCTAGGATGTCGGCAAATCACAAAATGATGTTCTTGCCCTTGATTTGAAAATTTGTTTTCAGAAAAGGAGAACAACACAATAAGGATTTGAAGTATGAGGGTTTCGAAAAGGGCATTAACACAGTTTTGTAATTCGTCGACGCGAGTTACAGATTAATGTCCAGTTCGTGCAAAGTTGTTTAAATTAAATGAATTAACCGTGTGAACGTCTCGATTAACCCGTTCGTGGAATTAATGCTTAAGGTTATTGCCGAATGCATTAATTGTGAAAACGATTCGTGATTCGACAACCGAAACGAATCCATAATGATCAAGGATAATTCGGTTGAATAACCAACAATACCCTTATAACCGAATGGATCCGAATGAGTCCTCGATACACAAACCCATGCATGTTTGTTTTTAAAAAAAAGGGTTTTAAACGATGTTTTAATATGGGAATCATGGAAATATCAAAATTACAATTTCATACAATCCGATAAATGAATTAAACTCGAAATAAGGAAATCATTCTTGATCCAAAAAGGCCAAGAAGCCCTCGGCTTCACCTTGTCAAAGATGGCCGAATACTCTCGTGGCTCGATTCAAATCACAGATGATTTCCTTGTCTTAGTTTAATCATTTTTCGCATGCTCAAACATCAAACATGATGAATAACATGTTTTTGACAAAGGCCAGTATTACCATGATTTGATTAACTCATTTAAACATGCAAACATTCACAAACATGTTATTTAAGGAATCGATAAAATAATACCGGCTTCATGCATGCAAGAACAACAAAATAAACTCGGAAACTAACTTGGATCGGGCTAAGGAGACCAATCTTAACTCAAAAAGAGCAACTTAAGTCTCGGCCATCCCATTTAGAGACTTGGCCGTGAGCTTACTTGCCATTTCCGGGTCGGGATGGTCTTCCAAGCGACAATCCAAACCTTTTTCCGACATGATAGCAAGTTATAAGGTAGTACACATGCATAATATAACATAAAATTGCATAAAAGTTAAATCTTGCAAGTTAAACATGGATAAAACACCATAATACTCCATAGCCATGCAAAAATATGAAAAGCACTAACTCCTCTAAGTCAAGAATATTTTACCTAGCCTCGGGATACCAGGAAAGAGTCGGGGAAGTGTTTGAGAGTCGGGTGACTCGGTTGAACACTTGAATGAACGTTCGGGGCACGGGAGGACTTGGAATGCACGGCTAGGCACGCGGTGATGGTGTCTGGCGTGCGGGCGTGCGTGGGCGCGCGCGGGCGTGGGGCGTCCGCGGGCGCGCGGACGGGCGCGGGCGTGCGCGCGGCTGGCGCTGGCGTGTCACTATTCACCCGAGAGTAACGATTTCACCCGAAATGCACTATTTGACCTGAAACAATAATTTAAGGACTTCAAATGGAAAAATCAACTTCACCAATGAACTCCATGGGTCCAAAATGAGTGGGATATGGAGTTTGGGAAATTTTGAAGTTAAGTCGGGATGATGAACACCGGCTTCCGACTTAAGAACTTCGTGTTTTGCTCGATGTTTTCTTTTCTATTTTTTTTTAGATGAAGCTTGCTGGTTCTTGGCTGCTCTTAGCTATGGAGTTTGAGAGGATTTTAGAGGGAGAAAGCTAGTGAGAAGTGTGTAAGAGGAGAAGTGATTATCTTAATCACTTTTGGACCATTTATAGGCAAAGCTAATGGGCAATTAAGCAAAAGTAAGCACAATTAAGCCTCCCATTAGCAAATTTCGGTTTGCCTAATGAGGATGAGGATGAATGTGGACCAAGTGTTCTTGATGAAGATGATCCAAGAGCATTTATGAGCATTGAGTGTTGTCTTCAACCTCTCCAAGATATTTTGGCTAAGAGATGGCAAGTTGGCTTCTTGCATTGAAGAGGAAGAAGAAGCTTCTAGAGCATAGGGTGACTCATCTTAGGTAGCCCGTGGGTCCCACGACCGAAGAGGAGAAACCGGGAAAAAGCTCGGGTCTCGATTGATCGCGCATTCGAGGCTCGTGGTTCGAATCGAATGTTGAATTATCAATATACGCGAGGAAACGGGTTTAAAGAGTCCGAGATTGGCATTTTCCGTGAGAAATTGCCAAATGTCTGTATGAGGCTCGGAAGCCGGTTTTGCTCCTTTTAGGCATTCAGAGCAAGGTTGCCCATTTCTGACAGCATATCTTGTATTTGCATCCCACGTCGGTCATTTTTACATAAATTGTCAAATTACGTGGGCACTTGACCCTTAAGCCGGTAATGCAAATATGGAGCCGGAGATGTCCTAGGAGGCCGAAACTGGATTTCTCAGATTGCTTTCTGAGTTTCTTGGGTAATCCGGAGATCACTGTGATCTCTGTTTGCCGAGATTGGGCCTCTAAGGATATGAAAAGTGCATCTGAGACCCTTAAAGCATTGCTCGAGGGGTCTAGATGAGTTGTGTGATTCGTTCCGACGATTCCACATTGAGCCTTGAGAAGGCTAGCATTGTGTAAGGTAAGCATTCGGCGTCAAGTTTCCCCAAAGAGGACCTCCGGATATGGATCTTCACTGAAAATGGCCTTTTGTGCTCCTCAGAGGTTACTCGGGAAACCTTGAAGGGTTTTGCTATCTGTTTTTCCCAATTGCGAATGTCCGCTGGAGTTTTCAGGGCAATGCAGTGTGAACTTCGTTTGCCGTAATTCCATCAGACCAGTCTCCAGTTACGCTCTTCCGAAAAAGGGTATGCCCGTTTTGTCGCTCGGAAGTCATTCAGGGTGTTTGTATGGCTTCCAAAAGACAATCTGAAGCTTTGCACGTGCTCTGTATGATTGTGGGGCGTGGCCGCATCTGATATTTGGAATTAACTTTTCTCCGAGAAACTGGGATTTTTGGACTTCCACTGAAAAGTTGTCTGTATACAGAAAGTTGTTCTGTATAGAGCAGATGATTTGCAAAATGCCTTTGGGGACACTTTTCATCTGTTTGGCATTGGAGTGGATTTTTGGAGTCCAATATTGGCTATCTTCCGATGATTGAGCGAACTATCGGAAAATAGAATCATCTATGTGGTACATTGGAAATGCCGGTTTTGGACGTTGTTGAGCTCTCTAGTCACTCTATTACCCTTTGGTGACCCCTGGAGTCCTTCTGTCATATGCATGTGTCACTTGCTCGATTTTGCCGACTTGAGGATGAATAGTAATTTCTTGCTCTGCCGAGCCGTTTTCTGTATTCCTGTTCAAGTCATAATCTGGACCATTGCTGATATCGTTGTTTGGAAAGGTGAGCCAAAATGGGGTGCTGACATACTCGGATAGAGGATTCGGCCAAAGATTTGAAGAGGAACCCCGTTTTGGCCCCTGGCAGTTACTACAGCACCTTCACTGGCAATTTCCTCTCCTCGTAGTTGGATTTTGTCGGGAAGTAGGAAGTTGAAGCTTGAAGTCATGCAAAGCGTAGGTGAAAGGACAACAGTCAGGATGATCCCGACTGTTCAAGTAGCAGGCTGATAGACAAGCAATGCCGAGATGATCTCAAATATGCCAGATGTGAAAGGTCAACGGTCGGGATGATCCCGGCTGTCAAAGTAGTAAGTTGAAAGACAAGCAATACCGAGATGATCTCGGATATGCCAGATGTAAAAGGTCAACAGTCAGGATGATCCCGACTGTCAAAGTAGTAAGCTGATAGACAAGCAATACCGAGATGATCTCGGATATGCCAGATATGAACAACCAAGATGAACCCAGTTGTCAAAGTAGTAAGCTGATAGACAAGCAATACCGAAATGATCTAGGATATGCCAGATGTGAAAAGACAACAGTCGGGATGATCTTGGCTGTCCAAGTAGTGGGCTAATAAACAAGCAATGCCAAAATGATCTTGGACGTGCCGGATGTATATTAGCATAAAGGTAAAGTGGGGATGATCTTCGTGTGCGCAAGTTCGACGAATCAAACGATATCGGTTGAGAAGCCGAGAGAGAAGTAAATCTGTGTGTCAGGAAATTGGTTCACAATCTTACGTTATAGTTCATCAAACTATGGAGGTTAAATCCCTGCGTGAACCAGAACCGTGAGATCTTGGATTTACTTTCCTTTAGGCAAGCATTAGACTGACTCGATTAATTCGACTGTTGGACCGTTCGCTTATCATTGGAATTCTTACCATGGTTGTTAGAATCGTGATTCGAATCGTAGAATCTTACGATTCTACGATTCCAGGGGTGGCTAGCGATTCCGATTCCATAGCATGAATCGGGAAGGTAGAATCGTGGCTGAATGGCGATTCGAACCGCAGAATCGTAGAATCGAACCGATTCTACGATTCTAGTTTCAGCCCAAAGGTGTATGCCCCCTCTCTCTCCCTCCTCATCTCTCTCATTGTGCGACAGTTTTACTCATTGATTCTCTTATTCTATGAAAAGTTTGAAACTTGTCTTCTGGCTGTAAGTGATAAGGACCTGGAAAGTTTTTCGAACTGCTTTGAATTGGGTTCTGGTCGATTTTTTATTGCCGTCTGGTTTGAGATGACTTAGGCTGGAATTTTTTTCGACCTTTGTAAGTGCAAGGAAAGATGATTTCAAGAAGGGATAGACCAAGAAGAAGTTAGATAGGAAAAGCAATTTCGCCTACAGGATCAGTGACCACGATACTATATCAATTTTCATTGGATGTTGTTATAGTGAGAGAGTTCTCTTGTGAAGACTAAGCACCATCAGATTCTGATGAACGAAGTAAGAAGTAACAAGATTTATCATTTGATGTTTACTTCTACTATTTCTGACATGAGATTTGGTATATATCTGTATATGTTGTTTTTTTAATTACAAGTAGAATCTTACGATTCACGATTCGATTCTACGATTCACGATTTCGCAACCCTCGACCGATTCTAGGTAGAATCACGATTCTGACAACCTTGATTCTTACAGAATGAATATACAAAAGAAAATCCTTACAATGCTCTCGAAAATAATAAATACAAATTACAAAAAAGGGTAGAATTCCAGTCGATTCGCGTTCGGTTATTATTCCCCTCAAACTCACTGTTAGTTTAGGGAAAAAACCGAAGAAATGGAACTCGATGCACACTCTTATTGAATAGGGCGTCGGACCCTATGAGTGATGATTAGGGCGTTAGACCCTGTTGAACGATGATTAGGGCGTTAAACCCTAATATTATTCGGCCTAGGAATCACGCTCGACCCACATGGCAAACAGGTGCAGAAAGGTAACATACAACATGTTAATAACAAACAAAGTGTTTTTTACTGTCAAGTGTACGTGTCTTAGCAAATTGTTAATTCGAGGTATTTTGGCCTGCAAATCCTACCTTAGAAAAACAAACGCGTGCTAATGTTTTAGCGTTCGGCTTTGGCTTGAGAACCTACATATCGGATGTCCGTAGTCAAGTTTCCTGTGTGTGGATTGTTTTTACAATGATTCGGTGTTGTGACACTAAAGTTACACTGAATTCATCCAAACTTGTGTTTTGACTCTACATTTGGAACCTTGAGTTCCACCCAACCATTTTCTAGCATTTGGTTAGATCGAGTGAAATGATTAGTCAAGTAATTGTATTTTGATATAGAATACCCGACTAGCACCTTGAACTATGCTAGGATGACAGAAACTCATCAGTGAGAATAAGAAAGGCTATGCAGATGAACCTGCGCCTGAACAGGTAGCCCGTTCCTATTCCGATACCATCGTGTTTCCATCAAACTAACCCCTGGGGGTGTCGCCAAATCACAAAATGATATTCTCGCCCTTGACTTGAAAATGTATTTTCAAAAAAGGGAAACAACGCAATACGGGCCACCTCGGCCTATAACCGGTGTTGACCAATTCCTTGGATCTTTCAGGGTTATGCGAGAACCCCGTAAAAGCCAAAGATTTGGTCGATCTATCCAGAAGTGGTCTAAAAGGAACTTCTGTATTCCGACCTGAATTACCTGAAGTCAAGTGAAACTCAAGTCAAAACACACAAGTTTCTCCTAGATATCCATATTACTTCGTATTGCATGTCTCGGGTTTGGAAGTATGCGTATTTTGAAAATGACATTAACACCATTTTGTAATTCGTCGACGCGAGTTACAGATTAATGTCCAATTCGTGCAAAGTTGTTTAAACTTGAATGAATTAACCATGTGAGCCTCCCAATTAACCCATTCATGAATTTAATGCTTAAGAGTTGTGCCGAATGCATTAATTATGAAAACGATTCGTGACTCGGCGACCAATTCCATAAGGATCGAGGATAATTTGGTCCAATGACCAAAAATACCCTCATATCCGAATGAACCCAAATGAGTCATCGATACCCAAATCCATGCATGTTTTGTTTGGAAAAGACATTTTCATGCGATATTGCGACAATAATGTAGATTGCAAATTACACAAAATCCGAGAACGGACTTAAAACGGGGAGAGGAAGCCTTGTGCAACCCGTAAGAGTCTAAGAGACTCTCGGCTATTTCTCCTTGGAGAAAACCGAGAGGTCTCATGGCCCACATCGAGTTTCACGAGTTTTCCCCGTCTCGTTTCGAATCATTTCTCGCATGCTCAAGCAACAAACACGATAAATGACACGATTCAACGAAAGTCGGTATTGCCAAGAGTTTGGAAAACGCATTCAAGCATACAAACATGCACAAACACGTTATTTACGAAATCAATAAAACAATATTGGTTCCATGGATGTGAGAAAACATAAAAATTCGGGAAACAACTCAAATCGGGGCAAGGAAACCGGTCTTGACCCAAAAAGGTCAAGAATACCCTCGGTTACCTCTCCAAGAGGTTAATTTGATAGGTATCTCGGCTTTTTCGGGTCGATATGGTTTCCTCGACTTCGATTTAAATATTTCCCAACATGCTAGCATGTATTACGATAATAAACATGCATGTTATAATATTGAAATTGCATAAAACTTAAAACTTGGAAGCAAAACATGCATAAAATCAACTTAGAACTCCGTAAACACAACGAAAACGTAAAAGTCCTAACTCCTCTAAGTCGGGAATGGTCATACCTAGTCCCGAGATGCGGGATGGGACTTTTAGAAGCCGGGTTGGACCTTTGCTGGGTCGGATTTGGGCTGTTTTTCGTTGAACAGACTCAAAATGCACAAACAGGCCCTGCTGGAACACTGAATAGACCCGACTGGCAGAAGTCGGGTCGGACGTCACCACGAAAGCTCCTGATGGAAATTTGAGGCAAGGTCAGCGGCTCCTAACTCCTAACTGACCCCCGGAGATGACTGTGGTAGTCGTTTGGTCCTAGAGTTATCGGGTTGACTCGTACAGCCCTGCAAAGATCACGGAAAACAGAGCAAGTCTAGAATTTTAGACCCGTCTGGCACAAGTCGGGTCGGACTTCGCCACGGAGTCTCCCGATGGAATTTTGAGGCAAGGTCAATAGCTCCCAACTCCTAACCGACCCCCGGAGGTGACTGTGGTGGTCGTTACTCAAAAAGAGTCTCGGATCGACCCGATCTGCAAGAAAACCACACAAACAGTCAGAAATTTCAACTCGACTGGGCAGTCGGGCCGTTTCTTCTTCCTGGGGTTAAACTGAAGGGTTTTTCTTGGATTTCTTAACTCCTTGACACCCTAGGGTTGTGTGGGGAGGTGTTTGATAGATTCTGGTAGCTCAAACCGACTTGGAAGGGTTTGCAACCCGGGTTGGAAATTTTGACCCGAGAAGGACCAAAACGGGATCCGATTCTATGGTTGCTTGTTCTGATGGGTTGGAGGCTCCAAAACTAAAATTTAAGCTCAGAAATGGATAGAGGGGGTCAAAAACATGTTGGATATGAAGTTTGGTGAAATTTGGATTTGAGCCGGGATGGTAAATACCATGATTCTGACTTAAGTCTTATAGGGTTTTGCTGAACCAAAGGGGGCTGCGATTTTGCCGAGCTCTTTGGGAGCTTTTTCTTGATGAAAATAGCAAGTGTTGATGTAAGAGAAGGTTGGTGTGCTTGAAGATTACTTAGGCTATATATATGCATGCTTAATGACTTGATTAGTGAAGTAAAAGTGCAATTAGGGACATGGATTGTGTGAGATCCGAATTTTTAATGAGGATGAGGATGAAGACTTCTTCCATTGCATTGATGAGGAAGAGCCAAATGCATTGATGAAGGTGGAGTGTTGGAATGGTATTGTAGGCTTGATATTTTGGAAGATAAGAATGCAAGTTGACTTGTTGATTTGATGAAGAAAATGACAAGGAATGGACGGCAATGGTAGGGGTGGTGGCTGGTCATGGCTGATCGTGGGCCCCACGGGCTTGAGGGGAAGTTCGGGGCAAAGTTCGAGTCTCGATTGATCGCGTGTTCGAGGTTCGTGGCTCAAACGAACGTCGAATTGTCATTGCGCGCGCGAAAACGATTTAAACGAGCCCAAAATCATCAATTTTGCCCAAAAGGAAGATTTGTGTGATTGTTGGCTCAGAAGCCGGTTTCGCTCATTTCACGCGTTCAGAGTAAAGTTAGCCATTTCTGAATGCGCATCTCGTGTCTGCATTCCAAATCGATCGTTTTGACATGCATTGTCAATCAGACTGAATTATTGACCAATAAGCCGGTATTGTCAATGTGAAGCCGGAGACGCCCTAAGAGTCCGAAGCCGAATCTCTCAGAATGCTTTCTGAGTTGCTTGGGCGAGCCGGAGATCACTGTAATCCCTGTTCGTTAAGAACTGGGCTCGAAGGACTGGAAAATTGCATCTGAAGCTCTAAAACGGTGTTATGAGGGTCTAGATGGATTGTGAGATTCCATCTGAGGATTTCATGTTGAGCGTTGAGATGAGTAGCACTGGGTTTACCAACCATTCGGGTCAATTTTCCACGAAAAGGACCTTCGTTTATGGATTTCTATTGAAAATGGACTTTTCTACTCTTCGGAAGTCACTCGGGAAACTAAAAGAGATATTGCTGTCTTATTTGCCCAATTGCATATGTCCACTGCAGTTTTCTGGGCAATGCATGGCTAACTTGGTTTGCCGATGTTCTATCAGACCAGTATTCGGATATGGTTTTCCGTTGAAAGGTATGCTTGTTCTGTCATTCGGGAGTCATTAGAGGAGTTTGTATGACTTCTGAAAGACAGTCTGAAACAATGATCATGCTCTGCATAATTGTTGGACATGACTGTATCTGACATTGGGCATTAACTTTTCTTAGATGAACCGGCATTTTTGGACTTCCACTGAAAAGTTGTCTGTATTATGAAATTGCTCTGTATGGAGCAATTGATCTGCGAAATGTGTTCGGAGACACTTCTCATCCATTTGAAGTCGCGAGGAATTTTTGAAGCCCAATATTGACTATCTTCTGATGGTCGAGCGGACCAGTGGAAAATAGCACTGTCGGCGATGTATTTTGAAAATGCCGGTTTTGATGCTGTCTGAGCTGTCTGTTTGCTCTGTATGTTGCTGGATTATTCTGTATGTTCTTCTGTCATATGCTTTAATCATCTGCCTATCTCTGTTGACTTGAGAATGAATAGCAATTTGCTGCTTTGTCGAGCCATCTTCTGTATCGATGCTCAAGTTGTAATCTGAATTGCTGTTGATAGGTGTTGCCTGAACTGGTGAGCCAAATTGGGTGCTGACACCTATATAACGCAAGAAGTGCGGGATGACCCTATGTTTGCGCAGGAAGCGTGGGATGACCCTATGTAGCGCAGGAAGCGCAGGATGACCCTATATAACGCAGGAAGCGCGGGATGACCCTATATTTGCGCAGGAAGCGCGGGATGACCCTAAGTTGCGCAGGAAGCACGGAATGACCCTATGTAGCGCAGGAAGCGCAAGATAACCCTATGTATGCATTGGGGATGCCCCAGTTGTTTCTGAATGTGGATGTAAGGCAGCAATGCTGAGGATTGGACTGACTCTCGGAACTGCGACTCGCCTTGTCACATGGGAGAGTGAGAACCGCGGGTGGTTTACCCGCAGAGGTAGGCACAACTCTCCGTTAGTCGTGATATTGTAGCATGCTGAATGTTAATGGGGAAGAGGTTGACCAAAGAATGCTGATTTGCTGAGGATCGGCTTCATGACGTGCAACTCGAGCTCTGGAGATGAGCGCCTACGTATCCCATGGAATTGAGAATCAGAGTCCGCCGTAGTTCTTGCGGTTTGTACCTGTGATCCTAATAATACAAGTAAATCACGTAAGAAATATTAACAAGGAATAGACACCGTGGAGCACCAAAAAGAACGTCGTTGCGACTCGCAGATCTTCAGTTTTGGGTCGCCTGAGCGACCCGTGAAGAACTTTGTTTTGACAGTACAGATGGGTCCCGTTCTCGGAGGCTTAGATACGAGGCCTCCAAGATTCTCGTTGACCATGCATGGGCATATTGAGGCTTCCCCAACGATGCCCTATCAGTTCTATCAGTTGTTCAACACGCCCGTCAGTTTTGGACCCTTTTCAATAGGGTACCGTAGGACGGCTGCATTTGTAACCAGCTTAGGAATTTTTGTTCAGAGTTGGTTAGACGTCGGTCTGATCATTTCCAGAATGCTATGACTAGACTCCGGAAAGGAATGTTTCGGATTTCGGCTTTGTGGTAGCCTGTTGAAAGGTGGCTGTGACCCATTTGGAGTTATGCAAAGACAAAGAGAAAAGAGAAAGCTTGGGAAGCACGTTGCCCCAAGCTAAAAGGATACACGGGTTCACGCCGATAGCGAGATGTACCCCCTTCTCTTCTGTCATTCTGTTGGTGTTGGCTGTCTTGAATTGCTTGGACGACATGCTTAGTCACCCACTGTGCTTGAGGAAGAATCCACTCTGGACGGTTGAGCTGTGTTGGAGCGCGATCAGGGATCGTGTTGGAATAGATAACTTGGCCACTTCCCTTGGGGAACCCTTGTCCGCATAATGTGTAAGAAATTAGAGGGTCAATTTTATCTATCTCTCGTTTTGCTCTTTTTTTACTACGATCACCCACCTCGGGGCTGCACCTCTCAACGTAAAGGGGAAAAGCTCTCCTTTTGCCACGGCCGCCCCAAAGGGGTTTCCGGTCGTGCCTCTCTTTTGCTTTTGTCCTAACTTTTGCCTGGATTGCTCATAGGTTTTCGATCCAACGGGCTCGATTCTTTTATCTTTCGAGCTTGCAAAGGCAAATGATTCGAAGGACTCGACCTCTTATTGCATTGTGTCTTGTCTTCGTCGAGGAGTTATGTCTGCTGCTCCCCTTTTTGTCAGGGTTTGTTGATTTTTTCGAATTGGCGGTGTTAGAGTTTTAAATCTCGGCGATGCCTTGCTTTATTCATTGGTGGGTTTTTCCCCCGTCTTTTCCCTCTCTCTTCTCTGTTTTGTTTGGCAGGTTTTTCCTACTTTTTTTCGCTCTGTTTTTTATTCTTGCAGCCGGGGTTTGTTTTGTGCCCCGTGTCTTTGTTTGAAACTCCTCGACTTTGCATTGCCGAGGCCATTTTGGTGTGTTTTGCCTCGTGGAAACTTGTTGCATGTTGCTAACCCTATTTTGTGAGGGCCGATTTTCTTGGAAGTTTGACTCTTGTGCACTCGGGAGTCGAAACTTCATGTCATTTGCCCTTGTAAACTTTGCTGGTGAATTCCCCTATTGTCTAGAAAGAAAATACCAAATTGCCCCATGTGGAATAAGGAACCGAGGTTGCCTCGGTGCGAATATTGAACGGGGATACCTCAGTCTTCATTTTTTGAAGTGGCCCGTGATAGGTGCCTTGTGCGATCATTGTCCCCAATCATATCTTGCTATTTCTGTAGTACATGCCTCTTGGATGGTGCACGCTGCTGAAGCCGCTGAATGTTCAAGGAAGACGGTTGCGTCGATGTTGGGCGATTCGCTCGATTGTTTGCGTCTTCAGCTTCGTAGGGAGGTACCTCATCGTCAGACACCTCCCTCGTTGAAGTATGAGGAAAGGGTCCTAGACAAGTTCTCGGGGGGCGCGAACCCGTGTATCACTCTTCACCTGTGACTGATGTGTCTTTGTGAAGAATGACAAAGAAGATGGTGCATTAGGCGATTATGCAGTAAGAAATATGGGGTGGACCCATGGAAAAATCCCTTTTTGCCCCGCCCGCGATCCATGGGGTGTCGCGTGTGGATGACATTTGCTTTCGGGAATCTGGTCATCACCACTCTGGAGTGGTTAAACTATGACTGGGGGCCGCATAGGTGTATTTTCCCAGTTGCAAGTGGGCATGCACAGCCATCCTAGGGAAGGCTCAAAGAGCCGAGTCCCATGAAGACAAGCGAGTCGAACAAGTCCGACAGAACTCATAGGGCGTCTCTGGGATTGTCCTAACGTCCTCTTTAAAGGGCTTGTTCTAATCGGGAGCCCATTTGTGGGAATGCATTTGAATGAAAGAAACAGAGAGTTTAAAGAAAAGTGCACGTGTTGCCGCAGTATTCAGTCGGCGACCACAACGAAGGTGAACAAGATCCATTCTTTGGTTGACAGCATGATCATGCTGGTATCTCCTACGATCGAGGGTTGGGTCATGCTCTGTTTGTGGAGTTGACACTTTCGACCTTTGCAGTGGAAGGATTAGATTCCTCCTTGGAGTATCGTTCGGACGGATTTGAATCCAAATCCATTTTGGACTTAATATGAGCCTGAAAGCAGTAAATGCAGGGTGTCAAAACCTGGAAGCAGTAGATGCTGGGCTGGGGCCTGAAAGTAGTAAATGCAGAGCGTCAAAACCTGAAAGCAGTAAATGCAGGGCCGAGGCCCGAAAGCAATAAATGCAGGGCCGAAGCCCGACGCTGGGCCAAAGCCCGGAAGTAATAAATGCTGGGCCGAAGCCGGATGCGGGGCGGAAACTCGATGCAAGGCTGAAGCCCAATGCGGAGCTAAAGTCGGATGCGAGGCTGAAGCCCAAAAGCAGTAAATGTAGGGCCAAAGCCCGATGTAGGCCCGAAACCCGATGCGGGGCCAAAACCCCATGCAGGGCCGAAGCCCAATGCGGGAAATGCGGCGCTAAAGCCCGATGCGGGGTCGATGCCCAAAAACAGTAAATGCAAGGCCAAAGCCCGATGCAGGGCCGAAACTTGATGCAGGGCCGAAACCCGATATGGGGCCGAAGCCTGATACGGGGCCAAAGCCCCATGCAGGGCCGAAGACCGATGTGGGGCTGAAACCTAATGCAGTAAATGTAGACCCGATAGGAAAGTTCAAGAAATGCAAAAGCAAAGGTCAATACTAAGGAATAGCGTAGGGCACTGCAAAGCGGTGACTCTGATTTGCTTGTGATCTTTGTGGAGGGAGGGTGGAAACTTTGTGTTGAAATCCCAAGGAGCTGGATGAGAGATGTTTGTTGTCTCAATTGTGGTGGTTCAGTATTCAGGCTGCTTTTTTGTTGTGGATTTCCTATAATGGAAAAAGGAAACAATGAAGGAGCACGAACTGTTCAGGATTTCAATGCAAGAATGTAGGGAAGTGAACTGGCCTGGTAGGCGTCGTGCAAGCACGCCAAGAGACATGCATTGATATGTTGAGCGTGCGTGCATGAGTTGGTGTGAACATGTTTGGACATGTGTGAGGCGCGCTTGATCGCTAGTAGATGCGCGGGGTCATGCAGAAAGATGTGAGTCCAATCACGCGGTGCCACTTTTTGTCGTACGGGGTGGGTGGCCGGGATGGACAGCCTCTGGTCACAGCACGTCTCTCCATGGAGAGGTGAAGACCGTGGGTGGTCTATCCGCAAAGGTTGGCACAACTTGCCTGTCGTGCGGGACATGGTAGCTGTTGTGCAAACGTAGAAATAGATAGAATACATGCAATGCATGAGTTTTCAAAAGCTAATGTCGTTGCATTGATTTGATTCAAATTCCCAAATTGACAAAGATAGTTCATTTGAAAAAGGGAACTTAAACATTAAACCAATGCAATGTCCTAATTTGTTTGAACACGTGCATGCAGGTGCAGAAGAATAAATTATAACTGTATCTATTACAGTGTACATCGCTCTTTGTGAAAAACAGCAAAAGGCCCGCCTGAAAGAAAAACTAAGGGCCGACTCAAAGACTCGACTTTGGGTCAGTTGACGGCATGAAGGCAATTTTGGTCCAGCATGACGGTCCCTGTTTATGCATTGTTTCGGTGCTACTGGGAAAACCACAAACTAGAGATGGGAGCCCCCGATTCAAGGGTGTCAATTCCTCGAAATCGGGCGGGATCCTTTTCATGACCTAAGCAGCAGTCGAACTGTGCGCCGTACCCCTACTTCGAACCCCTGTCTAGTTTGGATTGCCTAAAACCGATTGTGGGACGCAACCCATAGGTACCTAGTGCTAGTGTGATATGCAATGCAAGTGCTTTAAATAAAAGTGCGTAAAGTAGATAAGAGAGAAAGTTGCAAAAAATGGTAAATGAACATGCAAGCAAGCAAGTGGAAACGAGCCCAAACCCACTAAGGGATCCCAAGTGGAGTCGCCAAGCTGTACGGACCCGAATGTGGACTCTCGTCGGAGCCCGTATGGGCGCTTTTTGGATCGCGCGGCGTGAGAAGGAGTCGCCACTTATTATTTTACGACTTGAAGGTCGAGGGCCGATAAGTTACTCGGGTCTAGGGGTATGAAACACCTAGTTGTGCGAAGGCATTGGCTGTGCGGAACCGGAAAGTCCAAGTTCGAGGGTTCACGTTACGTGCGGGCCTATATCCAGCACGCCATTTCGGTACTCTAGTTTGCTAGGCTTGCTGTTTTTATTTACCGCGTGAATTAGGCTACGCTCGGCGTACACGTTTTGACACTGGAAATTCGGTAAACTAAATGTCGGTTGAGAAGCCGAGAGAGAAGTAGACCCGTGTGTCGGGGAATCGGTTCACAATCTTGCGTTACAGTTCATCAAACTATGATGTTTGAATTCATGCGTGAACCGGAACCACGAAATCTTGGGATTACTCTTGTTTGGTCAAGCATTAAACCGATTTGAATGATTCGACTCTCAGACCGTTTGCTCACCAACTGAGATTCTTACAGAATGAATGTACAAATTAAATTCTTTACAATGTGCTCTAAAAAATAATACAACAAATTATAAATTACAAATGATTGAATCTCAGTTAGTTTGCATTCGGTTATTATTCTACTCTGACTTGCCGTGAGTTCAAGCAAACATCGAAAAACTGAAATTCAAGCGCTCTTAGTGAATAGGGTGCTAGACCCCGTGATCGATGGTTAGGGCGTTGGACCCTAAGTGTAATGCATCCTATGGGTCGGGCGCGACTCGTATGGACAAACATGAGCATAAAAATAACACGTATTTTATAAAGCCAGCATTGTCATGATTTTTGCAAAACGCATTAAAACATACAAGCATGCACAAATATGTTATTTATAGAATCGATAAAACAATACTGACTTCATGGATGCATAAAAATATAAAACTCGGGAAATGACTTAAGTCGGTTCAAGGAGGCCGGTCATGGCCTGAAAAAATCAAGAGGAACTCCCGGGTACTTTTCCAAAAGTTAAGCCGAGAGCTCCTTTGGTCATTCCGAGCCAAATCGGTCTCCTCGACTCCAATTTAAACCCATTCTCGACATGATTAACACGTTAAAAGATTAAGACATGCATGACGTAACGTAAAAACGCATAAAAATATAAACTTTGCATGTAAACCGGTCTTGAACCTCCTTATAACCCCACAAACGCAAAGAGAATGTAAAAGTCTTATCTCCTCTAAGTCGGGAATGGTCATACCTAGTCTCGAGATGCGGGATGAGACTATTGGAAGTCGGGTTGGACCATTGGTGGGTCGGGTTTGGGCTGTTTTTGCTTGAACAGACCCGGATTGCACAAACAAACCCGGCTGGGAGTGCTTCGACTCGACTGGGCAGTTTTTGGGTCGGAGGTCACCACGGTGTCTCCCGATTGAATTTTGATGCAACGTCAGTGGCTCCCGACTCCTAACTGACCCCCGGAGGTCGCTGTGGTGGTCGTTTGGTTCCAGACCTATCCGGTTGACCCGTATAGCCTTGCAAAGATCACGGAAAATAGAGTACGTCTGGAAAACAAACCCGACTGGGCAGTTTTCGAGGGTCGGACGTCACCACGGTGTCTCCCGATGAAATTTTGAAGTAAGGTCAACGGCTCTCGACTCCTAACTGACCCCCGGAGATGACTGTGATGGTCAATTAGCGAAAAGAGTCTCTGATCGACCCAATCTGCAAGAAAACCGCAAGGACAGTCCGAAATTTCGACCTGACCGGGTAGTCGGACTGTTTTTTCGTGTTGGGCTAAAACCAACGGGTTTTTCTTGGATTTCTCGATTCCTTGACACCCTAGGATTGTGTGGAGAGGTGTTTGATGGGTTTTGGTGGCTCAAACCGGTCCGAAAAAGCTTGAAACCCGGGTTGCCATTTTTGACCCAAGAAGAGCTTTTATTGAGTTCGGTTCTGTGGTTGCTGTTCCGATGGGTTGGAGGTTTCAAACTTAAAATCTAAGCTCGAAAATAGATAGAGGGGGTCGAAAACATGTGGGATATGAAGTTTGGTAAAGTTTGAATTTAAGTCGGGCTGATGATCATCGAGTTTCCGACTTAAGTTCTTGGTGTTCTTGCTTGGTTCTTGCTTGTTGAAGCTGGCTGTGATTTTTCTGGGCTAGGAGGGGTTGAGAGCATATGTTTGGAGTGAGAAAGCTTGAGAGAGAGTGCTTGCATGGTGAATGGAGGTGTGTCCTTAAGTTAATGACTTAAAAGATATATATATATATATGCAAAGATTAAGTGCAATTAAGGGAAGAAAAGTGCAATTAGGGGCAAAGCTTAGGGAAATTTGGTTTTGGCTTAAGGGAATGGATGAGGATTGATCCTCCAAGTCTTGATGAAGAAGGGATAAGAAGCATTAATGGAGATGGATGGGAAGTTGGAGTGTAAAAGAAGAACACTTAGATATTTTAGGAGGACGACAAAGGCAAGTTGTCATCTTGGCTTGATGAAGAAGATGACAAGGGAAGGGCAGCTCCTCTTGGCTTTGGCAAGGGGGAAGAAGATGTCGTGGGTCCCACATGGCTTAGAGATGAGTCGTGAAAGCTCTAGTGTCGATCGGTTGTGAGTTTGAGTTTCGTGATGTGAAAGAACGACGTATCGACAATGGGCGTGAGAAAACGATCCCGATGAGCCTAAGATTGCTCCTTTTGCATGAGAAATGCTCGTGTGGTCATGAGGCTCGGAAGCCGGTTTCGCTCGTTTTAGGCGATCGGAGCAAAGTTAGTCGTTTCTGAATGCGTATCTCGTATCTGCATTCCGTGTTGGTCATTTTGACGTGCATTGTCAATTAGACTGAATAATTGACCAATAAGACGGTATTGCAAATGTGAAGCCGGAGACGTCCTAAGAGTCCGCAACTGGATTTCTCAAAATGTTTTCTGAGTTGCTTGAATGATTTGGAGATCGCTGCGATCTCTATTCATTGAGAACATATCTCGAAGGATTAGGAAAATGCATCAGAGACCCTAAAAGCACTGTTATGAGGGCCTAGATGGATTGTGGAATTATGTCTGAGGATTTCACATTGAGCCTTGGGATGAGTAGCACTATGTCGGCCAATCATATGACATCAAGTTTCCGCGAAAAGGACCTCCGGTTATGAATTTCTGTTAAAAACGGTCTTTTTCTGCTCTTCAAAGGTCATTCGAGAAGCTGAAAGGGATTCTGCAGTCTGATTTGCCCAATTGTGTCTGTCCGCTGTAGTTTTTGGGGCAATGCATGGCTAACTTCATTTGTCGTTATTCCGTCAGATCAGTCTTCGGTTAAGCATTTACGAAGGAAGGTATGCCCGTTATGTCGCTCGGGAATCATTCGAAGTGTCTGTGTGGCTTCGAGAAGACAATATGAAGCACTGCTCATGCTTTGTATGTTTGCGGGACATGGCTGCAACTGACATTGGATATTAACCTTTCTCTAAGAAACCGACATTTTTAGACTTCCATTAAAAAAGTTGTCTATATACAGAAAGTTGTTCTGTATAGATCAGATGATCTGCAAAATGTAATTGAAGACACTTTTCATCTGTTTGGCACCGCAAGGGATTTTTGGAGTCAAATATTTACTATCTTCTGATGGTTGAGTGAACCAGCGGAAAATAGCGCTGTCTGTGTTGTATTCTGAAAACGCTGGTTTTGGATTCTGCTTGGGCTCTCTGGTTGCTCTATTAGTTCTAGATGACCATGGAAGTTCTTTCGTTGTGCGCCTGGGTCATCTACCTGTCCCTGCTGACTTGAGGATGAATGGTGACTCGCTGCTCAGTCGAGCTTTCTTCTGTATTGATGTTCAAGTCGTGGGCTGAATCACTGCTGATGCTGTCATTTGAACTAGTGATCCAAAATGGGGTGCTGACACATGCTATTAGTAGAAACATAATATCTATAATTTGTTTGGACAATGAGGGATTTTGTTTCACTATCAAGAACAAGTGTTGTTCTATGTACATGAATGATGTATTTTATGGCAGTGCACATTTAAGTAATAGTCTGTATGTTCTTGATCTAGACACGCCCGTTTATAACGTGAAAACTAAATGGCTCAAGTCTAATGATTCGAACCCAACTTACCTCTGGCATTGTCGTTTAGGCCATATTAACCAGAGTAGCATGTCCAAACTCCATAAGGATGGATTACTAGACTCGTTTGATTTAGAATCAATCAAGACATGCGAACCTTGTTTAATGGGGAAAATGACTAAGGCCCCCTTTACCGGAAAGGGTGAGTGAGCTAGTGAAGTTATGGCTCTCATACATACTGATGTATGTGGACTAGCAAATAAGCTTGCTAGAGGTGGGTATCTCTACTTCATTACATTTACTGATGATTTCAGTGGATTTGGATATGTGTATTTGATGAAACACAAATCCGAATCCTTTGAAAAGTTCAAGGAATTTAAGAATGAAGTGGAGAATCAGTTGGGTAAGAGCATTAAAGTTCTTCGATTAGATCGAAGAAGTGAATATTTGAGCTATGAGTTTACTGACTGTCTTAGACGGTGTGGGATTTTATCCCAACTGACACCACCCGAAACACTACAGTGGAATGGTGTAGTTGAGAGGAGGAATCAAAGTTTATTAGATACGGTTCGATCTTTGATGAGTCATGCAGACTTACCTAACTCCTTCTGGGGATATGCTCTGCAGACAGCCGCTCTCATATTAAACCATGCTCCTTCGAAATCAGTTGAAAAGATACCATATGAGATGTGGTACGGGAAGTGTCTCGATATGTCTTTTCTAAAGATATGGGGTTGGGAAGCTTACGTAAAGAGATTGTCTTCGGATAAGTTTGGCCCTAAATCGAATAAATGTTACTTTGTGGGGTATCCTAAGGAAACTCGAGGATATTATTTCTATAATCCCATCGAGGGCAAAGCGTTTGTCGCTTGAACTACCGCATTCCTTGAGAAAGAGTTTCTCTTGAAAGGAACTTGTGGGAGGAAATTAGAACTTGAGGAAGGTCTACCACAAATTGACATTGACCAGTCGACGGGTGAGGTTGCAGAACAAGTACTACAAGGCGTTGTGGCATAATCTTCTGCACAGGTGACACAGGAACCTCTTAGGTCTGGTAGGATACGTCATGAGCCCGAGAGATATGGATTTCTCGTGACTCAAGTTAATGACGTATTGCTCGTAGATAATGATGAGCCTACAACCGATGCGGAAGCCATGATAGGACTAGATTCCAAGAAATGACTGGAGGCCATGAGATCTAAGATGGAGTCCACGTATACTAACCAAGTATGAACTTTGGTTGATCCACCTGAAAGGATAAAGCCCATTGGGTGTAAGTGGGTCTTCAAGAAGAAGACCGATATGGACGGTAATGTGATTACTTTTAGGGGTCAACTAATGGCAAAAGGTTTCAAATAAGTTCGTGGTGTTGACTATGACGAAACCTTTTCCCCGGTGGCTATGCTTAAATATATCAGGATCTAGCTTGCAATTGCAGCTTACTATTATTATGAGATCTAGTAGATGGACGTCAAAACTACTTTCCTGAATGGAAGGCCCCTCAAGGATGTGTACATGACACAACCTGAGGGTTTTGTCGATCCACAATGTGCCGAAAGGGTTTGCAAGCTGCAACGGTCTATTTATGGACTGAAGCAAGCTTCTAGGAGTTGAAATCTTCGTTTTGATGATGCAGTCAAAGAGTTTGGCTTCATTAAGAATGAAGATGAACCATGTGTTTACAAGAAGGTAAATGGGAGCGTAGTGATCTTCCTGGTGTTGTATGTAGATGACATACTTCTGATTGGGAATGACATTCCTTCTCTACAATCTGTGAAGATTTGGTTGGGAAGGTGTTCTCCATGAAGGACTTAGGCGAATTTACCTATGTGTTAGGTATCAGGATCTATAGAGATAGATCCAGGAGACTGCTTGGCCTAAGTCAGAGTGCATACATAGATAAAGTGCTTCGGCGCTTTAGCATCCAGAATTCTAAGAAAGGATCGCTGCCTATGTTACATGGCATAAGCCATTTGAAGGCTCAGAGTCCCTCTAATTAGGAGGAGAGGGATCGCATGAGTAGGATTCCATATGCATCAACTATTGGATCCATCATGTATGACATGTTATGCACTTGACCTGATGTTTCGTATGATTTGAGCCTGACGAGTCGGTGCCAGTCAGATCCAGATGAGAGACACTGGATTGCAGTAAAAAACATCATTAAGTACTTACGAAGGACTAAGGAGATGTTCTTGGTATATGGAGGCGAAGAAGAACTCGTCGTAAGAGCTTACATCGATGCTAGCTTCCAGTCCGATGAGGACAACAGTAGATTGCAGTCAGGGTATGTGTTCTGCCTGAATGGAGGTGCTGTGAGTTGGAAGAGTTCCAAGCAGGAGACAGTAGCCGACTCTACCACAGAGGCCGAGTATATCACTGCCTCTAACACCGCAAAGAGGCCGTTTGGATCAAGAAGTTCGTAACAGAACTTGTTGTGTGATCCGCTGCGAATATATATAAAGATAAATGCGAATTCTACCAGCAAGTGCTCTAGGTCAGATCAAGTGATAAATAGAGTGTCGATCACACGAGGATTAATTAAGTACTAAACCTATATTAGATTCTATTATTATCTAGGCAATTAAATTGAGAGAATTAACTAATTAACAACTAACCAACCTAAATCGTCACAAAGAACATAAAGAGAATTGTATGAAAATATATCAATTAGAAGTGGGTGTGCGCACCCGAATTTAATCTCGTCGGGGCACGCATGCGCGAAGCTTATGCAACGTGGCTTGGGAGTATCCACCTTCCCGGGGACGCGCGACGGACACGCGTGAGAAGGAGTCGCCACTTACTGTTTACGACTCGTAGGTCGAGGGCCGTTGAGTCGCCCGGGTCTAGGGGTACAAGGTACACCTAAATGCTAAGGCAATGGTCATGCGGAACCGAAAATTCCGAATTTGGGGGTTCTATTACGTGCGGGCCTATATCCCGCACGCCCTTTCGGTACTCTAGTTTGCTAGGCTTGCCGTTTAGTTTATTCACCGCGTGATTTAGGGTTGCACTTGACTCGCCCGTTTTGACACCGTAAAATCGATGAATTGATCAAGTTGGGCCAGTAATCCGAAAGATGAGTAGGCTTGTGCGTCGAGGAATCGGTTCACTATCTTAGCGTTACAGTTCATCGAACCGTGATGGTCGATTCCCTGCGCGAACCGAGACCGCGAGTATTCGAGCTTACTCATCTCTTGGTGACAATAGACCAACTTGACCGGTTCGACGCTCGGACCTCTCGCTCGCCGATCAGGGATCCTTATAAGTGAATGAGTAGATGTACAAATAAGATCCTCACAATGTACACTCGAATAATTACGAAGTGTAACTGAATAAGTAAATGGATCCCGATCGGTTTGCATTGGGCCAATATTCCGCTCCGGCTCACCGTGTGTTTTGAATAACCGATAAATGAATTAAGGCAACGCGGGCTCAAGGAGCCGGGGGTCGGGTCCGATCGAACCAACGGTCTGCAAGAGAACCGATTAATTCCCACTGTAACCGTCGGACCGATCGAGCTCCCGGGTGATATCTAAACACGTTTCACACATCCAATCCAAATTGCCTTCCACATAGGCCATGTTTGGAGTATGATGGTGAATCGAGGCTAGATCCCATTCCGCACTCGGGTTGCGCGCGCTCAGTGAGTTAGGAGGCGTTGGACCTCGTGTTCGGTGGTTTGAGGCGTTGGACCCCGTGTATTACGTAACCTATGGGTTCGGACCCGAACCGCAACAAATTAGCAAAGACAAATGGAAGACGGAAGAAAAATGATAAAACTGATGGAAAACAGATAACAACTGACGAACGTAGGTGAATACAGACAAGTTGTGTATTAAGTCGAATGTACGTGATTTAATCAGTTATCGATCGGGGTTGATTTGCAAACAATGTGTCTAGCCTAGGCAAACATAGATGGTGGGCTAGAATATGGTTCTAAGCCGATTACATGTGTGAATTTGTTTTAGAATCCTTATTCAGTGAGATGACACTGCGGTTTCACCGAATTAACCAAACTCGTATCTTGACTCTAGATTGGGATCTAATATTCCACCTATCCATTATCTAATGTTTGTTTAAGTCAAGTACATGATTAATCCGATTCTTCGTCTTTTGTAACTGAAATAAAAAGGTTCACCATCGAATCTACGATAGGAAGATAGAAACACTGAAAGTGAACGGAATGGGCGGTACGAATGAAACTCGCACCCGAACGGGTTGCCCTTTTTCGTCCATAGATCGAGGTGTTTCGGTCTCCCTAACGCCTAGAATGTCGGCGAATCACGAAATGATGGTCATGCCCTTTGAACGGTAAAATGTGTAGGGCGTGTATGTGGAAGTTGGGATCGCATGACACGAAGAGGTCCAAAGAGGACTCGCGCACTTAGACATGAGCCTCCTCAAATCGGGCCTTGACTCGAGTCATAGCGCACGAGTGCTCCCTAGACACTAATTCTATTCGTGTTAAGCGTCTCGATATTTTGAAATTGTGAATTTTAAAAGGGCGCTCTCACCGTTTAGTGATTCGTCGACGCGTTTACGAGTTGATTTTCGATTTATCCAATTACTTAGGCCGAGTGGTTCATTTAGCCGAATGGTACGTCCCGTTTCCCGTTTGTGAAGTACTTTAATGAATGAGACCGCAAACCTCAATTGTTATGAATCAATGAAATGATTGTTCGATATTAATGTACCTAACATACGAATTAACATGGAACCAACAATTAAATGAAAATTGTGATTACAATCAATTCCAAGAATCGGTTTTGACCGTTTCTTGCATGCATAAAACATCAAACACGATGACAACGTACATTTTTTACATAGCCGGTGCCGCCATGATCTTAGGAACGCAATTAAACATACAAACAAGCACAAACACGATATTTAGAGGAATCGATAAAACGGCACCGACTCATGGGAAGCGAAAAATGTAAAAACTCGGGAAACGACTTGAGTTGGGGAAAGGAGGCCATCCATGGCCCGAGGAAGCCAAGAGGGGCTCTCGGCCACCTCCCTTGGGGTGAGGCTGAGAGGCTACTTTGGCTTGCTCGAGACAACGATGTCTCCTCGACTCCGATTCAAGCTATTTCCCGACATGCTAGCACTATATACGATGAAGACATGCATAATACGATGTACAAACACATAAAAACATAAACTTGCATGCGAATCGGTCATGGACAGCCTTATCGCCCCACAAACGCAAAGAAAACGTAAAAGTCCTAACTTCTCTGAGTTGGGAATGATTATACCTAGCCCCGGGATGCGGGAAAAGTCGAGGAAAGCCGGAAAAAGGGCTTGGGAAGTCGGTTCTGCCCCCTGGAATGAACAGACCCGAATCAGTGAAGTCGGGTCGGCGGCAGACCCGACTGGCAGTACGGCTTGTCGGGGCTGTACCGGTTGATCGGAGTGGAATTTTCGTGCGGGGCCAGTTTCCTTGGATTCCCAAGAGACCAAGGATCACGTCTGCGGTGATTTTGGGAGGAGAGCACGCGTAGATTTTCCGGAAATCAAAAACAAAGTCGGGTCAGTAAAAAAAGACAGACCCAGTCGGGTCAAAACAGACCCGACTGATACCCGACGAAGGAATGGCTCCACAAGAGGCTCCCGGTGGTCTTTTGATGCAAGGTCGGTGGCATTGGACTCCTCACTGACTGAGGATCACGGTGGTAGGTGGCTCGTAGCAAGATTCAACCCGAGCTGACCTGTACGTTCCTGCAAATTTCGGGTTAGAAAAGACGACCAGAGGAACAAACCCGGCTGGCACCCCGATGAAGAAACGACTCTACGGGAGGCTCCCGATGGTCTTTTGGTGCAAGATCAGTGGCATTGGACTCCTAACTGACTGAGGATCATGCCTGCGGTGGTTTCATGAGGATTGGACATGTATATTTGAATTTGTGTGGTGGAGGGAGCTTCTTGGGTTTGAGACACCGAATTGAGCCGTGGCTTAGGGATTGAGCCGTGGCTTGGGGTTGAGCCGTGGCTTGGGGTTGAGCCGCGGCTTGGAGGCTTGGCTTGGCTGAGCTGTGGGTCCCATTTAACTAAGAGAAAAGCCGGGAAAAGCTCGAGACTTGATTGTACGCGCGTTCGATCTCTGATGCCTGATTAATTAATAGATTTGGAATGCTTGAATGAAGAGGATTTGGATGAGCCTAATATCGCCATGCGTCGCGTGAACGAACGTTCGGGCGACTCGGCACCTCGAGAGTCGGTTTTGCCCTGTTTGGGCGTTCGGAGTGGAGTTTAGTGCTCCCGGTCCCCGATTGCTCTTTGTGCATCTCAACATTCGTTTCGGCGACCCTTTTGCTTCGTGGGACATCGTTGGCTCGTTGTCCCCGACCGAAGGCCGTTGGCCCGGGATGACCTAGGGACTTGTGATCGGGGTCTTCTCAGTGCTCTATAAACTTCTTGAGGTGCTCGGGGATCGTTGTGGTCTCTATTTTCCGTGGATGTGCCCCGAAGGCCCGCCGGGAGACGTTTGTGGCCACTGAAACGTCCCTCGGGAGACCAAGTCAAATTCCGGAAGGTCATCTGAAGCTCGTTCCCCGACCCTAGTGGTCCCTAGGTACCTGTAGGCCCGTTTCCGGGTGCCGTTTACTTGTCAGTGGGTCGGGCCTCCCGGAACCCCGTCAAAAAAGGCGTCTGTGAGGGATCAAGGTGTCCCGGCTTAAGCAGGATGTCTTCGGAGCGCGCTCGGATGTGTCGTTGGTCACTTTGGCACTGAGAGGGATTTTTAGAGTCCCATATTGGGCACCTTTCGGTCCTCCGGTGACTCGGTGATGAATAGTGCCATAGTGCCAGCTCCGTCGTTTTCGGGATTCCTTGTTTGTCTGTTCTTCTGATGGCTCTTCTCCGCCTTTCTCGGTGGACCAGGCTTTTCCTCCGCAATCCATGACTCTGTGCCCACCTACTTGCCTCCGGTTTCCCGATGGTGAATAGTGTCCCGAGCTTTGGTCGGAAGTCCTCCGTTGGAGCCGGTGGACCAAAATGGGGTGCTGACAGCTTGCCCCTCTTTGGTTGCGTGCTCGATTAGAGGAGGTAACCAAAGATCATGAGAAGCATCCCTTTTTGGTCCCGGCGATCGCCTTGCTGTCACTCTTTGTAGTCGCTTGCTCCTTTGCCCTGGATGTGTGGGCGGAATCGTGCAAATGTACAGACCTGCCACGAAACGACAGCGTGATTGGAGGGTGAAAATTATGAAACGGTGGATGAGAGGCCTAAGCCCGTAAAGCAGTAAAGTGCTAGGCCGAGGCCCGTGGAAAGCAGTAAAGTGCTAGGCCGAGGCTCGTGGAAAGCAGCAAAGTTGCTAGGCCGAAGCCCGTGGAAAGCAGTAAAGTTGTTAGGCCGAGGCCCGTAGAAAGCAATAAAATGCTAGGCCGAGGCCCGTGGAAAGCAATAAAATGCTAGGGCGAAGCCCGTGGAAAGCAGTAAAGTTGCTAGGCCGAAACCCGTGGAAACCAGTAAAATGCTAGGCCGAGGCCTGTGGAAAGTAATAAAATGCTAGGCTGAAGCCAGTGGAAAGCAGTAAAGTTGCTAGGCCGAAGCCCGTGGAAAGCAGTAAAATGCTAGGCTGAGACCCGTGGAAAGCAGTAAAGTTGCTAGGCCGAAGCCCGTGGAAGGCAGTAAAGTTGCTAGGCCGAAGCCCGTGGAAAAGCAGTAAAATGCTAGGCCGAAGCCCGTGGAAAGCAACAAAGTTGCTAGGCCGAAACCCGTGAAAAGCAGTAAAATGCTAGGCCGAAGCCCGTGGAAAGCAGTAAAGTTGCTAGGCCGAAACCCGTGGAAAGTAGTAAAATGTTAGGCCGAGGCCCGTGGAAAGCAATAAAATGCTAGGCCGAAACCCGTGGAAAGCAGTAGAGTTGCTAGGCCGAAGCCTGTGGAAAGCAGTAAAATGCTAGGTCGAAGCCCGTGAAAAGCAGTAAAGTTGCTAGGCCGAAGCCCGTGGAAAGCAGTAAAATGCTAGGCCGAAGCCGTGGAAAGCAGTAAAGTTGCTAGGCCGAAGCCCGTGAAAAGCAGTAAATGCTAGGCCGAAACCCGTGGAAAGCAGAAAAGTTGCTAGGCCGAGGCCCGTGGAAAGCAATAAAATGCTAGGCCGAGGCCCGTGGAAAGCAATAAAATGCTAGGCCGAGGCCCGTGGAAAGCAATAAAATGCTAGGCCGAAGCCCGTGGAAAGCAGTAAAATGCTAGGCCGAAACCCGTGGAAAGCAGTAAAGTTGCTAGGCCGAAACCCGTGGAAAGCAGTAAAATGCTAGGCGGAAGCCCGTGGAAAGCAGTAAAGTTGCTAGGCCGAAACCCCGTGGAAAGCAGTAAAATGCTAAAGTGTAGGGAAGGTAGGGATGGGGATTGATGCTAGGTGGCATCACACGGTGCTGGAGGCGCGGATTGTTCGGTTCGGAGCCGACGTCATGCTTGTGCAACACCAGGCGTTATTTGTTGCGGCTTGAGCGGGAGTCGAGTGGCTTTATCCCCCATAGGGCCCTTCACTCGGCTTGAGGTTGCGATCTGCTGCATGAGTCAATCGCGTGTCCGTCAAGGAGGAGATGCCCCTTGGGGTTCCATGCATATCTGCAGAGAAGAGCATAACTCTTCGTTAGTCATGTGGACAGTAGTGCGCGCTAAGTATATAGGGCTGATGTTGTCCCAAAGGTGTTGATCTGTTGTAGATTGGCGTTGCTGCTGCGATGAAATTGCTTCGTCGATGCTTTGCCCTTGAGGTGGTGATGTGTTTGACCTGTCGGAAGTCAGCACTGTCGCAGCGGCGATTGTAGTTCGCTAGGGATGCCCCGATCGTGCAATGAGGGACTCGAGCTCTGGGGTAGAGCGCCTACGTATCCCGAGGGGTCGAAAATCAGAGTCCGCCGTAGTTCTTGTGTTTGTTGTACCTGTGATCCTGACATCATTAGTAAGTCATGAGATTACTAGTGATTTGTAAGCACAGGTAAAAGGAAGTGTTTGTGACGCATGCACTTCAGTTTCGGGTCGCCTGGGCGACCCGTGGAGAGTTTTTGCTTTGGTGATGCGAATGGGGGTCCCGCTTTCAAAGGCCCCGATGCGAGGCCTCCGAGGCTCCTGTTGGGCTTACATGGGCATATCGAGATGTTCTCAAAGGTGCCCAAGCGGCTCTATCGATTGTTCGACGCGCCCGTGAACTTAGGACCCTTCTCATCAGGGTGTCGTAGGGCGGCTGCATTTGTAACCCGCATGGGGAATTTTATTCAATTTTGGTTAGACCTCGGTCTAGTCATTACCGGAGTGTTATGACTAGACTCCCGGAAAGAAATGTCTAGGATTTTGGCTTTGTGGTAGCCGATCGAAGGGTGGCTGTGACCCATTTTGGAGTTATGCAATGACAAAGAGAAAAGAGAAAGCTTGGGGAGCACGTTGCCCAAGGCTGAAAGGACACACGGGTTCACGCTTGCCGTGAGATGTACCCCCCTTTCTCTTCCGTCCTTCGGTTGGTGTTGGCTGGCTTGAACTGTTTGGATTGCGTGCTTGGCCGCCCGCTGTGCTTGAAGAAGAATCCGCCTTGGACGGTTGAGTTCGGTAAGAGAGCCGATCGGGGATCGTGTTGGAGTAGATAACCTGGCCATTTCCCTTAGGGATCCCTTGTCCGCGCAGTGTGCGAAGGCCCAGGGCGATTGTTTTGTTTATCTCTCATTTTACTCTCCTTTTGCTATGGTCAGCCGCCTCGGGGCCGTACCTCTCAACCTAAAGGGGATGAACTCTCCTTTTTCAGTCGTGCCTCTCTTTTGCCCTAGCTTTTCCCCTATTGTCTAAAACGAAAACAAAATTGCCCCAGGAGTGTGGGTGACCAAGGTTGCCTCTACGTGAATGTTGGACGGGGATGCCCTGATCTTTGTAGCCTGTGTCGGGAGTCTTGTACGATTGCCGCTCCCGATCGTGCGTTGTTGCTCCCGTGGAGGGTGCCCCTTAGAGGATAGGCGCTCTTGAAGCCGATTGTGTTTTGCTTCAGGGCTTATCGTTGCATGTTGTCAGTGATGGGTCTTTACAGTGGGGAAGGCCCGATTTGCCCTGAGGTGCCGCTCGATCTCGATGGAGACGCATGCTTCGAGGTTGATCGGTTTGTTCGATTGTCTCTATCTTTGGCTTCGTCAGGGGTACATATTCGTCGGAAACCTCCCTTGAGAAAGTATGAGGAAAGGGTCCGAGAGGAATTCTCAGGGAGATGTGAACCTGTGTATCGTTCTTCGCTTATGCCCGGCGTGTCCCTGTGAGAGATGACGAAGAAGATAATGCATTAGGTGATTGTTCGGTGGAATGTACGGTAAGAAATGTAAAGTGATCCCATGGGAAGTCCCATCGTCCAGCGTGCGACCCATGGAGTGCCGCGCGTGAGGGACACTCAATTCCGAGGGTTTAGTCATCACCACCCTGGAGTGGGCAGACCGTGATTGGGGGTCACATAGGTGTACTTTCCCCGATTACGGGTTGGTATGCGCAGCCGTCCTAGGGAAGGCTCGAGGAGCCGGGTCTCATGAGGACAGGCGAGTCGAATAGGTCCGACAGAACCAATAGAGCATCTCTGGGACGGTCCTAGTGCCACTTGAAGGGTTTGTTCATGCCCCGAAACCATTCGTGAATAAATGTAAAAGAGAGTTTAGGGAAGAGTGCATGTTGCACCAGTGACTGGTTGATGGCCACAGTGGAGGGTGGGCAGGGATCATTCTTCGGTCGGAGATGTGACCGTGCTAGTGACTTTCGCGGCGGGTGGGCAGGGCCATGCTCTGTTCGTCGGAGCTGTTGCTTGTGATCTTTTGCGGTTGAAGGATTAGACTTGCTCCTCGAAGTATCGCTTGGATGAATTTGAATCCAAGTCGATTTTGGATTTTAGATGAGCCTGAAAGCAGTAAATGCGAGGTGTCAAAACCTGAAAGCAGTAAATGCGGGGCCGGAGCCCAAAAGCAGTAAATACTGGGCCGGGGCCCGAAAGCAGTAAATGTAGGACCGAGGCCCGAAAGCAATAAATGCAGGACCGAGGCCCGATGCGGGGCCGAAGCCCAAAAGTGGGGCCGAAGCCCAAAAGTGGGCCGAAGCCCGATGCAGGGCCGAAACCCAAAAGTAAATGCAGGGCCGGAGGCCGATGTGAGGTCGAAGCCTAATGCAGTAAATGCGGGGTCGAAACCCGATGCGGGGCCGAAGCCCAATGAAATAAATGAGGGGCCGGAGCCCGATGCGGGGCTGAAGCCCTATGCAATAAATGCGGAGCCGGAGCCCGATGTGGGGTCGAAGCCCAATGCAGTAAATGCGGGGTCGGAGCCCGATGCAGGGCTGAAGCCCGATGCGGGGCCAAAGCCCGATGCAATAAATGCGGGGTTGATAGGAAAGTGCAAGAAATGCGAAAGCAAAGGTCAATGCTGAGGAATAGCGCAAGGCGCTGCAATGCGGTGACGCTAATTTGCTTGCGGTCTTGCTTTGTGGAGCAGGGATGGGGACTCAGTGTTGAAATCCCAAGGAGCTGGATGGATGGAAGACGTTTGTTGTCTCAATTGTGGTCGATCAGTATTCATGCTGTCTTCTTGTGTAGAATTTCCTACAATGGGAAAAGAAAACAATGAAGGAGCAAACTATATTCGCGATTTCAGCGTAAGGGCGTAGGGGATTGAACTAGCCTGGTAGGCGTCGTGCGAGCGCACTGAGAGACATGCACAAGGTGTGTCAAGGGTGCATGCATGGGCAAGGTAGGGGTGTGCTCGCACGACGCGGAAATGGCACGCTCAGTTGTGTCGATGGAAGCACCTGTAGCATAGAGGGACGTGTGCTCCGCCATGCAATGATATAATCGATTGCGCGGGGTTAATGGGGAGTTAGTGTTGCTTGGATGGTTGGCCCTTGAGCTATTGATCGTCTCGCCGTGGAGGAAGGGTGATGACCACGAGAGGTCCACCTACAAAGACTGTCACAACTTTGTCTACCGTGTGGTAGTGTTAAACGTCGTGTAAAACAGTAAATGGATAGGATGCATGCAATGCGTGAGTTTTCAAAAGCTAATGTTGTCATTCACATTGACTCGAAAGGTTCAAAGTACAATGCAAATTTTGTAAAATAGAGCCTTAAGTTGATTTGCCACCACACTCGGGGTTTGAGCGAACGCGGCCCTGAAAAGCACTGGTTCTAGGTGAGGGCCTTGCGGAGATATCATTCCTAGAGTGCATGTGTGGGCCTCCTCGAGCCCTCTTCCTAGACCTCTCCAGGGCGGCGTTCGCTCAAACGAGCTCCTGATCATATTTCTGTAGCTTGTCGTGGGTTTAGGAGAGTTCCCTCCAAGTTGTGGTTGGCCGGCGAGTTCCTCATCTCTCAGCAACCTCTCAGTAATCGAACCTAGTGTTGGTGAGGTCGATCATGCTGTCCCAGAGTATACGCCGTCTACATTTCGTGGCGGGTCGGTGAGGCCCTTGTGTGCTGGTGGACTCTGTCGAGGCGCGGGTAGGAGGCCGAGCGAGGCGTCCCTTACCAAGACGATAAGAAAATATGCTTAGAACTTGTCAATGTGAACGACATCCTAGTGTGTTTTGAAAACTGCATGATGCACATGTGCAAAGAAAAGTAAATGCCCACGGCTTAGTACAAATTACAAGGTACATCGCTCTTGAAATAGAAAAGACTCAAGTGGCACGCAGGCCGACTCGGTGGACTGTTGTCGGCGTCGGGTTGAAGGCTTGCATGGAGGCATAGCACGATGCATGGTTCGGTGCTACAAGGACCGTGCTACCTATGGATGGGGGCTCCCGACTCAAGGGTGTGAATTCCTTGAAATCGAGCGAGGAACTTTGGGGGCCGGTTCGGTGGCATAGCTGACTCGATCCGTTCCCTTACTCGGAGCCTCTGACTAACCTAGCTTCCTATTTTGGCGCCTGTGGGATTTCGGACAAGGCACCTAAAGCTAGCATGATATGTAATGCATGCGTGAAATAAAGGTGCGTAAGTAGATAAGCAGTAAACGACGGAAAGCAGTAAATAAACAAGCAAGCAAGTAAACGGGATTGAGCCCGAACCCACCAAGTATGTCCCTAGCGGAGTCGCCAAGCTGTGCGCACCCGAATTTAATCTCGTCGGGGCACGCATGCGCGAAGCTTGTGCAACGCGGGTTGGGAGTATCCACCTTCCCGGGGACGCGCGACGGACAAGCGTGAGAAGGAGTCGCCACTTACTGTTTACGACCCGTAGGTCGAGGGCCGTTGAGTCGCCCGGGTCTACGGGTATGGGGTACACCTAAATGCTAAGATAATGGTCATGCGGAACCGAAAATTCCGAATTCGGGGGTTCTATTACGTGCAGGCCTATATCCGGCACGCCCTTTCGGTACTTTAGTTTGCTAGGCTTGCCGTTTTGTTTATTTACCGTGTAATTTAGGGTTGCACTTGACTCGCCCGTTTTGACACCGTAAAATAGATGAATTGATCAAGTTGGGCCAGTAATCCGAAAGATGAGTAGGCTTGTGCGTCGAGGAATCGGTTCACTATCTTAGCGTTACAGTTCATCGAACCGTGATGGTCAATTCCTTGCACGAACCGAGACCGCGAGTTTTCGAGCTTACTCGTCTCTTGGTGACAATAGACCAACTTGACCGGTTCGACGCTCGGACCTCTCGCTCGCTGATCGGGGATCCTTACAAGTGAATGAGTAGATGTACAAATAAGATCCTCACAATGTACACTCGAATAATTACGAAGTGTAACTGAATAAGTAAATGGATCCCGATCGGTTTGCATTGGGCCAATATTCCGCTCCGGCTCACCGTGTGTTTTGAATGACCGATAAATAAATTAAGGCAACGCTGGCTCAAAGAGCCGAGGGTCGGGTCCAATCGAACCGACGGTTTGCAAGAGAACCGATTAGTTCCCACTGTAACCGTTGGACCGATCGAGCTCCCGGGTGATATCTAAACACGTTTCACACATCCAATCCAATTGCCTTCCACATAGGCCGTATTTGGAGTGTGATGGTGACTCGAGGCTAGATCCTATTCCGCACTCGGGTTGCACGCACTCAGTGAGTTAGGAGGCGTTGGACCTCGTGTTCGGTGATTTGGGGCGTTGGACCCCGTGCAACACGTAACCTATGGGCTCGGACACGAACCGCAACAAATCAGCAAAAGGAAATGGAAAACAAAAGAAAACTGATAAAACTGATGGAAAACAGATAACAACTGACAAACGTAGGTGAATACAGACAAGTTGTGTATTAAGTCGAATGTACGTGATTTAATCAGTTATCAACCGGGGTTGATTTGCAAACAATGTGTCTAGCCTAGGCAAACATAGATGGTGGGCTATAATATGGTTCTAAGCCGATTACATGTGTGAATTTGTTTTAGAATCCTTATTCTGTGAGATGACACTGCGGTTTCACCGAATTAACCAAACTCGTATCTTGACTCTAGATTGGAATCTAATATTCCACCTATCCATTATCTAATGTTTGTTTAAGTCAAGTACATGATTAATCCGATTCTTCGTCTTTTGTAACTGAAATAAAAAGGTTCACCATCGAATCTACGATAGGAAGATAGAAACACTGACTGAGGATCGCGGTGGTAGGTGGGTCGTAGCAAGATTCAACCTGAGCTGACCTGTACGTTATTGCAAATTTCGGGTTAGAAAAGACGACCAGAGGAACAAACCCGACTGGCACCCCGATGAAGAAACGACTCTACGGGAGGCTCCCGATGGTCTTTTGGGGCAAGATCGGTGGCATTGGACTCCTAACTGACTGAGGATCATGCCTACGGTGGTTTCATGAGGATTGGACATGTATATTTTCTGGAAATCAAAAACAAAGTCGGGTTAGCTAGCAGAAAACAGAACCGACTGGGAGGAACTGACCCAACTGGGCAGGTCGGAAAGAAATGGCTGTCCCGGAGGCTCCCGGTGGTATTTTGGTGCAAGATCGGTGGCATTGGACTCCTAACTGACTTAGGATCACGGTGATAGGAAAAGAGAATGCTCTTGGTGTTCGTGACCAGCTTATGGCGTGCGCACGACTGATTTCAACTGGAAATGCAATGAGAAACCGATAAAAAAAACTGTGGAAACCCAGTAAAGGAAAAGAGTGAAAAAGGGCGGTCTTGCGCGGTTGAGCGGCTCTCGGCACGTGACCAACCCGTCACGAGGGAGAGTGAGGGTCATGAGGAACCCTTAGAAAGTGATGGCACGACTCGCCATGGTCGTGGGAAGGAATGGCGTCGAAGAAGCCCGAGAAGCCGTGAAACCGTCTAGGGAACTCGGTTCTGGACATAGCTGGTTCGGCAAGCTGGAAGCCTCAAATCGCAAAACTAACACCGGAAATGGACTCGGGAGGTCGAATACATGTGGGATATGAAGTTTGGTTGAGCTTTCTTAAGTCGAGAAGGAAGAACTCACTTAGAAACCGGGAAAACGCCCTAGGGACCCGAATCTGGACAGAGCTGGAACGAAGTGCTGGGAGCTTCAAATGAAAAATCTAAGGTCGGAAATGGACTTAGGAGGTCGAAAACATGTGGGATATGAAGTTTGGTCAAGTTTGGATCGGGTTGGATGGCGGTCGCCGGAAAACGGTTGAATTTTCCGGCATTTTCGGCCTTGGACGGGCTGAGGGAAAGCTGGACGACTTCTGGAAAGTGCTGAAGTTTGAGAGGGCTTGGAGAGGGTTTCCTAGAGTGAGAAAGCTAGAGAGATGATGGAAGTTGAGTTGTGATTAAGTTAATGACCCTAGAGGCTTATATAAGAAGGCTAATGATGCAAAATTAGTGAAATTAAGTGTAATTTAGAGGGGGTTTATGGGGCTGCCAAATTTTTGAAGAGGGGTTAGGATGGGGAAATGTCACTTAGAGTGTGGGGGAAGCAAGAGGAGAAGTGATGGGAAGTGATGGATGGGAGATATGGGTAAGAAGGTGTAAGAGATATTTGAATTTGTGTGGTGGAGGGAGCTTCTTGGGTTTGAGCCACCAAATTGAGCCGTGGCTTAGGGATTAAGCCGTGGCTTGGGGTTGAGCCGTGGCTTGGGGTTGAGCCGCGGCTTGGAGGCTTGGCTTGGCTGAGCTGTGGGTCCCATTTGACTAAGAGAAAAGCCGGAAAAAGCTCGAGACTTGATTGTACGCGCGTTCGATCTCTGATGCCCGATTAATTAATAGATTTGGAATGCTTGAATGAAGAGGATTTGGATGAGCCTAATATCGCCATGCGTCGCGTGAACGAACGTTCGGGCGACTCGGCACCTCGAGAGTCGGTTTTGCCCTGTTTGGGCGTTCGGAGTGGAGTTTAGTGCTCCCGGTCCCCGATTGCTCTTTGTGCATCTCAACATTCGTTTCGGCGACCCTTTTGCTTCGTGGGACATCGTTGGCTCGTTGTCCCCGACCGAAGGCCGTTGGCCCGGGATGACCTAGGGACTTGTGATCGGGGTCTTCTCAGTGCTCTCTGAACGTCTTGAGGTGCTCGGGGATCGTTATGGTCTCTGTTTTCCGTGGACGTGCCCCGAAGGCCCGCCGGGAGACATTTGTGGCCACTGAAACGTCCCTCGGGAGACCAAGTCAAATTCCGGAAGGTCATCTGAAGCTCGTTCCCCGACCTTGGTGGTCCCTAGGTACCTGTAGGCCCGTTTCCGGGTGCCGTTTACTTGTCAGTGGGTCGGGCCTCCCGGAACCCCGTTAGAAAAGGCGTCTGTGAGGGATCAAGGTGTCCCAGCTTAAGTAGGATGTCTCCGGAGCGCGCTCGGATGTGTCGTTGGTCACTTTGGCACTGAGAGGGATTTTTAGAGTCCCATATTGGGCACCTTTCGGTGCTCCAGTGACTCGGTGATGAATAGTGCCACAGTGCCAGCTCCGTCGTTTTCGGGATTCCTTGTTTGTCTGTTCTTCTGATGGCTCTTCTCCGCCTTTCTTGGTGGACCAGACTTTTCCTCCGCAATCCATGACTCTGTGCCTGCCTACTTGCCTCCAGTTTCCCGATGGTGAATAGTGTTCCAAGCTTTGGTCGGAAGTCCTCCGTTAGAGCCAGTGGACCAAAATGGGGTGCTGACAGTGGGAAAAACAAAATCCACCCTAGTTTCACTAATCATATTGTCATCATGTTATATAGATTAATAGCTATGTGATCATTCAAGTGAGTTTATCAAGCCTTTAAAATTAAATTCTTAAACCCCTAATTAATTAATCAACTCCCGCATTTCTAATTAATAGTGGACTCTAAATTACAATCATACACCTTCCAGTGCTATGATTGCCTAATGCCCTAAATTAATTATCCCTAATGTCTTAGCGAATAACTAATTAGAAACATTGCATTAATCCCTGAATAATCTCTAATTAAACTAATTAACGCAACTTCCTCATTTAACTAATTAGTCTAATCAAGAATTCCTAACAAACCCTATATCAACTCTCATATCAATTAAGAATTATAATTGAAATTATAGGAATTGCAATCATGAATCATCCACACATCTATTGATCCTATAACATGGCTACAATCATCATATTAGCTACCTAGGGTTTTATCTTATTCCCACAAGAGAAGCTTAGAACATCATGGAATTGAAAACACAATTATAATTCAAATGAGTCATTGCAATAAAATTCATATTCAGCAGTAAACTCAAGATATTGAATTACATAAAACAAATAATAGTTCAGAAAATCAACAATTCAATAAATCAACATTAAATCCTAAAACAAAATCCCAACAATTCCTTTAAGCAATAGTCTCTTCCACAATGCTTTGCTTCAAATCAATTGATGAAGGTGACAGCTCAAGAACAAGACTCTCTCTAGGACTCTCTAGATTAAAAGAATGGTAAAAGATAGCTAAAAAAAGGTCCTCACAATCTTGTCATAAGGAGTATTTATATCCAGAACAAAGAAAGATTTCCGAAAGATATAGGCTGCTCCAAATTGTGCAAAACTCCTCAATATTGCTCGTAATTCCATTTAAGTCCTCAAAGACCTACAATATTAAACTACACATAATTAAGCACCAACTTCTTATAATTTCTATAAAATTAATAATAATTTAACATGAATTGCACAATAAAATATGAGTATAATATGCCCTTATCTACTTCCCCACACTTGAACTTTTGCTTGTCCTCAAGTAAAATAAATAAGACCAAGGAAAGAAATCTATCATAGAGAGTACAAATTTTTATATTCATTGATTTAAGCATATGATATTTCACAATTTATGACTCGCTATTTTGTGGTGCCAAACTGGAAACATGTTATCAGAGTATTACAGTTGAAATTAACTAGCTAATCTAGAGAAAACAAATTTTAATCCAAGCATTTAGCCTAAGATTTCTATTTCAAAAGTAGATACTCAGTCCTAGAAGGAAAAATACACATTTAAACTTCACAGCTGTTAGTAGGCATATGATCCCTCTAATTATCCCTCTAAGCAAGTCAACTAGGTAGTGAAAGCATATGGTATCTACTTCGTCCCTAGATTTTCTTCCTTTTTATTACAAGTCTTAATTCAATATTTTGTTTTTGCATTCAATTTTTCCTTTCTGTTTCTCAAGCAAATTTTTTTTTCAAGTCCAATTTTTGTTTGCACTTTTGCCTTTCCACCCTTCTCGTTATAGTGAGTTCATTAAGTCGGCACATCCCGGGCCCATCAACCAAGTGACGGGATTTTAAAGGGACCCCTACGAACTCTTCCTCACTCTAACATTCAAGTTAGGATACTCATAATTCAATTCTTGAGTCATTGGAGTGAAGGCTATGCTTGCTTGTATTTTTGAATGCTCACTAACACTTTTCAGACTTCTTTTATAGGAATCACTAAGTACAAAGCTTCTTCTACCTCTTTCACTAAATGTTAAAGTGCTATTACAACAATTAAAAAGAGGATATACTAACTAACTTAGCCTAGAAGTAGACCTGTTTATTTTTCACTTAAGGACTTGATCGACTCTTAAACTTTAAACTCTAAGGCTAAAAACTAGGTAAATTTGATTTCTAAAGATTTGACTAATTAATTTTAACTTAGTGCAAAAATCACAATAGTGGTGAGAAGGGCGCCTAAGTGAGTCAATTTTTCAAACAATTCCTAAACAAATGCTATCAATAGTATTCTTTGTACAATCTCTAGATTTCAATCAAAAATTTTGAAAAACATTTGGCCTAACAATTGTCAGATAACTTAAGGACAATTATAGTTCAAGGTGACAAGGAAGTATAACCATTTATCAACAAACATAGGCATCAGATGTCATGAGTAACAAATTAAATTACAGAATTCAGACATCAACACTACACTCAATTTTATACTCCATCTGTTTAGTATCTCCCTTCCCCACACTTAGATTAAACAGTGTCCTCACTGTTCCTAATGTAACTCCAGTAAACGAAAATCAAAATAAAGAACATAAGAGAAAAAGAGATGCTAGTACTTTCCTGGTTTCGAAAAATTAAGCTGAAGCAATTGGAGTTCCAACCGGTATAGCAATAGAGAGAGTCAGCATTTTTTATCCACCCTTTTTGTCCTAGGACTATAGTGAGCACCATGTACTTCCTCGTTCCCCACTCCTCAACTGCAATCTGTACCATAAATAAAAAATCTAAAATATACTAATGTTAGAGAGTCAGTAAAACAAAATAAACCTATTTTACAACAGCGTTAAACATGGGTTGCCTCCCATGAAGCTCTTAGTTTATAGTCTCTAGTTCGACTTTTCCAGTTCTTCAACCGGATTTGCTAGATCCATCGTAGTGGCATCACCATCAATGTTTTTCCTTTCAAAGTAATGCTTGAGAAGATGATTGTTTACTTTAAAAGTGCGGTCGTCTTCTGACTTCAACTTAATTGCACCATAGGGAAAAACATTAGAAATAATAGATGGTCCAAACCATCAATATTTTAACATACCTAGGAACAACTTCAGGCGAGAGTTGTATAATAGGACTTTCTGACTAGGCAAAAACTCTTGCTTTAGGATGTTCCTATCATGCCATCGCTTGGCTTGCTCCTTGTATATCCTAGCATTTTCATATGCTTCTTCTCTCATCTCAGCCATCTGATTTTACTCAAGCAAGCTCTTTTCACCTGCAGCTTGTAAATCGAAGTTAAGGTATTTTATGGCCTAGTATGCTTCGTGCTCAAGCTCTATTGGTAGGTGACATGATTTACCATAAACAATCTTGTATGGGGACATTCCTATAGGGGTTTTGAAAGCTGTCCTGTAAGCCCACAATGCATCATCAACTTTTAAAGACCAATCTTTCCTAGATGAATTGACTGTTTTCTCTAAGATACGCTTTATTTCCCTATTGGACACCTCAACCTGTCCACAAGTCTGTGGATGATAAGGGGTGGCAATTTTATGAATAACTCCATAATTTGATAATAATTTTTCAAATTGTCGATTGCAAAAATGCGATCCCCCATCACATATAATGGCTCTAAGTATCCCAAATCTCGAAAATATGTTCTTTTTCAAAAATCTGATTACAACTCTAGCGTCATTAGTTTGTATAGCAACTGCTTCTACCCATTTTGAAACATAATCGACAGCCACAAGAATATATTTATTTGAAAAAGAAGAGGGAAATGGACCCATTAAAGTCTATTCCCCACACATCAAAAAGCTCAATTACAAGAATGTTGTTTTGTGGTAATTCATGCCTCCTAGAAATATTGCCAGTCCTTTGGCATTGAGCACAAGACATAATGTAATTACTACAATCATGAAATACTCTAGGCCAATAAAATCCACAAGATAAGATCTTAGCTACAGTTCTTTCCACACCAAAGTGGCATCCTGCTTCTTTAGAATGACAGTGTTGTATTATCCTAAGCTGTTCAGTTTCAGGCACACAACGTCTAATTACTTGGTCAGCATAGCATTTAAACAGATATGGTTCATCCCAAAAATAGTATTTCACATCATGCAAAAATTTCTTTTTTTGTTGAGATGACACACTATATGGTGTGATTTTTCTAACCAGGTAATTGACTATATTAGCATACCAAGGTAATCCTTGGATTTTTATTGCATGCAATTGTTTATTAGGGGACTTTTCATTAATGGATGGATCTAACCAATCAGATTCCAAACGGGATAAATGATCGGCCACTACATTTTCAATTCCCTTTTTATCTCTAATTTCCATGTCAAATTCTTGCAGTAGTAGAATCCAGCGAATTAGCCTAGGTTTAGCATCAGTTTTAGCAAACAAATATTTCAGGGCAACATGGTCTGTGTATACTATGATCTTAGAACCTATCAAATGAGGCCGGAACTTGTCACATGCAAATATAACTGCTAAAAGCTCTTTTTCAGTTGTGGTATATTTCCTCTAAGCCTCATTCAAATTTCTACTAGCATAGTATATTACATGAAATACCTTACCTCTTCTTTGCCCAGGTACTGCTCCTACAGCATGGTCGCTGGCATCACATATCAGCTCAAACGAAAGCTCCCAATCAGGTGCAATGATCACTGGTGTAAAAGTGAGCTTCTCTTTCAATAAATTGAATGCCTACAAACAACTGTCATAAAAAAAAAGTAGAATCTTTTTTAAGTAAATTACAAAGAGGTTTAGAGATTTTAGAAAAGTTCCTGATAAATCTCTTGTAGAAGCCAGCATGTCCTAAGAAGCTCATGACTCTTTTTGCTGAAGTGGGTGGTGGCAACTTTTCTATTATCTCCACTTTTGCTTGATCAACTTCAATCCCTTTCTTTGGCACCTTGTGACCTAAGACTTTTCCCTCTCTTACCATAAAATGACATTTCTCCCAGTTCAGAAGCATATTAGTCTCCTTCCATCTTTTAAGTACACAGCCTAAATTTGTCAGACATGATTCAAATGACTTCCCAAAAATAGAGAAGTCATCCATAAATATTTCAATAAAATTCTCTAACATGTCAGAAAATATAGACATCATGCACCTCTGGAAAGTGGCAGCTGCATTACAAAGATCGAAGGGCATTCTCCTAAAGGCAAAAGTGCCATAGGGACAAGTAAAGGTGGTTTTCTCCTGGTCCTCGGGTGCTATATGAATCTGATTATAACCAGAATAACCATCTAGAAAACAATAATAATCATACCCTGCAAGTTTTTCTAGCATCTGATCAATGAAGGGGAGGGGAAAATGGTCTTTACGGGTAGCATCATTCAATTTCCTGTAATCTATACAAACTCTCCACCCAGTCACAGTACGAGTCGGGATTAATTCATTGGCCTCATTCTTAACCACAGTCATACCACCCTTTTTAGGCACTACTTGAACAGGACTAACCCATTTACTATCTGAGATATGATAGATAATATATGCATCCAGCAATTTAAGCACTTCTTTCTTCACTACCTTTTTGAGAGTTGGGTTAAATCATCTTTGTGGTTGTACTATGGGTTTGCACTCAGCTTTTTCAGGGTATCCTGTGAGTGCAAATCAGAGGGTTGATCCCTTTGATATCTGCAATGGTCCATCCTATTGCCTCCTTATGCTTTCTCAGCACGCTTAAGAGCTGTTGCTCATGATCACTTGTCAAGGAAGAAGAGATAATTATTGGCAAATTATCATCTATTCCAAGATAGGCATATTTTAGATGGCTAGGCAAGGGTTTAAGTTCTAGCACCGGGGACTGTATCAAAGATGGCACTGGTTTTGTCGCACTGGTGCCTAGCTCTTCATGGTAGCGAGCCTTGATTTTTGACACCTTCTCCACACATTCTTCCTCAAGCTCATCATCATCACTCCAATCATCATGATTCCATTGTATCCACACCTGCTTTCTCCTCCACAGACTCAGAGATACGCTCATCAATAATGTCAATGGTGTAACAGGATTTGCCATCATCAAATTTCTTTATGGCATCATAAACATTAAAAGTTATTTGTTCATCCATAACTCTTAAAGTGAGTTTACTTTGTTCCACATCTATTAATGCTATGGTCTGCCAAGGATCATGGGCACCTCTCTGTCCTCCTCTATCTCCAGGACTATGAAGTCGACTAGAAATATGAGTTTGTCTACCTTCACCATGACATTCTCGACAATGCCCTTTGGATATTTGAAACTCCTATCAACAAGTTGCAAGGTAATATGAGTTTCCTTGCATTCTCCAAGTCCAAGTTTCCTGAGAGTAGACAGAGGCATTGAATTTATACTTGCACCTGAATTGATAAGAACTTTCTCAAAATGGAAATTCCCTATAGTGCAGGGGACAGTGAAACTCCCATGATATCTTTGTTTGCGTGGTAAGTTAGGCAAGTCCTTCTGGAGAATCATAGAACACTCTCCTGTAAGCATCACAGGCTCACTCCCATGAATCTTCCTCTTTTTAGTGAGCAAATCCTTCATGAATATGGCATATGAAGGCATCTGCTGGAGTGCTTATGCAAATGGAATGTTGATTTACAGCTTTTTAAAGACATCCAGGAATTTAGCAAATTGGGCGTCCAGTTGCTGTTGCTTCAATCTTCTTGGAAAAGGGACAGGAGGAACATACGGTTTCACCTTTGGTAACTTCTGCCTTGGTTCCTCCACCTTTTGCTTACCTTTGTCTTTCTCTAGACTCTCCTCCTGGGTTTGAAATTTTCTGTTGACTGTGTCCAATTCCTTGCCACTCCTCAGCATTATAGAATTGACACCCTTGGGATTCTCCTCAGTGTTGCTGGGTAAAGACCTTGATGGTCTATTACTCAACTGTTGAGAAAATCGGACCAATCTGACCCTCTAGGTTTCGAATAGTGGATTGTTGATTTTGTAGCATGGTGTCAGTCTTTTGCATATAGCTCAACATGAGCTCTTCCATTCTAGACTGATTCTACTGAGGTAGAGCATGTACGGACCCGAATGTAGACTCTCGTCGGGACCCGCATGCGCGCTTTTGGATCACGCGGCTTGGGAGAGTGCACCTTCCCAGAGATGCGTGACGGACACTCGTGAGAAGGAGTCGCCACTACCTATTTACGACTCGAAGGTCGAGGGCCGGTAAGTTGCTCAAGTCTAGGGGTAATGGTACACCTAGCTTTGCTAAGGCATTGGTCTGTGCGGATCCAGAAAATCCGAGTTCGGGGGTTCACGTTACGTGCGAGTCTATATCCCGCACCCTTTCGGTACTCTGGTTTGCTAGGCTTGCCTGTTTTAATTATTTATCACATGGATTAGGCTGCGCTTGAGTCACACGTTTTGACACCGAAAATTCAGTGAAACAAATTGTCAGCACCCCATTTTGGTCCACCGGCTCCGACAAAGGAGTTCCGACCAAAGCTCGGGACACTATTCACGATCGGAAAACCGAAGGCGAATGTGCGGGCACAGAGTCGTGAATAACAAGAGAAAGCAGGGTGCATTAAAAAGGCCGAGGAAAGCGGTCAAAAGAGTAGACCAACAAGGAACCCCGAAAACAGCGGAGCCGGCATTGTGGCACTATTCATCATCGAATCACTGAAACACCGAAAGGTGCCCAATATGGGACTCTAAAAATCCCTCTTAATGCCAAAATGATCAACGACACGTCCGGGCTCGTTCCGGAGGCATCCCGCGTAAGCCGGGACCTCCCCGATCTCTCACGGACGCCTTTTCTGACAGGGCTCCCGGGGCCCGATCCACTGACAAGTAAACGGCCCCCCAAAACGGGCCTACAGGCACCCAGGGACCACCGGGGTCGGGGAACAAGCTTCAGATGACCTTTTGGAACTCTACAGGGTCTCCCGAGGGACGTTTCAGTGGTCACAAACGCCTCCCGGTGAATTTTCGGGACACATTCACAGAAAACAGAGATCACAGCGATCCCCGAACGCCTCAAGACATTCGGGGAATACTGAGAAAGCCTCGGTGACAAGTCCCTAGGTCTTCCCGGGCCAATGGTCTTCGGTCGAGGACGACGAGCCAACGATCCCACACAAAGCAAAAGGGTCACCGAAACGGACATTAAGATGCACAAGGGGCAATCGGGGACCGGAGACGCTCAACTCCACTCCGAATGTCCGAACAGGGCAAAACCGACTCTCGAGGCGCCGAGTCACCTGAACATTCGTTCACACGACGTATGGCGATATTAGGCTCATTCAAATCCTCCTCGTTCAAGCATTCCAAATCGATAAATTAATCGGACATCGGAGATCGGATATTCGTTCAATCAAGTCTCGAGCTTTTCCCAGCTTTTCTCTTATTCGAACGGGACCCACAGCTCAGCCAAGCCAAGCCACCAAGCCGCGACTCAACCCCAAGCCACGGCTCAATCCCTCAAGCCGTGGCTCAGCCGCAATTAGCCACGGCTAATTCCCTCACCCGACGGCTCCAAGAGCTCCCCTCTTCCCTCCACCACCCATTTCAAATATCTTCTTACACACACTCACATCTATCACCTCCCATCACTCTCCCTCTTGCTTCCCCTACACTCTAAGTGACCATTTCCCCTCCCTAATCCCTTATCCAAAATTCGGCAACCCCCTAAGCATGCCATAACCGCAATTAGTTTCACTTAATCACACCATTAGCCTAGCCTATAAGTTCCCATCCATCATTAACCTTAATCACTACTTCATTCTCCTTCTCTCTCAAGCCAATCTCTCTCCAAAATCCTCTCAAGCTCCAGCCCACTCCCACACCTTCGTCCAGCCCGTGCCAAGGCCAAAATCGGCCAAAATCGGCCAAAATCGTTGGAAAACCACCTGGTATTCCGGTAACCACCCGACCCGACTTAAACCAAAAGTCACCAAACTCCCTAGCCTACATATTTTCCACCCCCTAAGTCCATTTCCGGGCTTAGATTTTCCATTTGAAGGCCCCAACATCACGTTTTGGTCACACGAAGAATCGGGTCCCTAGACGTTATCGGGTGCACACCAAGCCCTCCATGCGTGCCATTTCGTTCCACGACTTTGTCGAGTCGTGCCATCACGTTCAAAGGGTTTCTCACAACTCTCACCCTCCCCGGTGAAGAGTTGGTCACGATCCGAGGGCCGATCCACCGTGCACAACCGCCGTTCCACTTGTTTTTCCTTTACCGGGTTCTTTTTCCTTTACCGAGCTTTCACTCACTGTTTCGGGTTCATCTAGGGTTTGGCACGTTCCGGACTACCCACGGACATCTAGATCCGTCTCTTAGGAGTCCAACGAGCCCGATCCCGCATCGTGCCGACCCATTTTCCCGCAAGCTGCCGCAGCTGTCCCTCCTCTCGGGTCACTCACCCGTAGCCCTCGACCCGAGTCTTGCGACTCCCACGACCGCTTCCCCGACTCTTTTCCTCTTGCAACGAGGCTGGGTAACATCCCTCTACAACTTAGAGAAGCTAGGATCCTCAATCTTAGCTTGTATGAAGTGTTTATATGGTTTAAATAACCGGGAAGCATGAAAGATGGCGTCTTTCTTTCGGATCTAAGTCCCATGCATGCCATACATCATCACACGTACATTTCTTTTATTATTCACGTCCATATGTCTTGTTAACATGCATGCATGACGCTAGAAGGGTCGGATCCGAGTGGAGGAGATCGGCATGGACTCGGGGAGGCCCTAGAGCCTCTCGGCGGAGCCTCATGAAGGAGGGCCGTGAGCCTCTTTGGCCTCCTAGGGTCCATGACCCTCTCCTCTTCGCGGATTAGGCCACCTCTATGTGCGGGAAGTCTCCAACCGCGGCTAAGACGTGATTAAATGAGGGGAATGGCTCGACATCTAGGAAGGAGAGCCCTTGGAGGGTTCGGCCATGTCAAGGAACCCACGGCCACTCCATTGCAATAGGGGCCGCGAGGCTCCTTGGCCTATTCGAAGCCTCAGGGCTCCCCTATCCTTGATGCCGTGCGATTCCCGTATATTATTCCTAAGTCTATCCTGAAATGAGCTAATATTGATGGTTGATTTCGTGAATATGATGTTTGAATATCTCACGTGTTTATCCGTGTAAATCGGGGACATATTGATGATAATCTAACAAAATATATGTTATTCTCACGTGTATGTCATTTGCTGCATGCGAGGGGCGATTAGGAACGACGTGAAAGACCCACCAAAACTCGAATCGGGTCAAGGAGTATTCGGCCACTCACCCTTGGGAGGTGGCCGAATCATCCGTGACCTCATTGGACTCTCTGTTGGCCTCTCCTTTGTTCCGAAGTCGATCCTTGGAATTGTTCGTAATTACGCTTCCCTTTTATCGTTTGTCCACATGTTTATTACTTGTTAGGAAATGTTAGATCCGGATATCACTCGTTAAAACCGTAATGGCAACATGGAACAAAAAATATCGAAGAATCTCACAAACGGGATAGACGGGACGTATCATGCGGTTAATTAAATCATCTTGGACTAAATAATTGGATAAATTGATTACTAATTCGTAAACGTATCTATGGTCCACGGAACGGCGAGAATGCACTTTTCCTCAAAAGATCACAATTTCAAAATACCGAGACACGTAACACGAATAGAATTGACGTCCGACGAGTACTCGCTCACTATGACTCGAGTCCGAGCCCGATTTGAGGCGGCTCGAGTCAAGACATGCGAGTCCCCCTTGGACTTCTTCGTGTGACGTGATCCTCAACTTGCACATAAACACCACAATTTTATTATCCAAGGGCATAATCGCCATTCCGTGATTCACCGATACCCTAGGCGTTAGGGAGTTGGAAACACCTTGATCTACGAGCTGGAAAGGGCCACCCATTCGGGTGCGAGTTTCATTCGCACGGCCCATTCCGTTCACTTTCGGTGTTTCTATCCCTCTATCGTAGATTCGGTGGTGAACATTTTATTTCAGTTACAAAACACGAAGAATCGGATTAATCGTGCATGTCAGAACCCCGTTTTGGCCCACCGGCTTCCCACACGAGGATTCTCGACCGAAGCCCGGGACACTATTCATCACCTGGCAATCAGAGGCAAATAGGCGGGCACGGGGTCATGAGCAATAGGAGAAAGAGCTAGGCCACTGAGAAAAGCGGAGGAAAGCCATCAGAAGAACGAACGAACAAGGAATTCCCCCAAAACGACGGGGCTGGCACTGTGGCACTATTCATCATCGAGTCACCGAAGCACCGAAAGGTGCCCAATATGGGACTCCAAAAATCCCTCTTAGTGCCAAAGTGACCAACGACACGTCCGGACGCATTTCCGGGGCAAGCCACATGAGCCGGGACACCCCGACCTCTCACGGACGCTTTTTTCTGACAGAGCTCCTGGGGCCCGCTCCACTGACAAGCAGACGGCCCCCCAAAACGGGCCTACAGGCACCCAGGGACCACCAAGGTCGGGGAACAAGCTTCAGATGACCTTTCGGAACTCGACTTGGTTTCCCGAGGAACGTTTCAGTGGTCATGAACGTCTCCCGGCGAGCCTTCGGGGCACGTTCACGGAAAACAGAGATCACAACGATCCTCGAGCACCTCAAGACATTAAGAGAATACTGAGAAAATCCCGGTCAAAGTCCCTAGGTTTTCCCGGGCCAACGGCCCTCGACCGAGACCGATGAGCCAACGATCCCCCACGGGGCAAAAGGATCACCAAAACAAATGTTAGGGTGCACAAAGAACAATCGGCGATCGAGGGACGCTAAACTCCGCTCCGAATGTCCAAACAGGGCAAAACCGACTCTCGAGGCGCCGAGTCGCCCGAACGTTTGCTCACACGACGCATGGCGATATTAGGCTCATTCAAACCCTCGTCGTTCAAGCATTCCAAATATACAAATTAATTAGACATCGGAGATCGGATGCAAGCTCAATCAAGTTTCAAGCATTTTCCGGCTTTTCTCTCAATCGAACGGGACCCACAGCTCAGCCAAGCCGAGCCATCAAGCCACGGCTCAACCCCAAGCCACGGTTCAATCCCCAAACCACGGCTCAATCCCTAAGCCACGGCTCAATTCGGTGGCTCAAACCCAAGAAGCTCCCTCCACCACACAAATTCAAATATCTCTTACACCTTCTTACACATATCTCCCATCCATCACTTCCCATCACTTCTCTTGCTTCCCCTACACTCTAAGTGACACAAACCCCTCCCTAACCCCTCTTCAAAATTCGGCAGCCCCTTTTTCCCCCTCAAAATCACACTTAATTTCACTAATTTTGCATCATTAGCCTCCTTATATAAGCCTATTGGGTCATTAACTTAATCACAACTCAACTTCCATCATCTCTCTAGCTTTCTCACTCTAGGAAACCCTCTCTAAGCCCTCTCAACTTCAGCATTTTCCAGAAATCGCACAGCCCAAGCACAGCCCGGTTCAAGGCCAAAATTACCGGAAAACTCAACCGTTTTCCGGCGACCGCCACTCAACCCGAACCAAACTTGACCAAACTTCATATCCCACACGTGCTTGACCTCCCGAGTCCATTTCCGGTGTTAGTTTCGGCATTTGAAGCTCCCAGCATACAGATCTAGAACATTTCAGAATCGGGTCTCTAGGTACTTTCCCGGTTCCTAGGCGAGTCCCGCCCCCCGACTTTGCCCGAGCCTTGACCAAACTTCTTACCCCACATGTTTTCGACCTTCTAAATCCATTTCCGAACTTAGTTTTAGCATTCGAAGCCTCCAACACACCGTTTCAGCAGGTAACAGAAACAGTACTGAGACGGGTTTCCATAGCCACCCCGGGATCCTCGGCACGCCATTTCTTCCCACGACCATGGCGAGTCGTGCCATCACTTCCTAGGGGTTCCTCACGACCCTCGCTCTTCCTCGTGACAAGGTGGTCGCGTGCCGAGAGCCGTTCAACCGTGCACCACCGCCTTTTCTCTCCTTTCTCCCTTCACAGATTTTTCCAGTTTTTTCCCGGTTTTCTTTGCATCTTTCAGAAAAATCGACATGTCCAATCCTCATGAAACCACTTCAGGCATGATCCTCAGTCAGTTAGGAGTCCAATGCCACCGATCTTGCACCAAAAGACCACCGGGAGCCTCCCGTAGAGTCGTTTCTTCATCGGGTGCCAGTCAGGTTTTTTCCTCTGGTCGTCTTTTCTAACCCGACTTTTGCAGGGACGCACAGGTCAGCTCGGGTTGAATCTCACTACGAGCCACCCATCACCGTGCTCCTCACTCAGTTAGAAGTCCAATGCCACCGACCTTGCATCAAAAGACCACCGGGAGCCTCCTGTAGAGCCTTTTCTTTGCCGGGTGCCAGTCGGGTCTGTTTGTCCCGACTGGATCTGTCTTTTTTTTTTACTAACCCGATTTTGTTTTTGATTTCCGGAAAATCTACGCATGCTCTCCTTCTGAAACCACCACAGGCGTGATCTTTAGTCTCTTGGGAATCCAACGCAACCGGCCCCGCGCGAAAATTCCATCCCGATCAACCGATACGGCCCCGACAAGCCAGACTGCCAGTCGGGTCTGCCAGTCGACCCGACTGCACCGATAAGGGTCTGTTCGTTCCAGCCGAGTCTCCCGACTCCCTTTGCCACTTCTCCGACTCTTTCCTCGTGTTCCGAGGCTAGGTAACACTCCTCTACGACTTAGAGAAGTTAGGATCTCCGATATTCGTTTGATATGAGGTGTTAAGGCGTTTAACAAGTTGAAATGCATGCAAGTTTACGTTCTTACCTACTCCCATGCGAATGTACGTCGTTTATCATGCTATACGTCGTATGAGCACATGCATCATGACGGGAAAGAACTTAAATCGGGTTGAAGAGGTCGCCTTGACCCGTGTGAGCCACGGAAACTCACGGCCATTCCTCATGGGAGGTGGCCGAGAGTTTCTTTGGACCACACGGGTCCAAGGAATCCTCTTTCGCCTCGAAATAAGTCGGTTCCCGTATCTTCCATTTCGTCGTTGTATGAGTCGACGCCGTTTTATTGATTCCTTTAAATATTTTGTTTGTGCATGTTTGTATGCCCGTTTGTGTTCCTAAGATCATGGCGGCACCAGCTATGTAAAAAAACATACGTTGTCATCGTGTTTGATGTTTTATGCATGCAAGAAACGGTCAAAACCGATTCTTGGAATTGATTGTAATCACAATTTTCATTTAATCGTTGGTTTCATGTTAATTCGTATGCTAGATACGTTAATATCGAACAATCATTTCATTGATCCATAACAATTAAGGTTCGCGGTCTCAAACATTAAACCACTCCACAAACGGGAAATGGGACGTGCCACTCGATTAATTAAATCACTTGGACTAAATAATTGGGTTAATCGATCCTTAATTCGTAAACGCATCGATGGTTCACGGAACGGCGGGAATGCCCTTTTCCTTGAAAGATCACAATTTCAAAACACCGAGACACGTAACACGAATAGAATTGATGTCTAACGAGTACTCGCGTGCTATGACTCAAGTCCGGGCCCGATTTGAGGCGGCTCGAGTCAAGACGCGCGAGTCCTCCTTAGATTTTTTCGTGTGACGTGATCTCCAATTTACATACGAACATCGTAATTTTATTATCCAAGGGCATAATCGTCATTCCGTGATTCACCGATACCCTAGGCGCTAGGGAGTCGGAAACGCCTTGATCTATGGACGGAAAAGGGCCACCCGTTTGGGTACGAGTCTCATTCGCACGGCCCATTCCGTTCACTTTCGGTGTTTCTATCTTCCTATCGTAGAACCGGACTAATCATGCATCCGGCCTAATCAAACACTAGATAAGGGATGAGCGGAATGATAGATTCAATCTAGAGTCAAAACACGAGTTTGGCTAATTCGGTGAAACCACAGTGACACTTAACTGAATAAGAGTCATAAAACAAACACACACATGTAATTGGCTTAGAACCATATCCTAGCCCGCCCTCTATGTTTGCCTAGGTTAGATGCATTGTTTGTCAATCAACCACGGATAATAACTGATTAAATCACGTACATTCGACTTAATACACCACTTGTCTGTATTCACCGACAATTATCAGTTGTTGTCTATATTGTGTCAGTTTTATCAGTTTTCTTCTGTTTTGTCTTTGCACATGATGATTTATTACGGTTCGGGCCCGAGCCCATAGGTCACGTGTTGCACGGGGTCCAACGCCCCAAATCACCGAACACGAGGTCCAACGCCTCTTAACTCACCGAGCGCGTGCAACCCGAGTGCGGAATGGGATCTAGCCTCGATTCACCGTCACACTCCGAATGCGGCCTATGTGGAAGGCGGATTCGGATTAAGCGCCTGAAACGGGTTTAGATATCACCCGGGGGCTCGATCGGTCCATCGGATACAGTGAGAATCGACCGGTTCCCCCGAAAACCGTTGGATCGATCGGACCCGACCCCCGGCTCCTCGAGCCTGCGTTGCCTTAATTTGTTTATCGGTTATTCAAAATACTCGGTGAGCCGGAGTGGAATATTAGCCCAATGCAAACCGATCGGGATCCATTTACCTTATTCAGTTAAACCTTGTAATTAGTTGAGAGAACATTGCGAGAATTCTATTTGTATGTTCATTTGTATACTTGTAAGGATCCCCGATCGGTGAGCGAGAGGTCCGAGTGCCGGATCGGTTAAGTGGTCTATCGCCACCAAAGGGTGAGTAAGCTCGGATACTCGTTGTTTCGGTTCACGCAGGGATTCGACCATCGCGGTTCGATGAACTGTAACGATAAGATAGTGAACCGACTCCTCGATGCACAAGCCTACTCATCTTTCGGACTCTTGGCCCAACTTGATCAATTCATCGAATTTACGGTGTCAAAACGAGCGAGTCAAGTGCAACTCTAAATCACGCGGTAAATAAACGAAACGGCAAGCCTAGCAAGCTAGAGTACCGAAAGGGCGTGCGGGATATAGGCCCGCACGTAATAGAACCCCCGAATTCGGAATTTACGGTTCCGTACGACCATTGCCTTAGCATTTAGGTGTACCCCGTACCCCTAGACCCGGGCGACTCAACGGCCCTCGACCTACGGGTCGTAAACAGTAAGTGGCGACTCCTTCTCATGTGCGTCTGTCGGGCGTCCCCGGGAAGGTGGACACTCCCGAGCCGCGTTGCATAGGCTTTGCGCATGCGTGCCCCGACGAGATAAAATTCGGGTGTGCACAGTGCACTCGACTTAAAACAAACATTAGATAATGGATACGTGGGATATTAGATTCCAATCTAGAGTCAAAACACGAGTTTGGCTAATTCGGTGAAACCGCAGTGTCACCTCACTGAATACGAGTCTTAAAACAAATACACACATGTAATTGACTTAGAATCCTATTCTAGTCCACCACCTATGTTTGCCTAGGTTAGACACATTGTTTGTTAATCAACCCCGGTTAATAACTGATTAAATCACGTACACTCGACTTAATACACAACTTGTCTGTATTCACCTACGTTTGTCAGTTGTTATCTGTTTTCCATCAGTTTTATCAGTTTTCTTCTATTTTTCACTTGCTTTTGCTGATTTTCTGTGGTTCGGGTCCGAGCCCATAGGTTACGTGTTGCACGGGGTCCAACGCCCCAAATCACCGAACACGAGGTCCAACGCCTCCTAACTCACTGAGTGCGTGCAACCCGAGTGCGGAATGGGATCTAGCCTCGAGTCACCATCACACTCCAAATATGGCCTATGTGGAAGGCAATTTGGATTGGATATGTGAAACGTGTTTAGATATCACTCGAGAGCTCGATTGGCCCAACGGTTATAGTGGAAACTAATCGGTTCTCTTGCAAACCGTCGGTTCGATTGGACCCGACCCCCGGCTCTTTGAGCCCGCGTTGCCTTAATTTATTTATCGGTCATTCAAAACACACGGTGAGCCAGAGTAGAATATTGGCCCAATGCAAACCGATCGAGGTCCATTTACTTATTCAGTTACACTTTGTAATTATTCGAGAGAACATTGTGAAAATTTTATTTGTACACTCACTCATTCATTTGTAAGGATCCCTGGTCGGCGAGCAAGAGGTCCGAGTGTCGAACCGGTTAAGTCGGTCTATTGTTATCAAGAGATGAGTAAGCTCGAATACTCGCGGTTTCGCTTCGCGCAGGGAATCGACCATCACGGTTCGATGAACTGTAACGCTAGGATAGTGAACTGATTCCTCGACACACGAGCCTACTCATCTTTCGGATTCTTGGCCCAACTTGATCAATTCATCGACTTTACGGTGTCAAAACGGGCGAGTCAAGTGCAACCCTAAATCACACGGTAAATAAACAAAACGACAAGCCTAGCAAACTAGAGTACCGAAAGAGCGTGTGGGATATAGGCCTGCACGTAATAGATCCCCTGAACTCGGAATTTCCGGTTCCGTATGACCATTGCCTTAGCATTTAGGTGTACCTTGTACCCCTAGACCCGGGCGACTCAAAAGCCCTCGACCTACGGGTCGTAAACAGTAAGTGGCGACTCCTTCTTACGTGCGTCCGTCGCGCGTCCCTGGGAAGGTGGATACTCCCAAGCCGCGTTGCATAGGCTTCGCACATGCGTGCCCCGACGAGATAAAATTCGGGTGCACACAGCTTGGCAACTCCACTGCGGACACTTAGAGTGTTCGGGCTCGATTCCGTTTATTTGCTTGCATGTTTATTTACCGCTTCCCGTACCCTTATTCTTAAGCACATTTATTTCTTGCATTTGCATCGCATCATTTTAGCGGGTTCTTAGGCACCTTGTCCGAAATCCCACGGGCACCAAAATAAGAAGCTAGGTTAGTCAGAGGTTCCGAGTAAGGGAACGGATCGAGTCGGCTATGCCACCGAACCGGCCCCCAAAGATCCTCGCTCGATTTCAAGGAATTCACACCCCTGTATCGGGAGCCCCCATCCCTAATTAGTGGTTTTCCCAGTAGCGCCGAGAACCATGCATACACAGGGACCGTCATGTGGACCAATATTTGCCTCCATGCCGTCAACCGACCCCAAAGTCGAGTCATTGAGTCGGCCCGTAGTTTTTCCTTTAGGACGGGCCTTTTGTTGTTTTTCCGAGAGAAAAAGTGATGTATACTGTAAAGGATGTGATTATAGTTTATCTTTCCGCACTGCATGCATCATTTTCAAAAACGACTTAGGACGTTACATTGGTTTGATCCCTAAAAGCGTTAAGCCGACAGCTCCTCCATTTAGGTCAGGATGGACCGCCCGGCTCCCGGTCTCAGGCTCGAAGCAATCATACCGCCAAGACAAGATATCATGCGTATTTGGAGGACTCTCCGACCGGTGGATCACGCCTTCATTCAGGGCATCATAGGAGATATGGTTATGTTCACTGAAACCCCGGGGGATTGGATCTTCTTGAGGACCGCCATCGAATTTTGGGACCCCGAACATGCAGTATTCAACTTTCACGGGACGGAGTTGGCGCCCACAATCGAAGAGTACACGGCGCTCGTCCAAAGGCCCACGCCCCCGACCCAAGGCATCTTCGTGCCCATCCCGTTCGCAACTATTCGGAGTCAGCTCTCCAATCTCCTCGGCATACCCACCCAAGAAATCCACCAAGAACTCCATCAAGGATGGGACCACGGCATCAGGATCACATGGCTCTCCGATTGGACGCTCCTCCGCGCGTTGACACCTTCGACGGCATCCTATCAGCGCGACGCGTGTCACGAATTCCTGCTCTAGTCTTCGGCACTCTCCCGTTCCCGTGCTCGCCGAACCTCATTGACAGGGCTATAGCCCAGGTCGTCCTCCAAGCGGTGGGAAGCCATAGTTACGTGGAGGCTTTATTAGCCGAGACTGTTCGGTCTCTAGACTATGTTAGAGAGGTTCGGCGTGGCAGGATAAGAGGATCCCCGCACCTACTGCAGATTTGGCTTCTCGCGCATGTCCGCCCCTTTTGCTCTTCACATCCGTTCTCCTACATCACTGACGAACGTTCGCTGATCAAGCGCTTGGTACCGGTCATCCCACATCCCGAGCACAGCTTCTCGGAATGGAGGCACTTTTGGCGCGAGTTGACGCCCGCACGGTTCCTATGGGTCGCTCGATGGAATCCCGGCGGCCCCATGATCACAGGATGTCCCGGGATCGTGGGAGTCCCTCTTCTTAGCCATTTGGGGAGCACACTCATATTCCCCGGCCGAGTAATTAGACAACTCGGCGACTTACAGGACATTCCCACCGAGGCGGACCGCCAACCCTACCGCATCCAATGGGCCGACTCTACATCCACGGCCCCCGTAAGATTCCTACAGATTCGGGAGATCCATCGTCAACGGGACTCTAGCACCATATAGCGTCTGTACTTCCCCGAGCACCCCACTGACGAAGAGCGAGCATTCTCCGCCACATCAGCCTACGTGGCCCGGTTCTATTCGCAGGGATCGACATCGCCGCAACGGTCCCAGGACACCCCGACTCCCCGAGCTGCACCTACCCCCGCTCCCGAAGCTGAAAGTTCCACCCAAGCGGCTATGCGTGCAGAGCTACGGGCCATCAGGGAGGAACGAGATAGGCTTCGTTGCGAGCTCGTCGACTCTCGCGCGGAGGTCGCGAACTACAGGGAGCTTCAAACGGAGTTAGCTCGAGCACGCGCCCGGGTCGCGCATTTAGAGAGGGAGATGGCCCGTTTGAGCGCGAGGTTGGACCGAGTGCATGCAAGGGCGCGCGAGATCTCCCACCCCTAGGATTAGCGCACGTGCCCGTTTTTGCCCTCGCTCGGACCCACGCCGCTCTCAACCGGCCACCGAGCTCAAAGGGATGTCGGCTTTACGTTTATGTTCCTTTTATTTCGTGCGTTGTATTTTGCAAAAACTATGGAACTCGAATCAAATCAATGTAATGACATTAGCATTTCGAAAACTCATGCATCTCATACATCTTGTCCCTTTATTTATTCCGTGCTTATCATCTCAAAATGTCGATGTTTGCCCTTACACACTCTTGGAATCTAGGTGTTCGCAACTGGCGTCGCACCGTTACCCGATTCATCAGCGTCTCAGGATGGCGGAAGGGGATCGAGTCGATATCTCCGAAGAAGTCAACCCACCGGTTCTGGCTCATTCCCAACCACCCCCGATGCACGCTCCGACGCCTCCGACTCCTGCAGGCATGCTCCCGGCGTATTCAGGCGCCCCTCCGACGCATCTCCCGCCCCCGACGTCTTCAGAGGTGCCCCTTCCACCGGCCTTGCTGACTTCATCCGCCTCCGACGACCAAGCCCGCATCACAGCACTCGAGGGCACGGTCAACCAAATGGCCACCAACATGGCAGAGTTGCTCGCCCTGCTTAGAGGACCAAACCGTGCATCCTTGAGCTCCACGCCTCCACCGGGACAAGGGCCAACAGTCGACCCGACTCCTTGGGTTTCGCCGACTCAGGCCCCGAAGAACATGGATGCGCCCGCGCCACCAACACTGCATACGTCCACGGCTCACCCCTTCACCAGTCCATTTCCGCCACCGCCGGCCCCCACGGCCGTCCCTCTTCCATCGACGGCATTCCTCACTTCGGATCAGGTCCTATCCGCGCCGCCACCTGTTTCTATGCCGGCCCCGACTGCTATCTATGCCGCCCCTCCGCCGACGGTTTTTTCGGCCTCAAGCGTGCCTGCTCCGAATCATCCTCAAGCCGCAGAGCTTCCCTCCTACCCGCCTCCACAACCTCACACCAGCTTTCCTTACCAAGCACCGCCGCCAATAAACACCACTTTCCACGAACCGGGCACGCCGACTCACGCTGCCCAATTCGCCCCGCCGACTCACTTTTTCGTCGAGGCTGACACCGAGCAGCAGCGAAGACTCAAGAGGATGGAAGAAACAATACGGGCCCTGCAAGCGAATGACGCTCGACCCGGCGCACGCTACGGCGACTGTAGCCTATTCCCGGGCATGCGGCTGCCCCCGAAGTTCAAGATCCCAGAGTTCAAAACCTACGAGGGCACGACGGATCCACGCCACCACCTCCGCCATTATCGGGGAAAGATGCTACAGTATTGGGAGTACGAGGAGTTTGTCATCCACTCCTTCCAAGACAGCCTGTCGGGATCCGCTCTCGATTGGTTCATGTCACTGAGGACCGAGGACATTCCGACCTGGGAGGACCTTTCCCGGAAGTTCATCGACCAATACCGGTATTGCGCGGAAGCGTCTCCCACCCTCCTGGAGTTGAGCACGAAAGAGATGGCGCAGGGCCAAAGGTTCGAGGAATACGCCACTAAGTGGCGTGCCCAAGCAGCGAAACACATCCCTCCCATTAGTGAAGCACAACAGATCCAGCTATTCCACTCCACGCTGAGAGGAGTATATTACTCGCATTTGTTGGCCCACACCTCCTCATTCTCCGATCTCATCGAGGCTGGGAAAAAGCTTGATTTGGGCATTAAGCTTGGCAGGATGGAAGGCCCCGCCAGTAAAGGAGAGGAGTCATCCAAGAAGGTCCCCGCGACGTCGTCGTCTTCCGGCGAAAGGAGAGGGAAGGAAGTTTCAGTGAACGCTGTCAACACGGCCCATCAGGCGTCCCAGCAATATTCGATGAATTTCACGTCTGCACCTCCCGTAGCTCCCTCCTACACCCCACATGCACCTCAATATCGGCCTCAACCCCCTACCCAACCGATCTACTATTCCGCACTACCGCCTCCACCCCCACCTACAGTGCCGTCGCCCGTCGTCCACCATTATGCCCCTACTCCATCCCAAGCCCCTCAATACCAACCCCTAACCCCGAGGGCTTCTCAGCCGACACAACGAGTCCCCCCCCCCCCCCCCGCAAGGTCAATAGGGCGGTGCAGCACAATTGCGACCTCGCAGACAATACCCAGCCCTGCCAGTCCCGCTTTCCCACATTTACCGGCAAATTCGCGACAAGATCGGGACAATAGCGCCCGGCCCGAGCATCGATCCGACCATCCAAGATCAAAGCAAGCAGTGCGAGTACCATCGGGGGGCACTAGGGCACACCCTAGACACTTGTTGGAGGTTAAGGGAGAGGATCCAGGAGATGATTGATGCGAAAGAGCTCGTATTCAATGCTGTAAGATCTCCGAATGTACAAGCTAATCCCCTCCCCGACCATGGACCGTCTCAGGGGTCCTCCATCAACATGATCACCATCTACACATCAGGGGAGGGCAAAAGCGACCAAGGCTGCCCTTCTCCCTTCGTGATTGAGTACGTCCCACAGAAGATGTAGTTGGGTTTGTGCGCACCCGAATTTCATCTCGTCGGGGCACGCATGCGCGAAGCCTACGCGACGCGGCTTGGGAATGTCCACCTTCCCGGGGACGCACGACGGACACGCGTGAGAAGGAGTCGCCACTTACTGTTTACGACCCGTAGGTCGAGGGCCGCTGCGTCGCCCGAGTCTAGGGGTACGGGGTACACCTAAATGCTAAGGTAATGGTCATGCGGAACTGAAAATTCCGAATTCGGGGGTTCTATTACGTGCGGGCCTATATCCCGCACGCCCTTTCGGTACTTTAGTTTGCTGGGCTTGCCGTTTTGTTTATTTACCGCGTGATTTAGGGTTGCACTTGACTCGCCCGTTTTGACACCGTAAAGTCGATGAATTGATCAAGTTGGGCCAAGAATCCGAAAGACGAGTAGGCTTGTGCGTCGAGGAATCGGTTCACTATCTTAGCGTTAAAGTTCATCGAACCGTGATGGTCGATTCCCTGCGCGAACCGAAACCGCGAGTATTCGAGCTTACTCATCTCTTGGTAACAATAGACCGACTTGACCAGTTCGACACTCGGACCTCTCGCTCGCCGATCGGGGATCCTTACAAATGAATGAGTGAGTGTACAAATAAATCCTCACAATGTTCTCTTGAATAATTACGAAGTGTAACTGAATAAGTAAATGGATCCCGATCGGTTTGCATTGGGCCAATATTCCGCTCCGGCTCACCGTGTATTTTGAACGACCAACAAACAAATTAAGGCAACGCGGGCTCAAAGAGCAGGGGGTCGGGTCCAATCGAGCTGACGGTTTGCGGGAGAACCGATTAGTTCCCACTGCAACCGTTGGACCGATTGAGCTCCCGGGTGATATCTAAACACGTTTCACGCATCCGATCCAAATTGCCTTCCACATAGGCCATGTTTGGAGCGCGATGGTGATTCGAGGCTAGATCCCAATCCGCACTCGGGTTGCACGCGCTCAGTGAATTAGGAGGCGTTGGACCTCGTGTTCGGTGATTTGGGGCGTTGGACCCCGTGCAACACGTAACCTATGGGCTCGGACCCGAATCGCAACAAATCAGTAATAGACAATGGAACACAAAAGAAAACTGATAAAACCGATGAAAGACAGATAACAACTGACAAATATAGGTGAATACAGACAAGTTGTGTGTTAAGTCGAATGTACGTGATTTAATCAGTTATTAGCCGGGGTTGATTAACAAACAATGTGTCTAGCCTAGGCAAATATAGATGGTGGGCTAGAATATGGTTCTAAGCCGATTACATGAGTGAATTTATTTTAGAGCTCTTAATCGGTTAAGTGTCACTATGGTTTCACCGAATTAACCAAACTTGTGTTTTGACTCTAGATTGGAATCTACCATTCCGCCTAGCCATTATCTAATGTTTGATTAGGTCAAATGAATGATTAATCTGGTATTATGTGTTTTGCAATAGAAATAAAAACGTTCACCACCGAATCTACGATAGGAAGATAGAAACACCGAAAGTGAACGGAATGGGCCGTACGAATGAAACTCGCACCCGAACGGGTTGCCCTTTTTCGTCCATAGATTGAGGTGTTTCGGTCTCCCTAACGCCTAGAATGTCGGCGAATCACAAAATGATGGTCATGCCCTTTGAACGGTAAAACGTGTAGGGCGTGTATGTGGAAGTTGGGATCGCATGACACGAAGATGTCCAAAGAGAACTCGCGCACTTAGACATGAGCCTCCTCAAATCGGGCCTTGACTCGAGTCATAGCGCACGAGTGCTCCCTAGACACTAATTCTATTCGTGTTATGCGTCTCGATGTTTTGAAATTGTGAATTTTAAAAGGGCACTCTCACCGTTTAGTGATTCGTCAACGCGTTTACGAGTTGATTTTCGATTTATCCAATTACTTAGGCCGAGTGGTTCATTTAGCCGAATGGTACGTCCCGTTTCCCGTTTGTGAAGTAGTTTAATGAATGAGACCGCGAACCTCAATTGTTATGGATCAATGAAATGGTTGTTCGATATTAACGTACCTAACATACGAATTAACATGAAACCAACAATTAAATGAAAATTGTGATTACAGTCAATTCCAAGAATCGGTTTTGACCGTTTCTTGCATGCATAAAACATCAAACACGATGACAACGTACATTTTTTACATAGCCGGTGCCGCCATGATCTTAGGAACGCAATTAAACATACAAACAAGCACAAACACGATATTTAGAGGAATCGATAAAACGACACCGACTCATGGGAAGCGAAAAATGTAAAAACTCGGGAAACGACTTGAGTCGGGGAAAGGAGGCCATCCATGGCCCGAGGAAGCCCAGAGGGGCTCTCGGCCACCTCTCTTGGGGTGAGGCCGAGAGGCTCCTTTGGCTTGCTCGAGACAACGATGTCTCCTCGACTCCGATTCAAGCTATTTCCCGACATGCTAGCACTATATACGATGAAGACATGCATAATACGATGTACAAACACATAAAAACATAAACTTGTATGCGAATCGGTCATGGACCGCCTCATCGCCCCACAAACGCAACGAAAACGTAAAAGTCCTAACTTCTCTGAGTTGGGAATGATTATACCTAGCCCCGGGATGCGGGAAAAGTCGAGGAAAGCCGGAAAAAGGGCTTGGGAAGTCGGTTCTGCCCCCTGGAATGAACAGACCCGAATCAGTGAAGTCGGGTCGGCGGGAGACCCGACTGGCAGTCCGGCTTGTCGGGGCTGTACCGGTTGATCGGGGTGGAATTTTCATGCGGGGCCAGTTGCATTGGATTCCCAAGAGACCAAGGATCGCGTCTGCGGTGGTTTCGGGAGGAGAGCACGCGTAGATTTTCCGGAAATCAAAAACAAAGTCGGGTCAGTTAAAAAAAGACAGACCCAGTCGGGTCAAAACAGACCCGACTGGCACCCGACAGAGGAATGGCTTCACAGGAGGCTCCCGGTGGTCTTTTGATGCAAGGTCGGTGGCATTGGACTCCTAACTGACTGAGGATCACGGTGATAGGTGGCTCGTAGCAAGATTCAACCCGAGCTGACCTGTACGTTCCTGTAAATTTCGGGTTAGAAAAGACGACCTGAGGAACAAACCCGACTGGCACCCCGATGAAGAAACGACTCTACGGGATGCTCCCGATGGTCTTTTGGTGCAAGATCGGTGGCATTGGACTCCTAACTGACTGAGGATCATGCCTGTGGTGGTTTCATGAGGATTGGACATGTATATTTTCTGGAAATAAAAAACAAAGTCGGGTTAGCTAGCAGAAAACAGAACCGACTGGACGGAACTGACCCGACTGGGCAGGTCGGAAAGAAATGGCTGTCCCGGAGGCTCCCGGTGGTATTTTGGTGCAAGATCGGTGGCATTGGATTCCTAAATGACTGAGAATCACGGTGATAGGTGGCTTGTAGCGAGGTTCAACCTGAGCTGACCTGTATGTTCCTGCAAAGTTCGGGTCAGAAAGGAAAACCAGCGGAACAGACCCGACTGGGCTGTTTGGGTTGAAACGGCTGCAAAGGGGGCTCCGGGTGTTGCACCAAGCTGGCTCGAATTCCTCCGACTCCTAAGGGACTGCTCTTGGTGTTCGTGACCAGCTTATGGCGTGCGCACGACTGATTTCAACTGGAAATGCAAAGAGAAACCAATAAAAAAAAACTGTGGAAACCCGGTAAAGGAAAAGAGTGAAAAAGGGCAGTCTTGCGCGGTTGAGCGACTCTCGGCACGTGACCAACTCGTCACGGGGGAGAGTGAGGGTCATGAGGAACCCTTAGAAAGTGATGGCACGACTCTCCATGGTCGTGGGAAGGAATGGCGTCGAAAAGGCCCGGGAAGCCGTGAAACCGTCTAGGGAACTCGGTTCTGGACAGAGCTAGTTCGGCAAGCTGGAAGCTTCAAATCACAAAACTAACGCCGGAAATGGACTCGGGAGGTCGAATACATGTGGGATATAAAGTTTGGTTGAGCTTGCTTAAGTCGAGAAGGAAGAACTCGCTTAGAAACCGGGAAAACGCCCTAGGGGCCCGAATCTGGACAGAGCTGGAACGAAGTGTTGGGAGCTTCAAATGAAAAATCTAAGGTCGGAAATGGACTTAGGAGGTCGAAAACATGTGGGATATGAAGTTTGGTCAAGTTTGGATCGGGTTGGATGGCGGTCGCCGGAAAACGGTTGAGTTTTCCGGCATTTTCGGCCTTGGACGGGCTGAGGGAAAGCTGTACGACTTCTGGAAAGTGCTGAAGTTTGAGAGGGCTTGGAGAGGGTTTCCTAGAGTGAGAAAGCTAGAGAGATGATGGAAGTTGAGTTGTGATTAAGTTAATGACCCAAGAGGCTTATATAGGAAGGCTAATGATGCAAAATTAGAGAAATTAAGTGCAATTAGAGGGGTGCTTAAGGGGGTTCCGAATTTTGGAAATAGATTAGGGTGGGGAAATTGTCATGTTGACTGTAGGGGAAGTTAGGGAAAAGTGGATGGGAGGTGATGGGAAGTGATGGATGGGAGATAGGTGTAAGAAGGTGTAAGAGATATTTGAATTTGTTTGGTGGAGGGAGCTTCTTGAGTTTGAGCCACCGAATTTTGGGATTGAGCCGTGGCTTAGGGATTGAGCCGTGGCTTGGTGTTGAGCCGCGGCTTGGAGACTTGGCTTGGCTGAGCTGTGGGCCCCATTCGACTAAGAGAAAAGCCGGGAAAAGCTCGAGACTTGATTGAACGCGCATCCGATCTCCGATATCCGATTAATTTATGGATTTGGAAAACTTGAACGAAGAGGATTTGAATGAGCCTAATATCGCCATACGTCGTATGAACGAATGTTCGGGCGACTCGGCGCCTCGAGAGCCGGTTTTGCCCTGTCCGGACGTTCGGAGTGGAGTTGAATGCCCCCGGTCCCCGATTGTTCTTTGTGTATCTTAATATTCGTCTTGGCGACCCTTTTGCCTCGTGGGATATCGTTGGCTCGTCGTCCCCGGGCGAAGACCGTTGGCCCGGGAAGACCTAGGGACTTGCGACCGGGGTTTTCCCAGTGTTCCCCGAATGTCTTTGTGCGTTCGGGGATCGCTGCGATCTCTGTTTGTCACGATCGTGCCTCGAAAGCTCGCCGGGAGGCGTTTGTGACCACTGAAACGTCCCTCGTGAGACCAAGTCGAGTTCCGAATGGCTATCTGAAGCTTGTTCTTCGACCCCGATGGTTCCTAGGTGCCTGTAGGCCCGTTTTGGGGTGCCGTTTACTTGTCAGTGGAGCGGGTCCCGGGAGCCCTGTCAGAAAAGGCGTCCGTGAAGGATCGGGGTGTCCCGGCTTAAGCAGGATGTCTCCAGAGCGCATTTGGATGTGTCATTGGTCATTTTGGCACTGAGGGGGATTTTTAGAGTCCCACATTGGGCACCTTTCGGTGCTTCAGTGATTCGGTGATGAATAGTGCCACAGTGCCGGCTCCGTTGTTTTCGGGGTTCTTTGCCTGTAAGTTCTTCTGACTGCTCTCTTCTGCTTTTCTAATGGACCCAGCTTTTCTCCTGTCGTTCATGACTCTGTGACCGCACGTTCGCCTCTGATTGCCGGGTGATGAATAGTAACCCGGTCATTGGTCGGGGATTCTCGTGTAGGAAGTTGGTGGTCCAAAATGGGGTGCTGACAGCTTGCCCCTCTTTGGTTGCATGCTCAGTTAGAGGATGTAGCCAAAGACTATAATGAGCACCCCCCTTTTGAGCCCGGCGACAGCTCTGATACCGTTCCTCCCCCATGGCTGCTCGCACCTTACTTGGACATGTCGGGATATTGCGCTGGAGATTAAGATCGGGGTGGACCCGAAAGAAACCGGGATAGACCTGAACAGAAATTTAAAGTCGGGATGGACCCGAGGGGCCAGGATAGACCTGAACAGAAATTTAAAGCCGGGATGGACCCGAGGGGTCAGGATAGACCTGAACAGAAATTTAAAAGCCGGGATGGACTCAAGGGGCCAGGATAGACCTGAACATGAAATTAAAAGCCGGGATGGACCCGAGGGGCCAGGATAGACTTGAACGTGAAATTAAAAGCCGGGATGGACCCGAGGGGCCAGGATAGACCTGAGCAGGAAATTAAAAGCCGGGATGGACCCGAGGGGCCAGGATAGACCTGACCAGAAATTTAAAAGCCGGGATGGACCCGAGGGGCCAGGATAGACCTGAACAGAAATTTAAAAGCCGGGATGGACCCGAGGGGCCAGGATAGACCTGAACAAAAATTTAAAAGCCGGGATGGACCCGAGGGGCCAGGATAGACCTGAAGAGAAATTTAAAGCCTGGATGGACCCGAGGGGCCAGGATAGACCTGAACAGAAATTTAAAAGCCGGGATGGACCCGAGGGGCCAGGATAGGCCTGAACAAGGAATTTAAAGCCGAGATGGACCCGAGGGGCCAGGATAGACCTGAACGTGAAATTAAAAGCCGGGATGGACCTGAGGGGCCAGGATAGACCTGAACAGAAATTTAAAAGCCGGGATGGACTCGAGGGGCCAGGATAGACCTGAACAGAAATTTAAAAGCCGGGATGGACCCGAGGGGCCAGGATAGACCTGAACAGAAATTTAAAAGCCGGGATGGACTCGAGGGGCCAGGATAGACCTGAACAGAAATTTAAAAGCCGGGATGGACCCGAGGGGGCAGGATAGACCTGAACAGAAATTTAAAAGCCAGGATGGACCCGAGGGGCCAGGATAGACCTGAACAGAAATTTATAAGCCGGGATGGACACGAGGGGCCAGGATAGACCTGAACAGAAATTTAAAAGCCGGGATGGACCCGAGGGGCCAGGATAGACCTGAACATAAATTTAAAAGCCGGGATGGACCCGAGGGGCCAGGATAGACCTGAACGGGCCAGGATAGACCTGAACAGAAATTTAAAGCCGGGATGGACCCGAGGGGCCAGGATAGACCTGAACAGAAATTTAAAGCCGGGATGGACCCGAGGGGCCAGGATAGACCTGAACAGAAATTTAAAGCCGGGATGGACCCGAGGGGCCAGGATAGACCTGAACAGAAATTTAAAAGCCGGGATGGACCCGAGGGGCCAGGATAGACCTGAACAGAAATTTAAAAGCCGGGATGGACCCGAGGGGCCAGGATAGGCCTGAACAAGGAATTTAAGGCCGAGATGGACCTGAAGGAGCCAGGATGGACCTGAACAAGGAATTTAAAATCGGGATGGACCCGATGGTGCCAGGATAGACCTGAACGAGGAATTTAAAGCCAGGATGGACCTGAAGAAGCCAGGATAGACCTGAATGTGGCCGGGATGGACTCGAATGTAGAAATTTAAAACCGGGATGGACCCGAACAAGAATTTAAAACCGGGATGGACCCGAAAACTAGTTTGGGAATTGCGCAAAGCGCCGCGTGGCGTGGTTCACTTGGCCTTGGGCCTGGATTGCATTATGTGCGACGACTGATAATGATCTCCCATCGCTTGCCCTTCTTTGGACGTCGGTGGTTTGGTAGCATGGAGCATCCCTTGACGGTTTCCGACGTATCGATAGCACGACCCGTCGTGTGAGGCAGATATGAGTCTGTCAGGGAGATGATGCCCCTTGGGGTTCCATGCGCATCGCGATGAAGTTGCTTCGTCGGTGCTCTGCCCCTGGGGTGGCGATCTGTTTGATCTGCCGGAAGCCGGCTTTGTTGCTAGGGCGATTGCTTGTTGCTCTGCCAGGTGCCGGCTTTATCGCAGGGGCGATTGTAGTTTGCTGGGGATGCCCCGGTCGTGCGATGAGGGACACTCGAGCTTTGGGGTAGAGCGCCTACGTATCCCGAGGGGTCGGAAATCAGAGTCCGCCGTAGTTCTTGTATTTATTGTACCTGTGATCCTGACATCATTAGTAAGTCATGAGATTACTAGCGATTTGTAAGCACAGGTAAAAGGAAGTGTTTGCGACGCATGCTCTTCAGTTTCGGGTCGCCTGGGCGACCCGTGGAGAGCTTTTGCTTTGGTGATGCGAATGGGGGTCCCGCTTTCAGAGGCCCTGATGCGAGGCCTCCGGGGCTCCTGTTGGCCTTACATGGGCATATCGAGACGTTCTCAAAGATGCCCAAGCGGCTCTATCGGTTGTTCGACGAGCCCGTGAACTTAGGACCCTTCTCATCAAGGTGCCGTAGGGCGGCTGCATTTGTAACCCGCACGAGGAATTTTTGTTCAAATTTGGTCAGACCTCGGTCTAGCCATTTTCATAGTGTTATGACTAAACTCCCGGAAAGAAGTGTCTAGGATTTTGGCTTTGTGGTAGCCGATTGAAGGGTGGCTGTGACCCGTTTTGGAGTTGTACGATGACAAAGAGAAAAGAGAAAGCTTGGGGAGCACGTTGCCCAAGGCTGAAAGGATACACGGGTTCACGCCTGCCGTGAGATGTACCCCCCCTCTTCTTTCGACTTCTTGTCCTGTAGGCTATTGCGAAGTGCTCAGGTGGGGTGCCTGCTTGTGCATCGTGCTTGAGGATGAAACTGCCTAGGACGGTTGAGCTGCGTTGGGGAGCCGATCGGGGATCGTGTCGGAGTAGACAACCTGGCAATTTCCCTTGGGGATCCCTGGTCCGCGCAGTGTGCGAGAGCCTAGGGTGACTGCTTTGTTTATCTCTCATTTTACTCTCCTTTTGCTACGGTCACCCGCCTCGGGGCCGTACCTCTCAACCTAAAGGGGACAAACTCTCCTTTTGCCACGACCGCCCGTCTGGGGATTTTCAGTCGTGCCTCTCTTTTGCCCTAGCTTTTGCCTAGGTCACCCCGAGGGGTTTCCGACCTAGCGGGCCTGATTCTTTTGCCTCTCGAGTTTGCAAGGGTGGAGAGTTCGAATGATTCGACCTCCGAGTGCGTTACGTTCTGTCTCCGTCGAGGAGTTGCGTCTGCTGCTCCCCCTTTTTGTCGAGGTTTGTTGATTTCTTCTTTGAATTGGCGGTGCCGGAGTTTTATATCTCGGCGGTGCCTTGTTTTGTTCATTGGCGGGTTTTTCCCGCATCTTTTCTCTCTCTCTTCATTAGCGGGTTTTTCCCGCTTCTTTTCGCTCTGTTTTTTTCTTGCAGCTGGGGTCTGTATTGTGCCCCTTGTATTTGTTTGAAACTTCTCGACTTTGCATAATTGAGGCTGCTTTTGTTTGCTTCGCCCCATGGAGACTTGATGTACTTTGTTGTCCTAGCCCAATTTTGTGAGGGCTGATTTTCTCAGAAGTCTGATGCTTGTGCACTCAAAAGCCGAACTTCGCGTCTTTTGTCATTGTAAACTTTACAAGTCATTTCCCCTATTGTCTAAAACGAAAACAAAATTGCCCCAGGAGTGTGGGTGACCAAGGTTGCCTCCGCGTGAATGTTGGACGGGGATGCCCCGGTCTTTGTGATCTGTGCCGGGCGCCTTGTGCGATCGCCGCTCCCGATCGTGCATTGTTGCTCCCGTGGAGGGTGCCTTTTGGGGGATAGGCGCTCTTGAAGCCGAATGTGTCCTTTCTCGGGACTTGTCGTTGCATGTTGTCGGTGATGGGTGTGCAGTGGGGAAGGCCCAATTTGCCCCGGGGTGTCGCTCGATCTCGGTGGAGACGCACGCGTCGAGGTTGAATAGTTTGTTCGATTGTCTCTGTCTTCGGCTTCGTGGGGGGTACATATTCGTCGGAAACCTCCCTCGTCGAAGTATGAGGAAAGGGTCCGAGAGGAATTCTCAGGGAGATGTGAGCCCGTGTATCGTTCTTTGCCTGTGACCGGCGTGTCCCTGTGAGAGATAACAAAGAAGATGATGCATTAGGTGATTGTTCGGTGGAATGTACGATAAGAAATGTAAAGTGATCCCATGGGAAGTCCCATCGTCCAGCGTGCGACCCATGGGGTGCCGCGCGAGAGGGACACTCAATTCCAAGAGTTTAGTCATCACCACTCTGGAGTGGGCAGACCGTGACTGGGGGCCACATAAGTGTACTTTCCCCGATTACGGGTTGGAATGCGCAGCCGTCCTAGGGAAGGCTCGAGGAGCTGGGTCTCATGAGGACAGGCGAGTCGAATAGGTCCGACAGAACCAATAGAGCATCTCTGGGATGGTCCTAGTGCCACTTGAAGGGTTTGTTCATGCCTGGAGCCCATTCGTGAATAAATGTAAAAGAGAGTTTAGGGAAGAGCGCATGTTGCCCCAGTGACTGGTTGATGGCCACAGTGGAGGGTGGGCAGGGATCATTCTCCGGTCGGAGATGTGACCGTGCTAGTGACTTTCGCGGCGGGTGGGCAGGGCCATGCTCTGTTCGTCGGAGCTGTTGCTTGTGATCTTTTGCGGTTGAAGGATTAGACTTGCTCCTCGGAGTATCGCTTGGATGAATTTGAATCCAAGTCGATTTTGGATTTTAGTTGAGCCTAAAAGCAGTAAACGTGAGGTGTCAAAACCTGAAAGCAGTAAATGCGGAGCCGGAGCCCAAAAGCAGTAAATACTGAGCCGAGGCTCGAAAGCAGTGAATGTAGGACCGAGGCCGAAAGCAGTAAATGTAGGACCAGGGCCCCATGCGGGGCCGAAGCCCAAAAGTGGGGCCAGAGCCCGATGCAGGGCCGAAACCCAAAAGTAAATGCAGGGCCGGAGGCCGATGTGAGGTCGAAGCCTAATGTAGTAAATACGGGGCCGGAGCCCGATGCGAGGCCAAAGCCCGATGAAATAAATGCGGGGCCGGAGCCCGATGTGGGGTCGAAGCCCGATGAAATAAATGCGGGGTCGGAGCCCGATGCGGGGCTGAAGCCCTATGCAATAAATGCGGGGCCGAAGCCCGATGTGGGGTCGAAGCCCAATGTAGTAAATACGGGGCCGGAGCCCGATGCAGGGCTGAAGCCCGATGCGGGGCCAAATCCCGATGCAATAAATGCGGGGTTGATAGGAAAGTGCAAGAAATGTGAAAGCAAAGGTCAATGCTGAGGAATAGCGCAAGGCGCTGCAATGCGGTGACGCTGATTTGCTTGTGGTCTTGCTTTGTGGAGCAGGGATGGGGACTTAGTGTTGAAATCCCAAGGAGCTGGATGGATGGGAGATGTTTGTTGTCTCAATTGTGGTCGATCAGTATTTAGGCTGTCTCATTGTGTAGAATTTTCCTACAATTGGAAAAGAAAACAATGAAGGAGCAAACTATATTCGCGATTTCAACGTAAGGGCGTAGGGGATTGAACTAGCCTGGTAGGCGTCGTGCGAGCACACTGAGAGCCATGCACAAGGTGTGTCGAGGATGCGTGCATGGGCAAGGTAAGGGTGTGCTCGCACGACGCGGAAATGGCACGCTCAGTTGTGCTGATGGAAGCACCTGTAGCATAGAGGGACGTGTGCTCCGCCATGCAATGACATAATCGATTGCGCGGGATTAATGGGGAGTTAGTGTTGCTTGGATGGTTGGCCCTTGAGCTACTGATCATCTCGCCGTGGAGGAAGGGTGAGGACCACGAGAGGTCCACCTGCAAAGACTGTCACAACTTTGTCTACCGTGGGGTAGTGTTAAACGTAGTGTAAAACAGTAAATGGATAGGATGCATGCATGGCGTGAGTTTTCAAAGGCTAATGTTGTCGTTCACATTGACTCGAAAGGTTCAAAGTACAATGCAAATTTTGTAAAATAGAGCCCTAAGCTGATTTGCCACCACACTCGGGGTTTGAGCGAGCGCGGCCTCGGAAAGCACCGGTTCTAGGCGAGGGCCTTGCGGAGATATCTATCCTAGAGTGCATGTGTGGGCCTCCTCGAGCCCTCTTCCTAGACCTCTCCAAGGCGGCGTTCGCTCAAGCGAGCTCCTGACCGCATCTCTGCATCTTGGCACGGGTTTGGGAGAGCTCTCTCTAAGGTGGTTGGCCGGCGAGTTCTTCGTCTCTCAGCGACCTCTCGGTGATCGAACCTAGTGTTGATGAGGTCGATCATGTTGTCTCGGAATATACACCATTCGCGTTCTGTGGCGGGTCGGTGAGGTCCTTGTGTGTTGGCGGACTCTGTCGAGGCGCAGGCAGGAGGCCGAGCAAGGCGTCCCTTACCAAGACGACAGGAAAATCCATTTAGGACTCGTCAACATGAATGACATCCTAATTTTTGAAAACTGCATGATGCATGTGTGCGAAGAGAGTAAATGCCCATGGCTTAATAGAAATTACATTTACATCGCTCTTGAAATGGAAAAGACTCAATTGGCTCGCAGGCCGACTCGATGGACCATTGTCGGAGTCGGGTTGAAGGGTTGCATGGAGGCATAGCACGATGCATGGTTCGGTGCTACAGGGACCGTGCTATCTATGGATGGGGGCTCCCGACTCAAGGGTGTGAATTCCTTGAAATCGAGCGAGGATCTTTGGGGGCCGGTTCGGTGGCATAGCCGACTCGATCCGTTCCCTTACTCGGAACCTCTGACTAACCTAGCTTCCTATTTTGGTGCCGTGGGATTTCGGACAAGGTACCTAGAAACCCGCTAGAATGATGCGATGCAAGTGCGTAAAATAAATGTGCGCGAAATAAATGTGCTTAAAATAAATGTACGGAAAGCGATAAATAAACATGCAAGCAAGCAAACGGAATTGAGCCCGAACCCACTAAGTATGTCCCCAGTGGAGTCACCAAGCTGTGTGCACCTGAATTTCATCTCGTCGGGGCACGCATGCGCGAAGCCTACGCGACGCGGCTTGGGAGTGTCCACCTTCCCGAGGACGCGCGACGGACACGCGTGAAAAGGAGTCGCCACTTACTGTTTACGACCCGTAGGTCGAAGGCCGTTGAGTCGCCCGGGTCTACGGGTACGGGGTACACCTAAATGCTAAGATAATGGTCATGCGGAACCGAAAATTCCGAATTCGTGGGTTCTATTACGTGCGGGCGTATATCCCGCACGCCCTTTCGGTACATTAGTTTGCTGGGCTTGCCGTTTTGTTTATTTACCTCGTGATTTAGGGTTGCACTTGACTCGCCCGTTTTGACACCGTAAAGTCGATGAATTGATTAAGTTGGGCCAAGAATCCGAAAGATGAGTAGGCTTGTGCGTCGAGGAATCGGTTCACTATCTTAGCGTTACAATTCATCGAACCGTGATGGTCGATTCCCTGCGCGAACCGAAACCGCGAGTATTCGAGCTTACTCATCTCTTGGTAACAACAGACCGACTTGACCGGTTCGACACTCGGACCTCTCGCTCGCCGATCGGGGATCCTTACAAATGAATGAGTGAGTGTACAGATAAATCCTCACAATGTTCTCTCGAATAATTACGAAGTGTAACTGAATAAGTAAATGGATCCCGATCGGTTTGCATTGGGCCAATATTCCGCTCCGGCTCACCGTGTATTTTGAATGACCGACAAACAAATTAAGGCAACGCGGGCTCAAAGAGCCGGGGGTCGGGTCCAATCGAGTCGACGGTTTGCGGGAGAACCGATTAGTTCCCACTGCAACCGTTGGACCGATTGAGCTCCCGGGTGATATCTAAACACGTTTCACGCATCCGATCCAAATTGCCTTCCACAAGGCTAGATCCCATTCCGCACTCGGGTTGCACGCGCTCAGTGAATTAGGAGGCGTTGGACCTCGTGTTCGGTGATTTGGGGCGTTGGACCCCGTGCAACATGTAACCTATGGGCTCGAACCCGAATCGCAACAAATCAGTAATAGACAATGGAACACAGAAGAAAACTGATAAAACCGATGAAAGACAGATAACAACTGACAAATATAGGTGAATACAGACAAGTTGTGTGTTAAGTCGAATGTACGTGATTTAATCAGCTATTAGCCGGGGTTGATTAACAAACAATGTGTCTAGCCTAGGCAAACATAGATGGTGGGCTAGAATATGGTTCTAAGCCGATTACATGAGTGAATTTGTTTTAGAGCTCTTATTCGGTTAAGTGTCACTATGGTTTCACTGAATTAACCAAACTTGTGTTTTGACTCTAGATTGGAATCTACCATTCCGCCTAGCCATTATCTAATGTTTGATTAGGTCAAATGAATGATTATCCGGTATTATCTGTTTTGCAATAGAAATAAAAACGTTCACCACCGAATCTACGATAGGAAGATAGAAACACCGAAAGTGAACGGAATGGGCCGTACGAATGAAACTCGCACCCGAACGGGTTGCCCTTTTTCGTCCATAGATCGAGGTGTTTCGATCTCCCTAACGCCTAGAATGTCGGCGAATCACAAAATGATGGCCATGCCCTTTGAACAGTAAAACGTGTAGGGCGTGTATGTGGAAGTTGGGATCGCATGACACGAAGAGGTCCAAAGAGGACTCGCGCACTTAGACATGAGCCTCCTCAAATCGGGCCTTGACTCGAGTCATAGCGCACGAGTGCTCCCTAGACACTAATTCTATTCGTGTTATGCGTCTCGATGTTTTGAAATTGTGAATTTTAAAAGGGCACTCTCACCGTTTAGTGATTCGTCGACGCGTTTACGAGTTTATTTTCGATTTATCCAATTACTTAGGCCGAGTGGGTCATTTAGCCGAATGGTACGTCCCGTTTCTCGTTTGTGAAGTAGTTTAATGAATGAGACCGCGAACCTCAATTGTTATGGATCAATGAAATGGTTGTTCGATATTAACGTACCTAACATACAAATTAACATGAAACCAACAGTTAAATGAAAATTGTGATTACAATCAATTCCAAGAATCGGTTTTGACCGTTTCTTGCATGCATAAAACATCAAACACGATGACAACGTACATTTTTTACATAGTCGGTGCCGCCATGATCTTAGGAACGCAATTAAACATACAAACAAGCACAAACACGATATTTAGAGGAATCGATAAAATGGCACCGACTCATGGGAAGCGAAAAATGTAAAAACTCGGGAAACGACTTGAGTCGGGGAAAGGAGGCCATCCATGGCCCGAGGAAGCCAAGAGGGGCTCTCGGACACCTCCCTTGGGGTGAGGCCGAGAGGCTCCTTTGGCTTGCTCGAGACAACGATGTCTCCTCGCCTCCGATTCAAGCTATTTCCCGACATGCTAGCACTATATACGATGAAGACATGCATAATATGATGTACAAACACATAAAAACATAAACTTGCATGCGAATCGGTCATGGACAGCCTTATCGCCCCACAAACGCAACGAAAACGTAAAAGTCCTATCTTCTCTGAGTTGGGAATGATTATACCTAGCCCCGGGATGCGGGAAAAGTCGAGGAAAGCCGGAAAAAGGGCTTGGGAAGTCGGTTCTACCCCCTGGAATGAACAGACCCGAATCAGTGAAGTCGGGTCGGCGGCAGACCCGACTGGCAGTCCGGCTTGTCGGGGCTGTACCGGTTGATCGGGGTGGAATTTTCATGCGGGGCCAGTTGCATTGGATTCCCAAGAGACCAAGGATCGCGTCTGCGGTGATTTCGGGAGGAGAGTACGCGTAGATTTTCTGGAAATCAAAAACAAAATCGGGTCAGTAAAAAAAAGACAGACCCAGTCGGGTCAAAACAGACCCGACTGGTACCCGACAAAGGAATGGCTCCACAGGAGGCTCCCGGTGGTCCTTTGATGCAAGGTCGGTGGCATTGGATTCCTAACTGACTGAGGATCACGGTGATAGGTGGCTCGTAGCAAGATTCAACCCGAGCTGACCTGTACGTTCCTGTAAATTTCGGGTTAGAAAAGACGACCAGAGGAACAAACCCGACTGGCACCCCGATGAAGAAACGACTCTACGGGAGGCTCCCGATGGTCTTTTGGTGCAAGATCGGTGGCATTGGACTCCTAACTGACTGAGGATCATGCCTGCGGTAGTTTCATGAGGATTGGACATGTAGATTTTCTGGAAATAAAAAACAAAGTCGGGTTAGCTAGCAGAAAACAGAACCGACTGGGCGGAACTGACCCGACTGGGCAGGTCGGAAAGAAATGGCTGTCCCGGAGGCTCCCGGTGGTATTTTGGTGCAAGATCGGTGGCATTGGATTCCTAAATGACTGAGGATCACGGTGATAGGTGGCTTGTAGCGAGGTTCAACCTGAGTTGACCTGTATGTTCCTGCAAAGTTCGGGTCAGAAAGGAAAACCAGCGGAACAGACCCGATTGGGCTGTTTGGGTTGAAACGGCTGCAAAGGGGGCTCCGGGTGTTGCATCAAGCTGGCTCGAATTCCTCCGACTCCTAAGGGACTGCTCTTGGTGTTCGTGACCAGCTTATGGCGTGCGCACGACTGATTTCAACTGGAAATGCAAAGAGAAACCGATAAAAAAAAACTGTGGAAACCCGGTAAAGGAAAAAGTGAAAAAGGGCGGTCTTGCGCGGTTGAGCGGCTCTCGGCACGTGACCAACTCGTCACGGGGGAGAGTGAGGGTCATGAGGAACCCTTAGAAAGTGATGGCACGACTCGCCATAGTCGTGGGAAGGAATGGCGTCGAAGAAGCCCGGGAAGCCGTGAAACCGTCTAGGGAACTCGGTTCTGGACAGAGCTAGTTCGGCAAGCTGGAAGCTTCAAATCGCAAAACTAACACCGGAAATGGACTCGGGAGGTCGAATACATGTGGGATATAAAGTTTGGTTGAGCTTGCTTAAGTCGAGAAGGAAGAACTCGCTTAGAAACCGGGAAAACGCCCTTGGGGCCCGAATCTGGACAGAGCTGGAACGAAGTGTTGGGAGCTTCAAATGAAAAATCTAAGGTCGGAAATGGACTTAGGAGGTCGAAAACATGTGGGATATGAAGTTTGGTCAAGTTTGGATCGGGTTGGATGGCGGTCGCCGGAAAACGGTTGAGTTTTCCGGCATTTTCGGCCTTGGACGGGCTGAGGGAAAGCTGGACGACTTCTAGAAAGTGCTGAAGTTTGAGAGGGCTTGGAGAGGGTTTCTTGGAGTGAGAAAGCTAGAGAGATGATGGAAGTTGAGTTGTGATTAAGTTAATGACCCAAGAGGCTTATATAGGAAGGCTAATGATGCAAAATTAGTGGAATTAAGTGCAATTAGAGGGGTGCTTAAGGGGGTTCCGAATTTTGGAAATGGATTAGGGTGGGGAAATTGTCATGTTGAGTGTAGGGGAAGTAAGGGAAAAGTGGATGGGAGGTGATGGGAAGTGATGGATGGGAGATAGGTGTAAGAAGGTGTAATAGATATTTGAATTTGTGTGGTGGAGGGAGCTTCTTGAGTTTGAGCCACCGAATTTTGGGATTGAGCCGTGGCTTAGGGATTGAGCCGTGGCTTGGGGTTGAGCCGCGGCTTGGAGGCTTGGCTTGGCTGAGCTGTGGGCCCCATTCGACTAAGAGAAAAGCCGGGAAAAGCTCGAGACTTGATTGAACGCGCATCCGATCTCCGATGTCCGATTAATTTATGGATTTGGAAAACTTGAACGAAGAGGATTTGAATGAGCCTAATATCGCCATACGTCGTATGAACGAATGTTCGGGGGACTCGGCTCCTCGAGAGCCGGTTTTGCCCTGTTCGGACGTTCGGAGTGGAGTTGAATGCCCCCGGTCCCCGATTGCTCTTTGTGTATCTTAATATTCGTCTTGGCGACCCTTTTGCCTCGTGGGAGATCGTTGGCTCGTTGTCCCCGTGCGAAGACCATTGGCCCGGGAAGACCTAGGGACTTGCGACCGGGGTTTTCCCAGTGTTCCCCGAATGTCTTTGTGCGTTCGGGGATCGCTGCGATCTCTGTTTGTCACGATCGTGCCTCGAAAGCTCGCCGGGAGGCGTTTGTGACCACTGAAACGTCCCTCGTGAGACCAAGTCGAGTTCCGAATAGCTATCTGAAGCTTGTTCTTCGACCTCGATGGTCCCTAGGTGCCTGTAGGCCCGTTTTGGGGTGCCGTTTACTTGTCAGTGGAGTGGGTCTCGGGAGCCTTGTTAGAAAATGCGTCCGTGAAGGATCGGGGTGTCCCGGCTTAAGTATGATGTCTCCGGAGTGCATTTGAAAGTGTCATTGGTCATTTTGGCACTGAGGGGGATTTTTAGAGTCCCACATTGGGCACCTTTCGGTGCTTCAGTGATTCGGTGATGAATAGTGCCACAGTGCCGGCTCCGTTTTTTCGGGGTTCTTTGCCTGTAAGTTCTTCTGACTGCTCTCTTCTGCTTTTCTAATGGACCCAGCTTTTCTCCTGTCGTTCATGACTCTGTGACCGCACGTTCGCCTCTGATTGCCGGGTGATGAATAGTAACCCGGTCTTTGGTCGGGGATTCTCGTGTAGGAAGCCGATGGTCCAAAATGGGGTGCTGACAGGGTTCACTGGAATTGACGCACCTCTTACCCCGTTCGTCATAGATGTCCCTGCTCGAGAACCATACTCGGACGACAAGGTCCCCTGGACCTATGAGGGGAGCGTCGGAAGCCTCGAGCAACAACTTGGCGTTATGGGCATAACTCGCTCGGGACGGGTATATGAGAACTCGGCAGTCACGGACAAGGGAAAGGCACCCGCCGCGGAAACAGAGGTGATACCCGGAGTCCCGTGTGCTCCGCCCAAGAGGGTGACCGAGGAAGAAGCCGAAGCCTTTATGAAAATCATCAAGGCTAGTGAGTACAAGGTAGCGGAACTGATGGCCAAATCTCCGGCCCACATATCGTTGCTGGCCCTCCTCCTCAGCTCGGAACCACACAGGGAAGCCCTCCTGCGGGTCCTAACAGCTGCACAAGTACCCAAGGGGACGTCTTTGGACCGAATGAAGGAAACCATCAACTCCATTTTCTCCAATACCATCTCGTTTTCAGACGACGAGCTCCCCTCTAAAGGATGCGTGCACTCCCGGGCATTGCATATTGTCTGCAAGTGCAACAACCACATCGTCGGTCGGGTCATGATCGACAACGGCTCCGCACTCAACGTATGCCCGGTGACTACGTTGAAGCAGATGAACATAGATCTCAACCGCGTTCGCCCGAGTAAGACAGCGGTCCGAGCCTTCGATGGCTCGCGGAGGGAGGTGAACGGGGAGATCGACCTCCTCATAGATGTCGGCCCGTGCTCTTTTAGCGTCACATTCCAAGTGCTGGATATCCCGAATGCCTTCAGCCTACTACTCGGGAAACCTTGGATCCACTCGGCCGACGCCATTCCCTCCTCTCTACATCAGAAGCTAAAATTCATCGTTGAGGAGAGGATCATCACGGTCAAAGGAGATGAAGATTACGCCATCTATAAAGAGACGGCGGTCCCTTACATCAGCGTCGGAAACGATGAAAACCTGCCCTTCCACTCCTTCGAGACCATCTCTGTCATTCGGGATTACGGAGAGGTCGGACCGTCCCGCGCCGACCGCATGATAGGGAAAGTCCTTTTGCGCCACAATTACATCCCCGGCACCGGCCTTGGGGCCCGCGGGCAAGGAATCAGCCGCCCCATCGAAGTTGAAGAGTATAAGCATAGGAGAGGACTCGGCTTTCGCCCCTCCTGCCATGAAATTATTGAGGCCTGCCGGGGCAACCATCTCCATCGCCTCGCTACGCACTATGGAAGACTCAACAGGGGCTTGCAAGTTCCCCCACTTTCTCACTTCTTCCCCCGACCTCCACTCATCATCGGGAGCACCCTTGACGGCCCTTCCTCGGACCCCGACAACACGCCTGACGCTTCGCCAACCGTGTACGCCGTCACCGAGGAGATTCCTTCAAGGGTTCACATCCGCCAGACGCAGGAAAATGAGGAGCACAACAATTGGACCTCAGTCTCGCGCTATTCAGCTGTGATCGCCGATGTGTAAGATTTATCTATGTAAAAGATGTTTCCCGCGTGTTGGCGCGACCATAGGCCGCACGACGGAAGAGGGATTTCTGTTATGGTTTCACGATCCATACTATCATTGAATTTCCTACATGCACTTTTTGAATTCTTGCGTGTTCTATTTCTTTCCCTGCTTTCTTGTTTACAGCGTTCTAATTGTTCTAAGTCGATCCTTTCAATTTTCCAGGCTCCACTCGAATCCAAATCATCTACACGTCGATTCGAACCCATCCGAAGAGTGTCTCGGAGAGCCCCGACCCGTATACTTCGAGGAAGGGTTCGACGAAGACAGTCAAGTGCCTGAGATTGAAGAGAGTTTGCACCGCCTCGAGGATCGCCAGTTCACCTCAGTCGAGCCAATGGAAGAGATTCATGTGGGCACCGAAAACGAGCCCCGCACCTTAAAGATTGGCTCGGGTCTCAACCCAACGCAACGAGCCCGAATGATCGACTTCCTAACAAGATACCAAGAAGTCTTTGCCTGGTCTTACGCCGACATGCCGGGTCTAGACCCGTCGATAGTGAAGCACTTCCTCCCGCTAGACACTGAGAAGTTCCCGCCCAAACGGCAGCAATTACGACTGCAACGGGCAAGCCTCCTCCTTCGCATCAAAGAGGAGGTTGTCAAGCAGATCAATGCAAGCTTTCTCAAAGTTTGTAACTATTCCGAATGGGTGGCAAATATTGTGCCGGTAGAAAAGAAAGATGGAAGGGTTCGAGTCTGCGTCGACTACCGAGACCTCAACAAGGCTAGCCCCAAAGACAATTTTCCCTTGCCCCACATCGACATACTAGTTGACAACACGGCGCGCCATGCCCAATTTTCTTTCATGGACGGCTTCTCCGGATACAACCAAATTCGGATGGCCGAGGAAGACAAGATCAAGACGACATTCATTACAATGTGGGGAACCTTTTGTTACCGCGTCATGCCTTTTGGCCTCAAGAATGCCGGGGCAACTTATCAGAGGGCTATGGTTACATTGTTCCACGATATGATGCACAAAGAAGTCGAGGTCTATGTCGACGACATGATTGCCAAGTCCAAGGAAGGAGAAGATCACCTCGTTAATTTGAAGCGTCTTTTCGACCGCTTAAAAGAGTACAAACTTCGGCTTAATCCGGCAAAATGCACTTTCGGCGCTCGATCGGGAAAACTACTAGGATTCGTGGTCAGCGAGCGCGGTATCGAGGTAGATCCGGATAAAGTCAAGGCAATCAAAGAACTCCCTCCACCGTCATCGGTCCGTGAAGTACGAGGTTTTCTAGGGCAATTGAATTACATCGCGCGATTCATTGCAAACCTGACCAACAAATGCCAACCACTATTTCGCTTGCTCCGCAAGAACGCGGCGATCAAATGGAACGAAGAATGTCAAAAGGCCTTCGACACCATCAAGGCATATCTAGTTCAACCGCTGGTATTGGTTCCGCCTACACCAGGCCGCCCCCTCATACTTTACCTAACTGTGCGCCGACAATCATTAGGATGCATGTTAGGGCAGGAGGAGGAGTCCACACGCACGGAGCACGCGATCTATTATCTGAGCAAAAAGTTCACCGACGGAGAGTCTAATTATTCGGAAATCGAGAAGATGTGTTGTGTATTGGTGTGGGTCATGCAGAGGCTCCGACAATACACGCTTTATCACACGATCCGCTTGCTGTCAAAGGTGGATCCCCTGAAGTATTTACTCGACAGCCCTTCCTCCATGCGGAACATTGCCAAATGGCATTGTCAATTGACGGAATATGACATCGAATACGTGTCCCGCACCTCGGTTAAGGGGCAGGCGATCGCGGATCATTTGGCAGAATTCCCAATTGAAGACAACACGCCGATCGACCCCAACTTCCCGGATGAGGGGATTCTTCAAGTAGATGATGAGGGGGAGAAACCGGAATGGAAGATGTATTTTGATGGCGCCGTCAACTCCACAGGGTCCGGCATTGGCGCAGTGCTAATATCCCCGGACGGACGCTATTACCCGGTAGCAGCAAAGATCGACTTCCTGTGCACCAATAATGTGGCCGAATACGAGGCATGTATTCTCAGCCTACAAGCGGCGATTGATTTCAAGGTAAAAGAGCTAGAAGTGTTCGGCGACTCTATGCTCACAATCTTCCAAACATTGGGGCAGTGGAAGACAAAAGATGCGAAGTTAGTGCCATACCACGAGTACCTCGAGAGGTTAACCGAGAACTTTGAAGACATCTCGTTCACCTACACCCCGCGCATGAATAATCAGTTCGCAGATGCACTCACAACGCTTGCCTCCATGGTGAGCATCACAAAGGAAAACCTTATCGAGCCCCTCGAGATTGAGATAACCAAAGGACCGGCACACTGCAACGTGATCGAAGCGTCTGAGGCAAAGCCGTGGTACGAAGACATCAAGAACTTTCTAAGAACCGGCCAATGCCCTCCATTCGCCGATCGCCGCGACTGAAAGACGCTCAGACGCCTCGCGATACAGTATTTTCTGAGCGGCGAGATACTTTACCGCCGTTCCTTTGACTCCACGCTCCTTTGGTGCATCGATGAACATGAGTCGCGACGTCTTATGGAGGAAGTGCACGGGGGAAACTGTGGACCCCATATGAACGGTCTCATGCTCGCTAAGAAGATTATGCGCCTAGGCTATTATTGGTCCACCATGGAGACTGATTGTGTGAAGCATGTCAGACATTGCCACCGATGTCAAGTTTACGCCGATCAGATCAAAGCGCTGCCCAACGAACTACGCCCCATGACGGCGCCATGGCCCTTCTCTATGTGGGGAATGGATGTGATTGGCCCGATCAACCCCAAAGCGTCTAACGGACATATGTTTATCCTGGTGGCAATTGATTATTTCACCAAATGGACCGAGGCTATCACTCTAGCGTCGGTCACTGCAAAAGCCGTGGCCCGTTTTGTCAGACGCGATGTCATTGCCCGGTATGGAGTCCCAGCGACGATCATCACGGATAATGCCAAGAATTTGAACAACAAAGTCATCGACGAGCTTTGTGCCCAATTTAAGATTCAGCATCGCAACTCCACTCCATACCGTCCGCAAATGAATGGTGCAGTGGAAGCTGCAAACAAGAACATCAAGAAGATCATTGAAAAGATGACGGTGAATTACAAGGATTGGCACGAAATGCTTCCTTACGCTCTCTTGGCATACCGACCTTCAATCCGGACCTCTACGGGGGCAACTCCATATTCCTTGGTTTACGGCATGGAAGCAGTCCTCCCAATTGAGGTTGAAATCCCTTCCATGAGGATTCTTGCCGAAACCGAACTTGAAGAAGCATAATGGGTGAAACAGCGTTATGAACAGTTAAACTTCATTGATGAAAAGAGATTGAAAGCGCTGTGCCATGGACAGTGCTACCAGCAAAGAATGGCTTGGGCATTCAACGCGAGAGTCCGTCACCGCGAATTCAACCCCGGTGACCTCGTTTTGAGGAAAGTCCTACACGTCACGCCGGACTCTCGGGGAAAGTTCTCGTACAAATACAACGGACCCTTTGTTGTCAAGGAGACCTTCTCCGGGGGAGCCGTCATTTTAAGCGACATGGACGGGACTGAAAATGCGCTCCCGATCAACGCTGACGCCATCAAGAAGTATTATCCATGATCATCCACGTTCGTATCTCAGTTGTCGGACCTCGTATCCGTTTCTTTTATAGTACCTTTTTTTCATTTCTCTATGTGTACACAGACTCCCATCATTCTCTTCACCACGAAACCTTCTCGAGAGAAAAGAAGAATAACTCTCCCGCTAGGTCGAAAACCTCTCCGAGGCGGCCTAGGCAAAAGTTAGGGAACGAGGGGCGCGACTTAAAATCCCGCAAAGGGGAGTCGTGGCAAAAGGAGAGCATAAATCACTTCCTCACTAGGCTGAAAACCCGCAAAGGGCGGTCTAAGCAAAAGTTAGAGGAACCGAGAGGTGCGATTGGCCCTGAACACGGGTGATCGTAGCAAAAGGTGAGTGTTCACGTGAGAAAAATCAAATAAAATACCCCGCTAGGTCATCACGCATCTCGTGGCCTAGGCAAAAGTTAGGGGACAATGTCGGCTTGACCACGAAACAAAGGCAACACTTCTCCGTGAAGCTACACCGAGTAGTGGTTCGGCATCTTCAAACTCGAGCAAACTCTCTTCGGCTCTCCAGGCTTGAGACCCGTTTCGAAATGGGGTCGAGTCAATGTATCCTTCATTTGGAGGATCCCATAAGATCCCTCCTTTTACCTTTATGCACATATTCTACGGGCTACCCGTTCCAGAAAAAGCCATTCTCCGATAGGGACACGACCGCCCTCCAACGGTCACCAATAGCAAATCCCCGACACATCTTTACATAGATTCTTCTTACGCATCATAATCTCGTCGACTGAGTGCGACTGACGTCCTTTGTAGGTTTTCGTTTCTCCGCGCGCAGGTACGGTCGGGAACCCTGAGAGGCATCTTCTCCCCGACGGACGCGCGTGTGGCCCTTGTAGCAGGCCGCAATCCCGAGCCGAGTGAAGGAGCCAAAAGGGGGAAAACCACTCGACTCCCGCTCAAACCGCAACGAATGATGCCTCGCATGGCACAAGCATGACTTCGGTTCCGAGACGCACCATCCGCCTCTGCCGGCACCTCCGAGATGCCATCTGGCGTCGATGTCCACTTCTGCCTTCCCTACACTTTAGTAGTAATTTTACTGCTTTCCACGGGTTTCGGCCTAGTAACTTTACCGTTTTGCACGGGGTTCGGCCTAGTAATTTTACTGCTTTCCACGGGTTTCGGCCTAGTGATTTTACTGCTTTCCACGGGCTTCGGCCTAGTAACTTTACTGCTTTCCACGGGCTTCGGCCTAGTAACTTTACTGCTTTCCACGGGTTTCGGCCTAGTAACTTTACTGCTTTCCACGGGCTTCGGCTCAGTAATTTTACTGCTTTCCACGGGCTTCGGCCTAGTAACTTTACTGCTTTCCACGGGTTTCGACCTAGTAACTTTATTGCTTTCCACGGGCTTCGGCCTAGTAATTTTATTGCTTTCCACGGGCTTCGGCCTAGTAACTTTACTGCTTTCCACGGGCTTCGACCTAGTGATTTTATTGTTTTCCAAGGGCTTCGGCCTTGTAACTTTACTGCTTTCCATGGGTTTCGGCCTAATAATTTTACTGCTTTCCACGGGCTTCAGCCTAGTAACTTTACCGCTTTCCGCGGGCTTCGGCCTAGTAATTTTACCGCTTTCCACGGGCTTCGGCCTAGTAATTTTACTGCTTTCCGCGGGCTTCGGCCTAGTAACTTTACTGCTTTCCATGGGCTTCGGCCTAGTAATTTTACCGCTTTCCACGGGCTTCGGCCTAGTAACTTTACTGCTTTCCACGGGCTTCGGCCTAGTCATTTTACTACTTTCCACGGGCTTCGGCCTAGTAATTTTACTGCTTTCTACGGGCTTCGGCCTGGTGATTTACTGCTTCCTACGGGCTTTGGCCTAGTCATTTACTGCTTTCCACGGGCACAGAGTCGTGAATAACAAGAGAAAAGCAGGATGCACTAAAAAGGCAGAGAAAAGCCGTCAAAAGAGCAGACCAACAAGGAACCCCGAAAACAGCGGAGCCGGCATTGTGGCACTATTCGTCATCGAATCACTGAAACACCGAAAGGTGCCCAATATGGGACTCTAAAAATCCCTCTCAGTGCCAAAATGATCAACGACACGTCCAAGCGCGTTCCGGGGGCATCTCGCGTAAGCCGGGACCTCCCCGATCTCTCACGGACGCCTTTTCTGACAGGGCTCCCGGGGCCTGATCCACTGACAAGTAAACGGCCCCCCAAAAGGGGCCTACAGGCACCCAGGGACCACCGGGGTTGGGGAACAAGCTTCAGATGACCTTTCGGAACTCTACAGGGTCTCCCGAGGGACGTTTCAGTGGTCACAAATGCCTCCCGGTGAATCTTCGGGACACATCCACAGAAAACAGAGATCACAGCGATCCCCGAACGCCTCAAGACATTCGGGGAATACTGAGAAAGCCCCGGTGACAAGTCCCTAGGTCTTCCCGGGCCAACGGTCTTCAGTCGAGGACGACGAGCCAACGATCCCACACGAGGCAAAAGGTCACCGAAACGGACATTAAGATGCACAAGGGGCAATCGGGGATCGGAGACGCTCAACTCCACTCCGAATGTCCGAATAGGGCAAAACCGACTCTCGAGGCGCCGAGTCACCTGAACATTCGTCACACGACGTATGGCGATATTAGGCTCATTCAAATCCTCCTCGTTCAAGCATTCCAAATCTATAAATTAATCGGACATCGGAGATCGGACGCACGTTCAATCAAGTCTCGAACTTTTCTCGGCTTTTCTCTTATTCGAACGGGACCCACAGCTCAGCTAAGCCAAGCCACCAAGCCGCGGCTCAACCCCAAGCCACGGCTCAATCCCTCAAGCCGCGGCTCAGCCGCAATTAGCCACGGCTAATTCCCTCACCCGGCGACTCCAAGAGCTCCCCTCTTCCCTCCACCACCCATTTCAAATATCTTCTTACACACACTCACATCTTTCACCTCCCATCACCTCCCATCACTCTCCCTCTTGCTTCTCCTACACTCTAAGTGACCATTTCCCCTCCCTAATCCCTTCTCCAAAATTCGGCAGCCCCCTAAGCATGCCATAACCGCAATTAGTTTCACTTAATCACACCATTAGCCTAGCCTATAAGTTCCCATCCATCATTAACCTTAATCACTACTTCATTCTCCTTCTCTCTCAAACCAATCTCTCTCCAAAATCCTCTCAAGCTCCAGCCCACTCCCACACCTTCGTCCAGCCCGTGCCAAGGCCAAAACCGACCAAAATCGTCAGAAAACCACCCGGTATTCCGGTAACCACCCGACCCGACTTAAATCAAAAGTCACCAAACTCCCTAGCCTACATAGTTTCCACCCCCTAAGTCCATTTCCGGGCTTAGATTTTCCATTTGAAGCCCCCAACATCACGTTTTGGTCACACGAAGAATCGGGTCCCTAGACGTTACCGGGTGCACACCAAGCCCTCCACGCGTGCCATTTCGTTCCACGACTTTGTCGAGTCGTGCCATCACGTTCAAAGGGTTCCTCACAACTCTCACCTCCCCGGTGAAGAGTTGGTCACGATCCGAGGGTCGATCCACCATGCACAACCACCGTTCCACTTGTTTTTCCTTTACCGGGTTCTTTTTCCTTTATCGAGCTTTCACTCACTGTTTCGGGTTCATCTAGGGTTTGGCACGTTCTAGACTACCCGCGGACGTCTAGATCCGTCTCTTAGGAGTCCAACGAGCCCGATCCCGCATCGTGCCTTGGCCGGAGCAAGCGTGCCAACCCATTTTCCAGCAAGCTGCCGCGGCTGTCCCTCCTCTCGGGTAACTCACCCGTAGCCCTCGACCCGAGTCTTGCGACTCCCACGGCCGCTTCCCCGACTCTTTTCCTCTTGCAATGAGGCTAGGTAACATCCCTCTACAACTTAGAGAAGCTAGGATCCTCAATCTTAGCTTGTATGAAGTGTTTATATGGTTTAAATAATCGGGAAGCATGAAAGATGGCGTCTTTCTTTCGGATCTAAGTCCCATGCATGCCATACATCGTCGCACGTACATTTCTTTTATTATTCACGTCCATATGTCTTGTTAACATGCATGCATGACGCTAGAAGGGTCGGATCCGAGTGGAGGAGATCGGCATGGACTTGGGGAGGCCCTAGAGCCTCTCGGCGGAGCCTCATGAAGGAGGGCCGTGAGCCTCTTTGGTCTCCTAGGGTCCATGACCCTCTCCTCTTCACGGATTGGGCACCTCTATGTGCAGGAAGTCTCCAACCGCGGCTAAGACGTGATTAAACGAGGGGAATGGCTCGGCATCTAGAAAGGAGAGCCCTTGGAGGGTTCGGCCATGTCAAGGAACCCACGGCCACTCCCTTGCAATAGGGGCTGCGAGGCTCCTTGGCCTATCCGAAGCCTTAGGGCTCCCCTATCCTTGATGCCGTGCGATTCCCGTATATTATTCCTAAGTCTATCCTGAAATGAGCTAATATTGATGGTTGATTTCATGAATATGATGTTTGAATATCTCACGTGTTTATTCGTGTAAATCGGGGACATATTGATGATAATCTAACAAAATATATGTTATTCTCACGTGTATGTTATTTGCTGCATGCGAGGGGCGATTAGGAACGACGTGAAAGACCCACTGAAACTCGAATCCGGTCAAGGTGTATTCGGCCACTCACCCTGGGGTGGTGGCCGAATCATCCGTGACCTCATTGGACTCTCTGTTGGCCTCTCCTTTGTTCCGAAGTCGATCCTTGGAATTATTCATAATTACGCTTCCCTTTTATCGTTTGTCCACATGTTTATTACTTGTTAGGACATGTTAGATCCGGATATCACCCGTTAAAACCGTAATCGCAACATGGAACAATAAATATCGAAGAATCTCACAAACGGGATAGACGGGACGTATCATGCGGTTAATTAAATCATCTTGGACTAAATAATTGGATAAATTGATTACTAATTCGTAAACGCATCGATGGTCCACGGAACGGCGAGAATGCCCTTTTCCTCAAAAGATCACAATTTCAAAATACCGAGACACGTAACACGAATAGAATTGACGTCCGACGAGTACTCGCGCGCTATGACTCGAGTCCGGGCCCGATTTGAGGCGGCTCGAGTCAAGACATGCGAGTCCCCCTTGGACTTCTTCGTGTGACGTGATCCTCAACTTGCACATAAACACCACAATTTTATTATCCAAGGGCATAACCGTCATTCCGTGATTCACCGATACCCTAGGCGTTAGGGAGTTGGAAACACCTCGATCTACGAGCGGGAAAGGGCCACCCGTTCGGGTGCGAGTTTCATTCGCACGGCCCATTCCGTTCACTTTCGGTGTTTCTATCCCTCTATCATAGATTCGGTGGATAGGTGGGATATTAGATTCCAATCTAGAGTCAAAACACGAGTTTGGCTAATTCGGTGAAACCGCAGTGTCACCTCACTGAATAAGAGTCTTAAAACAAATACACACATGTAATTGGCTTAGAATCCTATTCTAGTCCACCACCTATGTTCGCCTAGGTTAGACACATTGTTCGTTAATCAACCCCGGTTAATAACTGATTAAATCACGTACACTCGACTTAATACACAACTTGTCTGTATTCACCTACGTTTGTCAGTTGTTATCTGTTTTCCATCAGTTTTATCAGTGTTCTTCTATTTTTCACTTGCTTTTGCTGATTTGCTGCGGTTCGGGTCCGAGCCCATAGGTTACGTGTTGCACGGGGTCCAACGCCCCAAATCACCGAACACGAGGTCCAACGCCTCCTAAGTCACTGAGTGCGTGCAACCCGAGTGCGGAATGGGATCTAGCCTCGAGTCACCATCACACTCCAAATATGGCCTATGTGGAAGGCAATTTGGATTGGATGTGTGAAACGTGTTTAGATATCACCCGGGAGCTCGATCGGCCCAACGGTTACAGTGGGAACTAATCGGTTCTCTTGCAAACCGTCGGTTCGATTGGACCCGACCCCCAGCTCTTTGGCCCAATGCAAACCGATCGGGATCCATTTACTTATTCAGTTACACTTTGTAATTATTCGAGAGAACATTATGAGAATTTTATCTGTACACTCACTCATTCATTTGTAAGGATCCCTGGTCGGCGAGCAAGAGGTCCGAGTGTCGAACCGGTCAAGTCGGTCTATTGTTATCAAGAGATGAGTAAGCTCGAATACTCGCGGTTTCGGTTCGCGCAGGGAATCGACCATCACGGTTCGACGAACTGTAACGCTAGGATAGTGAACCGATTCCTCGACACACGAGCCTACTCATCTTTCGGATTCTTGGCCCAACTTGATCAATTCATCGACTTTACGGTGTCAAAATGGGCGAGTCAAGTGCAACCCTAAATCACGCGGTAAATAAACAAAACGGCAAGTCTAGCAAACTAGAGTACCGAAAGGGCATGCGGGATATAGGCCCGCATGTAATAGAACCTCTGAACTCGGAATTTCCGGTTCTGTATGACCATTGCCTTAGCATTTAGGTGTACCTTGTACCCCTAGACCCGGGCGACTCAACGGCCCTCGACCTATGGGTCGTAAACAATAAGTGGCGACTCCTTCTCACGTGCGTTCGTCGTGCGTCCCCGGGAAGGTGGATACTCCCAAGCCGCGTTGCATAGGCTTCGCGCATGCGTGCCCCGACGAGATAAAATTCGGGTGCGCACACAAATGATGTCAGTTTGAGAAGGCAAGAGAGAAGTAGACCCGTATGTCGGGGAATTGGTTCACTATCTTGCATTACAGTTTATCATACCATGATGGTTGAATTCCTGCGTGAACCAGAACCGCAAGACTTTAGGATTACTTTTATCTAGGCAAGCATTGGACCAATTTGATTATTTCGACTCTCGGACCGTCCGCTCACCGACTGAGATTCTTACAGAATGAATGTACAAAGTAAAGTCCTTACAGTGTGCTCTCAAAAATAATACAACAAATTATAAATTACAAATGATTGAATCTCAGTTAGCTCACGTTCGGTTATTATTCCGCTCTAACTCACCGTGAGTTTGGGAAAAAGTACCGGAACTGAATTTAATTGCGCATTCAGTGATTAAGGCGTTGGACCCTGTGAACTATGATTAGGGTGTTGAACCCTTGTGCCATGCGTTCTATGGGTCAGGCTCGGCTTGCATTACAATCAGGTACAGAAAAGTAATAGGTAGCATGTAGAACAAAGAAGGTGTTTGATATTTTCCATTTTTATGTGAATTAGCAAGTTGTTAGCCTGAGATATTTTGGCATGCAAATTCTACCTTATACAGACAAATGCGTGCAAGATATTTTACATTCAACTTTGTTTTCGAGAACCTGACAAACATAGTGTCTGAAGTCAAGTCTCATGTGTGTGGATTGCTTTTACAGTTGTTCTGTATTGCGCCACTAAATTGCGTACAAGTTAATGCACAACAAGTCTTTTGTCCGAAAGCCTAGAACCTGAAGTCCTGACCTGCCACTACCCGTGTGTGCTTAAGTTAGATGCATGATTAGTAAGGTAATTGTATTTTTTATCCAGAGAACCCGGCTAGATACCCTAAACTATGCTAGAATGACAGAAACTCATCGGTTGGATAAGAAGGGGCTATGCAGATGAACCTGCACCTGAACAAGTAGCCAGTTCCTATCCTGATACCTTCGTGTTTCTATCAAACTAACCCTAGGGGTGTCGCCAAATTACATAATGACTCTTCTGCCCTTGACTTGAAAAATTTGTTTTCAGAAAAGGGAGATAGCAAAATGTGGGCCAGCTCGGCTTGTAACCAGCGCCGACCAATTCCTTGGATTTTTCAGGGTTATGCGAGAACCCCGTAAAAGCCAAAGATTCGGTCGATCTATCCGGAAGTGATCTAGAAAGAATTTCTGTATTTTGACCTGAATTACCTGAAAGCAGGTAAAACTCAAGTCAAAATACACAAGTATTTCCTAGACATCCATGTTACATTGTATCGCGTGTCTCGGGTTTGAAAGTATGTAAATTTTGAAAAAGGCATTAATGTTGTTTTGTAATTCGTCGACGCGAGTTACTGATTAATGTTCGATTCGTGCAAGATTGTTAAGATCGAGTGAATTAATCTTGTGAGCGTCTCGATTAACCCGTTCGTGGAATTAATGCTTAAGGATTATTGCCGAATGCATTAAATGTACGGGTTACAGACAATCAGAGGGATCATGAATTGATCCACTGAAGGGAGTCCGAATACCCAAAAAGCTTAATTTAATGAAAAAGATTCGTGAATCGACGACCAAGATAGGTCCAGAAAGGTCGAGGATAATTTGATCGAAATGACCAAAATACCCTTGAGACCTAAATGGCCCCAAAAGAGTCGCCAGCATCCGAATCCATGCATTTTTGCTTTAAAACTATGTTTTAAAGGTGTTTTAATGTGAGATTTGCAACGATATTGAAATTGAGATTACAAAAAATCCGAGAAACGGGCTTAAATCGTGATAAGGAAACCGTTCCCGACTCAAGAAATGTCAAGAGGCTCTCGGCCTCTTCCCCTTGGGGACGGCCGAGAGCTCTATTGACTCAAATTGAGTCTTAAGAGGTTTCCTCGTCACGTTTTCGGTTGTTTCTCGCATGCTCAAACATCGAACATGATAAATAGCACGTATTTGACAAAAGTTGGTACTGCCAATATTTGATAAGACGTTTAAACACGCAAACACGTACAAACATGTTATTTAAGGAATCAATAAAACAATACCGACTTCATAGATGCACGAAAACTTAATGAAACTCGGGAATCAACTTGGATCGGGACAAGAAGACCATTTCTAACCTAAAAAGATCAAAACAATCCTCGATCACCCCACTTGGAAGTAAACCCGAGAAGTCTTTTGATTTTTCCGAGTCGAAATGGTCTTCTTGACTATGATCCAAACGTTTCCCCACATGCTAGCACGTAATACGATAACAAACATGCATATAACATGAAAATGCATAAAAAAATATAATTTTGCAAGTGATACATGCTTACTATACCTTGTTCTTCCATAAACATGCAAGAAATGTAAAAAGCCCTAACTCCTCTAAGTAGGGAATGTTATACCTAGCCTCGGGATACGAGGAAAGAGTCGGGGATGGGCTGGAGAGTCAGGTGACTTGCTGACCGGTGCTTGGATGCACGGGCACGGGTGATCGTGGATGTTAGAGCACGGACGAAGACCCATCAGTGCACAGGTGCGAGCGCTGGGGCGTCTGCGAAGCGGACGTGCGCGCAGGAGGTGTACGGGCGACCAGGCGCGCGTAAGGAAGTAAACGCGTGAGGACGGGCGCTGGCGAACTTGCCGCTAGGCGTTAGGCATGCGCGGGAGGACGGGACGTAGTGCTAGTGGGACGTGGACGTGCATGCGCATGCGCATGCATGCATGCATGCAAACGGACGTCAAGGGCAAATGTAGCGTGCGTGGGCGTTTGAACGCGAGGGCGCGCGTGCGAGCGAGAGTGCGAATGAGCACTTGGAGCGCGGCTAAGTGTCTGGAGTGCGGCTGAGCATTTGGAGCGCACTACTGAGCACCTAGGCGTGCGGCTGAGCGTCTGGATGTGCAACCAAGACACCACTACTCACGGGATCAACCTGAAATGATGAGATAGGAGCCTTAAAATAAAAATCTGGGTATGGAAATGAACTTCATGGGTCCAACACATATGGAATATGGATTTTGGTCAAGTTCGGATTTAAGTCGGAATAGTGGTCACCAGTTTCCGACTTAAGTTCTAAGGATTCTTTTGCTTGGTTTTCGGTTTCTAGAGCTAATCAATGGTTGTTGGTTGCTAGGGAGTTGAGAGCATTTCCTAGAGGGAGAAAACTAGAGAGTGTGCAAGAGCAAAAAGTGATTAGCTTAATGAACTTTATGCAATATATAGGCAAAGCTAATGAGCAATTAGTGAAAGCAAAGTGCAATTAGGGGCATGCTTAGCAAAAGTCGGTTAGCTTAATGAAGATATGGATGAATCTCCACCAAGTATCCTTCATGAAGAAGAAGCCAAATGCATTAATGGCTTGGAGTTGATGTTGGAGTGTAGAAGTGAAACAATTAGGTATTTTTGTGCAAGTGGACAAAGAGGAAGGGAGGTGGCGGCTTTCTTTGTCAAGAGCAAGGGGAAGAAGATGCTGTGGGTCCCGCTTGGGTTGGAGTTGAGTTGGGAAAGCTCGGATGTCGATCGGTCGCGTGTTCGAGTTTCATGATTCGAAAGAACGACGTATCGACAATGTACGTGAGGAAACGATCTCGATGAGCCTAAGATTGCTCATTTTGCATGAAAAATGCTCGGATGGTCATGAGGCTCGGAAGCTGGTTTTGCTCGTTTCAGGCAATCGGAGCAAAGTTAGCCGTTTCTGATAGCATATCTTGTATCTGCATTCCACGCTGGTCATTTTGATATGCATTGCCAATCGGACTGAATAGTTGACCCTTAAGCCGGTATTGCAAATGTGGAGCCGGAGACGTCTTAAGAGGCCGAAGCTGGATTTCTCAGATTGCTTTCTAAGCTGCTTGGGCGAGCCGGAGATCACTGCCATCTTTGTTTGTTGAAAACAGACCTCTAAGGATTAGAAAATTGCATCTAAGACCTTTAAAGCACTGCTCGGGAGGCTTAGATGAATTACATAGTTTAGTCTCATGATTCCACATTGAGCCTTGGGATGGCTAGCACTGTGTAGGCTAATTTTCCAGCATCAAGTTTCCGCAAAAAGGACCTCCGGATATGGATTTCCGTTGAAAACGACTTTTTCTGCTCATCGGAGGTCACTCGGGAAACTAAAAATGGTTATGATGTCTGATTTGCCCAATTGTGTCTGTCCGCTGTAGCTTTCAGGGCAATACAGGGTCAACTTCGTTTGCCGATGTTCCGTCAAACCAGTCTCCAGTTATGCATTTTCGAGGAAAGGTATGTTTATTCTGTCGCACAGAAGTCATTCGAGGTGTCTGCGTGACTTCTGGGAACTGATCTGCTGTGATGCTCATGCTCTGTATGTTTGTGGGATATGGCTGTGTCTGACATTTGGCATTAACTTTTCTTTGATGAACCTGTACAGACCCGAATGTGAACTCTCGTCGGGGTCCGCATCGCGCGCTTTTGGATCGCGCAGCTTGACGGATTGTTCCACCTTCCCCTGGGGGACGCATGACGGACACACGTGAGAAGGACTCACCACTTATCATTTTACGACTCGAAGGTCGAGGGTGGATAAGTTACTCGAGTCTAGGGGTATGGAACACCTAGTTTTGTTAAGGCATTGGTCTGTGCAGAACCGGAAAGTCCGAGTTCGGGGGTTCATGTTACGTGCGGGCCTATATCCCGCACGCCCTTTTGGTACTCTGGTTTGCTAAGCTTGCATGTTTTATTATTTATCACGTGAATTAGGTTGCGCTCGGCTCACACGTTTTGACACCGGGAATTCGGTGAACTAAACGATGTCGGTAGAGAAGCCGAGAGAGAAGTAAACCTGTGTGTCGGGGAAGTAGTTCACAATCTTGTGTTACAGTTCATCAAACCACAGAGGTTGAATTCCTGCATGAACCAGGACCGCGATATCTTGGATTTACTTTCCTTTGGGCAAGCATTAGACCGATTGTATTAATTCGACTCTCGAACCGTTCGCTCACCCATTGGAATTCTTACAGAATGAATGTACAAAATAAAATCTTTACAGTGCCCTCGAAAACAATAAATACAAATTACAAAAAGGGTTGAATTCCAATCGATTCGCGTTCGGTTATTATTCCGCTCTAACTCACCGTGAGTTTAGGGAAAAGACTGAAGAACTGAAATTTAATGCATGCTCTCACTGAGTAGGGCGTTGGACCCAATGAGTTATGATTAGGGCATTGGACCCTGTGATCGATGATTAGGGCGTTATACCCTAATATTATTCAGCCTAGGGATTGGGCTCGACTCGCATGGCAAACAAGTGCTGAAAAATAACAAGCAACATGTTAATAACAAGCAAGGTGTTCATGTTTAGCCGGGTTTACATGAATTAGCAAGTTATTAATCCAAGTGTGTTTTTGCAAGTAAATGCCATATTCTAAACAAGCAATCATGTTCAAAATATTTAGCATTCGGCTTTGCTTTTGAGAACTTGACGAACAGGATGTTCGTAGTCAAGTCTCGTGTGTGTGGATTGCTTTTACAGTGATTCGGTGTTGTGACACTGAATTACTACTGAATTGATCCAAACTTGTATTTTGACTCTAAGTTTGGAACCTAGAGTTTCACCTAACCATTTCTAGTGTTTGGTTAGGTCGTGTGAAGAGATTAGTCAAGTGATCATGTTTTGATACAAAACACCTGACTAGCATTCTGACTATGCTAGGATGACAGAAACTCACCAATGGGAATAAGAAGGGCTATGCAGATGAACCTGCACTTGAACAGGTAGCCCGTTCCTATTTTGATACCGTCGCGTTTTTGTCAAACTAACCCTAGGATGTCGCCAAATTAGAAAATGATGTTATTGCCCTTGATTTGAAAATGTGTTTTCAGAAAAGGAAAACAACGCAATACGAGCCACCTTGGCCTGTAACCGGTGTTGACCAATTCCTTGGATCTTTCAGGGTTATGCGAAAACCCCGTAAAAGCCAAAGATTTAGTCGATCTATCCGGAAGTGGTCTAAAAGGAACTTCTGTATTCCGACCTGAATTACTTGAAATCAGGTAAACTCAAGTCAAAACACACAAGTTTCTCCTAGATATCCATGTTACATTTCGTTGCGTGTTTCAAATTTAAAGTATGCGAAGTTTGAAAAGGGCACTAACACCATTTTGTAATTCGTCGACGCGAGCTATAGATTAATGTCCAATTCGTACAAAGTTGTTCAAGTTGAATGAATTAACCGTATAAGCGTCCCAATTAACCCGTTTGTGAAATTAATGCTTAAGGTTATTGCCGAATGCAATAATTATGAAAACGATTCATGACTCGGCGACCAAGACGATTCCATAAGGATCGAGGATAATTTGGTCCAATGACCAAAAATACCCTCATAACCAAATGGACTCGAATGAGTCATCGATACCCGAATCCATGCATGTTTTGCTTGAAAAAGACATTTTCATGCGATATTGTGACGATAATGTCGATTGCAAATTACACAAAATCCGAGAACGGACTTAAAACGGGGATAGGAAGCCTCGTGCAACCCGTACGAGTCTAAGAGACTCTCAGCCATTTCTCCTTGGAGAAAACCGAGAGGTCCATGGCCCACATCGGGTTCCACGAGTTTTTCCCGTCTCGTTTCGAATCATTTCTCGCATGCTCAAGCAACAAACACGATAAATGATATGATTAAATGAAAGTCGATATTGCCATGTGTCAGCACCCCATTTTAGCTCACCAAGTTGAACTACATTATCAGCAGTGACCCATGTCACGACTTGAGCATCATCACAGAAAACGGCTCGACAGAGCAAGAAATCACTATTCATCCTCAAGTCGGCAAAATCGAGCAGATGACATATGCATATGACAGAAGGACTCCAAGGGTCACCAAAAGGCAACAAAGTGACTAGAGAGCTCAATAATGTCCAAAACCGGCATTTCCAATGTACCACATGGACAATCCTATTTTTCGATAGCTCGCTCGTCCAGCGGAAGATAGCCAATATTGGACTTCAAAAATCCACATCGATGCCAAACAAATGAAAAATGTCTTCAAGCGCATTTCGCAAATCATCTGCTCTATACATAACAATGCCGGTTTCTCGGAGAAAAGATAATTCCAAATATCAGATGCAGCCATGCCCCACAATCATACAAAGCACGAGCAGTGTTTCAGATTGTCTTTTGGAAGCCATATAGACATCCCGAATGATTTCCGAGCGACAAAACAGGCATACCCCTTTTCGGAAGAGCATAATCGGAGACTGGTCTGATGGAATAACGGCAAACGAAGTTGACCCCGTATTGCCCCGAAAACTCCAGAAGACAGACACAATTGGGCAAATCAGACAGCAAAACCCTTTTCAGTTTCCCGAGTAACCTTCGAGGAGTATAAAAGGCCATTTTCAGTGGAAATTCATATCCGGAGGTCCTCTTTGGGAAAACTTGACGCCAAATGCCTACCTTACACAGTACTAGCCTTCTCAAGGCTCAATGTGGAATTGTTGGAATGAATCACACAACTCATCTAGACCTCCCGAGCAATGCTTTAAGGGTCTCAGATGCACTTTTCATGTCCATAGGGGCCCAATCTCGACAAACAGAGATCACAGTGATCTCCAGATCGCCCAAGCAACTCAGAAAGCAATTTGAGATATCCAATTTCGGCCTCCTAGGACATCTCTGGCTCCACATTTGTATTACCGGCTTAAGGGTCAAGGTTCCACGTGATTTGACAATTCATATCAAAATGACCGACGTGGGATGCAGATGCAAGATATGCTGTTAGAAGTGGGCAACCTCGCTCTGAAGGCTTAAAAGGAGCAAAACCGGCTTCCGAGCCTCATACAGACATTTGGCAATTTTCCACGAAAAATGCCAATCTTGAGCTCATTAAATCCGTTTTCTCGCGTATATCGACAATTCGACGTTCAATTCGAACCACGAGCTTAGAATGCGCGACCAATCGAGATCCGAGCTTTCTCCCCGTTTCTCCTCTTCGGCTGTGGGACCCACGGGCTGCCCAAGGGCAGCCGCCTCTTGCCCTAAATCTCTCGTCCTTTTCTTCTTGCTCTCTTACACTCACCTAGCCCAAAATATCTAAGGAAGTTGAAGACAACACTTCAACTCCTCTTGAATGCTCATCAATGCCCTTGGCTCTTCCTCATCAAGAACACTTGGCTCACATTCATCCTCATCCTCATTAGTTGGCCGAAATTTGCTAAGCATGGGGGTTAAGAGCCCTTGCTTTTGCTAATTGTGCCATTAGCTTTGCCTATAAATTGCCCAAAAGTGATTAAGTTAATCACTTCTCTTCTTGCACACTCTCTCCAAGTTTTCTCCCTCAAGAAATCCTCTCAAACTCCATAGCTAACAGCAGCCAAGAACCAGCAAGCTTCAGCACCCAAAACCGAAAAGAAAACATCAAACAAAACCCGAGGTTCTTAAGTCGGAAACCGGTGTTCATCATCCCGACTTAAGTTTGAAATTTCTCAAACTTCATGGACCACATGTTTTGGACCCAAGGAGTTCATTTTTGAACTTAGATTTTTGGTTTGAGGTCATTTGCTCATGATTTTAGGTTATTTCTATCATTTCGGGTGAAGAACGGGGTCTTGGGTGAACAGTGCACTCGTCACCAGCCCGCGTGCCCAGTCAAGCGTCTGTCACCGTGCGCGTGCCCGTGTCGAGCTCGTGCAGCACCAGTCATCGCGCGGGAGTTCCTGCTCCCATCAACGCAAGCGCCCGCCGTGCGCCCCGCATGTTCTTTGGCGTGCATGCATGCACGCATGTTCTCGTGACGTGCCGAGCGTCCGCCCGTGCATCCGCGCGCTCGTCACCGCGCGTCCGAGCGCCCGTCACCACGCGATCAAGCGCCTGCCCGCGCGCCTGACGCCTCCCAGCGCACCTGCTCGTGCACCAGACATCCTTCCGCACACCCAGCCACGTGCTCCACGCCCACTCATGTCCACTATCGTCCATCCAAACATCCCGAACGTCCATCCAAGGACTCCACCGAGTCACCCGACTCTCGATCACTTCCTCGACTCTTTCCTCGTATCCCGAGGCAAGGTATAACATTCTCGACTTAGAAAAGTTAGGACTTTTTACATTATTTGTATGTTTATGAAGTAATATGGTGTTCTAAGCATGTTTAACTTGCAAGACTTAATTTTTATACACTTTCATGTTATGTTATGCATGTTTATTACCATATAACTTGCTAGCATGTCGGAAAAAGGTTTGGATCATTGTTTGGAAGACCATCCTAACCCGGAAATGGCAAGTGAGCTCTCGGCCGAGTCTTTAAATGAGATGACCGAAACTTAGCTTGCCCTTTTTGAGTTAAGAATGGTCTTCTTGGCCCGATCTAAGTTAGTTTCCGAATTATTTTATTTTTTTCTCATGTATGAAGCCAGTATTGTTTTATCGATTTCGTAAATGACATGTCTGTGTATGTTTCCATGTTTGAATGCGCTATGCAAATCATGACAATACCAGTTTTTGTCAAAATGTGTTATTCATCGTGTTTGATGCTTGAGCGTGCGAAAAACAATTAAAACTGAGGCAAGGAAACCATTTGTGACTCGAATTGAGCCATAAGAGCTTTCGGCCATCCTTGAGAGGGTGAGGCCGAGAGCCTCTTGGCCTTTCTCGGGTCAAGAGTGGTTTCCTTATCTCGAGTTTGATTCGTTTTCTCGGATTATGTGAAATTACAATTTCAATATCATTGCAAACCCCACTTTAAAATGTCTTTATAAATGTTATTCCTCAAGCAAATATGCATGGGTTCGAATAACGATAACTTAGTCGGTTTCATTTGGTTATGAGAGTATTTTTGGTTGTTCAACCAAATTATCCTCGATCATTGTGAAACCGTCTCGGTCATCGAGTCACGAATTATTTTCACAATTAATGCATTCGGCAACAACCTTAAGCATTAATTCCATGAATGGGTTAATCGGGACGCTCACATGGTTAATTCATTCAATCCTAAACAACTTTGCACGAACTGGACATTAATTTGTAACTCGCGTCGATGAATTACAAAACGGTGTTAATGTCCTTTTCAAAACCCTTATACTTTCAAATCCGTATTGTGTTGTTTCCCTTTTTTGAAAACAAATTTTCAAATTAAGGGCAAGAATATCATTTTGTGATTTGGCGTCTTCTTAGCATCGTTTAGGGTGCTAGGCGGGTATTCTGTATCAATATATAATTATTTGGCTAATCATTTCACTCGGCCTAACCAAACATTAGAAAAGGGTTATGAGGAATTCTAGATTCCAAATCTAGAGTCAAAACACAAGTTTGGATGAATTCAGTGTAACTTCAGTGTCACAACACCGAATAACTGTAAAAGCAATCCACATACACGAAACTTGACTACGGACACCCGATATGTCAGGCTTTCTAATAAAAGCTGAATGCTAAAACATTGGCACGTGCTTGTTTGTCTAGGGTAGGATTTACATGCCAAAGTACCTTGGATTGATAATTTGTTAAAACACATACACTTGACAATAACAAACACTTTGTCTGTTATTAACATGTCGCGTGTTATTTTCTACACCTGTTTGCCATGCGGGTTGAGCCTGATCCCTAGACTGAATAATATTAGGGTTCAATGCCCTAATCATCGATCACAGGGTCCAACTCCCTAATCAACACTCATAGGGTCCAACGCCCTATTTAGTGAGAGCGCTTGAATTTCAGTTTTTTCGGTGTTTCCCCAAACTCACGGTAAGTTAGAGCGGAATAATAACCGAACGCGAGTCGACTGGAATTCGGCCATTTGTAATTTGTATTTATTGTTTTTTTAGAGTATTGTAAGGATTTTATTCTGTATATTCATTCTGTAAGAATTCCAGTTGGTAAGCGAACGGTCCAAGAGTCGAATTAATCGAGTCAGTCTAATGCTTGCCTAAAGGAAAGTAAATCCAAGATCTCACGGTTTTGGTTCACGCAGGGATTCAACCTCCATGGTTTGATGAACTGTAACGCGAGATTGTGAACCAATTCCCTGACACACAGATTTACTTCTCTCTCGGCTTCTCAACCGATATTGTTTGATTCGTCGAACTTACGGTGTCAAAACGTGCGAGCCGAGCTCAACTTAATTCACGCGGTAAATAATAAAACATGCAAACCTAGTAAACTAGAATACCGAAAGGGCGTGCGGGATATAGGCCCGCACGTAACATGAACCCCCGAAATCGGACTTTCCGGTTCCGCACAGATCAATGCCTTAACACTAACTAGGTGTTCCATACCCCTAGACCCCGGGTAACTTATCCGCCCTCGAATTTCGAGTCGTAAAATGATAAGTGGCGACTCCTTCTCACGAGTGTCCATCACGCATCCCCACAGGAAGGTGGACACTCCCAAGCCGTGCGATCCAAAAGCGCGCGATGCGGGCCCCGACGGGAGTCCACATTCGGGTCCATACAGCTTGTCGACTTCATTGGGGACATACTTAGTGGGTTCAAGCTCGATCCGTTTGCTTTGCTTGCATGCTTATTTATCGCTTTCCGCACATTTATTTTACGTACATTTACCTTTTGCACTTGCATTGCATCATTTTAGAGGAATTAGGTACCAAACGCCTGAAATCCTACGGGCACCGATCTAGGAAGCTAGGTTAGTCAGAGGTTCCGAGTAAGGGAACGGATCGAGTAGGCTCTGCCACCGAACTGGCCCCCAAAGATCCTCGCTCGATTTCAAGGAATTGACACCCTTGAATCGGGAGCCCCCATCCCTAGTTAGTGGTTTTCCCAGTAGAACACTAAAACCATGCATAAACAGGGATCGTCATGCTGGACCAAAATAAACCTTCATGCCGTCAATCGACCCAAAGTCGAGTCTTTGAGTTGGCCCCTAGTTTTCTTTTAGGCGGGCCTTTTGTTGTTTTTCTACAATGAGCGATGTACATTACAACAGATACAGTTATACTTTACTTTTCTACACTGCATGCATGTTTTCAAAACAACCTAGGACATTGCATCGGTTTGGTTTTAAACATTGAACCGACATTCTCTCCATTTAGGTAAGGATGGATCGCTCGCATCCCTATCTTAGGCTCGGTGTCATCGTCACACCATCCGCGAACATCATGCGCCTTTGGAGAACATTCCGCCCTGTCGACCACGCATTTCTCCGACTCATCATAGGAGACTTGCCACTACTTGCGGATTCGCCCATTGATTGGACCTTGCTCAGAACAGCTATCAGTTTTTGGGACACTCACCGGGCCGTGTTCAGCTTTCAGGGGACAGAGCTAGCTCCTACAGTAGAGGAATACGCGGCACTCATTCAGCGGCCCATGCTAAACCGCGACATCGTGGCGCCTAACCAGTTTGCCACGATACATAGTAGACTTGCCATCCTTCTAGGTCTCCGCGACGAAGAAATTCGTCATGAGCTTTGGTATGGATGGGAGCATAGCGTTAGGACCGCATGGCTCATAGACTTCATACATGTTCATTCTCTCAATGCCACGGGAGAATCATATCAGCGTGACGCTTGCCACAAGTTCCTCTTGCTTATCTCCGGGACCATCCTATTCCCCTACTCGTCGAACCTCATAGATGGGGCACTTGCCCAAGTCATCCTCCAAGTGGTAGGAGGCCATAGTTACGTGGAAGCCGTCTTGGCTAAAACCATTCGGTCACTTGACTATGTACGAGAGGTTCAACGTGGTAGAATGAGAGAAGCTCCGCATCTACTGCAGATTTGGCTTCTTGCACACATTAGGTCATTCTGCTCATCCCATCCTTTTTCCTACATCACTGACAAGCGTTCACTCATCGCTTGTCTACTTCAGGTGTTTCGACCTTCCAACCATGATTACACCGACTGAAAGCAGTTTATGGAAGGTCTCACTCGGCACAGTTTCTATGGGCTGCTCGTTGGAATCCCGACGGTCCATGACCATTGGATGTCCTTCGGTCACAGGACTCCCTTTGATCAGTCATTTAGGGAGCACACTCATCTTTCCAGCCCGAGTCATCAGACAACTCGGTGGTCTACAGGATATCCCTACAGAGGCAGATCGCTCTCCATACCGCTTCACCTGGGCAGATGCGACAGCTTCACTTCAGGATAGGTTTCTATGGGTTCGGGAAGTTCAACACTTGTAGGGCACTCGCATCGTTCAGGAGATTTACTTCCCGGAGCATCCCACTAACGAGGAGTGAGCTTTCTCAGCTACTGTAGCATATGTGGCTCAGTTCCATCCGCAGAGGCTCACACCTGTTCGTCGGCTACACACACCACGGATTCCGCATGCACTGCAAGCAGACATTCCAGACGTAGAGATCTCAGTCCAAGGAGCCAAGCGCATGGAGTTGCAGTCTATTAGGAAGGAGCGAGATCGACTCCGCTGTGAGCTTGTTGATACACGTTCAGAGCTCACTGACCACAGAGAGCTTCAGAGGGAGCTAGCTCAGACTCGCGCATGCGTAGCGAACCAAGACAGGGAGATAGTACGTTTGAGCGCTACGCTGGGCCGAGCGCGGGCAAAAGCATGCAAGGTCTCCCATCCTTAGGTTCAGTTGGTTAGCGTTTTTGCCCGTACAGGACCTGCGCAGCACTCACTCAGCTAAGGGTTGTAATAGGTGTCGGTTAATGTTTATGTTTTCTTTTTCGAATAGACAGTCTTTGTAAATTATGGAACGTGAATCGAACTGATGTAATGGCATTAGTGTTTTCAAACTCATGCATGTCATGCATTTATACACTTAGTCATTTATATTCTGAAATTAGCCAACGCACAACAATTACACTCACACACTTATACATACAGGTACTAACAACTGGCGTCGCATCGATATCCAACTCGTGCGTGAGCTAGGATGGCAGAAGATCAACAACCGGCCATTCACGAGCAGGATACTCCGCCAATGCTGACACATTCTCAAACACCACTAACGCAAGCCATATCATCTCCAATTCTTGCAGACGTATCTACAGCGCATTCAGGCGTTCGTATCAGACATTCTCCCCCAACAGCACAGACGGCATCCAACTTTTTAGATCCCGCACGTTTTACGGCGCTAGAAGGAATGGTGAACCACTTGGCGACCAACATGACCACCAACATGACGGAGCTCATGGCCATGGTCAGGAATCAGAATCAGGCTTCATCAAGCTTTATTCCGCCTCCGGAACCCAGGCCAATTGTCGATCCAAGTCCAGTAGTCCCTCCAGCCTTTGTTTCGGAAGTTGAAGACGCATCTTTCTCAGCAATGGCATATGCACCGACTGTCCATCCGATCAGTGATCCTCTATCGCCACCACCTGCTCTGACAGCAGTTCCGCTGCCACCAGCGGCTTTCTTATTCGCGGAGTCGACTACGTATGCGCTCCCACCGCTAGCCATGCCAATGCATCCTCCAATTTAAATTGTGCCACCACTAACAGTTCCTCCGGTCGCGATCACACAGGCTCCTGTTCCCACTGCAGACCATTTTCTTTTCCAAGCTCCACAACCCCAAATAAGCTTCTCTTACCCTGCTCCACCGCCCCTAAACATTCCTCCCACTGAACCGGACACATCTATCCAGGCTGCCCCTCCAGCTCTACCGACAAACATTCCTCCAGAAGTGGAGAATGAATAGGAGAGGAGAATAAGGAGAATGGAGGAAACGATTCGAGCACTCCAAGTAGGCAATTCTCGTTTCGACTATAGTGACAGTGACTGGAATCTCTTTCCAGGCATGCGAGTGCCCCTAAAATCAAGATTCTAGACTTCAAGAGGTATGACGGGACCAGAGACCCTCGGCATCATCTCCGTCACTATGAGAGTAAAATGCTCTCATACTGGGATTACAAGGAATTCGTCATTCAGACTTTCCAAGACAATCTTACAGGATTGGCGCTAGATTGGTTTATGACCCTGAAAACCGGCGACGTCCCTACATGGACAGATCTTTCTTAGAAGTTCCTCGACCAGTATCGATTTTGTGCAGAGACACCCCCTACTCTTCTCGATCTCAGTATGACAAAGATGAGAGAGGGTAAAAGCGGCAAAGCACATTCCTCCAATTACTGAGCGACAGCAAGTTCAACTGTTTCACTCCACGTTCAAGGGCGCATACTACTCACATCTCCTGGCTCATACCTCCTCTTTTTCGGACCTGATCGAGGCAAGAAAGAAGCTCGACATGGGTGTTAAGCTAGGGAGAATTGAAGGCCGATCGAGGAAGAAGGACGGAGAGACATCGAAGAAGCAAACTGCTGGGACATCCAGGAGAGGCAAAGACGCGACTATTGGCATCGTCAATTCTGGACATTAGGCGTCACAGCCGATTTCGGTAGACTACACCCATGCATCGCAGACTTCTCAGACATATGCACATCCCGTGCATTATGTGCAGCCCTACCAAGCGCTGCAGGCTTACTTCCCGGCCCCGCCAACCGTTATCCAGTCGCAACCTTCGCAACCTTCACAACAATATGCTCCTGCTCAGGCTCAACAAGGGAGACCCCCGGCTTCGAGATCTCCTCAACCGGCTCAACGTGTTCCAACCCCGAGAGCTCAACCGAGTAGTGATGCTCAACCGCGTCCGCGCAAGCAGTACACTACTTTACCAGCTCCTCCCTCTCACATATTTAGGCAGCTTCTTGCAGGCAACAAGATTAGAACAGAGGCACCCGGTCCCCATTTCGATCCTTCTGTGCAGAACCAAAATCTACGCTGCGAATTTCACCAGGGTGCTCCTGGTCACACTCTGGATACTTGTTGGACACTTCGGGACACTTCACAAGGCAGATCTCCTTTAATGAGGTGAAGTCATCGAATGTCCGCGCAAACCCTCTCCTCGATCACAGATCAGGTTCGGGACCTTCTATTAACATTATTAGCATCGCTGCTATCGGAGAGGAAGAAGATGCGTAAAAGACCTCAATTCCGTCCGTCATCAACTATGCTCCGGCAGAAGTTGCATTTGCTGTCATCCCATTCGTTATCGAGGTTCTTACAAAGGAGCCATACCATGATAGCCGAGTTCCCTTGACATATGAGGGTGAGGTTGCCAATGCAGAACTAGAAATGAGCACGATGGACATTAAGTGCTCAGGACGAGTTTATCAGGGTCTAGAGCCTGCTAATAAAGGGAAGGCCCCTGCTACTGCATTCTCAGCTGTTTAGAAGCTGTGCCACTCCCTACGAAGGTCGCCGATCAGGAAGCTGAAACTTTCATGAAGGTGATCAAAGCAAGCGAGTACAAAGTGATGGAGCAAATGGGCAAGTCACCAGCCCACATCTCGCTACTTGCATTGCTTTTGAGCTCCGAGCAGCATCGGAATGCTTTGTTGAAAGTTCTCACTACAGCACAAGTCCCAAAAGATACTGCACCGGATAGGATCGAAAAGACTGTGAACTCCATCTTCTCGAATCAGATCTCCTTTGCCGATGACGAGCTTCCATCAGAAGGTCAGGGACACTTGCGGGCATTGCACATAGTCTGCAAGTGCAACAATCATGTCGTTGGTCGAGTTATGATCGACAACGGCTCTGCTCTCAATGTTTGCCCCATCTCCACGCTAAAACAGATGAACGTGGATATGAGTCGCAACCGTGCAAACAAGACCACTGTTCGAGCCTTTGATGGCTCAAGGAGAGAAGTGAATGGGGAAATCGACCTCCTAATCAATGTGGGTCCTTGCTCATTCTCTGTCACCTTTTAGATCCTCAAGATACCCAATGCTTTCAGCCTCTTGCTCGGGAGGCCATGGATTCACGTCGCCGGCGCTGTTTCTTCGTCGTTGCACTAGAAGCTGAAGTTCTTCGTCGAAGGCAAGCTCATCACTGTCAACGGCGAGGAAGATTACGCAGTCTACAAAGAGACAGCAGTGCCTTACATCAGCATTGGAGAAGTTCAGAATCTTCCCTTTCACTCTTTCGACACCATTTCCGCGATTTGAGATTACAGAGAAGTCGGTCCATCACGGGCCGATCGCATGATTGGGAAAGTTCTGTTGAAGAACGACTACGCCCCCGGAACTGAACTCGGGGCATGTGCACAAGGAATCCTCCGACCTATTGAGGTGGAGGAGTATCGCAATAGGAGGGGACTCGGTTTTCGCCCCTCCTGTCATGAGATAGTGCAGGCTCGCCTTGGAAAGCATCTGCACCACCTTGCTGCACATTACGGAAAGCTCTCCAAGGGCATTCCGGTTCCATCGCTCTCGCACTTTTTCTCTGCGCCACCACTGATCATGGAAGGTACCTCCGACGACCTATCCACTGAATCAGATGACTCCTCCTTAGATGCAGTTGAAGCGTTTTTGGCTTTGCCAGCCATATATACCGTCACTGAGGAGACATCTTCCGAGGTTTATATCCATCCTGCACGGGAGGATGAGGAGCTTACCAACTGGACAACAATTCCACTCTACTCGGCCATGGTCTTCGATGTGTAAGACGGTCTTTGTATATATAATGCTACCTACATGTCGGCAACGCCATAAGCCACATGACGGAAGAGGGGTTTTTGTTATGGCTTGTCAATAAAATCTCTATGTCAGCACCCCATTTTGGCTCACCTTTCCAAACAATGATGTCAACAATGGTCCAAGCCACAACTTGAGCAGAATATAGAAAAACGACTTAATAAAGCATAAATCACTATTCATCCTCAAGTCGGCAAAATTGAGCAGAAGACATGCACATGTGATAGAAGGACTCCAGAGGTCACCAAAGGGTAACAGAGTGACTAGAGAGCTCAACAACGTCCAAAACCGGCATTTCCAGTGTACCACATGGACAGTCCTATTTTCCGATAGTTCGCTCGACCGTCAGAAGATACCCAATATTGGACTTCAAAAATCCACATCGATGCCAAACAGATGAAAAGTGTCTTCAAGAGCATTTCGCAAATCATCTGCTCTATACAGAACAACTTTCTATATACAAACAACTTTTCAATGGAAGCCCAAAAATGCCGGTTTCTCGGAGAAACGTTAATTCCAAATATCAGATGCGGTCATGCCCCACAATCATACAGAGCACGAGCAGTGCTTCAGATTGTCTTTTGGAAGCCATACAGACACCCTGAATGACATCCGAGCGACAAAACGGGCATACCCTTCTTCGGAAGAGCATAACCGGAGACTGATCTAACGGAATTACGGCAAACGAAGTTCACACTACATTGCCCTGAAAACTCCAGCGGACATTCGCAATTGGGCAAAACAGACAGCAAAACCCTTCTCGGTTTCCCAAGTAGCCTCCGAGGAGCACAAAAGACCATTTTCAATGGAAATCCATATCCGGAGGTCCTCTTTGGGGAAACTTGACGCCAGATGCTTACCTTACACAATGCTAGCCTTCTCAAGGCTCAATGTGGAATCGTCGGAATGAATCACACAACTCATCTAGACCCCCCGAGCAGTGCTTAAAGGGTCTCAGATGCACTTTTCATATCCTTAGAGGCCTAATCTCGGCAAACAGAGATCACAGTGATCTCCGGATCGCCCAAGAAACTCAGAAACCAATATGAGAAATCCAGTTTCGGCCTGCTAGGACATCTCCGGCTCCATATTTGCATTTACCGGCTTAAGGGTCAAGTGCCCACGTAATTTGACAATTTATGTCAAAATGACCGACGTGGGATGCAGATACAAGATATACTGTCAGAAGTGGGTAACCTCGCTCTGAATGCATAAAAGGAGCAAAACCGGCTTCCGAGCCTCATACAGACATTTGGCAGTTTCTCACGGAAAATGCCAATCTTGGACTCATTAAATCCGTTTCCTCGCGTATATCGATAATTCGACGCTCAATTCAAACCACGAACTTCGAATGCGTGATCAATCGAGACACGAGCTTTTTCTCGGTTTCTCCTCTTTGGTCGTGGGACCCACGAGCTTCCCAAGATGAGTCACCCTTTGCTCTAGAAGCTTCTTCTTCTTCTTCAATGCAAAACGCCAACTTGCCCTCTCTTAGCCAAAATATCTTGGAGAGGTTAAAGGCAACACTCAACTTCTCATCAATGCTCATCAATGTCTTCTCTCTTATTCATTAATGCAATGGAAGAAGATGAGGCTTGATATTTTCTTAATCAAACCGAAATTTGCTAAGCATGGGGGTTAAGAGCACTTGCTTTTGCTAATTGTGTCATTAGCTTTGCCTATAAATGGCCCAAAAGTGATTAAGATAATCACTTCCCTTCTTGCACACTCTCTCCAAGCTTTCTCCCTCAAGAAAAGCTCTCAACTCCATAGCCAAAACAAGCAAGCTTCAACACTTCAAAACCAAGAGAGAAAACTCGAAGAAAACTCGAAGGAAGCTTTGAGTTATTAAGTCGGAAGCCGATGTTCATCATCCCGACTTAAGTTCAAAAATTCTCAAACTCCATGGACCACATGTTTTGGACCCAAGGAGTTCATTTATGAACTTAGATTTATGGTTTGAAGTCTTTAAATTATTGTTTCAGGTCATTTAGTACATTTCGGGTGAAGAATCGTCACTCTCGGGTGAACAGTGCCAGCTGTGCGCTGGCCCGCACGCCCGCGCACGCCTGCACAGCGGCGCGCCCAGCGCGCCTGCCCGCGCATCTAAAGCCTCCCGTGCACTCCAGCCGCACGCCCCGTGCGCCTAGCTCCCCTAGCGTGCATGCCCTTACACCCGAGCATTCTTCCAAGCCTTCCACCGAGTCACCCGACTCTCGAACACTTCCACGACTCTTTCCTCGTATCTCGAGGCAAGGTATAACATTCTCGACTTCGAGAAGTTAGAACCTTTTACGTTATTTGCATGGCTATGGAGTATTATGGCGTTTTATGCATGTTTAACTTGCAAAACTTAATTTTTATACACTTTTATGTTATGTTATGCATGTTTACCACTTTATAACTTGCTAGTATGTCGGAAAATGGTTTGGATCGTCGTCCGGGAGACCATCCCGACCCAGAAATGGCAAGCAAGCTCTCGGTCAAGTCTCTAAATGAGATGGCCGAGACTTAAGTTGCTCTTTTCGGGTTAAGATTGGTCTCCTTAGCCCGATCCAAGTTAGTTTCCGAGTTTATTTTGTTGTTCTTTCATGCATGAAACCGGTATTATTTTATCGATTCCTTAAATAACATGTTTGTGAATGTTTGCATGTTTAAATGAGTTAATCAAATCATGGTAATACCTGCTTTTGTCAAAAACGTGTTATTCATCGTGTTTGATGTTTGAGCATGCGAAAAACAATTAAAACCGAGGCAAGGAAACCACTTGTGACTCGAATCAAGCCATAAGAGTTTTCGGCCATCTTTGAGAGATGAGGCCGAGAGCCTCTTGGCTTTTCTCGGATCAAGAATGGTTTCCTTATCTCGATTTTAGTTTGTTTTCTCGGATTGTGTGAAGTTGTAAATTAGATATCTTCACGATTCCCATGTTAAAACATCGTTTAAAACCTTTTTTAAAACAAACATACTTGGGTTTGTGTATCGAGGACTCATTCGGATCCATTTGGTTATAAGGGTATTGTCGGTTATTTAACCGAATTATTCTTGATCATTGTGGATTCGTTTTGGTCGTCGAATTACGAATCGTTTTCATAATTAATGCATTCGGCAATAACCTTAAGCATTAATTCCACGAACGGGTTAACCGGGACGTTCACACGGTTAATTCATTCAATTTAAACAACTTTGCACGAATTAGACATTAATTTGTAACTAGTGTCGACGAATTACAAAACGGTGTTAATGCCCTTTTCAAAACCCTCATACTTTCAAATACATATTGTGTTGTTTCCCTTTTATGAAAATAAAATTTCAAATCAAGGGCAAGAACATCATTTTGTGATTTGTCGTCATCTTAGCATCGTTTAAGATATCAGTTGGGTATTCTGTATCAAAATACAATTACCTGACTAATCATTTCACTCGACTTAACCAAATCCTAGAAAATGGTTAGGCGAAACTCTAGGTTCCAAATCTAGAGTAAAAATACAAGTTTGGATCAATTCAATGGTAATTCAGTGTCACAACACCGAATTACTGTAAAAGCAATCCACACACACGAGAGTTAACTCTCTTTGTCAAGTTTTCAAAACAAAGCAGAATGCAAAATGTTATGCATGATTCTTTGCTTAACATATGGCATTTGCTTGCAAAAACACCTCTGGGATAATAAACTTGCTAATCCACGTACATTCGAATAGTAACAAACATTTTGTCTGTTATTTACCTGTTGATTATTATCTTTTCGCTCTTGTTTGCCATGCGGGTCGAGCCTGATCCCTAGGCCGAATGATATTAGGGTTCAACGCCCTAATCATCAATCACAGGGTCCAACGCCCTAATCAACACTCTCAGGGTCCGACACCCTATTTAGTGAGAGCGTGCATTGAATTTCAGTTTTTCGGTCTTTTCCCTAAAATCACGGTGAGTTAGAGCTGAATAATAAACCGAGCGCGAGTCGACTGGAATTCGGCCATTTGTAATTTGTATTTTATTGTTTTCGAGAGCATTATAAGGACTTTTATTTTGTACATTCATTCTGTAAGAATTCCAATCGGTAAGCGAACGGTCCGAGAGTTGAATTAATCGAATCGGTTTAATGCTTGCCCAAAGGAAAGTAAATCCAAGAATTCGCGGTTCTGGTTCACGCAGGGATTCAACCTCCATGGTTCGATGAACTATAACGCAAGATTGTGAACCAACTCCCCGACATACGGGTTTACTTCTCTCTTGGCTTCTCAACCGACATCGTTTGGTTCACCGAATATCCGATGTCAAAACGTGCGAGCTGAGTGCAACTTAATTCAAGCGGTAAATAATAAAACATGCAAGCCTAGCAAACCAGAGTACTGAAAGGGCGTGCGGGATATAGGCCACACGTAACATGAACCCCCGAACACGGACTTTTCGGTTCTGAACAGATGAATGCCTTAACGACAAACTAGGTGTTCCATACCCTTAGACCCGGGTAACTTATCCGCCCTCGACCTACGGGTTGTAAAATGATAAGTGGCGACTCCATTTCTCACGCATGTCCATCACGCGTCCCCATGGGAAGGTGGACACTCCTAAGCCGCGCGATCCAAAAAGCGCGCATGCGGGCCCCGACGAGAGTCCACATTCGGGTCCGTACAGCTTGGCCACTCCACTGGGGACATACTTAGTGGGTTCAGGCTCGATCCGTTTGCTTGCTTGCATGTTTATTTATCACTTTTCGTACATTTATTTTGGGCACATTTACTTTCCTACACTTGCATTGCTTCATTCTAGCGGATTTAGGTACCAAATGCCTGAAATCCCACGGGCACCGATCTAGGAAGCTAGGTTAGTTAGAGGTTCCGAGTAAGGGAATGGATCGAGTAGGCTCTGCCACCGAACCGGCCCCCAAAGATCCTCGCTCTATTTCAAGGAATTGATCCCCTTGAATCGGGAGCCCCCATCCCTAGTTAGTGGTTTTCCCAGTAGAACACTGAAACCATGCATAAATAGGGACCGTCATGCTGGACCAAAATTGCCTTCATGCCGTCAACCGACTCAAAAGTTGAGTCTTTGAGTTGGCCTGTAGTTTTTCCTTTAGGTGGGTGTACGGACCCGAATGTGAACTCTCGTCGGGGCCCGCATTGCGCGCTTTTGGATCGCGCGGCTTGGGAGTGTCCACCTTCCCGTGGGGACTCGTGACGGACACGCGTGAGAGAAAGAGTCGCCACTTATCATTTTACGACCCGGAGGTCGAGGGCGGATAAGTTACCCGGGTCTAGGGGTATGGAACACCTAGTTTGTTGTTAAGGCATTGATCTGTGCGGAACCGGAAAATCCGTGTTCGGGGGTTCATGTTACGTGCGGGCCTATATCTCGCACGCCCTTTCGGTGCTCTGGTTTGCTAGGCTTGCATGTTTTATGATTTACCGCATGAATTAAGCTGCACTCGGCTCGCACGTTTTGACACCGAAGATTCGGTGAATTAAACGATGTCGGTTGAGAAGCCGAGAGAGAAGTAAACCCGTATGTCGGGGACTTGGTTCACAATCTTGCGTTACAGTTCATCGAACCATAGAGGTTGAATCCCTGCGTGAACCAAAACCGCGAGATCTTGGATTTACTTGTGTCTTGGATCTTGGATTCGATTAATTCGACTCTCAGACCGTTCGCTCACCGACTGGAATTCTTACAGAACAAATGTACAAAATAAAAGTCCTTACAATGCTCTCGAAAACAATAAATAAAAATTACAAATGGCCGAATTCCAGTCGACTCGCGGTCGGTTATTATTCCGCTCTAACTCACCGTGAGTTTAGGGAAAAGACCGAAGAACTGAAATTCAATGTACGCTCTCACTGAACAGGGCGTTGGACCCTGTGATCGATGATTAGGGCGTTGGACCCTGTGATTGATGATTAGGGTGTTGAACCCTAATATTATTCGGCCTAGGGATCAGGCTCGACCCGCATGGCAAACATGTGCGGAAAGATAACACGCAGCTGTTAAATAACAGACAAGGTGTTTGTTATTATCGAGTGTATGTGTTTTAACAAGTTGTTAATCCGAGGTATTTTGGCATGCAAATCCTACCCTAGACAAACAAGCACGTGCCAATGTTTTAGCATTCGGCTTTGTTTTGAGAACTTGACGAAGAGAGTCAAATCTCATGTGTGTGGATTGCTTTTACAGTTGTTCTGTATTGTGATACTGAATTTCCACTAAATTAGCCAAACTCGTGTTTTGACTCTAGATTTGGAATCTAGAATTCCTCCTAATCATTATCTAGTGTTTGGTTAGGTCGAGTGAAAGGTTAATCAGCATTTTGCATGTTTTCTGACAGAGATAACCGTTCTAGTTACCCGAGTCTATGTTAGTATGACAGAAACTCATCAGTTAGATAAGAAAAGGCTATGCAGATGAACCAGCACCTGAACAGGTAGCCCGTTCTTATCCCGTACTGTAGTGTTTCTGTCATGCTAACCCTAAGGGTGTCGCTGAATTGTGAAAAGACGATTTTGCCCTTTATTTGAAAATTGTTGTCAGAAAAGGGGAAACATCGCAGTGCGGGCCACCTCGGCCTGTAGCCGGTGTCAACCAATTCCCTGGATCGTCCAGGGTTGTGCAAGAACCCCGAAAAAGCCAAAGAACCGGTCGATCTGCCCGAAAGTGATCTAAAAGGATCTTCTGTATCCTGACCTGAGTTACCTGGAATTAGGTAAACTCAAGTTAAGACACATAAGGCCTTTTTAGACGTCCATGCTACATCGGACCGCGCGTTTCGGGTTTTGAAATTGATAAGTTTGAAAAGGGCACCAACGTCATTTGACAACTCATCGACGCGAGTTATCAGTTAATGGCCAATTCGTGTAAACCTTATCAGTGTGAAGTGGGTTTAATCATGTGAGTGTCCCGATTAACCTGTTTGTGAAATTAATACTTAAGGGTTGTACCGAATGCATTAATTGTGAAAACGATTCGCGACTCGAAGACCAAGATGATTCCATAAGGATCGAGGATAATTTGGTCCAATGACCGAAACTACCCTCGTAACCGAATGAACCCGAATGAGTCATCGATACCCAAATCCATGCATGCTTTGTTTTGAAAAGACAATTTCATGCGATATTGCGACGATAATGTAAATTGCAAATTACACGAAAGCCGAGAACGGACTCAAAACGGGAAGAGGGAGCCTCATGCAACCCGTACGAGTCTAAGAGGCTCTCGGTCACTTCTCCTTGGAGATAACTGAGAGGTCCCATGGCCCGAACTTAGATCGGGCTAAGAAGGCCGTTCTTAACCCGAGGAAAGCAAGCCAAGTCTCGGTCACCTCTTCTTGAGGCAAACTCGAGAGCTCTTTTGCTTATTTCGGGTCGGGAAGGTCTTCCGAGGGTCGATCCAAACGTTTCCCGACATGCTAACATGTTATATGATGATGAACATGCATAATATAACAAGAAAGTGTATAAAAATTAAGTCTTGCAAGTTAAACATGCATAAAACGCCATATTACTCCATAGCCATGCAAATAATGTAAAGAGCCCTAACTCCTCTAAGTCAAAAGTGATTTACCTAGCCTCGGGATACGAGGAAAGAGTCGGGGAAGTGTTCGAGAGTCGGGTGACTCGGTTGAACGCTTGGAAGAGTGCTCGGGTGCAAGGGCATGCACGTTCGGGGGGCTAGGTGCAGGGGGCGTGCGGCTGTAGTGCAAGGGAGGTGCGCGGGCGTGCGGGGCGTGCAGCTGGCGTGTGCGGGCACGCGGCTGTGCGCGCGGGCGCGCTGCTGTGCGCGCATGTGCTCGGCTGGACGCGCTAGCGTGCGGGTACGGGTGCACTGTTCACCCGAGAGCACGATCTTCGCCAGAAATGAGGAAATCAACCTGAAATGATGAGCAAATGACTTTAAACCAAAAATCTAAGTTCATGAATGAACTCCTTAGGTCCAAAACATATGGTCCATGGAGTTTGAGAAGTTTTGAACTTAAGTCGGGATGATGAACATCGGCTTCCGACTTAAGAAACTCAAAGCTTTCTTCGGGTTTGCTTCGGTTTTTCTCTCTTGGTTTTGAAGTGTTGAAGCTTGCTGGTTCTTGAGTGTTCTTGGCTATGGAGTTTGAGAGGATTTCTTGAAGGAGAAAGGTTGGAGAGAGTGTGTAAGAGGAGAAGTGATTATCTTAATCACTTTTGGGCCATTTATAGGCAAAGCTAATGACACAATTAGCAAAAGCAAGTGCTCTTAACCCCCATGCTTAGCAAATTTCGGTTTGCTTAAGAAAATATCGAGCCTCATCCTCTTCCATTGCATTAATGAAGAAGAGATAAGCATTGATGAGCATTGATGAAGATGGAGTGTTATCTTCAAATTGTAGGCTTGATATTTTCCTAAGAGGATGGAAGTTGCATGGAGAAAATGACAAGGAGATGAGGATGAATGTGGACCATGCAATCTTGATGAAGAAGAGCCAAGAAGCTTTGATGAGCATTGAGTGTTGTCTTCAACCTCTCCAAGATATTTTGGCTAAGAGAGGGCAAGTTGGCTTCTTGCATTGAAGAGGAAGAAGAAGCTTCTAGAGCATAGGGTGACTCATCTTGGGTAGCCCGTGGGTCCCACGACCGAAGAGGAGAAACCGGGGAAAAGCTCGGGTCTCGATTGATCGCGCATTCGAGGCTCGTGGTTCGAACCGAATGTTGAATTATCGATATACGCGAGGAAACGGGTTTAAAGAGTCCGAGATTGGCATTTTCCGTGAGAAATTGCCAAATGTCTGTATGAGGCTCGGAAGCCGGTTTTGCTCCTTTTATGCATTCAGAGCGAGGTTGCCCACTTCTGACAGCATATCTTGTATCTGCATCCCACGTCGGTCATTTTAACATAAATTGTCAAATTACGTGGGCACTTGACCCTTAAGCTGGTAATGCAAAATATGGAGCCGGAGATGTCCTAGGAGGCTGAAACTGGATTTCTCAGATTGCTTTCTGAGTTTCTTGGGCGATCCGGAGATCACTGTGATCTCTGTTTGCCGAGATTGGGCCTCTAAGGATATGAAAAGTGCATCTGAGACCCTTAAAGCACTGCTCGAGGGGTCTAGATGAGTTGTGTGATTCATTCCAACGATTCCACATTGAGGGTTGAGATAAGCGGCACTGGAATTGCCAACCATCCGACGTCAAGTTTCCCCAAAGAGGACCTCCGGATATGGATCTTCATTGAAAATGGCCTTTTGTGCTCATCGGAGGTTACTCGGGAAACCGTGAAGGGTTTTGCTGTCTGTTTTGCCCAATTGCGATTGTACGCTGGAGTTTTCAGGACAATGTAGTGTGAACTTCGTTGGCCGTAATTCCATCAGACCAGTCTCCGGTTACGCTCTTCCGAAGAAGGGTATGCCCGTTTTGTCGCTCGGAAGTCATTTAGGGTGTTTGTATGGCTTCCAAAAGACAATCTGAAGCTCTGCACGTGCTCTGTATGATTGTGGGGCGTGGCCGCATCTGATATTTGGAATTAACTTTTCTCCGAGAAACCGTCATTTTTGGACTTCCACTGAAAAGTTGTCTGTATACAGAAAGTTGTTCTGTGTAGAGCAGATGATTTGCAAAATGCCTTTGGGGACACTTTTCATCTGTTTGGCATTAGAGTGGATTTTTGGAGTCCAATATATCTTCCGATAATCGAGCAAACTATCGGAAAATGGGGATGTCCACGTGGTATGCTGGAAATGCCGGTTTTGGACGTTGTTGAGCTCTCTAGTCACTCTGTTGTCCTTTAGTGACCCTTGGAGTCCTTCTGTCGTGTCCATGTGTCATTTGCCCGATTTCGCCGACTTGAGGATGAATAGTGATTTTCTGCTCTGTTAAGTCGTTTTTTTGTATTCTGCTCAAGTTGCGGCTTGGATCATTACTGATAATGTCATTTGAATTGGTGAGCCAAAATGGGGTGCTGACAGCTTGCCCCTCTTTGGTTGCATGCTCGGATAGAGGGTGCAGCCAAAGATTATGAGAAGCAACCCTTTTTGGTTCTGGCGATCGCTTCGACCTCTCTCCTAATGGCCGCTGGTTCCTAAGCTTTGGATGCGTGGGAAGAAATTAAGCATACGTACCTAAATGTATAGAACAAACATCGGAATCAGTGAATAGGAAGAAGGGGAATCAGACTTAAAGCAATAAATTGCGGGTTTATGGAAAGTAAAGGCACGGATTTATGAGCCCGTGCGGTGCATGAAAAGTAAAGACACGGGTTTATGGGCCCGTGCGGTGCATGAAAAGTAAAGACATGGGTTTATGGGCCCGTGCGATACGAGAAATGTAAAGACACGGGTTTATTGGCCCGTGTAGTGCGAGAAAGGTAAGAACACGGGTTTATGGGCCCATGTGGTGCATGAAAGTAAGAACACGGGTTTATGCGCCCGTGTGGTGCATGAAAGTAAGAACACGGGTTTATGCGCCCGTGTGGTGCGAGAAAGGTAAGAACACGGGTTTATGGGCCCGTGTGGTGCATGAAAGTGAGAACACGGGTTTATGGGCCCGTGTGGTGCGAGAAAGGTAAGAACACGGGTTTATGGGCCCGTGCAGCAGAGAAAGTAAGAACACGGGTTTATGGGCCCGTGCGGTGGAGAAAGTAATGGAGCGCATGGAATGTAGGATCAAAGATCATTGTTAAGGAATGGCGCTTAGTGCTGAAAGGACAGTTCGCTTGGCACTCAGCCAAGACCGCACTGGGGTGATGCAGTGGAGATTATGGCTCGCGGATCGTTGTGTGATCGAAGTGCTTGTTCGATGACGGTGTCATGCGTAGCCCCGAGGTCTTTGATTTGTCGAGGATCGGTCTCGCGCTTGTACGGCTGCTTCGCTGAGGATGCCCCGATCGTGCGATGAGGGGCTTGAGCCCTGGGGTGGAGCGCCTATGTATCCCGAGGAGTCGAAAATCAGAGTCCGCCGTAGCTCTTGCGGCTTGTAGCACCTATGATCCTGGCATTACTAGTAGATCATGTGAGAAATACTAACAAGTAATAGGTACAAGTGAGCACCAAAAAGAGCGTCATTGTGACGCACTGATCTTCAGTTTCGGGTCGCTTGAGCAACCCATGAAGAATTTTGCTTTGACAGTGCAAGTGGGTCCCGTTCTCGGAGGCCTAGATACGAGGCCTCCAGGGGCTTCCGTTAGCTATGTATGGGCATATCGAGACGTCCACGACGATGCCCTAGCAGCTCTATCGGTTATTCGACACGCCCGTCGGCTTTGAACCCTTCTCAATAGGGTACCGTAGGGCGGCTGCATTTGCAACCTGCTTAGGGATTTCTGTTCAGATTTGGTCAGACTCGATCTGACCATTTCCAAAGAGTTATGACTAGACCCCCGGAGAGGAATGTCTGGGATTTTAGCTCTATGGTAGCCTGTTAAAGGGTGGCTGTGACCCATTTGGAGTTATGCAAAGACAAAGAGAAAAGAGAAAGTTTGGGAAGCACGTTGCTCCAGGCTAAAAGGATACACGGGTTCACGCCTGCAATGAGATGTACCCCCATTTTCCTTCGTCTTTTTGTTGTGTAGGTTGTACCGAACTGCTTGGACGGCGTGTTCAGTTGCCCACTGTGCTTGAGGAAGGTTCCCTCTTGGACGGTTGAATGGTATTGAAGAGCCGATCGGGGATCGTATTGGAATAGATAAACTGGCCACTTCCCTTGAGGATCCCTTGTCCGCACAATGCGTGAGAGACTAGGTGGCAATTTTATCTATCTCTCGTTTTGCTCTCCTTTTGCTACGGTCACCCACCTAGGGGCCGCACCTCTCAACCTAAAGGGGAAGAGCTCTCCTTTTGCCACGACTGCCCCAAAGGGTTTCCGGCCGTGCCTCTCTTTTTCCCTAACTTTTGCCTAGGCTGCCCCAAAAGGGGTTTTCGACCTAGCGGGCTCGATTCTTTTATCTCTCAAGTTTGCAAGGGCAAAGGGTTCGAAGGATTCAACCTCCGAGTGCATTTTTTTCTGTCTCCATCGAGGAGTTGTGTCTGCTGCTCCCCTTTTGTCGGGGTTTGTTGATTTCTCTGGATTGGCGGCACCAGTGCTTTTGATGAATCTCGACAGTGTCTTGTTTTGTTCATTGGCGGATTTTTCCCGCGTCTTTTCTCTCTCTCTTCATTGGCGGGTTTTTCCCGCTTCTTTTCGCTCTGTTTTTTTCTTGCAGCTGGGGTTTGTTTTGTGCCTCATGTCTTTGTTTGAAACTCCTCGACTTTGCATTGTCGAGGCCGCTTTGGTGTGGTTCGCCTCGTGGAGACTTGTTGCATGTTGCTAGCCCTATTTTGTGAGGGCCGGTTTTCTTGGAAGTTTGACTCTCGTGCACTCAGAAGTCGAACTCCGTGTTATTTGCCCTTGCAAGCATTGCATGTGAATTTCCCCTGTTGACTAGAAAGAAAATGTAGAATTGCCCCGTGAATAGGGAACCGAGGTTGCCCCGATGTGAATGTTGATCGGGGATGCCCCGGTCTTCATTTTGTGGAAGTGGCCTGTGGCAGGCACCTTGTGCAATGTCTCCGATCATCTTTTGTTGTTCTTTACAGTATGTGCCTCTTAAAGGGTGCACGCTGCTGAAGTCACTGGATGTTCAAGGAAGACGGTTGCATAAATGCTGAGTGATTCGTTCGATTGTCCTCGTCTTCGACTTCATAGGGGGTACCTCATCGTTGGACACCTCCCTCGTTAAAGTATAAGGAAAGGGTCCGAGACAAGTTCTCAGGAAAGCGTGAACTCATGCATCGCTCTTTGCCTGTGGTCAATGTGCCCCTGTGAAGGATGACAAAGAAGACAATGCATTAGGCGATTATGCGAGTGAATATGTGGTAAGAAATGTGAGGTGGTCCCATGGGAAAATCCATTTTTGTCCCGCGCGCAACCCATGGGGTGCTGCGTGCAGACGACATTTGTTTCCGAGAATCTAGTCATCGCCACTCTGGAGTGGTTAGACCATTACTAAGGTCATATAAACATGTTTTCCCTAATTGCGAGTAGGCATGCACAGCCGTCCTAGGAAAGGCTCGCGGAGCCGGGTCCCACGAGGACAGGTGAGTCGAACAGGTCCAACAGAACTAATAGGACGTCTTCGAGACTGTCCTAATGCTCCATTGAAGGATTTGTTCATGTCGGGAGCCCATTTGTGGGAATGCATTTAAATTAAAGCAAAAGAGAGTTTAAAGAAGACTGCGCATGTTGTTCCAGTGCTTAGTCAGCGGCGACGGCAGAGGATGGGTGAGATCCATTCTTTGATCGGAGGCATGACCGTGCTGGTATCTCCTGCGATCGAGAGTTGGGTCATGCTCTGTTTGTGGAGCTGTCACTTCCGGTCTTTGCAGTTGAAGGATTAGACTTGCTCCTCGGAGTATCGCTTGGATGAATTTGAATCCAAGTCGATTTTGGATTTCGGATGAGCAAGGAGCTGGATGAGAAACGTTTGTTGTCTCAGTTGTGGTCGCTCAGTATTCAAGTTGTTTTCTCGTTGAGAATTTCCTGTAATGGGAAAAGAAAACAATGAAGGAGCATGAACTGTTCAGGATTTCAATGCAAGAGTGTAGAGAAGCGAACTGGCCTGGTAGGTGTCGTGCGAGCACACTGAGACATGCATTGATACGTTGAGCATGCGGGCATGAGTTGGTGTGAACACGCTTGGACATGTATGAGGCACGCTTGATCGTTGGTAGATGCGTGGGGTCACGCGGAGGGATGTGCGTCCAATCATGCGGTGACACTCTCTGTTAGGAAGAAGTTAGTGTTGGTTAACTTCGCCTAGGAAGGTTGATCGGCCCTCGGGCCACAGCTCGTCTTGCCGTGGAGGAAGGGTGAAGACCGCAGGTGATCTATCTACGAAGGTTGGCACGACTCGCCGGTCGTGCGAGGTGGGTGGCCGGGATGGACGGCCTCTGGTCATAGCACGTCTCGCCATGGAGAGGTGAAGACCGCGGGTGGTCTACCCTCGAAGGTTGGCACGATTCGCCTATCGTGCGGGGTGGGTGGCCGGGATGGACGGCCTCTGGTCATAGCACGTCTCGCCATGGAGAGGTGAAGACCCTAAGTGGTCTACCCGCGAATATTAGCACTACTCACCTGTCGTGCGAGACATGGCAACTGCTGTGCAAACATAGAAATAGATAGAATGCATGCAGTGTATAAGTTTTCAAAAGCTAATGCCATTGCATCGATTTGGTTCAAGTTCCTTAATTTACAAAGATAGTTCATTTGAAAAAGGGAACTTAAGCAATAAACCAATGCAATGTCCTAGTTTGTTTGAAAACATGCATGCAGTGCAGAAAAGTAAAGTATAACTGTATTTGTTACAATGTACATCGCTCTTTGTGAAAAACAGCAAAAGGCCCACCTAAAAAAAAACTAGGGGCCGACTCAAAGACCGGACTTTGGGTCGGTTGACGGCATGAGGTTATTTTGGTCCAGCATGACGGTCCCTGTTTATGCATGGTTTCAGTGTTCTACTGGGAAAACCACAAACTAGGGATGGGGGCTCCCGATTCAAGGGTGTCAATTCCTTGAAATCGGGCGAGATTCTTTTCAAGGCCTAAGCGACAGTCGAACCGCTCGCCGTACCCCTACTTCGAACCCCTGTCTAACCTAGATTCCTAGATTGCCGCTTGTGGGATTTCAAGCGTGGTACCTAAATCCACTAGAATGATGCAATGCGAGTGCAGAAAAGTAAATGTGCAAGAAAAGTAAATGTACGGAAAGCGATAAATAAACATGCAAGCAAGCAAACGGATCGAGCCTGAACCCACTAAGTATGTCCCCAGTGGAGTCGCCAAACTGTACGGATCCGAATGTGGACTCTCGTCGGGGCCCGCATTGCGCGCTTTTGGATCGCGCGGCTTGGGAGTGTCCACCTTCCCGTGGGGACGCGTGACGGACACGCGTGAGAGAAGGAGTCGCCACTTATCATTTTACGACCCGAAGGTCGAGGGCGGATAAGTTACCCGGGTCTAGGGGTATGGAACACCTAGTTTGTTGTTAAGGCATTGATCTGTGTGGAACCGGAAAATCCGTGTTCGGGGGTTCATGTTACGTGCGGGCCTATATCCCCCACGCCCTTTCGGTACTCTGGTTTGCTAGGCTTGCATGTTTTATGATTTACCGCATGAATTAAGCATGAATTAAGCTGCACTCGGCTCGCACGTTTTGACACCGAAGATTCGGTGAATTAAACGATGTCGGTTGAGAAGCCGAGAGAGAAGTAAACCCGTATGTCGGGGAGTTGGTTCACAATCTTGCGTTACAGTTCATCGAACCATGGAGGTTGAATCCCTGCGTGAACCAAAACCGCGAGATCTTGGATTTACTTGTGTCTTGGATCTTGGATTCGATTAATTCGACTCTCAGACTGTTCGCTCACCGACTGGAATTCTTACAGAACAAATGTACAAAATAAAAGTCCTTACAATGCTCTCGAAAACAATAAATAAAAATTACAAATGGTCGAATTCCAGTCGACTCGCGGTCGGTTATTATTCCGCTCTAACTCACCGTGAGTTTAGGGAAAAGACCGAAGAACTGAAATTTAATGTACGCTCTCACTGAACAGGGCGTTGGACCCTGTGATCGATGATTAGGGCGTTGAACCCTAATATTATTCGGCCTAGGGATCAGGCTCGACCAGCATGGCAAACATGTGCGGAAAGATAACACGCAGCAGGTAAATAACAGACAAGGTGTTTGTTATTATCGAGTGTATGTGTTTTAACAAGTTGTTAATCCGAGGTATTTTGGCGTGCAAATCCTACCCTAAACAAACAAGCACGTGCCAATGTTTTAGCATTCGGCTTTGTTTTGAGAACTTGACGAAGAGAGTCAAATCTCATGTGTGTGGAATGCTTTTACAGTTGTTCTATATTGTGACACTAAATTTTCACTGAATTAGCCAAACTCGTGTTTTGACTCTATATTTGGAATCTAGAATTCCTCCTAATCATTATCTAGTGTTTGGTTAGGTCGAGTGAAAGGTTAATCAGCATTTTGCATGTTTTCTGACAGAGATAACTGTTCTAGTTACCCGAGTCTATGTTAGGATGACAGAAACTCATCAGTTAGATAAGAAAAGGCTATGCAGATGAACCTGCACCTGAACAGGTAGCCCGTTCTTATCCCGTACTGTAGTGTTTCTGTCATGCTAACCCTAAGGGTGTCGCTGAATTGTGAAAAGACGATTTTGCCCTTTATTTGAAAATTGTTTTCAGAAAAGGGGAAACATCGCAGTGCAGGCCACCTCGGCCTGTAGCCGGTGTCAACCAATTCCTTGGATCGTCCAGGGTTGTTCAAGAACCCCGAAAAAGCCAAAGAACCGGTCGATCTGCCCGGAAGTGATCTAAAAGGATCTTCTGTGTCCTGACCTGAGTTACCTGGAATTAGGTAAACTCAAGTTAAGACACATAAGGCCTTTTTAGACGTCCATGCTACATCGGACCGCGCGTTTCGGGTTTTGAAATTGATAAGTTTGAAAAGGGCACCAACGTCATTTGACAACTCATCGACGCGAGTTATCAGTTAATGACCAATTCGTGTAAACCTTATCAGTGTGAAGTGGGTTTAATCATGTGAGCGTCCCGATTAACCTGTTTGTGAAATTAATGCTTAAGGGTTGTGCCGAATGCATTAATTGTGAAAACGATTCGCGACTCAAAGACCAAGATGATTCCATAAGGATCGAGGATAATTTGGTCCAATGACCGAAACTACCCTCGTAACCGAATGAACCCGAATGAGTCATCGATACCCAAATCCATGCATGCTTTGTTTTGAAAAGACATTTTCATGCGATATTGCGACGATAATGTAAATTGCAAATTACACGAAAGCCGAGAACGGACTCAAAACGGGAAGAGGGAGCCTCATGCAACCCGTACGAGTCTAAGAGGCTCTCGGTCACTTCTCCTTGGAGATAACCGAGAGGTCCCATGGCCCGAATGGGGTTCCACGAGGTTTCCCCGTCTTGTTTTGAATCATTTCTCGCATGCTCAAATGACAAACACGATAAATGACACGATTAACTAAAGTCGGTATTGCCATGATTTGAATAACGCATTCGAACATGCAAACATGCACAAACAAGTTATTTAAGGAATCGATAAAACAATACCGACTTCATGCATGTAAGAAAGCACGAGAAAACTCGGGAATCGAACTTAGATCGGGCTAAGAAGGCCGTTCTTAACCCGAGGAAAGCAAGCCAAGTCTCGGTCACCTCTTCTTGAGGCAAACTCGAGAGCTCTTTTGCTTATTTTGGGTCGGGAAGGTCTTCCGAGGGTCGATCCAAACATTTCCCGACATGCTAATATGTTATATGATGATGAACATGCATAATATAACAAGAAAGTGTATAAAAATTAAGTCTTGCAAGTTAAACATGCATAAAACGCCATATTACTCCATAGCCATGCAAATAATGTAAAGAGCCCTAACTCCTCTGAGTCAAAAGTGATTTACCTAGCCTCGGGATACGAGGAAAGAGTCGGGGAAGTGTTCGAGAGTCGGGTGACTCGGTTGAACGCTTGGAAGAATGCTCGGGTGCAAGGGCATGCACGTTCGGGGAGCTAGGTGCAGGGGGCGTGCGGCTGGAGTGCACGGGAGGCGCGCGGGCGTGCGGCTACGGGTGCACTGTTCACCCGAGAGCACGATCTTCGCCCGAAATGAGGAAATCAACCTGAAATGATGAGCAAATGACTTCAAACCAAAAATCTAAGTTCATGAATGAACTCCTTGGGTCCAAAACATGTGGTCCATGGAGTTTGAGAAGTTTTGAACTTAAGTCGGGATGATGAACATCGGCTTCCGACTTAAGAAACTCGAAGCTTTCTTCGGGTTTGCTTCGGTTTTTCTCTCTTGGTTTTGAAGTGTTGAAGCTTGCTGATTCTTGAGTGTTCTTGGCTATGGAGTTTGAGAGGATTTCTTGAAGGAGAAAGGTTGGAGAGAGTGTGTAAGAGGAGAAGTGATTATCTTAATCACTTTTGGGCCATTTATAGGCAAAGCTAATGACACAATTAGCAAAAGCAAGTGCTCTTAACCCCCATGCTTAGAAAATTTCGGTTTGATTAAGAAAATATCGAGCCTCATCCTCTTCCATTGCATTAATGAAGAAGAGATAAGCATTGATGAGCATTGATGAAGATGGAGTGTTGTCTTCAAATTGTAGGCTTGATATTTTCCTAAGAGGATGCAAGTTGCATGGAGAAAATGACAAGGAGATGAGGATGAATGTGGACCATGCAATCTTGATGAAGAAGAGCCAAGAAGCTTTGATGAGCATTGAGTGTTGTCTTCAACCTCTCCAAGATATTTTGGCTAAGAGAGGGCAAGTGGGATTCTTGCATTGAAGAGGAAGAAGAAGCTTCTAGAGCATAGGGTGACTCATCTTGGGTAGCCCGTGGGTCCCACGACCGAAGAGGAGAAACCGGGAAAAAGCTCGGGTCTCGATTGATCGCGCATTCGAGGCTCGTGGTTCGAACCGAATGTTGAATTATCGATATACGCGAGGAAACGGGTTTAAAGAGTCCGAGATTGGCATTTTCCGTGAGAAATTGCCAAATGTCTGTATGAGGCTCGGAAGCTGGTTTTGCTCCTTTTATGCATTCAGAGTGAGGTTGCCCACTTCTGACAACATATCTTGTATCTGCATCCCACGTCGGTCATTTTGACATAAATTGTCAAATTACGTGGGCACTTGACCCTTAAGCCGGTAATGCAAAATATGGAGCCGGAGATGTCCTAGGAGGCCGAAACTGGATTTCTTAGATTGCTTTCTGAGTTTCTTGGGCAATCCGGAGATCACTGTGATCTCTGTTTGCCGAGATTGGGCCTATAAGGATATGAAAAGTGCATCTGAGACCCTTAAAGCATTGCTCGAGGGGTCTAGATGAGTTGTGTGATTCATTCCGACGATTCCACATTGAGGGTTGAGATAAGCGGCACTGCAATTGCCAACCATCTGGCGTCAAGTTTCCCCAAAGAGGACCTCCGGATATGGATCTTCACTGAAAATGGCCTTTTGTGCTCCTCGGAGGTTACTCGGGAAACCGTGAAGGGTTTTGCTGTCTGTTTTGCCCAATTGCGATTGTACGCTGGAGTTTTCAAGACAATGTAGTGTGAACTTCGTTGGCCGTAATTCCATCAGACCAGTCTCCGGTTACGCTCTTTCGAAGAAGGGTATGCCCGTTTTGTCGCTCGGAAGTCATTTAGGGTGTTTGTATGGCTTCCAAAAGACAATCTGAAGCTCTGCACGTGCTCTGTATGATTGTGGGGCGTGGCCGCATCTGATATTTGGAATTAACTTTTCTCCGAGAAACCGGCATTTTTGGACTTCCATTGAAAAGTTGTCTGTATACAGAAAGTTGTTCTGTATAGAGTAGATGATTTCCAAAATGCCTTTTGGGACACTTTTCATCTGTTTGGCATTGGAGTGGATTTTTGGAGTCCAATATTGGCTATCTTCCGATAGTCGAGCAAACTATCGGAAAATGGGGATGTCCACGTGGTATGCTGGAAATGCCGGTTTTGGACGTTGTTGAGCTCTCTAGTCACTCTGTTGTCCTTTAGTGACCCTTGGAGTCCTTCTGTCGTGTCCATGTGTCATTTGCCCGATTTCGCCGACTTGAGGATGAATAGTGATTTTCTGCTCTGTTAAATCGTTTTTCTGTATTATGCTCAAGTTGCGGCTTGGATCATTACTGATAATGTCATTTGAATTGGTGAGCCAAAATGGGGTGCTGACAGCGGGCCTTTTGCTGTTTTTCACAAAGAGCGATGTACATTGTAACAGATACAGTTATACTTTACTTTTCTGCACCGCATGCATGTTTTCAAATAAACTGGGACATTGCATTGGTTTATTGCTTAAGTTCTCTTTTTCAAATGAACCATCTTCGTAAATCTGGGAACTTGAATCAAATCAATGCAACGGTATTAGCTTTTGAAAACTCATACATTGCCTGCATTCGATGTTTGCACAGCAACTACCATGTCCCGCACGACAGGCGAGTTGTGCTAACCTTCGCGGGTAGACCACCCTCGGTTTTCACCTCTCCATGGCGAGACGTGCTATGACCAGAGGCCGTCCATCCCGGCCACCCACCCCGCACGATAGGCGAATCGTGCCAACCTTCGCGGGTAGACCACCCGCGGTCTTCATCTCTCCATGGCGGGATGTGCTATGACCAGAGGCCGTTCATCCCAGCCACCCACCCCGCACGACAGGCGAGTTGTGCTAACCTTCGCGGGTAGACCACCCGCGGTCTTCACCTCTCCATGGCGAGACGTGCTATGACCAAAGGCCGTCCGTCCCGTCCACCCACCCCGCATGACCGGCGAGTTGTGCCAACCTTCGCGGGTAGACCACTTGCGGCCTTCACCCTTCCTCCATGGCAAGGCGAGCTATGGACCGAGGGCCGACCCACCTTCCAAGGCGAAACTAACCAACAATAATTTCTTCCTAACAGAGAGCGTCACCGCATGATCGGAAACACATCTGTCCGCATGACCCCACGCATTTACCAATGATCAAGCGTGCCTCACACATGTCCAAGCATGTTCACACCAACTCATACACGCATGCTCAACGTATCAATGCATGTCTCTTGGTGTGCTCGCACAACGCCTACCAGGCCAGTTCGCTTCCCTACACTCTTGCATTGAAATCCTGAACAGTTCATGCTCCTTCATTGTTTTCTTTTCCCATTGCAGGAAATTCTCAACAAGAAGATAGCCTGAATACTGAACGACTACAATTGAGACAACAAACGTCTCTCATCCAGCTCCTTGGGATTTCAACACTAAGTCCCCATCCTTGCTCCACATAGCAAGACCGCAAGCAAATCAGCGTCACCGCCTTACCGCGCCCTGCGCTATTCCTCAGCATTGACCTTTGCTTTCACATTTCTTGCACTTTCCTATCAAGCCCGCATTTACTGCATCGGGCTTCAGCCCCACTATTGGGCTTCGGCCCTACTTTCGGGCTCCGACCCTGCATCGGGCTCTGGCCCCGCATTTACTGCATCGGGCTTTGGCCCCATTTTTGGGCTCCGGCCCTGCATCGGGCTCTAGCCCCGCATTTACTGCATTGGGCTTTGGCCCCATTTTTGGGCTTCGGCCATCCATCGGGCTTCGGCCCCACGTTGGGCTTCGGCCCTCCATTGGGCTCCAACCCCGCATTTTCTGCATTGGGCTCCTGTCAGCACCCCATTTTGGCTCACCATTCCAAACAACGATATTAGCAATGATCCAAGCCACGACTTGAGCAGAATACAGAAAACGGCTAGGCAGAGCAAGAAATCACTATTCATCCTCAAGTCGGCAAAATTGAGCAAATGACCCATGGACATGACAGAAGGACTCTAGGGGTCACCAAAGGGCAACAGAGCGACCAGAGAGCTCAACAATGTCCAAAACCGGCATTTTCAGTGTACTACACGGACGGTACTATTTTCCGATAGTTCGCTCGGTCGTCGGAAGATAGTAAATATTGGACTCCAAAAATCCACATTAGTGCCAAAAAGATGGAAAATGTCTTCAAAGGCATTTTGCAAATCATCTGCTCTATACAGAACAATTTTTTGTATACATACAACTTTTCAGTGGAAGTCCAAAAATGTCGGTTTCCCAGAGAAAAGTTAATGCCAAATATCAGACGCGGCCATGCCCCATCAGCACACAGAGCATGAATAATGCTTCAGATTGTCTCTTGGAAGTCACACAGACACTTCAAATGACTTCCGAACGGCAAAACAAGCATACCCCTCTTCAGAAGAGCATAGCCGGAGAATGGTCAGATGGAATTACGGCAAACGAAGTTCATACCGCATTCCCCAGAAAACTCTAGCAGACATTCACAATTGGGCAAAACAGACAGCAAAACCCTTCACGGTTTCCCGAGTAACCTCCGAAGAGCGAAAATGACCATTTTCAGTGGAAATCCATATCCGGAGGTCCTCTTTGGGGAAACTTGACGCCGAATGCTTACGTTACACAATGCTAGCCTCCTCAAGGCTCAATGTGGAATCGTCGGAATAAATCACTCGACTCATCTAGATCTCCCGAACAGTGCTTTAGAGGTCTCAGATACACTCTTCAAGTCCTTGGAGGTCTGACCTTGACAAACAGAGATTACAGTAATCTCTGGAGTGCCTAAGCAACTCAGAAGTCATCCTGAGAAACCCAGTATCGGCCTCCTAGGACGTCTCCGGCCCCACGTTAGCATTACCGGCTTAAGGGATGATTGTTCACGTTGTCTGACAACTTATGTCAAAATGACCAACGTGAGATGCAGATAAGAAATATGCTGTCAGAAGCGGACAACTTCGCCCTGATCACTTGCAATGGGCAAAATCGGCTTCCGAGCCTCACACACATCCGGGACATTTCTCAATGGGAAATGTCAATCTCGGGCTCATTAACTCCGTTTTCACGCGTATACCGACAATTCGACGTTCAATTCGAACCACGAACTTCGAATACGCGACCAATCGAGACCCGAGTCTTTTCCCGATTTCTCCTCTCAAGCCGTGGGACCCACGGGCTGCCCAAGGGCAACCGCCCTTTGCCCCAAAGCTTTCGGCCTTTTCCTCTTCCTCTCTTGCCCTCACCTAGCCCAAAATATCTTTGGTCTTTCTAGTCAACACTCAAGCCATTAACTCCACCTCCATTAATGCTTCTTGGATCTTCCTCATCAAGATACATGGAGGACATTCATCCTCATCTCCATTAGGGCAACCGACTTTTGCTAATGAACCCTTAATGGTGCTTTGTTTTGCTTAATTGCTCATTAGCTTCACATATATATTGCATACTTGTCATTAAGATAATGATTCATGAAGCACACATGATCTTGCTAGTTTCTCCCTCTAGAAAATGCTCTCAACTTCTTAGGAACCATCACCAAGCAAAGAACTTCATGAAAGCCGAAAACCAAGCCAAATATCTTTGGAGTTTAGGTCGGGATCCATAGCGGCCACTATTCCGACTTATATCCAAAATTCTTCAAACTTCATAGACGACATGTTTTGGACCCAAGGATCCCATTTCTGAACCCAGTTTTTCAGTTTGGAGTCATTTGCTTATCGTTTTGGTCGTTTCGGGTGAAGTTGGAGCTCTCGGGTGAACAGTGACGCGTCACCAGCGTCACCAGCGCCCGTCACCGAGCATCACCAGCGTCCGTCATCGAGCACCCCAGCGTCCGTCACCAGCCTCGCCAGCGCCTGTCACCGAGCGTCACCAGCGTCACCGAGCACCCCAGCGTCCGTCACCAGCCTCGCCAGCGCCTGTCACCGAGCGTCACCAGCGTCTGTCACCGAGCACCCCAGCGTCCGTCACCTAGCACTCCCGCGCCCGTCACCAGCGCCACCAGCACCCGTCATCCAGCACGCCCGTGCCCTTCACCTAGCACACCCGTGCCAGTCACCGAGCGCCACCAGCGCCCGTTATCCAGCACGCTGGTGCCGGTCGCCGCGCCCACCAGCGTCCATCATCGTGCCCAGCGCCCGTCACCGTGCTTGACCACGCCCGTGCCCGTCGCCCGTGCCAGTCACCGAGCGCCACCTGCGCCCGTCATCCAGCACGCTCGTGCCTGTCGCCGCACCCACCAGCGCCCATCGTCGTGCCCAGCGCCCGTCACCGTGCTTGACCACGCCCGTGCACGTCCACCCTTGCACCCGAATACCCTTTTAAGGGTTCCACCGAGTCACCCGACTCTCAAGCACTTCCCCGACTCTTTCCTCGTATTCCGAGGCTAGGTAAACATTTTCGACTTAGAGGAGTTAGGACTTTTTATATTTTTGCATGGCTATGGAGTATTATGGTGTTCATGCATGTTTCACTTGCAAGATTCAATTTTCATGCAATTTTATGTTATATTATGCATGTGCACTATCTTATGACTTGCTACCATGTCGGAAAAGGGCTTGGATCGTCGTAAAGAAGACTATCCCGACCCGACTATGGCAAATTAATTCTCGGCCAACTCTCTAAATGAGAGGGTTGAGACTTAAATTGCTCTTTCCGGGTTAAGATCGGTCTCCTGAGCCGATCCAAGTTAGTTTCCGAGCTTGTTTTATCATTATTGCACGCATGAAGCCGGTGTTATTTTATCCTTTCCTTAATTAAAACGTTTGTGAATGTTTGTATGTTTAAATGAGCTAAAGAAATCGTGATAACGCCGGCTTTTGTTAAAAAGGAGTGTTATTTATCACGGTTGATGTTTGAGCATGCGAAAAAATGATTAAACCACGATTAGGAAATCATTTATGACTCGGATAGAGCCATGAGAACCTTCGGCCACCTTTCATAAGATGAAGCCGAGGGCTTCTTGGCATTCCTTGGGTCAAGAATGAGTTCCTTATCTCAAGTTTAATTCGTTTATCGGATGGTGTGAATTTTTACTTCAATGTCTTTACGATTCCTATGTTAAAATATCGTGTAAAGACTCTTTTAAAATTAACGTGCATGGATTCATGTATCGAGGACTCATTTAGATCCATTCGGTTATAAGGATATTGTCGGTTATTCAACTGAATTATCCTTGATCGTTATGGATTCATTTTGGTCGTCGAATCACGAATCGTTTTCCTAATTAATGCATTCGGCTATAACCCTTAAGCATTAATTCCACAAACGGGTTAATCGGGACGCTCACATGATTAAACCCACTTCACACTGATAAAGTTTACACGAATTGGCCATTAACTGATAACTCGCGTCGACGAGTCGTCAAATGATGTTGGTGCCCTTTTCAAACTTATCAATTTCAAAACCCGAAACGCGCGGTCCGATGTAGCATGGACGTCTGAAAAGGGCTTCTGTGTCTCAACTTGAGTTTTTACCTGATTCCAGGTAGCTCAGGTCAGGATACAGAAGATCTTTCTAGATCACTTCCGGGCAGATCGACCGGTTCTTTGGCTTTTTCGGGGTTCTTGCACAACCCTGGACGATCCAGGGAATTAGACGACACCGGCTACAGGCCGAGGTGGCCCGCACTGCGATGTTTCCCCTTTTCTGAAAACAATTTTCAAATAAAGGGCAAAATCGTCTTTTCACAATTCAGCGACACCCTTAGGGTTAGCATGACAGAAACACTACAGTACGGGATAAGAATGGGCTACCTGTTCAGGTGCAGGTTCATTTGCATAGCTTTTCTTATCTAACTGATGAGTTTCTGTCATCCTAACATAGACTCGGGTAACTAGAACAGTTATCTCTGTCAGAAAACATGCAAAAGGCTGATTAACCTTTCACTCGACCTAACCAAACGCTAGATAATGGTTAGGAGGAATTCTAGATTCCAAATCTAGAGTCAAAACACGAGTTTGGCTAATTCAGTGGAAATTCAGTGTCACACTACAGAACAACTGTAAAAGCAATCCACACACATGAGATTTGACTCTCTTCGTCAAGTTCTCAAAACAAAACCGAATGCTAAAACATTGGCACATGTTTGATTGTTTAGCATATGGCATTTGCTTGCAAAAACACCCCTGGGTTAATAATCTGTTAATTCACGTAAACACGACAATAACAAACACTTTGTCTGTTATTAACATGTTGCGTGTTATCTTTCCGCACCTGTTTGCCATGCGGGTCGAGCCTGATCCCTAGGCCGAATAATATTAGGGTTCAACGCCCTAATCATCGATCACAGGGTCCAACACTCACAGGGTCCAACGCCCTATTCAGTGAGAGCGCGCATTGAATTTCAGTTCTCAGGTCTTTTCCCTAAACTCACGGTGAGTTAGAGTGGAATAATAACCGAACGCGAAACGACTGGAATTCGACCCTTTTGTAATTTCTATTTATTGTTTTCGAGAGCATTGTAAGGATTTTATTTTGTACATTTATTCTGTAAGAATTCCAGTCTGTGAGCGAACGGTCCGAGAGTCGAATTAATCGAATCGGTCTAATGCTTGCCCAGACACAAGTAAATCCAAGATCTCGCGGTTTTGGTTCACGCAGGGATTCAACCTCCATGGTTCGATGAACTGTAACGCAAGATTGTGAACCAACTCACCGACATACGGGTTTACTTCTCTCTCGGCTTTTCAACCGACATCGTTTAGTTCACCGAATTTCCGGTGTCAAAACGTGCCAGCCGAGTGCAGCTTAATTCATGCGGTAAATAATAAAACATGCAAGCCTAGCAAACCAGAGTACCGAAAGGGCGTGCGGGATATAGGCCCGCACGTAACATGAACCCCCGAACACTGACTTTCCGGTTCCGCACAGACCAATGCCTTAACAACAAACTAGGTGTTCCATACCCCTAGACCCGGGTAACTTATCCGCCCTCGACCTTCGGGTCGTAAAATGATAAGTGGCGACTCCTTCTCTCACGCGTGTCCGTCACGCGTCCCCACGGAAAGGTGGACACCCCCAAGCCGCGCGATCCAAAAGCGCGCAATGCGGGCCCCGACGAGAGTCCACATTCGGGTCCGTACAGCTCCGGCCCTACATCGGGCTCCGGCCCTGCATCGGGCTCCGGCCCCGCATTTACTGCATTGGGCTCCGGCCCTACATCGGGCTTCGACCCTGCATCGGGCTCTGGCCCCGCATTTACTGCATTGGGCTTTGGCCCCATCTTTTGGGCTTTGACCCCGCATTTACTGCATCGGGCCTCGGTCCTGCATTTACTACTTTCGGGCCCCAGCCCAGCATTTACTGCTTTTAGGCTCCGGCCCGGCATTTACTGCTTTCAGGTTTTGACACCTCGCATTTATTGCTTTCAGGCTCATCTGAAAGTCAAAATCGACTTGGATTCAAATTCATCCAAGCGATACTCCGAGGAGCAAGTCTAATCCTTCCACTGCAAAGACCGAAAGTGACAGCTCCACAAATAGAGCATGACCCCAACCCTCAATCGTAGGAGATACTAGCACGATCATGCCTCCGATCAAAACATGGATCTCATCCACCTCCGTTGGGGTCGCTAATTGAATACTGGGGCAACACGCGCAATTTTCTTTAAACTCTTTGTGGCTTTCATTCAAATGTATTCCCACAAATGGGCTCCTGACATGAACAAATCCTTCAATGGAGCATCAGGACAGTCTCGAAGACGCCCTATTAGTTCTATTGGACCTGTTTGACTCACCTATCCTCATGGGACCCGGCTCCTCGAGCCTTCCCTAGGACGGCTGCGCATGTCTACTCGCAATTAGGGAAAACATGCTTATGTGACCTCAGTCATGGTCTAACCACTCCAGAGTGGTGATGACTAGATTCCCGGAAACAAATGTCATCCACACGCGACACCCTATGGGTCGTGTGCGGGACAAAAGCAATTTTCCCATGGGTACACCCCATATTTCTTACCGCATATTTCACCGCACAGTCGCCTAACACACCATCTTCTTTGTCATCTTTTACAGGGACACGCCGGTCACAGGCGAAGAGTGATGCACAAGCTCACGCCTTTCCGAGAATTCTTCTCGAGCCTCCTCCCTTATACTTTGACAAGGAAGTGGCTCGACACGGAGGTACCCCTTACAAAGCTAAAGACAAAACCAACTGAGCGAACCATATGCCATCAACGCAACCATTTCAGTTGGCATTAATGACATGAGATGGTCAGGGGCAACGGTTGCACAAACCGCCCACCACGAGTCACATCGACGATGAAGACCGGGGCATTCGCATTCAACGCTCGCACCAAGACCACCTCGGACATCATCCACCCACGATAAGCATTTCCAAGCGACGTACACTGGGGCATCCCCTGTTGAAGTTCGCGCCAACACAACCTCGGCAAGCGACGTACATTGGGGCATCCCCGGCTGAAGGTCGCGCCAACACAACCTCGGCAAGCGACGTACACTGGGGCCTCCCTGGTTGAAGTTCGCCCCGAGGTCGCCATAGTGGGTCACTCCAGCAAGTGACGTTGGAACGCTCCTGGTCATTTGCGTCAAAACCAGGCCTCCTCCACAGCAAGCACCAGGACAACCCCGGCCACTGATTCCATATGGCAATTTTGTATTTTCCTTCTAGACAATAGGGGAATTCACCTGAAGAGATTGCAAGGGCAAATGGTACGAAGTTCGACTTCCGAATGCACAAGAGTCAAACTTCCAAGAAAGCCGGCCTTCACAAAATAGGGCTAGCAACACGCAACAAGTCTCCACGAGGCGAAGCACACCAAAGCGGCCTCGACAATCCAAAGTCGAAGAGTTTCAAACAAAGACATGGGGCACAAAACAAACCCCAGCTGCAAGAAAAAAAACAAAGCGAAAGGAAGCGGGAAAAACCCGCCAATGAAGAGAGAGAGAAAAGAAGCGGGAAAAATCCGCCAACAAATAAAACAAGGCAACGCCGACGTTCACCAAAAGCACCGGAATCGCCAATTCAAAAACAGTCAACAAACCCCGACAAAAAGGGGAAGCAGCAGACACCAGTCCTCGATGGAGACAGAACACAATGCACTCGGAGATCGAATCATTCGAATCCTTTGCCTTTGCAAACTCGAGAGATAAAATAATCGAGCCCGCTAGGTCGAAAACCCCTTTTGGGGCGACCTAGGCAAAAGCTAGGGTAAAAGAGAGGCATGACCGGAAACCCTTTGGGGCGGTCGTGGCAAAAGGAGAGCTCTTCTCCTTTTAGGTTGAGAGGTGTGGCCCCGAGGTGGGTGACCGTAGCAAAAGGAGAGCGAAACGAGAGATGGATAAAAATGACCCCCTGGTTCCTCACACATTGTGCGAATTAGGGATCCTCAACGAAAGTGGCTAAATTATCTACTCCAACATGATCCTCGATCAGCCCTCCAACACAGCTCAACTGTCCAGCGCGGAGGATTCCTCCTCAAGCACAGTGGGCAAACTGAGCATGCCATCCAAGCAGTTTGGGATAACCTGCACAACAGAAGAACAGAGGAAAAGGGGTACATCTCGCTGCAGGCGTGAACTCGTGTATCCTTTTAGCCTGGGGCAACGTGCTTCCCAAGCTTTCTCTTTTCTCTTTGTCTTTGCATAACTCCAAATGAGTCACAGCCACCCTTCAACAGGCTATCACAAAGCCAAAATCCCAGACATTCCTCTTCGAGAGTCTAGTCATAACGCTTTGGAAATTGTCAGACCGAGTCAGACCAAATCTGAACAGAAATCCCCAAACGAGTTGCAAATGCAAGCGGCCCTATAGTACCCTATTGAGAAGGGTTCAAAGCTGACAGGAGCATCGAACAACCGATAGAGCTGCTAGGGCATTGTCGGGGATGTCTCGATATGCCCAATACATAGCTAACAGGAGCCCCTGGAGGCCTCGCATCTAGGCCTCCGAGAACGAGACCCATCTGCACTGTTAAAGCAAAATTCTTCACGAGTCACTTAGGTGATCCAAAACTGAAGATCTGTGTGTTGCAACAACATTTTCATGCTTACCTGTATCTATCACTTGTTAGTATTTCTCACATGATTTACTAGTAATGTTAGGATCACAGGTACTGCAAACGTCATGAACTACGACATACTCTGATTCCCGGTTCCACGGGATACGTAGGCGCTCTGTCTTAGAGCTCGAGTCTCGCAATACAAGACGCCGACTTTCGGCGAACTTCTTGCATGTCAAAGCATGACCGCCCAAGCAGCAGAGCTGGCCTCCGGCAAAGCACAGTCATTCCTCAGCAGCAAAGCCGGTTTCCGGCAGCCCAACAAGTAACCGCCTAGCGGCGAGCCCGGCTTTTGGCAGATCAAACACATCACTGCCACAGAGGTAAGGCTTTAGTGAAATGACTTCGTCCCAACATCAACGCCTGCCTCCGACAAATCAGCGCTCCTTGGAAGATGTCTCCCCAATATCGATTCATCTCTACTTCATGTGACGGGTGACAATCTCAACCCAAGAGGAGAATCTTCAGAGTAGCACTCTAGGCACTCAGTTGCATCGCAATCAATTGGCAAGTAACAAAGCATTTTGCCACAACATCGATTGCAGCACGAACAAGCTCAGCGATGGAGGAATCACAATGATTCCTTCCACACCTCACGCAACTCCCCAACGTTTGCATTTACTTTCTGTAAGCATTTTCATTCTGCAATGCATCCCATGCGACTTTAAATTCATGTTCAGGGTCAGTCCCCTTTGGGTACGTCCCGACTACTTTTCTAATCAGGGGTTCGTCCCCTTCGGGTATGTCCCGACTACTTTTTTACTCAGTGGTCCGTCCCCTTCGGGAACGTCCCGACTACTTTTCTACTCAGGGATCCGTCCCCTTTGGGTACGTCCCGACTACTTTACTGCTCATGGGTCAGTCCCCTTCCGGTACGTCCCGACTATTTTTCTACTCAGGGGTCATCCCCTTCGAGTACGTCCCGACTACTTTTCTGCACAGGGGTCAGTCCCCTTCGGACACGTCCCGACTACTTTTCTGCATAGGGGTCCATCCCCTTCGGGTACGTCCCGACTACTTTTCTGCTCAGGGGTTCGTCCCCTTCAGGTACATCTCGACTACTTTTCTGCTTTGGGGTCATCCCCTTCGGGTACGTCCCGACTACTTTTCTGTTCACGGGTCCGTCCCCTCGGGTCCATCCTGACTTTTACATTTCTGTATCAGGTATAACATCCCCACATATCCAAAATAGGTGGGAGAAGACTAGTATCGGAAGTTCCATTTCGATTATTGCTATCAAATTGGGTTGCTTCTGAAGTCTTTGGCTGCATCCTCTACTCGAGCACGCAGTCAAAGAGGGGCAAGCTGTCAGCACCCCATTTTGGCTCACCTTTCCAAACAATGATATCAACAATGGTCCAAGCCACAACTTGAGCAGAATATAGAAAAACGACTTAACATAGCATAAATCACTATTCATCCTCAAGTTGGCAAAATTGAGCAGAAGACATGCACATGTGACAGAAGGACTCCAGGGGTCACCAAAGGGTAACAGAGTGACTAGAGAACTCAACAACGTCCAAAACCAACATTTCCAATGTACCACATGGACAGTCCTATTTTTTGATAGTTCGCTCGACCGTCGAAAGATACCCAATATTAGACTTCAAAAATCCACATCAATGCCAAACAGATGAAAAGTGTCTTCAAGCGCATTTCGCAAATCATCTGCTCTATACAGAACAGTTTTTTGTATACAGACAACTTTTCAATGGAAGTCCAAAAATGCCGGTTTCTCGGAGAAAAGTTAATTCCAAATATCAGATGAGGCCATGCCCCATAATCATACAGAGCACGAGCAGTGCTTCAGATTGTCTTTTGGAAGCCATACAGACACCCTGAATGACTTCCGAGCGACAAAACGGGCATACCCCTCTTCGGAAGAGTATAACCGGAGACTGATCTGACGGAATTATGGCAAACGAAGTTCACACTACATTGCCCTGAAAACTCTAGCGGACATTTGCAATTGGGCAAAACAGACAGCAAAACCCTTCTCGGTTTCCCAAGTAACCTTCGAGGAGCACAAAAGACCATTTTCAATGGAAATCCATATCCGGAGGTCCTCTTTGGGGAAACATAACGCCGGATGCTTACTTTACACAATGCTAGCCTTCTCAAGGCTCAATGTGGAATCGTCGGAATGAATTACACAACTCATCTAGACCCCCCAAGCAGTGCTCTAGGGAGTCTCAGATGCACTTTTCATATCCTTAGAGGCCCAATCTCGGCAAACAGAGATCACAGTGATCTCCGAATCGCCCAAGAAACTCAAAAAGCAATCTGAGAAATCTAGTTTCGGCCTCCTAGGACATCTCCGGCTCCATATTTGCATTTACCGGCTTAAGGGTCAAGTGCCCACGTAATTTGATAATTTATGTCAAAATGACCGACGTGGGATACAGATACAAGATATGCTGTCAGAAGTGGGTAACCTCGCTCTGAATGCATAAAAGGAGCAAAACCGACTTCCGAGCCTCATACAGACATTTGGCAATTTCTCACGGAAAATGCCAATCTCGGACTCATTAAATCCGTTTCCTCGCGTATATCGATAATTCGACGTTCAATTCAAACCACGAACTTCGAATGCGCGATCAATCGAGACCCGAGCTTTTTCCCGGTTTCTCCTCTTTGGTCGTGGGACCCATGGGCTGCCCAAGATGAGTCACCCTTTGCTCTAGAAGCTTCTTCTTCTTCTTCAATGCAAGAAGCCAACTTGCCCTCTCTTAGCCAAAATATCTTGGAGAGGTTGAAGACAACACTCAAGTTCTCATTAATGCTCATCAATGTCTTATCTCTTATTCATTAATGCAATGGAAGAAGATGAGGCTTGATATTTTCTTAATCAAACCGAAATTTGCTAAGCATGGGGGTTAAGAGCACTTGCTTTTGCTAATTGTGTCATTAGCTTTGCCTATAAATGACCCAAAAGTGATTAAGATAATCGCTTCCCTTCTTGCACACTCTCTCCAAGCTTTCTCCCTCGAGAAAAGCTCTCAACTCTATAGCCAAAACCAGCAAGCTTCAACACTTCAAAACCAATAGAGAAAACCCGAAGAAAACCCGAAGGAAGCTTTGAGTTATTAAGTCGGAAGCCGATGTTCATCATCTCGACTTAAGTTCAAAAATTCTCAAACTCCATGGACCACATGTTTTGGACCCAAGGAGTTCATTTATGAACTTAGATTTTTGGTTTGAAGTCTTTAAATTATTGTTTCAGGTCATTTAGTGCATTTCGGGTGAAAAATCGTCACTCTCGGGTGAACAGTGCCAGCCGTGCGCCGGCCCGCGCGCCCGAGCCTGCCCTGCTCGTACGCCTGCACGCCTGCGTGCCTGCCCGCGCGTCTTACGCCTCCCGCGCGCCTCTTGTGCACTCCAGTCGCACGCCCCGTGCGCCTAGCTCCTCGAACGTGCATGCCCTTGCACCCGAGCACTCTTCCAAGCGTTCCACCGAGTCACTTGACTCTCGAACACTTCCACGACTCTTTCCTCGTATCCCGAGGCAAGGTATAACATTTTTGACTTAGAGAAGTTAGAACATTTTACGTTATTTGCATGGCTATGGAGTATTATGGCGTTTTATGCATGTTTAACTTGCAAGACTTAATTTTTATACACTTTTATGTTATGTTATGCATGTTTACCGTTTTATAACTTGCTAGTATGTCGGAAAATGGTTTGGATCGTCGTCCGGAAGACCATCCCGACCCGAAAATGGCAAGCAAGCTCTCGGCCAAGCCTCTAAATGAGATGGCCGAGACTTAAGTTGCTCTTTTCGGGTTAAGATTGGTCTCCTTAGCCCGATCCAAGTTAGTTTCCGAGTTTATTTTGTTGTTCTTGCATGCATGAAGCCGGTATTATTTTATCGATTCCTTAAATAACATGTTTGTGAATGTTTGCATGCTTAAATGAGTTAATCAAATCATGGTAATATCGAGTTTTGTCAAAAACTTGTTATTCATCGTGTTTGATGTTTGAGCATGCGAAAAACAATTAAAACCGAGGCAAGGAAACCACTTGTGACTCGAATCAAGCCATAAGAGTTTTCGGCCATCTTTGAGAGATGAGGCCGAGAGCCTCTTGGCTTTTCTCGGATCAAGAATGGTTTCCTTATCTCGATTTTAGTTTGTTTTCTCGGATTGTGTGAAGTTGTAAATTAGATATCTTCACGATTCCCATGTTAAAACATTGTTTAAAAGCTTTTTTTAAAACAAACATGCATGGGTTTGTGTATCGAGGACTCATTCGGATCCATTTGGTGATAAGGGTGTTGTCGGTTATTTAACCGAATTATCCTTGATCATTATGGATTCGTTTTGGTCGTCGAATCACGAATCGTTTTCATAATTAATGCATTCGGCAATAACCTTAAGCATTAATTCCACGAACGGGTTAATCAGGACGTTCACACAGTTAATTCATTTAATTTAAACAACTTTGCACGAATTGGACATTAATTTGTAACTCGTGTCGACGAATTACAAAACGGTGTTAATGCCCTTTTCAAAACCCTCATACTTTCAAATACATATTGTGTTGTCTCCCTTTTATGGAAATAAATTTTCAAATCAAGGGCGAGAACATCATTTTGTGATTTGTTGTCATCTTAGCATCGTTTAAAATGTCGGTTGGGTATTCTGTATCAAAATACAATTACCTGACTAATCATTTCACTCGACTTAACCAAATCCTAGAAAATGGTTAGGCGGAACTCTAGGTTCCAAATCTAGAGTAAAAATATAAGTTTGGATCAATTCAATGGTAATTCAGTGTCACAACACCGAATCACTGTAAAAACAATCCACACACACGAGAGTTAACTCACTTTGTCAAGTTTTCAAATAAAGCCGAATGCAAAATGTTTTGCATGATTCTTTGCTTAACATATGGCATTTGCTTGCAAAAACATCCCTGGGTTAATAAACTTGCTAATCCACGTACATTCGGACAGTAACAAACACTTTGTCTGTTATTTACCTGTTGATTGTTATCTTTTCGCACTTGTTTGCCATGTGGATCGAGCCTGATCCCTAGGCCGAATGATATTAGGGTTCAATGCCCTAATCATCGATCACAGGGTCCAACGCCCTAATCAACACTCACATGGTCCAACACCCTATTCAGTGAGAGCGTGCATTGAATTTCAGTTCTTCGGTCTTTTCCCTATACTCACGGTAGTTTGTATTTTATTATTTTCGAGAGCATTGTAAGGACTTTTATTTTGTACATTCATTCTGTAAGAATTCCAGTCGGTAAATGAACGGTCCGAGAGTTGAATTAATCGAATCGGTTTAATGCTTGCCCAAAGGAAAGTAAATCCAAGAATTCGCGGTTCTGGTTCACGCAGGGATTCAACCTCCATGGTTTGATGAACTGTAACTCAAGATTGTGAACCAACTCCCCGACATACGGGTTTACTTCTCTCTTGGCTTCACAACCGACATCGTTTGGTTCACCGAATATCCGGTGTCAAAACGTGCGAGCCGAGTGCAACTTAATTCAAGCGGTAAATAATAAAACATGCAAGCCTAGCAAACTAAAGTACCGAAAGGGCGTACGGGATATAGGCCCGCACGTAACATGAACCCCCGAACACGGACTTTTCGGTTCCGAACATATCAATGCCTTAACGACAAACTAGGTGTTCCATACCCCTAGACCCGGGTAACTTATCCGCCCTCAACCTACGGGTTGTAAAATGATAAGTGGCGACTCCTTCTCTCACGCGTGTCCGTCACGCGTCCCCACGGGAAGGTGGACACTCCCAAGCCGCGCGATCCAAAAGAGCCCATGTGGGCCCCGACGAGAGTCCACATTTGAGTCCGTACACCCTATATGCCATTTTGAATTTTTGTGTCTAAATTCTGTCTATGTCGCACTTACTTCTAGCACCTTTACTTTCTAAAACAATTCGCTTTCATTTCCAGGCTCCAATCGAGTCCAAATCACCGATGCAACGATTCGAATCCATCTGAAACACGCCTCAGAAAGAGAGTTTGACTTGACGAGGATGGTCACGTGCCCGAGATAGAAGAGAGTTTGCATCTTCTTGAAAACCATCAACTCACCTCGGTCGAGCCAATTGAAGAGATCAACATAGGCACTACAGAAGAACAGCGTACCCTAAGGATCGGGACGGGTCTTGAACCTGCACAAAGAGCCCGGATGATCGATTTCTTGACAAAGTATCAAGAGGTCTTTGCTAGGTCTTACGCCGACATGCTAGGTTTAGACCTTTCAATCGTAAAGCATTTCCTCTCGCTCGACACTGAAACGTCAGCACTTACGGCGTCAACGAGCCGACCTCCTACGCATTAAGGAAGAGGTCATCAAGCAGGTAGACATGGGATTCTTGGAGGTATGCAATTACTCTGAATGAGTAGCAAACATTATACCAGTGGAAAAGAAGAACGGCAAAGTCAGAGTCTGTATCGACTACCAAGACCTTAACATGGCCAGTCCTAAGGATAACTTCTCGCTGCCCCACATCGATGTCTTGGTGGACAATACAGCACGCCACACACAATTCTCCTTCATGGACGGTTTCTCTAGATACAATCAGATTCAGATGGCCGAGGAGGATAAGATCAAAACGACGTTCATCACGATGTGGGGTACATTTTGCTACAAGGTCAAAAACGTCGAGGCAACCTATCAGCGGGCAATGGTCACTCTCTTTCATGACATGATGCATAAAGAGATAGTTTTCTACATCGACGACATGATTGCAAAGTCCAGAGAAGGTGAAGATCATCTGGTCAACCTTAAGCGGCTATTCGATCGTCTTAGGAAGTACAAGCTCCGACTACCCAGCGAAGTGCACCTTCGGCGTCAAGTCAGGGAAATTGCTAGGGTTTGTAGTTAGCGAGAAGGGCATCGAGGTCGACCCCGACAAGGTCAAGGCGATCATGGAACTGCCCCCTCCATCGATAGTGCGCGAAGTAAGGAGCTTCTTAGGACGGCTGAATTACAACGCGTGTTTCATTGCAAATTTAATAGACAAGTGCCAACCACTCTTCCGTCTGCTTTGCAAAAATGCAGCAGTCGAATGGGATGACGAGTGTCAGAAAGCTTTCGATACAATCAAGGCATACCTAGTTCAGCCGCCGGTATTGGTTCCACCTTCACCGGATTGTCCTCTCATTCTGTACCTAACGGTACGCCGTCAATCCATCAGATGCATGTTAGGACAAAAGGACGATTCCTCTCACGCAGAGCGAGCAATTTATTATTTAAGGAAAAAGTTCACTGAAGGGGAGTCCAACTACCCTGAGATAGAGAAAATGTGTTGCGCACTTGTGTGGGTGATGCAAAGACTCCGGCAATATACTCTCTACCATTCTGTTCGCCTGCTGTCAAAGGCAGATCCGTTGAAGTATCTGCTCGGCAGTCCATCCTCCATGAGGAACATAGCAAAATGGCGTTGCCAACTGACGGAGTACGACATCGAGTACGTATCACGCACATCAGTGAAGGGCCCAGCAATTGCAGATCATCTAGCAGAGTTTCCGATCGAGGACGACACACCGATCAACTCTGACTTTCTAAACGAAAGGATCCTCCAAGTGAGCGATGAGGAAGAGACTCTAGGATGGAAGATGTACTTTGACGGCGTAGTCAATTCCACTAGGTCTGGTATTGACGCAGTGCTGATATCCTCTGAGGGGCGTCATTTCCCTGTTGCAGCGAATATTGATTTCCCTTGCACCAACAACATAGCCGAATACGAAGCTTATATCCTCGGTTTGCAGGCGGCGATCGACCTCAAAGTCAAGGAGCTAAAAGTGTTTGGCGATTCTATACTCACGATCTTATAGACGCTCAAACAATGGAAGACCAAAGATCCAAAGCTAGTGTCGTATCATGAGTACCTTGAAGAGTTGACAGAGAACTTCGAGGATATCTCATTTACGTACACACCACGCATGAAGAACCAGTTCGCAGATGCACTTGCGATGCTCGCATCCATGGTGAGCATTACGAAGGAGAATCTTATCGAGCCCCTCGAGTTTGAGATTGCTTAAGGCCCTGCCCATTGCGATGTAATCGATGCTATTAACAACAAACCGTGGTACGCAGACATCAAGCACTTGCTGCAAACAGGCCAATTCCCCGATTTTACTGATCGTCATTGTACGGACCCGAATGTGAACTCTCGTCGGGACCCGCATGCGCGCGACCTGAAACCGCGCGGTTTGGGGGTGTCCACCTTCCCATGGGGACGCGTGACGGACACGCGTGAGAGAAGGAGTCGCCACTTATCATTTTACGACCCGGAGGTCGGGGGCGGATAAGTTACCCGAGTCTAGGGGTATGGAACACCTAGTTGTTGTTAAGGCATTGATCAATTCGAAACCTGAAAGTCTGAATTCGGGGGTTCACATTACGTGCGGGCCTATATTCCACACGCCCTTTCGGTACTCTGGTTTGCTAGGCTTGCATTTTTATTTTATTTACCGCATGAATTAGGGTACACTCGACTTGCACGTTTTGACACCGTGAATTCGGTGAGTTAAACGTTGTCGATTGAGAAGCCGAGAGAAAAGTAAGCCTGCATGTCGGGGAATGGGTTCACTATCTTTCGTTACAGTTCATCGAGCCATAACGGTTGACTCCCTGCGTGAACCGAAACCACGAACTTTGAGATTTACTTTCCTTTGAGCAAACGTTGAATCGATTCGATTAATTCGACTCTCGAATCGTTCGCTCACTGAATGGGATTCTTACAATGTAAAAATAAATCCTTACAATGTGCTTTCAGAATAAATACAATAAATTACAAATTACAAAGGATTGAATCTCATTCGGTTCGCTTTCGGTTAATATTCCGCTCAACTCACCTGAGTTTAGGAAATAACCGAAAAATGTAATTTAGTGGGCTCTCAATGAATGGGGCGTTGAACCCTGTGAGTGATGATTTGGGCGTTGGACCCTGTGATCGATGATTAGGGCGTTGAACCCTAATATTGTTCGGCCTAGGGATCAGGCTCGACCCATATGGCAAACAGGTGCAGAAAATAACAAGCAATAGTTAAATAACAGGCAATGTGTTTGTATTTACCGAATGTACGTGGATTAGCAAGTTTATTAATCCGAGGTATTTTGGCATACAAATCCTACCCTGGACAAACAAGTGCGTACTAATATTTTAGCATTCGGCTTTGACTTGAGGACTTGACAAAGAGAGTCAAATCTCGTATGTGTGGATTGCTTTTATAGTTGTTCTACATTGTAACACTGAATTTCCACTGAATTAACCAAACTCGTATTTTGACTCTAGATTTGGAATCTAGAATTCCTCCTAACCATTATCTAGCATTAGGTTTGGTCGAGTGAACCGATTAATCAAGTAGCTGTATTTTTATACAGAATATCCCACTAACATCCTAAGCCGTGCTAGGACATCGCCAAATCACAAAAATGATGTTGTTGCCCTTCATTTGAAATTTTTTTTTTTAGAAAAGGAGAACCACATAATACAGATTTGAAAGGATAAGGGTTTTGAAAAGGGCATTAACACCGTTTTGTAATTTGTCGATACGAGTTACAGATTAATATCCGATTAGTGCAAAGTAGTTTGAGATTGAATGAATTAATCATATGAACATCCCGATTAACCCCATTTGTGGAATTAATGTTCAAGATTCTTGCCGAATGCATTAATTCTGAAAGCGATTCGTGATTCGGCGACCAAAACAATTCCATAATGATCAAGGATAATTCAGTCAAGTGACCGATAATACCCTTACAACCGAATGGATGCGAATGAGTCATCGATACACGAATCCATGCATGTTTGCTAAAAATAAAGTTTTAAGACGATGTTTTGATGCGAGATTTGTGGAGATATAAAAATTACAAATTCAACAATCCGAGAAACAAATTAAACTTGAGATGAGGGAATTATTCTTGATCTAAAAAGGGCCAAGAAGCCCTCAGCTTCACCTTGTCAAGGTTGGCTGAATGCTCACATGGCTCAATTCGAATCACAAATGATTTCCTTGCCTCGGTTTAATTATTTTTTCGCATGCTCAAGCATCAAACATGATGAATAACACGTTTTAACAAAAGCCGACATTATCATGATTTGAATAGCGCATTTTAAACATGCAAATACTCACAAACATATTATTTAAGGAATAGATAAAATAACACCGACTTCATACATGCGAGAATAACAAAATAAACTCGGAAACTAACTTGGAGCAGCTAAGGAGACCAATCTTAACCCGAAAAGAGCAAGTTAGGTCTCGGCCATTTCATTTGGAGACTTGGCCGAGAGCTTGCTTGCTATTTCCGGGTCGGGATGGTCTTCCGAACGACGATCCAAACCTTTATCCGACATGCTAGCAAGTTATATTGTAGTAAACATGCATAATCATAACATAAAAGTGCATGAAAATTAAATCTTGCAAGTTAAACATGTATAAAAAAACGCCATAATACTCCATAGCCAAGCAAAAATATGAAATGCCCTAACTTCTCTAAGTTGAAAGTATTTTACCTAGCCTCGGGATACGAGGAAAGAGTCGGGGAAGTATTTGAGAGTCGGGTGACTCGGTGGAGTCCTTGGATGGACGATAGTGGTCACGGGAGGGCTTGGAATGCACGGCTGGGCGCGCGGGCAGGCACGCGCGGAGGTGTCAGGCACGCGGACGCGTAGACAAGCGCGCGGATGCCCGGGCAGACGCTCGGCACGTCACGGAAGAACGTGCGGGGCGCACGGCGGGCGCAGGGACTCTCGCGCGGTGATTGGCGCTGCGAGTGTGCGCGCGCGGGCACGAGTACGGTGATGGACGCTTGTCTGGCGTACGAACGGGTGACGGGTGCACTGTTCACCTGAGACGTTGTTCTTCACCCGAAATGATAGAAACAACCTAAAATCATGAGCAAATGACCTCAAACCGTAAATATAAGTTAAAAAATGAATTCCTTAGGTCCAAAACATGTGGTCTACGGAGTTTGGAAATTTTTGGATCTAAGTCGAAATAGTAATCGTCATGGATTCCGACTTAAACTCTAAGGATTTTGGCTTGGCTTTTGCTTGAATATTTCGGTCCCTAGAGCTGGAGCTTGCTGCTGGTTGCTAGGGAGTTGAGAGCATTTCCTAGAGGGAGAAAGCTAGTGAGAAGTGTGCAAGAGGAGAAGTGATTAAGTTAATCACTTTTGAGCAATTTATAGGCAAAACTAATGGGCAATTAAGCAAAGCAAAGCACCATTAGTGGGACCATTAGCAAATTTCGATTTTCCTAATGAGGATGAGGATGAATGTGAGCCAAGTATTCTTGATGAAGAAGAGTTAAAAGCATTAATGGCATGGAAGTGAAGCTTGAGTGTTGAAGTGAATGACTAAAGATATTTTGAAGGCAAGAGTGCAAGAGAGCATGGAGGGGACGGCAAGGGCAAGGGATGGTTGCCCTTGGGCAACCCATGGGTCCCACGGCCGAAGATGAGAGACCGGGAGAAAGCTCGGGTCTTGATTGGTCGTGCATTCGAAGTTCGTGGTTCAAATTGAACATCAAATTGTCGACATGTGCAAGAAAACGGGTTTAATGAGCCTGAGATTGGAATTTTTCATGAAGGAATGTCTCGGAAGCGTACGAGGCTCGGAAGCCGGTTTTGCTCATTGCAGGTGATCAGAGCGAAGTTGTCCGCTTCTGACAGCATATCTTGTGTCTGCATCTCACGTTGGTCATTTTGACATAAATTGTCAGACAACGTGAACAATTGTCCCTTAAGCCGGTAATGCTAACGTGGGGTCGGAGACGTGCTAGGAGGCCGAAACTGGATTTCTCAGAATGATTTCTGAGTTGCTTGGGCACTCCAGAGATTACTGTAATCTCTGTTTGTCGAGATCAAACCTCCAAGGACTTGAAAAGTGTATCTGAGACCTCTAAAGCACTGCTCGGGTGGTCTAGATGAGTCGTGTGATTTATTCCGACGATTCCACATTGAACCTTGAGAAGGCTAGCATGGTGTAGGGTAGGCGTCTGGCATCAAGTTTCCGTCAGAAGGACCTCCGGATATGCATTTCCACTGAAAATGGCCATTTCTGTTCTTCGGAGGTTACTCGGGACACTAAAAAGGGTTTTGCTGTCTGTTTTTCCCAATTGTGAATGTCCGCTAGAGTTTCCAGGGCAATGCAGTATGAACTTCATTTGCCTTAATTCTGTCAGACCAGTCTCCGGCTATGCTCTTCCGAAGAAGGTTATCCCTGTTTTGTCTTTCGGAAGTCATTCTGAGTATCTGTATGGCTTCCAAAAGACAATCTGAAGCACTGCTTGTGCTCTGTATGCTGGAGGGGCATGGCCGGATCAGATGTTAGCAATTAACTTTTCTCTAAGAAACCGGCATTTTTGGACTTCCACTGAAAAGTTATCTATATACAGAAAGTTGTTCTGTATAGAGCAGATCATTTGCAAAATGCTCTTGAAGACACTTTAAATCTATTTGGCATTGGAGCGGATTTTTGGAGTCCAATATTGGCTATCTTCCGATAGTCGAGCGAACTATCGAAAAATGGGACTGTTCGAATGAACTCTGGAAATGCCGGTTCTGGACATTGTTGACCTTTTCTAGTCACTCTGTTGCCCTTTGGGGATCCCTAAAGTCCTTCTGTCATGTGTATGTGTCATTTGCACAATTCTGTTGACTTGAGGTGAATAGTGATTTTCTTGCTCTGTTGAGCCTCTTCAATTGTATCCATACTCGAGTCACAGCATGCATGTTCTCAATTAGCTTTGTCCGCTTGATGGACCAAAATGGGGTGTTGACAGCTTGCCCTTCTTTGGCTGGATGCTCGGATAGAGGATTTGGCCAAGGACATAAAGAAGAACCCCGTTTTGGTCAGAGTGTTTGCTTTGATATCTCCTTTGATAATCCTTTCATTTCTCTTTGGATATGTGGGGAATATTGTACCTAATGCAAAGAAAGAAGAAACAAAATAAGGCTTGGAAAAGTTTTTTTTGCATAAAGTGGAGAAAAGATGTATGAAGACAACATATGCAGTAACATGAAATGACATAAAAGGGAAACATGCAAACAGTGCGCGGTTTGAAGTAAAGAGTGCAAAGCTTAATGGAAATTGCAAAGTGCAAGGCAAAAGATAGGGCGCTTGCCCTAGGTTTTGCAAGACGTGTAGGTGAGAGGACCCAGCAAACTTGAGAAGCAATAAAGTAAACTCGCAGGGGTTAGCGGCAAGGTTGTAAGAGGCACGAGCGAGGTGGCTCGGCGAACTTGCGGAGCAGGAAAGTAAACTCGCACGGGTTAGCAAACCCGGCAAGGTTGCAAGAGGCACGAGCGAGGTGGCTCGGCGAACTTGCGGTGCAGGAAAGTAAACTCGCACGGGTTAGCAGACCCGGCAAGGTTGCAAGAGGCACGAGCGAGATGGCTCGGCGAACTTGCGGAGCAGGAAAGTAAACTCGCACGGGTTAGCAGACCCGGCAAGATTGCAAGAGGCACGAGCGAGGTGGCTCAGCCAACTTACGGTGCGGGAAAGTAAACTCGCACGGGTTAGCAGACCCGGCAAGGTTAGAAGAGGCACGAGCGAGGTGGCTCGGCAAACTTGCGGTGCAAGAAAGTGAACTCGCACGGGTTAGCAGACCCGGCAAGGTTGCAAGAGGCACGAACGAGGTGGCTCAGCGAACTTACGGTGCAGAAAAGTAAACTCGCATGGGTTAGCAGACCCGGCAAGGTTGCAAGAGGCACGGGCGAGGTGGCTCGGCGAACTTGCGGTGCAGGAAAGTAAACTCGCACGGGTTAACAGACCCGGCAACGTTGCAAGAGGCACGAGCGAGGTGGCTCGGCGAACTTGGGGTGCAGGAAAGTAAACTCGCACGGGTTAGCAGACCCGGCAAGGTTGCAAGAGGCACAAGCGAGGTGGCTCAGCGAACTTGCGGTGCAGGAAAGTAAACTCGCAATTTAATGCAAAGTCTAATGTGAGTGCAAACGCTTGGGAATGGAATGAGGTGTGGAAGGAATCATTGTGATTCAATTTGAGCATTGTGCTTGTCGACGGTGCAAGTGATGCTACGACATAATGCTTTGTTGCTCGTCGTTGGGTTGCAGTGTATTTGAATGTATCAGTCGATGTTTTGAAGACTTCTTCCTCGGATTGAGATTGTCGCCCTTTGCGTAGGGCAGACATGTATCCACCAAAGGGAGACACCCTCCAGGGCCCATATTCCTATATCTGTATACTGGAAGAGAGAAGCTAAATTTTCATCATTCGCATGCTATAGCCATAATGAAGATGTGCAAAGAAATCCAAGTAACAATGCTTCAGGGATTTTGGATTTCGTGACAATTTGAAGGGTGGCCGTGTCCCAGAAAACTTCGGCTCAAAAGAAAAGCTTTTTTGCAGAACGGGGATGACCCGTGGAATTTGCATTAAGGTAAAGGGAGGGATCTTTGGGATCCTCCAGATCAAGGATACAACGATTCGACCCCATGTCGAAAGGTGTCGCGTGCCCGGAGAACCAAAGAGAATTTGCTTGCGTTGCAAGTTGCCAAACCACTACTCGTTGTCAGTTCACACTGAGTGTAGCTGTCATTTCTCGTCAATGAGCTTATTATTCAAGTTCTTGGCGTTGTCTGTGACAAGAGTCGCAGGGACCCAATAACGTGCGATAATGTCGCGTTTGAGGAAGCGTGCCACGGTCTTTGCTGTGACAGATGCAAGGGTGATAGCTTCGATCCATTTGGTGAAGTAATTGATAGCTACCAGTATGAGCAAGTGTCCATTGGATGCTTTGGGGTTGATAGGACCAATTACGTCCATGCCCCACATTGAAAAGGGCCACGGAGCAGCCATTGGATGCAGCTCGTTGGGTGGTGCTCTGATCTGATTCGCGTAGACTTGACACAAGTGACAGTGCCTGACATGCTTGACGCAGTCAGTCTCCATGGTAGACCAGAAGTACCCGAGTCGCATAAGCTTCTTTGCTAACATGAGCCCGTTCATGTGAGGTCCTCAGTTTCCCTCGTGCACTTCTTCCATGAGGCGTTGTGCCTCGTTCTCGTCGACACACCGAAGTAGTGTAGCATCGAATGAACGGCGGTAGAGAGTCTCTCCACTCAGGAAGAAATTTGCTGCAATGCGCCGAAGAGTCCTCCGGTCATGACGATCAGTGAATGCCGGGAATTGACCTGTTTGCAGCAAGTGCTTGATGTCTGCGTACCACGGTTTTTCGTCGACAGCATCGATTACATCGCAATGGGCAGGGCCCTGAGCAATCTCGAACTCGAGGGGCTCGATGAGATTCTCTTTTGTGATGCTCACCATGGAAGTGAGCACTGCGAGTGCATCAGCGAATTGGTTCTTCATGCGTGAGGTGTACGTAAATGAAATGTCCTCGAAGTTCTCTGTCAACTCTTTGAGGTACTCGTGATATGGCACCAGCTTCAGATCTTTCGTCTTCCACTGTTTGAGCGTCTGAAAGATTGTGAGCATAGAATCTCCAAACACTTCAAGTTCCTTGACTTTGAGGTCGATCGCCAACTGCAAGCCGAGGATACATGCCTCATACTCAGCTATGTTGTTGGTGCAGGGGAAATCAATCTTCACTGCAACAAGGAAATGATGCCCCTCAGGGGATATCAGTACTGCGCCAATACTCGATTCGGTGGAATTGACTGCACCATCGAAGTACATCTTCCATCCGGGAGCTTCCTCCTCATCATTCATTTGGAGGATTTCTTTGTCTGGAAAGTCAGAGTTGATTGGTGTGTCATCAACAATCGGGAACTCTGCTAGATGATTTGCTATCGCTTGGCCCTTCACTGATGTGCGCGACACATATTCGATGTCATACTCCGTCAGTTGGCAACGCCATTTTGCTATGTTCCTCATGGAGGACGGACTGCCGAGTAGATACTTCAAAGGATCTGTCTTCGACAGCAGGCGAACAGTATGGTAGAGAGTGTATTGCCGGAGCCTTTGCATGACCCACACAAGTGCGCAACACATTTTCTCTATCTCAGGGTAGTTATACTCCCATTTAGTGAACTTTTAATGGGGTGTTGACAGCTTGCCCCTCTTTGGCTGGATGCTCGGATAGAGGATTTGGCCAAGGACATAAAGAACAACCCCGTTTTGGTCAGAGTGTTTGCTTTGATATCTCCTTTGATAATCCTTTCATTTCTCTTTGGATATGTGGGGAATATTGTACCTAATGCAAAGAAAGAAGAAACAAAATAAGGCTTGGAAAAGTTTTTTTTGCATAAAGTGGAGAAAAGAGGTATGAAGACAATATATGCAGTAACATGAAATGACATAAAAGGGAAACATGCAAACAGTGCGCGGTTTGAAGTAAAGAGTGCAAAGCTTAATGGAAATTGCAATGTGCAAGGCAAAAGATAGGGCGCTTGCCCTAGGTTTTGCAAGACGTGTAGGTGAGAGGACCCAGCAAACTTGAGAAGCAATAAAGTAAACTCGCAGGGGTTAGCGGCAAGGTTGTAAGAGGCACGAGCGAGGTGGCTCGGCGAACTTGCGGAGCAGGAAAGTAAACTCGCACGGGTTAGCAAACCCGGCAAGGTTGCAAGAGGCACGAGCGAGGTGGCTCGGCGAACTTGCGGTGCAGGAAAGTAAACTCGCACGGGTTAGCAGACCCGGCAAGGTTGCAAGAGGCACGAGCGAGATGGCTCGGCGAACTTGCGGAGCAGGAAAGTAAACTCGCACGGGTTAGCAGACCCGGCAAGATTGCAAGAGGCACGAGCGAGGTGGCTCAGCCAACTTACGGTGCGGGAAAGTAAACTCGCACGGGTTAGCAGACCCGGCAAGGTTAGAAGAGGCACGAGCGAGGTGGCTCGGCAAACTTGCGGTGCAAGAAAGTGAACTCGCACGGGTTAGCAGACCCGGCAAGGTTGCAAGAGGCACGAGCGAGGTGGCTCAGCGAACTTACGGTGCAGAAAAGTAAACTCGCATGGGTTAGCAGACCCGGCAAGATTGCAAGAGGCACGGGCGAGGTGGCTCGGCGAACTTGCGGTGCAGGAAAGTAAACTCGCACGGGTTAACAGACCCGGCAAGGTTGCAAGAGGCACGAGCGAGGTGGCTCGGCGAACTTGGGGTGCAGGAAAGTAAACTCGCACGGGTTAGCAGACCCGGCAAGGTTGCAAGAGGCACAAGCGAGGTGGCTCAGCGAACTTGCGGTGCAGGAAAGTAAACTCGCAATTTAATGCAAAGTCTAATGTGAGTGCAAATGCTTGGGAATGGAATGAGGTGTGGAAGGAATCATTGTGATTCAATTTGAGCATTGTGCTTGTCGACGGTGCAAGTGATGCTACGACATAATGCTTTGTTGCTCGTCGTTGGGTTGCAGTGTATTTGAATGTATCAGTCGATGTTTTGAAGACTTCTTCCTCGGATTGAGATTGTCGCCCTTTGCGTAGGGCAGACATGTATCCACCAAAGGGAGACACCCTCCAGGGCCCATATTCCTATATCTGTATACTGGAAGAGAGAAGCTAAATTTTCATCATTCGCATGCTATAGCCATAATGAAGATGTGCAAAGAAATCCAAGTAACAATGCTTCAGGGATTTTGGATTTCGTGACAATTTGAAGGGTGGCCGTGTCCCCGAAAACTTCGGCTCAAAAGAAAAGCTTTTTTGCAGAACGGGGATGACCCGTGGAATTTGCATTAAGGTAAAGGGAGGGATCTTTGGGATCCTCCAGATCAAGGATACAACGATTCGACCCCATGTCGAAAGGTGTCGCGTGCCCGGAGAGCCAAAGAGAATTTGCTTGAGTTGCAAGTTGCCGAACCACTACTCGTTGTCGGTTCACACTGAGTGTAGCTGTCATTTCTCGTCAATGAGCTTATTATTCAAGTTCTTGGCGTTGTCTGTGACAAGAGTCGCAGGGACCCAATAACGTGCGATAATGTCGCGTTTGAGGAAGCGTGCCACGGTCTTTGCTGTGACGGATGCAAGGGTGATAGCTTCGATCCATTTGGTGAAGTAATTGATAGCTACCAGTATGAGCAAGTGTCCATTGGATGCTTTGGGGTTGATAGGACCAATTACGTCCATGCCCCACATTGAAAAGGGCCACGGAGCAGCCATTGGATGCAGCTCGTTGGGTGGTGCTCTGATCTGATTCGCGTAGACTTGACACAAGTGACAGTGCCTGACATGCTTGACGCAGTCAGTCTCCATGGTAAACCAGAAGTACCCGAGTCGCATAAGCTTCTTTGCTAGCATGAGCCCGTTCATGTGAGGTCCTCAGTTTCCCTCGTGCACTTCTTCCATGAGGCGTTGTGCCTCGTTCTCGTCGACACACCGAAGTAGTGTAGCATCGAATGAACGGCGGTAGAGAGTCTCTCCACTCAGGATGAAATTTGCTGCAATGCGCCGAAGAGTCCTCCGGTCATGACGATCAGTGAATGCCGGGAATTGACCTGTTTGCAGCAAGTGCTTGATGTCTGCGTACCACGGTTTTTTGTGGACAGCATCGATTACATCGCAATGGGCAGGGCCCTGAGCAATCTCGAACTCGAGGGGCTCGATGAGATTCTCTTTTGTGATGCTCACCATGGAAGTGAGCACTGCGAGTGCATCAGCGAATTGGTTCTTCATGCGTGAGGTGTACGTAAATGAAATGTCGTCGAAGTTCTCTGTCAACTCTTTGAGGTACTCGTGATATGGCACCAGCTTCAGATCTTTCGTCTTCCACTGTTTGAGCGTCTGAAAGATTGTGAGCATAGAATCTCCATACACTTCAAGTTCCTTGACTTTGAGGTCGATCGCCAACTGCAAGCCGAGGATACATGCCTCATACGCAGCTATGTTGTTGGTGCAGGGGAAATCAATCTTCGCTGCAACAAGGAAATGATGCCCCTCAGGGGATATCAGTACTGCGCCAATACTCGATTCGGTGGAATTGACTGCACCATCGAAGTACATCTTCCATCCGGGAGCTTCCTCCTCATCATTCATTTGGAGGATTTCTTTGTCTGGAAAGTCAGAGTTGATTGGTGTGTCATCAACAATCGGGAACTCTGCTAGATGATTTGCTATCGCTTGGCCCTTCACTGATGTGCGCGACACATATTCGATGTCATACTCCGTCAGTTGGCAACGCCATTTTGCTATGTTCCTCATGGAGGACGGACTGCCGAGTAGATACTTCAAAGGATCTGTCTTCGACAGCAGGCGAACAGTATGGTAGAGAGTGTATTGCCGGAGCCTTTGCATGACCCACACAAGTGCGCAACACATTTTCTCTATCTCAGGGTAGTTATACTCCCATTTAGTGAACTTTTTGCTTAATTAATAAATTGCTCGCTCTGCGTGAGAGGAATCGTCCTTTTGCCCTAACATGCATCCGATGGATTGTCGGCGTACCGTCAGGTACAGAATGAGAGGACGATCCGGTTAAGGTGGACCAACACCGGTGGCTGAACTAGATATGCCTTGACTGTATCAAAAGCTTTCTGACACTCATCATCCCATTCAACAGCTACATTTTTGCGAAGTAGGCGGAAGAGTGGTTGGCACTTGTCTGTCAAATTTGCAATGAAACGCGCGATGTAATTCAGCCGTCCTAAGAAGCTCCTTACTTCGCGCACTGTCGATGGAGGGGGCAATTCCATGATCGCTTTAACCTTGTCGGGGTCGACCTCGATGCCCTTCTCGATAACTATAAACCCTAGCAATTTCCCTGACTTGACGCCAAAGGTGCATTTCGCTGGGTTAAGTCGGAGCTTGTACTTCCTGAGACGGCCGAATAGTCGCTTGAGGTTAACCAAATGATCTTCTCCTTCTTTGAACTTCGCGATCATGTCGTTGACGTAGACTTCAATCTCTTTATGCATCATGTCATGAAAGAGAGTGACCATTGCCTGCTGATAGGTTGCCCCGGCATTTTTGAGACCGAAAGGCATGACCTTGTAGCAGAATGTGCCCCACGTCGTGATGAACGTGGTTTTGACTTTATCCTCCTCGACCATCTGAATCTGATTGTATCCAGAGAAGCCGTCCATGAAGGAGAATTGTGTGTGGCATGCTGTATTGTCCTCCAAGACGTCAATGTGGGGCAGCGGGAAGTTATCCTTAGGACTAGCCCTGTTGAGATCTCGGTAGTCGATGCAGACTCTAACTTTCCCATTTTTCTTCTCCACTAGAACAATGTTCGCTACCCATTCAGAGTAATTGCATACCTCCAAGAATCCCGCGTCTACCTGCTTGATAATCTCTTTCTTAATGCGTAGGAGTAGGTCAGCTCGTTGACGTCGCAAGTGTTGGCGCTTGTGTTAGCACCCCATTTTGGTTCATCGAACAAACAAGGCTCATCAAAAACATACAATGCTATGACTCGAGTGTGGATACAGTTGAAGGGCTCAACAGAGCAAGAAAATCACTATTCACCGCAAGTTAGCAAAATTAAGCAAATGACATATGCACATAACAGAAGAATGGCCTTGATCATCAGTAGTTAACAGAATGGCCAGAGGGCTCAACAACGTCCAAAACTGGCATTTCCAAAGTTCACACGAACAGTGCCGTTTTCCAATAGTTTGCTCGACTATCAGAAAATAGTCAATATTGGACACCAAAAATCCACGTCAGTGCCAGACAGATGAAAAGTGCCTTCAAAAGCATTTCGCAAATCATCTGCTCTATACAGAACAACTTTTTATATACAGATAACTTTTCAGTGGAAGTAAAAAAATGCCGATTTTCCAGAGAAATGTTAATTCCAAATGTCAGATTCGGCCATGCTCCACAAGCATACAGAGTACGAGCAATACTTCAGATGGTCTCTTGGAAGCCACACAGACACTCCAAATGACTTCCAAGTGACAAAACGAGCATACCCTTCTTCGGAAATGCATAATCGGAGACTGGTCTGATGGACTTACGGCAAACGAAGTTCGTACTGCATTGCCCTGAAAACTCTAGCAGACATTCACAATTGGGCAAAACAGATAGCAAAGCCCTTCTCAGTTTCCCGAGTAACCTCCGAGGAGCAGAAATAGCCATTTTCAGTGGAAAGGTATATCCGGATGTCCTTTTTACGGAAACTTGACGCCGGATGCCTGCGCTACACAGTGGTACACACTCCAAGGCTTAATGTGAAATCATCGGACTGAACTGCACAATGTGTCTAGGCCTCCTGAGCATTGCTTTAAAGGTCTCAGATATACTTTTCAAGTCCTTAGAGATCCAGTCTTGACAAACGGAGATCACATTGATTTCCGGAACGCCAAAGCAACTCAGAAAGCAATCTGAGAAATCCAACTTCGAACTCCTAGGACGTCTCCGGCTTCACATTTGCGTTACCGGCTTAAGGGTCAATTGTTCACGTTGTCTGACAATTCATGTCAAAATGACCAACGTGGGATGCAGATACAAGATATGTTGTTAGAAGCGGTTAACTTCGCTCCGGTCATCCGGAACGGGCAAAAATGGCTTCTGAGCCTCGTACGCACCCGAAGCATTCTTCCACGAAAATTGACAATCTTGGGCTTATCGGGATCGTTTACTCGCGCACATTGTCGATACAATGTTCTTTCAAGTCACGAAACTCGAACACGTAACTGATCGACATCCGAGCATTCCCGATTCACCTCCAATCTCGTGTGGGACCCACGGGACCTGCTTCCCCTTGCCAAAGACAAGAAGAACCACCCCTCTCTTGTCATCTTCTTCTTCAAGCCAAGAAGACAACTTGCCTTTGTCTTCCTTTTGCAAAATATCTAAGTGTTTCAATTCAACACTCCAACTTCCCATCCAAGCCATCAATACTCTTATCTCTTCTCCATTAATGCAATGGATGAGGATTGAGCTTGATATTTCCTTAAGAAATTCGGATTCCACTAATCCATGGCCCTAATTTCACTTTTCTTCACTAATCTTGCATTTAAGCTTTTCTATATATTGTCCAAATGTCATTAACTTAACCAGACACCTTCAAGCACTCTCTCTCTAGCATTTCTCACTCAAACAAATGCTCTCAACCTCCCAAGAACTTCAGCAAAATCGCAGCAAGCAAGAACCACCCAAAAACCAAGTAAAAACACTCAAGACTTAAGTCGGAATCCATCCCGACTTAAATCCAAACTTCACCAAACTTCAAATCCTACATGTTTTCGACCTCCTCTATCCATTTCCGAGCTTAGATTTCAAGTTTGAAGCCTTTAAGTTAGAGAATCAGCTCAGTACAGAATCGAGCACAGTTTTGGCCCAGCCGGGTCAAAACTTCCAACCCTGTTTTCTCACCTTTTCGAGTCGGTCTTAACTTTCAAAACCCATCAAACACCTCCGGGGGTTCGTTAGGAGTCGGGACCCACCGACCTTGCTAAAACATTTCATCGGAATCCATCGTTATGAATTCTGACCCGAAAACTGCTCAGTCGGGCCGGCGTTTCTGACTGTCTGTTCGGTTTTCTTATAGATCAGGTCGATACGTGACCCTTTTCGACAAACTACCACTTCTATCACCTCCAGGGATCAGTTAGGAGTCAGGAGCCATTAGCCTTGCTAAAAAAGTCCATCGGAATCCACCGTTATGAATTCCGACCCGACAACTGCCCAGTCGGGCCAGTTTCCAGACGTGCTCTATTTTCGGTGATGTTTGCAGGACTGTACGGGTCGATCCGGCAACTCTGGGAACAAACGACCACCACGATCACCTAGAGGGGTCTCTTGGCTACCCAAGGCCACCGACCTTGCCTCAAAATTCCATCGGGAGCCTCCATGGCGACGTCCGACCCGACTTGTGCCAGTCGGGTCTGCCCACCCTTCCAGTCGGGTCTATTGCTACCATTCGGGTCTGTTCAAGCCAAAACAGCCCAAACCCGACCCACCAACGGCCCAACCCGACTCTTGAAGGTCCCATCCCACCTCTCGGGGTTAGGTATGACCATTCCCGACCTAGAGGAGCTAGGACTTTTATATTATTGTTGTGTTTATGGAGTTTTAAGGGGTTTTAAGCATGATTTTAATTCCGAAATTTAATTTTATGCAATTTCCTTATTACACCATGCATGTTTATCATCGTTTAACGTGCTAGTATGTCGGAAAATATTTAAATCGAAGTCGAGGAAACCATCCCGACCCGGAAAAGCCGAGATCGTTCATGTTAACCTCTCCATGAGGTAACCGAGAGCATTCTTGACCTTTTTGGGTCAAGACCGGATTCTTTTGCCCCGATTTAAATTGTTTCTCGAGTTTTACTGTTTTTCTCACATCCATGAAGTCGGTATTGTTTTATCAATTCCTTAAATAATATGTTTGTGCATATTTGCATGTTTGAATGTGTTATTTAAATCATGATAATACTGACTTTCGTTTAATCGTGTTATTTAACATGTTTGATGTTTGAGCATGCGAGAAACGATTCAAAACAAGACGGGGAAAATTCGTGAAACCAAATACAAGCCATGAGATCTCTCGACTTTCTCCAAGTAGAATAGGCCGAGAGTCTCATGGAGTTATTCGGGTTCCATGAGGCTTCCTCTTCCCGTTTAAATCCGTTCTCGGATTTTGTGTAATTTGCAAGTTCAATTGCATCGAGAATCTCACATGAAATGTCTTTCCAAACCAAAATATGCATGGATTCGCAATTCGGAGACCCTTTCGGGCCTATTAGGACCAAAGGGTGTTTCGGCCATCGCTAGCCGAATCATCCTCGGTCTTTCTTGACCCGTCTTGGTCATCGAGTCACGAATCATTTTCGTAATTAATGCATTCGGCACAACCCTTAAGCATTAATTTCACGAACTGGTTAATCGGGACATTCACGTGAATAAACCCACTTCACACTGATAAAGTTTACACGAATCGGCCATTAACTGATAACTCGCGTCGATGAGTTATCAAATGACGTTGGTGCCCTTTTCAAACTTATCAATTTCAAAACCCGAAACGCGCGGTCTGATGTAGCATGGACGTCTGAAAAGGGCTTATGTGTCTTAACTTGAGTTTTTACCTGATTCCAGGTAACTCAGGTCAGGATACATAAGATCTTTTTAGATCACTTCCGGGCAGATCGACCGGTTCTTTGGCTTTTTCGGGGTTCTTGCACAACCCTGGACGATCCAGGGAATTGGTTGACACCGGCTACAGGCCGAGGTGGCCCGCACTGTGATGTTTCCCCTTTTCTGAAAATAATTTTCAAATAAAGGGCAAAATCGTCTTTTTACAATTCAGCGACACCCTTAGGGTTAGCATGATAAAAACACTACAGTACGGGATAAGAACCGGCTACCTGTTCAGGTGTAGGTTCATCTGCATAGCCTTTTCTTATCTAACTGATGAGTTTCTGTCATCATAACATAGACTCGGGTAACTAGAACGGTTATCTCTGTCAGAAAACATGCAAAATGCTGATTAACCTTTCACTCGACCTAACCAAACACTAGATAATGGTTAGGAGGAATTCTAGATTCCAAATCTATAGTCAAAACACGAGTTTGGCTAATTCAGTGGAAATTCAGTGTCACAATACAGAACAACTGTAAAAGCAATCCACACACATGAGATTTGACTCTCTTTTTCTAGTTTCCAACAAAAGCCGAATGCTAAAACACGTAAACATTGGCACGTGTTTGATTGCTTAGCATATGGCATTTGCTTGCAAAAACACCCCTGGGTTAATAATCTGTTAATTCACGTAAACACAACAATAACAAACACCTTGTCTGTTATTAACATGTTGCGTGTTATCTTTCTGCACCTATTTGCCATGCGGGTTGAGCCTGATTCCTAAGCCGAATAATATTAGGGTTCAAAGCCCTAATCATCGATCACAGGGTCCAACACTCTAACCATCACTCACAGGGTCCAACGCCCTATTCAATGAGAGCGTGCATTGAATTTCAGTTCTTCGGTGTTTCCCTAAACTCACTGTGAGTTAGAGCGGAATAATAACCGAACACGAGTCGACTGGAATTCAGCCATTTGTAATTTATATCTATTGTTTTCGAGAGTATTGTAAGGACTTTTGTTTTGTACATTCACTCTGTAAGAATTCCAGTCGGTGAGAGGACGGTTCGAGACTCAAATCATTCGAATCGGTCCCATGCTTGCCCAGACAAAAGTAAATCCAAGATCTCGCGGTTTTGGTTCACGCAGGAATTAAACCTCCGCGGTTTGATGAACTGTAACTTAAGATTGTAAACCAATTCCCCGACACGCAAGTTTACTTCTCTCTCGGCTTCTCGACCGACATCGTCTAATTAATTGAATATTCGGTGTCAAAACGTGGGAGCCGAGCGTAACTTAATTCATGCGGTAAATAATAAAACATGCAAGCCTAGCAAACCAGAGTACCGAAAGGGCGTGCGGGATATAGGGCCGCACGTAACATGAACCCCTGAACTCGGACTTTTCGATTCCACACAGATCAATGCCTTAACAACAACTAGGTGTTCCATACCCCTAGATCCGGGTAACTTATCCGCCCTCGACCTTCGGGTCCTAAAATGATAAGTGGCAACTCCTTCTCACGCGTGTCTGTCAGGCGTCCCCATGGGAAGGTGGACACTCTCAAGCCACGCGATCCAAAAGTGCGCATACGGGCCCGACGAGAGTCCACATTCGGGTCCGTACAGCTTGGGTGGGAATCTTTCAGTGTCGAGTGGGAGGAAATGCTTTACAATTGAGGGGTCTAGGCCTAGTATATCAGCGTAGGACCAAGCAAAGACTTCCTGATACTCTGTTAAGAAATTGATCATTCGGGCCCTCTGTGCAGGGTCGAGTCACGTCCCGATTCTAAGGGTGCGTGGTTCTTCTGCATTGCCTATGTTGATGTCTTCGGTTGGCTCGACGGAAGTGAGTTGGTGGTTTTCGAGACGATGCAAACTCTCTTCTATCTTGGGCACGCGACCGTCCTCGTCGAGTCTTTCCCCGAAGTATATGGGTAGGGACTTTTCGAGGCGTGTTTCGAGTGGATTCGAATCATTGCTTCCATGATTTGGATTCGATTGGAGCCTGGACACGAAAGTGAATTGTTTTAGAAATTAAAGGTGCTAGAAGTAAGTGCGAGAGAGAGAGAATTTAGACACAGAAATTCAAAAAGCATGCAGGGATTCTATTAACAAGCCATAACAAAAATCCCTCTTCTGTCACGCGGCTTATGGCATTGCCGGCGTGCAGGTAGCATTATATACAAGGACCATCTTACACATCGGCGACAACGGCCGAATAGCATGGGACTGCGGTCCAATTGTTAAGCTCCTGGTTCTCCTATGCCCGACGGATGGGAGCCCTGGAAGTTGTCTCCTCGATGATAGCATAGACGTTTGAGAGTACAAAGGGCGCATCAATCATATCCAAGGAGGAATCCTCTGACTCGATGGGTATGTCATCAGATGTGCCTCCAACAATGAGCGGTGGCCCTGAGAAGAACTGCGAAAAGGGTGGAACTGGAATGCCCCTAGAGAGCTTTCCGTAATGAGCTGCGAGGCGATGGAGATGCTTGCCGCGGCGTGCCTGAACGATCTCATGGCAGGAGGGGCGAAAGTTGAGCCCCCTCCTATTCCGATATTCCTCCACCTAAACAGGATGAAGGATTCCTTGTGCACGTGCTTCGAGGCCTATTCCAGGGATGTAGTCGCTCTTCAACAGAACTTTCCCTATCATGCGATCGGCCCGAGATGGACCGACTTCTCCGTAGTCTGGGATCACGGAGATGGTATCGAAAGAGTGGAAAGGGAGATTCTGATCTTCGCCGATGCTAACATAGGGGACTGCTGTCTCCTTGTAGATCGCGTAGTCCTCTTCACCATTGACGGTGATGAGCTTGCCTTCGACAAAGAACTTTAACTTCTGATGTAGGGAGGAAGGAACGGCTCCGGCAGCATGGATCCAGGGTCTTCCTAGCAAGAGACTGAATGCATTGGAGATCTCGAGAATTTGGAATGTGATGGAGAATGAGCATGGTCCCACGTCAATAAGAAGATCGATTTCCCCATTTACGTCTCTCCTTGAGCCATCGAAGGCTCGAACAGTCGTCTTGCTCCCACGGATGCGGCTCATGTCCACATTCATCTGTTTCAACGTGGAGACGGGGCACACATTAAGCGCTGAACCGTTGTCGATCATAACTCGACCGATGACGTGATTGTTGCACTTACAGACAATGTGCAATGCCCGCAAGTGTCCCTGACCCTCTGAGGGGATTTCATCTTCGGAAAAGGAGATTTGATTCGAGAAGATAGAACTCACTGTCTCCTCGATCCTCTCCGGTGTAGTCTCTTTCGGCACTTGAGCCGCGGTGAGAACCTTCAGAAGGGCGTCCCGATGCAGTTCGGAACTCAAAAGCAATGCTAGCAGCGAGATATGGGCCGGTGACTTGCCCTTTTGTTCAACCACTTTGTACTCGCTTACTTTAATCACTTTCATGAAGGCTTCAGCTTCCTCTTCTGATACTTTCTTCGTGAGAGCGAATGTAGCTCTCACATCATCCCTAAATGCGGTAGCGGGAGCTTTCCCTTTGTCTGCAAGTTCGAGACCTTGGTAAACTCTTCCTGAACGCGTAATGCCCATCGCGCTCATCTCCCGCTCAGCATTGGCCACCTCACCCCCATAATTCCAAGGAACTCGATTGTCTTGGTAAGGTTCTTTTGCAGGAACCTCGATGATGAACGGGGCGGATGCCGCTTGTCAGCATCCCATTTTGGCCCACCGACTCCCGACACGAGGACTCCCAGCCGAAGTTCGGATTACTATTCATGACCCGACAATCGGAGGCGAACGCGCGGACGTGGGAGCATGGAATACAGAAGGGAAGCAGGGTCCTCCAAAAGGCTCAGAAGGGCAATCAAAAGGGGAGATAAACAACGAGCCCCAAAGCAACAGAATCTGGCACTGTGGCACTATTCATCACCGGATCACCGAAGCGTCAGAAGGTATCTAATATGGGGCTCTAAAAATCCCTCTTGGTGCCAAAATGACCAACGGCACATCCGGGCGCATTTCAGAAGCATCCTGCTTGAGCCGAGGCACTCCCGAACATACACAGACGCCTTCCTATCAAGGCTCCCGAGGCGCCCGATCCACGAACGAGTAAACGACGGTCGAAAACAGGCCTACACATGACCCAGGATCACCAAGGCCATGGAACAAGCTTCAGATTGCCTTTCCGAATTCGACTTGGTCTCCCGAGTAGACCCCGACTTGGGAAAGGGCCCCCTTCGAACGAAATCTAATGCTCATAACTCATTCGGTGGAAGGCCGACGTTCGAGATTCATCCCGCTCACTCCCTACAACTCCTAGGATTAGGGAAATCATTTCGCCTCGGGCCAAGCAAGTCAGTTAGGTCTCCCGAGTGACATTTTAGTGGTCGTGAACGTCTCTCGACAAGTCTTCGGGTAACGTTCCTGACAAACTGAAGCCACAACGGTCTCCAAACACCTCAAGACATTCGGAAAGTACTGAGAGAACCCCGATCACGGATCCCTAAGTCACCTCCGGCTAATGGTCTTCGGTCAGAGATGCCGTGCCAATAGTGCCGCATGAGACGAAAAGCACACCGAGACGGACGATACAATGCATGAAGGGGCGATTGGACAACGGGGACGAACAACCTCGCCCCGCTCATCCTAATGAGATAAAACTGGCTCTCTAAGTGCCGAGTCACCCGAACATTCGTTCAAATGAAGTATGGCGATATTGGGCTCATTTAAATTCCCTTCATGCAAGCATTCCAAATTCATCAATTAATCGGACCTCGGAGATCGGACACGCGATCAATCGAGCCTCGAGCTACTCCCGGCTTTCCTTCTGGTCAAATGGGACCCACAGCTTAGCCAAGCCAAGCCTCCAAGCCACGGCTCAAACCCACAGCCATGGCTCAAACCCAAGCCACGGCCCAACCGCCCCAAGCCACGGCTAAATCCCCCTTGGCCGCTGCTCAAACCCCAAGCCTCTTCCCTCCACCACACAATTCAAATATCTTCTTACACACACTCACATCCATCACCTCCCATCACTTCTCCTCTTGCTTCCCCTATACTCTAAGTGACCATTTCCCCTCCCTAATCACTCTTGAAATTTCGGCAGCCCATTTCCCCTCCCTAAACCACACTTAACTTCACTTAAACGAGCCATTAAACCTCCCTTTATAAACCCTAAGCCTCATCAACTTAATCACTTCTTTAACTCCACTCTCTCTCAAGCCAACCTTTCTCCAAAATCCTCTCAACCTCCCCACTACCACCGAACCATCATACAACTCGTGCCAAGGCCAATACCAGCCAAAACCGACGGAAAACCACCCGGTATTCCGATCACCGCCCGACCCGACTTAAGCCAAATACCACCAAACTTCCTAGCCTACATATTTTCCACCCTCTAAGTTCATTTCCAGGCTTAGATTTTTGATTTGAAGCCTCCAACCTCACGTTCCAGCCGTGAGGACTATCGGGTCCCGAGAACCCCGTCCGGCGCATCCAACTTCTTAGACATGCAATCTCCCTCCACGACTTTGACGAGTCGTGCCATCACGTTCAAAGGGTTCTTCATAACCCCCACTCTCCCCCATGAAGAGGTGGTCACGGTCCAAGAGCCATACCACCGTGCACAACCTCCGTTCTACCGGTTCTCTCTTTATCGGGTCCACAGTTTTTTACCGAACTTTCTCTTATCGTTTCGGGTTTGTCCAGGCTTCGGCACGTTCGGGACTGTCCACGAACGTCTAGATCTACCCCTTAGGAGTCTGAGGAACCCAATCTCACTTGGTACCGTGACCGGAGCTAGCGTGCCGACCCCGTTTTCTCCAAGCTGCCACAGCCGCTGCCTCTCGGGTACCTACTGCCCTTGGTGTCCAGCCGGGTCACCCGACCCTCTTGCCACTTCCCCGACTCTTTTCCTCGAACATCTAGGCTAGGTAACACTCCTCTACGACTTAGAGAAGTTAGGTTCTTCATATTTTCTTGTCTAAGGGCGTTAAGATTATCATTAATTGAAAAGCATGCAAGTTTAGGCTTTTCTATATAGCCCCATGCATATATACGTTGTTTATTACGTTGCATGTCCATATCATGTACATACCGTGATGGGAAGTGGCTAGGATCGAGGTAGGAGAGACGTCTAAGCCACAGTCGAGCCAAGGGAACCCACGGCCTAGTCCCAAGGAAGGGACCCGTGGACCCTCATGGCCCATCAGAGGCTAGGATGGCCTCTCCTTCCCCGAAACTAGTTGGTTCCCGTGTCTCTAATAGCGTTAATCGCGCGTAACATGTTAGTATAACGGGAAAAGATCCAAATCGGGGTCGAAGAGGTCGTCTCGACCCGTGTGAGCCACAGAAGCTCTCGACCATTCTTGAGGGAATGTGGCCGAGAGCTTCTTTGGACTACACGAGTCCGAGAAATCCTCTTTCGCCTCGAAATGGGTTGGTTCCCGTGTTTCTCCGTTTCGTTATTACGTGAGTCGATGTCGTTTTGTTTATTCCTATAAATGTTTTGCTTGTGCGTGCTTGTGTGTCCGTTTGCGCACTTATGATCGTGACGACATCGATTTGAGTGAAACTCGTGTTGCTACCATATTTGACGCATTATGCATGCAAGAAATGATAACCGACATAGGAGACCACCCGTAACTCAAGACGGGTCGAGGAGACCTCTCGGCCCATCTCTTTGGGAAGTGGCCAAGTGATCCCGGACCCCTCCCGAGTCTAGAGTGATCTCCTTAGACGCTTCGGAATCATTCCGTGGAATTGAGTGTATTTATGTTCGTTTTTTTATCGTTAGTCAAGCGATAGTCACTTGATAGATAAGTTAATTTCAGACAATTATTCGTTAAATCCATAATACTTATAATATAAGATCACCACCACCGAATAATTTCACAAATGGGAGAAACGGGATGTGTCATTCGATTAATTAAATCACTCGGACCAAATAATTGGATAAATTGATTATTAATTCGTAAACGCATCAATGGTTCATGGAACGGCGGAAATGCCCTTTTCCTTAAAAGCTCATAATTTCAAAACATCGAGACGTGTAACACGAATAGAATCGTGTCTAGTAAGTACTCGCATACTATGACTCGAGTCCGGGCCCAATTTGAGGATGCTCGAGTCGAGATGCACGAGTCCTCTTTAGACCTCTCCATGTCACACGATCTTTAATTTGTATATGAACATCACATGTTTTACCACTCAAGGGCATAGTCGTTATTCCGTGATTCACCGATATCCTAGGCATTAGGGAGTCGGAAACACCTCGATTTATGGACAGAAAGGGGCGGCCCGTTCGGGTGCGAGTTTCATTCGTACGGCCCACTCCGTCCACTTTCGGTGTTTCTACCCCCTATTGTAGATTCGGTGGTGGACGTTTTCATTGCCGTCGCAAAACACGAAGAACTGGATTAATCATGCATTTGACTTAATCAAATATTAGATAATGGATAGGTGGAATGCTAGGTTCCAATCTAGAGTCAAAAATACAAGTTTGGCTAATTCGGTGAAACCATAGTGACACATCACTGAATAAAGTTTTAAAACAAATCCACGCATGTAATCGGCGTAGAACCATATTCCAGCCCACCTCTTTGTTTGCCTAGGTTACATACATTGTTTGCTAATTAACCCCGGTTAATAACTGATTAAATCACGTACATTCGACTTAAAATACAACTTGTCTGTATTTACCTATATTTGTCAGTTATTGTCTGTTTTTCATAAGTTTTATCAGTTCTCTTTTGTTTGCCATTTGCTTTTGATGATTTGTTGCGGTTCGGGTCCGAGCCCATAGGTTACGTGCTGCACAGGGTCCAACGCCCCTGATCACGGAACACGAGGTCCAACGCCTCCTAACTCACTGAGCGCGCGCAACCCGAGTGCGGAATGGGATCTAGCCTCGAGTCATCGTCTCACTCCAAGTATGACCTATGTGGAAGGCAATTTGGATTGGATGTATGAAACGTGTTTAGATATCACCCGGGAGCTCGATCGGTCCAACGGTTATAGTGGGAATCGTTCGGTTCTCCTGTAGACCGTTGGTTCGATTGGACCCGACCCCCGGCTCCTTGAGCCTGCATTGCCTTAATTTATTTATCGGTTATTCAAAACACACGGTGAGCCAGAGCGGAATATTGGTCCAATGCAAACCGATCGGGATCCATTTACTTATTCAATTGTACTTTGTAATTATTCGAGAGAACATTGCGAGGATTTTGTTTGTACATTCACTCATTCATTTGTAAGGATCCCCAATCGGCGAGCGAGAGGTCCGAGTGTCGAACCGGTCAAGTTGGTCTATTGTTACCAGGAGATGAGTAAGCTCGAATACTCAAGGTCTCAGTTCGCGCAAAGAATCGACCATCACGGTTCGATGAACTGTAACGCTAAGATAGTGAGTCGATTCCTCGACGTACAAGCCTACTCATCTTTCGAATTCTTGGCCCAACTTGATCAATTCATCGACTTTATGGTGTCAAAACGGGCAAGTCAAGTGCAACCCTAAATCACGCGGTAAATAAACAAAATGGCAAGCCTAGCAAACTAGACTACCGAAAGGGCGTGCGGGATATAGGCTCGCTCATAATAGAACCCCCGAATTTGGAATTTTCGGTTCCTTATGACCATTGCCTTAGTATTTAGGTGTACCTTGTACCCCTAGACCCGGGCGACTCAACGGCCTTCGACCTACGGGTCGTAAATAGTAAGTGGTGACTCCTTCTCACGCACGTCCTTCGCGCGTCCCCGAGAAGGTGGACACTCCCAAGCCGTGTTGCATAGGTTTCGTGCATGCGTGCCCCGACGAGATAAAATTCGGGTGCGCATAGCTTGGCGACTCCACTGGGGACATACTTAGTGGGTTCGGGCTCAATTCCGTTTGCTTGCTTGCATGTTTATTTATCGCTTTCCGTACATTTATTTTTAAGCACAATTATTTTGCGCACATTTACTTTACGCATTTGCATTGCACCATTCTAGCGGGTTTCTAGGTACCTTGTCCGAAATCCCACGGGCACCAAGATAGGAAGCTAGGTTAGTCAGAAGTTCCGAGTAAGGGAACGGATCGAGTCGGCTATGCCACCGAACCGTCCCCCAAAGATCCTCGCTCGATTTCAAGGAATTCACACCCTTGTATCGGGAGCCCCAATTCTTAGTTAGCAGTTCTCCCAATAGCACCGAAAACCATGCATACACAGGGACCGTCATGCTGGACCAATCTTTGCCTCCATGCCGCCAACCGACCCTAAAGTCAAGTCGTTGAGTCGGCCCGTAGTTTTTAGGACGGGCTTTTTTGTCGTTTTCTTTGAGAAAGAGTGATGTATACTATAAAGAACACGGTTATAGTTTATCTTTCCGCACTGCATGCATTATTTCCAAAACGACTTAGGACATTACATTGGTTTGATTCTTAAGACGTTGAGTCGACATCTCCTCCATTTAGGTAAGGATGGACCGCCCGGCTCCCTGCCTCAGGCTCGAAGCAATCACACCGCCTAGGCAAGAAATCATGCGCATTTGGAGGACACTCCGCCCGGTGGACCGCTCCTTCATTCAAGGCATCATCGGAGACGTGGTCATGTTCACTGAAACTCCGGTGGATTGGATCTTCTTAAGGACCGCCGCCGAATTCTGGGACCCCCAACATGCAGTGTTCAACTTTTAGGGAACAGAGTTGGCACCCACAATTGAGGAGTATACGGCGCTCATCCAGAGGCCCACGCCCACCACCCAAGGCATCTTTGTGCCCAACCCGTTCGCAGTAATTCGAAGCCAACTCTCCGCCCTCCTCGGCATACCCGTCCAAGAGGTCCACCAAGAGCTTCATCAAGGATGGGATCACGGCGTCAGGATCTTATGGCTTTCAGACTGGACGCTCCTTCGTGCATTGACACCTTCAACAGGGTCCTACCAGCGCGACGCGTGTCACGGGTTCCTGCTTTTGATCTTCGGCACCCTCCTGTTCCCATACGCGCCAAATCTCATTGACGGGGCTATAGCCCAAGTCGTCCTCCAAGCGGTGGGAGGCCATAGTTATGTGGAGGCTTTACTAGTCGAGACTGTTCGGTCTCTAGACTATGTTAGAGAGGTTCGGCGCGGCAGGATGAGAGGATCCCCACACCTCCTACAAGTTTGGCTCCTCGTGCATATCCGCCCCTTTTGCTCATCACATCCCTTCTCCTACATTGCGGACGAGCGTTCGCTAATTGAGCGCCTGGTTCTGGTCTTTCCGCCTCCTGAGCGCAGATTCTCAGAATGGAGGCACTTTTGGTGCGAGTTGACACCCGCGCGGTTCCTATGGGTCGCTCGTTGGAATCCCGGCGGCCCCAAGATCACGGGGTGTCCCGGAATTATGGGAGTCCCTCTCCTCAGCCACTTGGGAAGCACGCTCATATATCCCGGCCGGGTAATCAGACAACTCGGCGGCCTACAGGACATTCCCGCCGAGGCAGACCGCCTACCCTACCGCATCCAATGGGCCGACTCCACATCGACGGCCCCTGCAAGATTCCTACAGATCCGAGAGATTCACCGTCAACGGGATGCTAGCACCATACAGCGCCTCTACTTCCCCGAGCATCCCACCGACGAAGAGCGAGCACTTTCCGCCACGTCAGCATACGTGGCTCAATTTTATTCACAGGGACCGACGTCGCCACCGCGGTCCCAGACCGACCCGATCCCACGAGCCGCACCTACATCCGCCCCGGAAGCCGAAAGCTCCACCCGAGCGGCCATGCGCGCAAAGCTACATTCCATCAGGGAGGAGCGAGATAGACTCCGTTGTGAGCTTGTTGACTCTCGTGCGGAGGTCGCGGACTACAGGGAGCTCCAGACAGAGCTAGCTTGAGCACGCGCCCGGATCACAACCTTAGACCGGGAGATGGCCCGCCTGAGCACTACGTTAGACCGAGCGCGGACGAGGGCGCGCGGAGCCCCCCATCCTTAGGATTAGCGGACGCACTCATTTTGCCCTCGCTCGAACCTACGCTGCTTTCAGCCGACCACCGAGCGCAAAGGGATGTCGGCTTACGTTTATGTTCCTTTTTTCTTCCATGTGCTGTATTTTATAAAAACTATGGAGCTTGAATCAAACCAATGTGATGACATTAGTATTTTGAAACTCATGCATCTCATACATATTGTCCTTTTATTTATTCCGCACTTGTCCTTTCGGAAATGTCAATGTCACGCTTACGTACTCTTGGAATTTAGGTAACCACAACTGGCGTGGCACCGTTACCCGACTCGTCAACGTGTCAGGATGACGGAAGAAAACCGAATTGATATCTCCGAGGAAGTCAATCCACCGGCCCCGGCTCATTCTCAGCCGCCCCCGACACATGCTCCGCCGCCTCCAACTCTCGCGGGCGTACCACCGGCGTATTCGGGCACCCCTTCGATGCATCTCCCACCCCCAACATCTTCAGGGGCACCCCTTCCACGAGTCCCACCGGCGTCATCCACCTCCGACAACCACGCTCGCATCGCGGCACTCGAGGGCACAGTTAACCAACTAGCTGCCAGCATGACTACCAACATGGCCGAACTGTTCGCCCTACTCAGAGGACCGAACCGTGCATCGTCGAGCTCCACGCCTCCTTCGGGACAAGGGCCAACAGTCGACCCGACCTCTTGGATTCCACCGACCCAAGTCCCGGAGAATACGGATGCTCCCGGCCTGCCAACAACGCACACGTCCACGGTTCACCCGTTCACCAGCCCCTTTCCGCCGCCACCGGCCCCCATTGCCGTCCCTCTTCCACCAGCTGCATTCTTATCTTCGGATCAGGTCTTGTCCGCGCCACCACCTGTCTCCATGTCGACCCCAGCCGTAGTCTATACCGTCCCTCCACCGATGGTTTTTCCGGCGTCAAGCGTACCTGCTCCAGCTCACCTTCAAGTCGCAGAACTTCCTCCCTACCCGTCTCTGTAACCCCACGTTAGCCTCCTCTACCAAGCACCGCCTCTTATAAATACCACCTTCCTCGAACCGGGCACACCAACTCACGCGGCCCAGTTCGCTTCACCGACGCACTTTCTCCCCGAGGTTGACGCTGAGCAGGAACGTAGACTCAAGAGAATGGAAGAAACAATACGAGCCCTGCAGGCAAATGAGACTCGACCCAATGCAAGCAATGGTGACTGTGGTCTTTTCTCAGGCATGCGGCTACCCTCGATAGTCAAGATCCCGGAGTTCAAGACTTATGAAGGCACGACAGATCCACGATACCATCTCCGCCATTACCGAGGGAAGATACTACAGTATTGGGATTATGAGGAATTCGTCATCCACTCATTTCAAGACAGTCTGACGGGGATCAGCCCTCGATTGGTTCATGTCACTAAAGGCCGAGGATATTCCGACGTGGGCAGACCTTTCCCGGAAGTTCATCGACCAGTACCAGTACCGCGCAGAAACTCCTCCGACCCTCTTGGAATTGAGCATGAAGGAGATGGCGCAAGGCCAAAGATTCGTGGAATACGCTACCAAATGGCGTGCCCAAGCAGCGAAGCACATCCCCCCAATCAGCGAAGTACAACAAATCCAGTTGTTCCACTACACCCTAAGGGGAGTGTACTATTCGCATCAGTTGGCTCACACTTGTTCATTCTCCGACCTCATCGAGGCCGGGAAAAAACTTGACTTGGGAATCAAGCTTGGCAGGATGGAGGGGCCCACCAGTAAAGGAGAAGAATCCTTAAAGAAGGCCCCTACGACGACGACGTCTTCCAGCGGAAGGAAAGGGAAAGAGGTTTCAGTTAACGCCGTTAATCCAGCGCATCCGATGCCCTAGCAATACTCAGTGAATTTCACGATCGCACCAACTGCCGCTCCTGCCTACTTCCCCCCACCTCCACAGCACCAACCTCAATTGATCTACTACTCGGCTCCACCGGTTTCGCCACCAATGACCTCACAACCGTTTGTGCATCACTACACACCTACACCAACTCCCTCCCCTCAACCTAGGCCCCCAGTGTCGAGAGCTCCGCCACCGGCGCAGCAGGGCCCTGCTTCACAAGGTCCACAGGTCGGCACCGCTCAATACCGATCTCGCAAGCAGTACACACCTTTACCGGCTCCACTTTCCCACATCTATCGATAACTCCTTGCGGGCAACTAGATTTAGCCGATATCCCCCGGCCCGAACTTTGACCCGACCACTCAGGATCAGTCTAAACACTGCGAATATCATCAAGGCGCGCCGAGGCATACTCTTGATAATTGTTGGAGGTTGCGAGACGAGATTCAAAGAAGGATCGACAACAACAGGCTCACCTTCAATGCTGTCAGACCCCCAAATGTGCAGGCCAACCCCCTCCCCGATCACAGGCCGAGCTCGGGATCCTCCATAAACATGATTAGTATATGCACCTTGGGGGAGGACGCGAACGCACAAGACAATTCCCTTCCCTTTGTGATCGACTATACCCCTGAAGAACCCACGGTCGGATTCGCAGGGCACATGGCCTCACAGGCCCCTTTTGTAGTAGATATCCCCGCTCGAGAACCGTACTTGGACAACAAGGTCCCCTGGACCTATGAAGGAGGCATCGGGGGCATCGAGCGACAGTTCAGTGTCACGAGTGTGACACGTTCGGGGCGAGTGTATGAGAATCCGGTAATCATAGACAAAGGGAAGGCGCCCGCCGCAGAAGTTGGGGCAGTACCCGAAAGTACGCCTTTTCCATCCAAGAGGGTGACCGAAGAGGAAGCGGAAGCATTCATGAAGATCATAAAGGCGAGCGAATACAAAGTAGTCGAGCAAATGGCCAAGTCCCCAGCCCACATCTCGCTACTCGCTCTCCTCCTTAGTTCGGAACCTCACGGAGAGGCCCTCCTGCGGGTACTGACCGCGGCACAAGTCCCAAGGGAAACGCCTCCGGATAGGATAGAGGAGACCGTCGGTTCCATCTTCTCCAACACCATCTCGTTCTCGGACGACGAGCTACCATCTGAAGGTTGGACACATTCGCGGGCATTACACATTGTCTGCAAATGTAACAACTACATCATTGACCGGGTCATGATTGATAATGGTTCTGCACTCAACGTTTGCCCGGTAACCACCTTGAAGCAGATGAACGTGGACCTCAACCGCGTCTGCCCGAGCAAAACAGCGGTCCGAGCCTTTGACGGCTCACGGAGAGAGGTGAATGGAGAAATCGACCTTCTCATAGACGTTGGCCCGTGCTCGTTCAGCATCACGTTCCAGGTGCTCGATATCCCGAACGCATTTAGCCTATTACTCGGAAGGCCTTGGATCCACTCGGCCGGCGCCGTCCCCTCTTCTCTACACCAAAGGTTGAAATTTATCGTCGAAGAGAAGCTCATCATGGTAAAAGGAGAAGAAGACTATGCCATCTACAAAGAGACGGCCGTGCCCTACATCAGTGTTGGGGATGATGAAAATCTCCCGTTCCATTCATTCGAAACTATCTCCATCATTCGGGACTACGGAGAAATCGGCCCGTCCCGCGCTGATCGCATGATAGGGAAGGTTTTATTGCGCCACAATTACATCCCTGGCACAGGCCTCGGGGCACGCGGACAGGGGATCAACCGCCCCATTGAAGTCGAAGAATATAAGAATAGGAGAGGACTCGGCTTTCGCCCCTCCTGCCATGAGATCCTCGAGGCCTGCAGGGGCAATCACCTCCACCGCCTTGCCGCACACTATGGGAAGCTCAATAGGGGCATCCAAATTCCCTCGCTATCTCACTTCTTTCCCGGACCTCCACGCATCATCGGGAGCACCCTTGACGGCACCGAGGAGATTCCTTCGGTGGTTCACATCCGCCTGGCGCAGGAAAATGAGGAGCTTGACAACTGGACCTCAGTCCCACGCTACTCGGCTGTGATCGCCGATGTGTAAGGCTTATCTATGTACAAGATGTTCCCCGCGTGTCGGCATAGCCATAGACCACACGATGGAAAAGGGATCTCTATTATGGTTTCACGTTCATACTATCAATGAAATCCCTACATGCATTTTTGAACTCCCACGTGTTTTATCTTCTTTCCCTATTCTTTCATTCGCAGCGTTCTAAATTTTCTAAGACGATTCTTTCAATTTCCCAGGCTCCACTCGAATCCAAATCTCCGACACGCCGATTCGAACCCATTCAAAGAACGTCTCGGTGAGCCCCAACTCGTATACTTTGGGGAAGGGCTTCCCGAGGATGGTCAAGTGTCTGAGATAGAGGAGAGTTTACGTCGCCTCGAGGGCCATCAAATCACCTCGGTCGAGCCAACAGAGGAGATCAACGTGGGTACCGAAGGAGAACCCCGCACTTTGAAAATTGGGACAGCCCTCAACCCTGCGCAACGAGCCCGGATGATCGGCTTCCTAAAGAAATACCAAGAGGTCTTCGCCTGGTCCAATGCTGATATGCCCGGCTTAGACCCTTCAATAGTCAAGCACTTCCTTCCACTTGACACTGAGAAGTTCCCGCCCAAGCGGCAGCAGTTACGAAGGCAATGAGCAAGCCTCCTCCTCCGCATCAAAGAGGAGGTTATCAAGCAGATCAACGCAGGATTCCTCGAAGTCTGCAATTATTCCGAATGGGTGGCGAATATTGTGCCAGTGGAAAAGAAAGACGGAAGGGTTCGAGTTTGCGTCGACTACCGAGACCTCAATAAGGCTAGCCCCAAAGGCAATTTTCCCCTGCCCCACATCGACGTCCTAGTTGACAACACGGCGCGCCATGCCCAATTTTCTTTCATGGACGGCTTTTCCGGATACAATCAGATCCGGATGGCCGAGGAAGACAAGATCAAGACGACGTTCACTACGATGTGGGGAACTTTTTGCTATCGCATCATGCCTTTCGGCCTCAAAAATGCCGGGGCAACTTATCAGAGGGCTATGGTCACGTTGTTCCACGACATGATGCACAAGGAAGTCGAAGTCTATGTCGACGACATGATCGCCAAGTCCAAAGAAGGAGAAGATCACCTTGTCAACCTGAAGCGCCTTTTCGACCGCTTAAAAGAGTACAAACTCCGACTTAATCCGATCAAATGCACGTTCGACGCCCAGTCGAGAAAACTGCTGGGATTCGTGGTCAGCGAGCGCGGTATCGAGGTGGACCCGGATAAAGTCAAGGCAATCAAAGAACTTCCCCCGCCGTCAACGGTTCGAGAGGTGCGCGGCTTCTTGGGACGGTTGAACTACATCGCACGCTTCATTACGAACCTGATGGATAAGTGTCAGCCGCTCTTTCGCTTGCTCCGCAAAAATGCAGCGATTGAATGGGACCACGAATGTCAGAATGCCTTTGACACCATCAAGGCCTACTTAGTTCAACCGCCGGTACTAGTCCCACCTATACCGAATCATCCCCTCATTTTATACCTAACAGTACGCCGGCAATCCTTAGGGTGCATGCTAGGGCAAGAAGACGAGTCGACACACACGGAGAGAGCGATATATTACTTAAGCAAGAAGTTTACCGAAGGGGAATCCAATTATCCGGAGATTGAGAAAATGTGTTGTGCATTAGTATGGGTCATGCAAAGGCTCCGACAGTACACGCTCTATCACACAATCCGCTTGTTGTCAAAAGCGGACCCCCTACGATATTTGCTCGATAGCCCATCCTCCACGAGGAACATCGCAAAATGGCGCTGTCAACTGACGGAATACGACATCGAGTACGTATCCCGCACGTCTGTCAAAGGGCAAGCAATCGCCGACCACCTAGCAGAATTCCCGATTAACGACGACACGCCGATAAACGCGGACTTCCCAGATGAAGGAATCCTCCGAATAGGTGAAGAGAAGGATGAGCCAACATGGAAGATGTACTTTGACGGGGCGGTCAATTCCGTGGGCTCCGGAGTTGGGGCAGTGCTGATATCCCCGGACGGACGGCATTATCCGGTCGCTGCAAAAGTGGATTTCTCTTGTACCAATAACGTGGCCGAGTACGAGGCATGCATTCTCGGCTTGCAAGCGGCAATCGACTTCAAGGTGAAAGAGTTAGAAGTATTCGGTGACTCCATGCTCACAATCTTCCAGACACTGGGGCAATGGAAGACAAAGGACGCAAAGTTAGTCCCGTACCATGAGTACCTCGAGGAATTAGCGAAATTTTTTGAGAAGATCTCATTCACCTACACTCCACGCGCAAAGAACCAGTTCGCGGACGCGCTCGTAACACTCGCATCTATGGCAAGCATCACAAAGGGGAACATCATCGAACCCCTCGAGATCGAAGTTGCCAAAGGCCCGGCCTACTGCGACGCGATCGAAGCAACCGATGCTAAACCATAGTATGAGGACATCAAGAATTTCCTGCAAATGGGTCAATTTCCTCCTTTCGCCGATCGCCGCGACCGAAAAACGCTCAGACGACTCGCGGTGCACTACTTCCTAAGCGGCGAGACACTCTACCGACGATCCTTTGACGCTACGTTGCTCAGGTGCATCGACGTACATGAATCGCGGCGCCTCATGGATGAGGTGCACAGAGGGAATTGCGGGCCCCATATGAATGGGCTCATGCTCGCCAAGAAGCTCATGCGCTTGGGCTACTACTGGTCCACCATGGAAACCGACTGCGTAAAGCACGTCAGACACTGTCGCTGGTGCCAAGCCTACGCTGATCAGATCAAAGCACCCCCTAATGAACTACGTCCTATGACAGCCCCATTGGCCCTTTTCAATGTGGGGGAATGGACGTAATCGGCCCGATCAACCCTAAGGCATCCAATGGACACCTCTTCATCTTGGTGGCGATCGATTACTTTACCAAATGGATTGAAGCAATAACGCTTGCATCGGTCACTGCGAAAGCCGTGGCCCGTTTCCTCAAGCGCGACGTCATTGCCCGTTACGGGGTTCCTGCGACAATCATCACGGATAACGCCAAAAACCTGAACAACAAGGTTATCGACGAGTTTTGTGCACAATTCAAAATCCAACACCGCAACTCCACCCCATATCGTCCCCAAATGAACGGTGCGGTGGAAGCGGCGAATAAGAACATCAAGAAGATCATCGAAAAAATGACGGTGAACTACAAGGATTGGCACGAGATGCTCCCCTATGCACTCCTGGCGTACCGAGCATCCATACGTAATTCAACTGGGGCAACTCCATACTCCTTGGTCTATGGCATGGAAGCAGTCCTCCCGATCGAAGTGGAAATTCCTTCCATGAGGATCCTTGCCAAGGTCGAACTTGAGGAAGCGGAATGGGCAAGACAACGCTACGAGCAATTAAACCTCATTGACGAGAAGAGACTGAAAGCACTATGCCACGGACAGTGCTACCAACAGAGGATGGCTCGAGCATTCAACGCAAAGGCCCATCACCGAGAGTTCAGTCCCGGTGACCTCGTCTTGAGGAAGGTCTTACACGTCACGCCTGATTCTCGAGGGAAGTTCTCGTACAAATACGACGGTCCCTTCGTCGTTAAAGAGACTTTCTCCAGGGGAGCAATCATTTTGAGCGACATGGACAGCGCCGAAAACGCGCTTCCGGTCAACGCTGACGCCATCAAGAAGTATTATCCCTGACCATTCGTGTTTGCCTTTCGTTTGCTGGGCCTCGCACCCATTCCGTTTGTAAAGCATTTCCATTCATTTATACATACACCGACCCCCGCCATTTTCCCTTTTGCAAAACCTTCTTGAGAGAAAAGGAATAATTTTCCCGCTAGGTCGAAAACTTCCTCGAGGCGACCTAGGCAAAAGCTAGGGAACGAGGGGCACGACTTAAAATCCCGCAAAGGGGAGTTGTGGCAAAAGGAGAGCATAAATCACTTCCTCGCTAGGTCGAAAACCCTCGGAGGGCAGCCTAGTTAAAAGTTAGAGGAACCAAGAGGTACGATCGAACCCTAACACGGGTAATCGTAGCAAAAGGTGAGCATTCACGAGAGAAAAGATAACAAAAAATACCCCGCTAGTCCATCGCGCATCTTGGGTCTAGGCAAAAGTTAGGGGGCAATTGTCGGCTCGGCCACGAAAGAAGAACGGCACTCCTCGTGAAGCTACAATGAGTAGTGGTTCGGCGGCCTGTGACGCACGCAAAGTCTCTCCGATTCTCCGAGCCTAGGACTCACCTCGAAATGGGATTGAATCGTTGTATCCTTGATTTGGAGGATTCCAAAAGATTCCTCCCTTTACCTGTACGTACATTTCATGGGTTATGCCCGTCCCTCCAATGGCCTTTCTGCTTCAGGGACACGGCCGCCCTCCAATGGTCACCAATATCACATCCCCGATTCATCTTTACATAGATTCCTCTTACACGTTGTAGTCTCAGCGATCTCGCGCAGCTGACACCCTTTGTAGGCTTTCTTTTTTTCCTACGTACAGGCGCAATCGGGAATCCCAAAGGATGCTCCCTGCTGACGGACTCATATCTACCTCACGCGACAGGTTGTGCTCTCGATACGTCGGAAACCGTCGAGGGATGCACCATACTATCAAACCACCGACGTCCAAAGAAGGGCAAGCGATAGGAGATCATTATCAGTTGCCGCGCGTAATGCGGTCTAGGCCCAAGGCCAAGCGAACCATATCACACGGCGCTTTGCGCGATTCCTAAATTCCTATTTCGGGTCCATCTTGGTTAAAATTCCTGTTTCAGGTCCATCCCAGTTGAAATTCCTGTTTCGAGTCCATCTCGATTTAAATTCCTGTTCGGGTCCATCCCGGTTTGAAATTCCTATTTCGGGTCCATCCCGGTTTAAATTCCTGTTCGGTTCCATCCCGATTTGAAATTCTTGTTTCGGGTCCATCCCGGTTTAAATTCCTGTTTGGGGTCCATCCCGGTTTAAAATTCCTATTCGGGTCCATCCCGGTTTGAAATTCCTATTTCAGGTCCATCCCGGTTTAAAATTCCTGTTCGAGTCCATCCCGGTTTAAAATTCCTGTTTCGGGTCCATCCCGGTTTAAATTCTTGTTCGGGTCTATCCCGGTTTAAAATTCTTGTCGGGTCTATCCCGGTTTAAAATTCTTGTTCGGGTCCATCCCTATTTAAATTCTTGTTCGGGTCTATCCCGGTTTAAAATTCCTGTTCGGGTCCATCCTGGTTTAAAATTCCTGTTTCGGGTCCATCCCGGTTTAAATTCTTGTTCGGGTCCATCTCGGTTTAAAATTTCTGTTCGGGTCCATCCCGGTTTAAATTCTTGTTCGGGTCTATCCTGGTTTAAAATTCCATTTCGGGTCCATCCCGGTTTAAATTCCTGTTCGGGTTCACCCCGGTTTAAATTCCTGCTCGGGTCCATCCCGGTTTAAGACTCCCGTTTCGAGCCCATCCCGATTTAATATTCCTGTTCGGGTCCATCCCGGTTTAAAATTCCTGTTTCGGATCCATCCCGGTTTAAATTCCTATTTTGGGTTCCCCCAACCTGTGAATTTGTGTTTCAGGCACAATATCCCAATGCATCCAAGCAAGGTACGAGCAGCCATAGGGTAACGGTATCAGAGCAGTCACCAGACTCAAAAGGGGGGTGTTTCTTATAATCTTTGGCTACATCCTCTAATCGAGCATGCAACCAAAGAGGGGCAAGCTATCAGCACCCCATTTTGGCCCACCGGCTCCCGACACGAGGACTCCCGACCGAAGTTCGGATTACTATTCATGACCCGACAATCGGAGGCGAACGCGCAGACGTGGGAGCATGGACTACAGAAGGGAAGCAGGGTCCTCCAAAAGGCTCAGAAGGGCAATCAAAAGGGGAGATAAACAACGAGCCACGAAGCAACAGAAGCTGGTACTGTGGCACTATTCATCACCGGATCACCGAAGCGTCAGAAGGTATCCAATATTGAACTCTAAAAATCCCTCTTGGTGCCAAAATGACCAACAGCACATCCGGGCGCATTTCAAAAGCATCCTGCTTGAGCCGAGGCACTCCCGAACATTCACAGACGCCTTCCTAGTAGGCTCCCAGGGCGCCCGATCCACGAACGAGCAAACGACGGTCGGAAACAGGCCTACACATGCCCCAAGACCACCAAGGCCATGGAACAAGCTTCAGATTGCCTTTCGAAATTCGACTTGGTCTCCCGAGTAGACCCCGACTTGGGAAAAGGGGCCCCTTCGAACGGAATCTAACGCTTAGAACTCATTCGGTGGAAGGCCGACGTTCGAGCTTCATCCCACTCACTCCCTACAACTCCTAGGATTAGGGAAATCATTTCACCTCGGGCCAAGCAAGTCAGTTAGGTCTCCCGAGTGACATTTCTATTGTCGCGAACGTCTCTCGACAAGTCTTCGGGTAACGTTCCTGACAAACTGAAACCACAACGGTCTCCAAACACCTCAAGACATTCGGAAAGCACTGAGAGAACCCCGATCACGGATCCCTAGGTCACCTCCGGCTAATGGTCTTCGGTCAGAGATGTCGTGCTAACAGTGCCGCATGAGACGAAAAGCACACCGAGACGGACGATACAATGCATGAAGGGGCGATTGGACAACGGGGACAAACAACCTCGCCCCGATCATCCTAATGGGGCAAAACTGGCTCTCTAGGTGCCGAGTCAGCCAAACATTCGTTCAAATGAAGTATGGCGATATTGGGCTTATTTAAATTCCCTTCATGCAAGCATTCCAAATTCATCTATTAATCGGACCTCGGAGATCGGACACGTGATCAATCGAGCCTCGAGCTTCTCCCGGCTTTCCTCCTAGACAAATGGGACCCACAGCTTAGCCAAGCCAAGCCAAGCCAAGCCAAACCTCCAAGCCACGGCTCAAACCCACAGCCATGGCTCAAACCCAAGCCACGGCCCAACCGCCCCAAGCCATGGCTAAGTCCCCCTTGGTCGGCGGCTCAAACCCCAAGCCTCTTCCCTCCACCACACAATTCAAATATCTTCTTACACACACTCACATCCATCACCTCCCATCACTTCTCCTCTTGCTTCCCCTACACTCTAAGTGACCATTTCCCCTCCCTAATCACTCTTGAAATTTCGGCAGCCCATTTCCCCTCCCTAAACCACACTTAACTTCACTTAAACGAGCCATTAAGCCTCCCTTTATAAACCCTAAGCCTCATCAACTTAATCACTTCTTCAACTCCACTCTCTCTCAAGCCAACCTCTCTCCAAAATCCTCTCAGCCTCCCCACTACCACCGAACCATCATACCACTCGTGCCAAGGCCAATACCGGCCAAAATCGACGGAAAACCACCTGGTATTCCGATCACCGCCCGACCCGGCTTAAGCCAAATACCACCAAACTTCCTAGCCTATATATTTTCCACCCTCTAAGTTCATTTCCGGGCTTAGAATTTCAATTTGAAGCCTCCAACCTCACGTTCCAGCCATGAGGACTATTGGGTCCCCAGAACCCCGTCCGGCGCATCCAACTTCTTAGACGTGCCATCTCCCTCCACGACTTTGGCAAGTCGTGCCATCACGTTCAAAGGGTTCCTCATAACACCCACTCTCCCCCGTGAAGAGGTGGTCACGGTCCGAGAGCCATACCACCGTGCACAACCTCCGTTCCACTCATTCTCTCTTTATCGGGTCCATAGTTTTTTACCGAACTTTCTCTCATCATTTCGGGTTTGTCCAGGCTTCGGCACGTTCGGGACTGTCCACGAACGTCTAGATCTACCCCTTAGGAGTCCGAGGAACCCGATCTCACTTGGTGCCGTGACCGGAGCTACCGTGCCGACCCCGTTTTCTCCAAGCTGCCACAGCCGCTGCCTCTCGGGTACCTACTGCCCTTGGTGTCCAGCCGGGTCACCCGACCCCCTTGCCACTTCCCCGACTCTTTTCCTCGAACATCTAGGCTAGGTAACACTCCTCTACGACTTAGAGAAGTTAGGTTCTTCATATTTGCTTGTCTAAGGGCGTTAAGATGATCATTAATCGAAAAGCATGCAAGTTTAGGCTTTTCTATATAGTGCCATGCATATATACGTTGTTTATTACGTTGCATGTCCATATCATGTACATACCGTGACGGGAAGTGGCTAGGATCGAGGTAGGAGAGACATCTAAGCCACGGTCGAGCCAAGGGAACCCACGGCCTAGTCCCAAGGAAGGGACCTGTGGACCCTCATGGCCCATCCGAGGCTAGGATGGCCTCTCCTTCCCCGAAACTAGTTGGTTCCCGTGTCTCTAATAGCATTAATCGCGTGTAACATGTTAGTATGACAGGAAAAGATCCAGATCGGGGTCGAAGAGGTCGTCGCGACCTGTGTGAGCCATGGAAGCTCTCGGCCATTCTTGAGGGAATGTGGCCGAGAGCTTCTTTGGACTACACGAGTCCGAGAAATCCTCTTTCACCTCGAAATGGGTTAGTTCCCGTGTTTCTTCGTTTCGTTATTACATGAGTTCATGTCGTTTTGTTTATTCCTATAAATGCTTTGCTTGTACGTGCTTGTGTGTCCGTTTGCGCACTTATGATCGTGACGACATTGATTTGAGTGAAACTCGTGTTGCTACCACATTTGACGCATTATGCATGCAAGAAATGATTAGAACCGACATAGGAGACCACCCGTAACTCAAGACGGATCGAGGAGACCTCTCGGCCCATCTCTTTGGGAATTGGTCGAGTGCTCCCGGACCCCTCCCGAGTCTAGAGTGATCTCCTTAGTCGCTTTGGAATCGTTCCTTGGAATTGAGTGTATTTATGTTCGTGTTTTTATTGTTAGTCACGCGATAGTCACTTGATAGATATGTTAATTTCGGACCATTATTCGTTAAATCCATAATACTTATAATAGAAGATCACCACCACCGAATAATTTCACAAATGGGAGAAACGGGACGTGTCATTCGATTAATTAAATCACTCGGACCAAATAATTGGATAAATTGATTATTAATTCGTAAACACATCGATGGTTCATGGAACGGCGGAAATGCCATTTTCCTTAAAAGCTCATAATTTCAAAATATCGAGACGTGTAACACGAATAGAATCGTGTCTAACAAGTACTCGCGTACTATGACTGGAGTCCGGGCCCAATTTGAGGCTGCTCGAGTCGAGATGCGCGAGTCCTCTTTAGACCTCTCCGTGTCACACGATCTTTAAGTTGTATATGAACATCACATGTTTTACCACTCAAGGGCATAGTCGTTATTCCGTGATTCACCGATATCCTAGGCATTAGGTAGTCGGAAACACCTCGATCTATGGACGAAAAGGGGCGGTTGGTTCGGGTGCGAGTTTCATTCATACGGCCCACTCCGTCCACTTTCGGTGTTTCTACCCCCTATTGTAGATTCGGTGGTGGACGTTTTCATTGCCGTCGCAAAACACGAAGAACTGGATTAATCATGCATTTGACTTAATCAAACATTAGATAATGGATAGGTGGAATGCTAGGTTCCAATCTAGAGTAAAAAATACAAGTTTGGCTAATTCGGTGAAACCATAGTGACACATCACTGAATAAAGTTTTAAAACAAATCCACGCATGTAATCGGCGTAGAACCATATTCCAGCCCACCTCTTTGTTTGCCTAGGTTAGATACATTGTTTGCTAATCAACCCCGGTTAATAACTGATTAAATCACGTACATTCGACTTAATATACAACTTGTCTGTATTTACCTATATTTGTCTGTTATTGTCTGTTTTTCATCAGTTTTATCAGTTTTCTTTTGTTTGCCATTTGCTTTTGATGATTTGTTGCGGTTCGGGTCCGAGCCCATAGGTTACGTGTTGCACGGGGTCCAACGCCCCTGATCACGGAACACGAGGTCCAACGCCTCCTAACTCACTGAGCGCGCGCAACCCGAGTGCGGAATGGGATCTAGCCTCGAGTCATCGTCTCACTCCAAGTATGACCTATGTGGAAGGCAATTTGAATTGGATGTATGAAACGTGTTTAGATATCACCCGAGAGCTCGATCGGTCCAACGATTACAATGGGAATCAATCGGTTTTCCTGTAGACCGTTGGTTCGATTGGACCCGACCCCCGGCTCCTTGAGCCTGCGTTGCCTTAATTTATTTATTGGTTATTCAAAACACACGGTGAGCCGGAGCGGAATATTGGCCCAATGCAAACCGATCGGGATCCATTTACTTATTCAATTGTACTTTGTAATTATTCGAGAGAACATTGCGAGGATTTTGTTTGTACATTCACTCATTCATTTGTAAGGATCCCCGATCGGCGAGCGAGAGGTCCGAGTGTCAAACCGGTCAAGTTGGTCTATTGTTACCACGAGATGAGTAAGCTCGAATACTCAAGGTCTCGGTTCGCGTAGAGAATCGACCATCACGGTTCGATGAACTGTAACGCTAAGATAGTGAGCCGATTCCTCGACATACAAGCCTACTCATCTTTCGGATTCTTGGCCCAACTTGATCAATTCATCGATTTTACGGTGTCAAAACGGGCGAGTCAAGTGCAACCCCAAATCACGCGGTAACTAAACAAAATGGCAAGCCTAGCAAACTAGAGTACCGAAAGGGCGAGCGGGATATAGGCCCGCACGTAATAGAACCCCCGAATTCGGAATTTTCGGTTCCGTATGACCATTGCCTTAGTATTTAGGTGTACTTTGTACCTCTAGACCCGGGCGACTCAACGGCCCTCGACCTACAGGTCGTAAACAGTAAGTGGCGACTCCTCACGCGCGTCCGTCGCGCGTCCCCGGGAAGGTGGACACTCCCAAGCCGCGTTGTATAGGTTTTGCGCATGCGTGCCTCGACGAGATAAAATTCGAGTGTGCATACCGCTGCTAGTCCCGCCAGAACATATTCGATGACAAATGGAGCCGGGGATTTATGTGCTTCCTCCTTCTCTCCAATAGCATATATACTGATCATGTTGATCGTAGGGCCTGAGCTTGACCCGTGATCAGGGAGAGGGTTTGCCCGCACATTCGGGGTCTTAACTTCATTGAAGGAGATTTGCTTCGCGTCAATCATCTCCTGTATCTTCTCTCGGAGTCTCCAACAGTTGTCGATTATATGACCCGGAGCACCCTGATGAAATTCACAATGGATGCTCTGATTCTGTACTATTGGATCGAAGTTCGGATGCGGCGCCTCCGATCGTATCATGTTCCCTGCTAGAAGTTGTCGATAAATGTGGGACAAAGAAGCCGGCAGAGGAGCAAATTGTTTGCGCTGTTGAGATGGGGCAGCATTGCCCTGTCTAGTTTGCGGAGCAGGAGTCCGCTGCGCCGGTTGGGAAGGTCTCGAAGCCGGGGCTCTGCTTTGGACTGGGGCCTATTGTTGTGGTAGTTGCGGCTGAATAACGAATGGCGGGGCCGAATAATGCATCTGTTGTGGCTGGTAGGGTGGAAGATAATGCACGGGGCGTGCATATGCTTGAGGAGCCGAGGGTGCAGGCGCATAGTTCACCGGAAATTGCTGCGGGGGTTGATGCCCCGGATTGACAGCACTAATGGTAGCATCCTTGGTCCTTCTGGAGGTACCAGCGGATTGCTTCCTCTGTGCCTCCCCTTCTTTCTTACTGATCGGTCCCTCAATCCTCCCCAATTTGATGCCCATATCAAGCTTCTTCCCTGCTTCAATAAGCTCGAAGAATGAGAAGGTGTGAGATAAGAGGTGCGAGTAGTATAAACCCTTTAGTGTGGAATGGAACAGTTGAACTTGTTAGATCTCACTGTACGGACCCGAATGTGGACTCTCGTCGGGGCCCACATTGCGCGCTTTTGGATCGCGAGGCTTGGGAGTGTCCACCTTGCCGTGGGGACGCGTGACGGACACGCGTGAGAGAAGGAGTCGCCACTTATCATTTTACGACCCGAAGGTCGAGGGAGGATAAGTTACCCGGGGTCTAGATGTATGGAACACCTAGTTGTTGTTAAGGCAATGGTCTGTGCGGAACTGGAAAGTCCGTGTTCGGGGGTTCATGTTATGTGTGGGCCTATATCCCGCACACCCTTTCGGTCCTTTGATTTGCTAGGCTTGCATTTTTATTTTATTTACCGCATGAATTAGAGTGCACTCAACTCACACGTTTTGACACCGTAAATTCGGTGAATTAAACGATGTCGATTGAGAAGCCGAGAGAAAAGTAAGCCTGTATGTCGGGGAATGGGTTCACTATCTTTCGTTACAGTTCATCGAACCATAACGGTTGACTCCCTGCGTGAACCGAAACCACGAACTTTGAGGTTTACTTTCCTATGGGAAAACGTTGAATCGATTTCGATTAATTCTACTCTCGAACTGTTCGCTCACTGAATGAGATTCTTACAATAACAAATGTACAAATAACTCTTTACAATGTGCTCTCAAACTAAATACAATAAATTACAAATGATTGAATCCCATTCGGTTCGCTTTCGGTTAATATTCCTCTCGATTCACCGTGAGTTAGGAAATAACCGAAAAGTGCAATTCAATGGGCTCTCAGTGAATGGGGGATTGAACCCCGTGAGTGATGATTAGGGCATTAAACCCTGTGATCGACGATTAGGGCGTTGAACCCTAATATTGTTCGGCCTAAGGATCAAGCTCGATCCGCATGGCAAACAGGTGCAAAAAGATAACAAACAACAGGTAGTTAACAGACAATGTGTTTGTATCACCGAATGTACGTGGATTAACAAGTTTATTAATCCAAGTGTATTTTTGCAAGCGAATGCCATATGCTAAGCAAACAACGCGTGCCAATATTTTAGCATTCGACTTTGGTTTGAGAACCTGACATATCGGGTGTCCGTAGTCAAGTTTTGTGTGTGTGGATTGCTTTTACAGTAATTCGGTATTGTGACACTGAATTACCATTGAATTGATCCAAACTCGTGTTTTGATTCTAGATTTGGAACCTAGAGTTCCGCCTAACCATTTTCTAGGATTTGGTTAAGTCAAGTGAAATGATTAGTCCAGTAATTGTATTTTGATACAGAATACCCAACTGACATCTTAAACGATGCTAAGATGACGGCAAATCACAAAATGATGTTCTTGCCCTTGATTTGAAATTTTATTTTCATAAAAGGGAGACAACACAATATGTATTTGAAAGTATGAGGGTTTTGAAAAGGGCATTAACACCGTTTTGTAATTTGTCGACACGAGTTACAAATTAATGTCCAATTCGTGCAAAGTCGTTTAAATTGAATGAATTAACCGTGTGAACGTCCCGGTTAACCCGTTCGTGGAATTAATGCTTAAGGTTTGTGCCGAATGCATTAATTGTGAAAACGATTCGTGACTCGACGACCAAGACGATTCCATAAGGATCGAGGATAATTTGGTCCAATGACCGAAACTACCATCGTAACCGAATGGACCCGAATGAGTCATCGATACCTAAATCCATGCATGTTTGTTTTAAAAAGGGTTTTAAACGATGTTTTAACATGGGAATCGTGAAGATATCTAATTTACAACTTCACATAATCCGAGAAAACAAACTAAAATCGAGATAAGGAAACCATTCTTGATCCGAGAAAAGCCAAGAGGCTCTCGGCTTTATCCCTCAAAGATGGCCGAAAACTCTTATGGCTTGATTCGAGTCACAAGTGGTTTCCTTGCCTCGGTTTTAATTGTTTTTCGCATGCTCAAACATCAAACACGATGAATAACACGTTTTTGACAAAAGCCGGTATTACCATGATTTGATTAACTCATTTAAACATGCAAACATTCACAAACATGTTATTTAAGGAATCAATAAAATAATACCGGCTTTATACATGCAAGAACAACAAAATAAACTCGGAAACTAACTTGGATCGGGCCAAGGAGACCAATCTTAACTCGAAAAACAAATTAAGTCTCGACCATCCCATTTAGAGACTTGTCCAAGAGCTTGCTTGCCATTTCCGGCTCGGGATGGTCTTCCGGATGACGATCCAAACCATTTTCCGACATGCTAGCAAGTTATAAGGTAGTAAACATACATAACATGACATTAAACTGTATAAAAATTAAGTCTTGCAAATCATACATGCATAAAACACCATATTACTCCATAGCCATGCAAATAATGTAAAAAGCCCTAACTCCTCTAAGTCAAGAGTGATTTACCTAGCCTCGGGATACGAGGAAAGAGCCGTGGAAGTGTTCGAGAGTCAGGTGACTCGGTGGAACGCTTGGAAGAATGCTCGGGTGCAAGGGCATGCACGTTCGGGGAGCTAGGCGCATGGGGAGTGCGGCTAGAGTGCACGGGAGGGACGCGGGCTCGCGGCAGGCGCACGGGGCGTGCGATTGGCACACGGCTGGCACTGTTCACCCGAGAGTGACGATTCTTCACCCGAAATGCACTAAATGACCTGAAACAATAATTTAAAGACTTCAAATGGAAAAACCAATTTCACCAATGAACTCCATGGGTCCAAAACATATGGTCCATGGAGTTTGAGAATTTTGGAAGTTAAGTCAGGATGATGAACACCGGCTTCCGACTTAAGAACTTCGGGTTTTGTTCAATGTTTTCTTTTCGGTTTTTCAAAGCTGAAGCTTGCTAGTTCTTGGGTGTTCTTGGCTTTGGAGTTTGAGAGGTTTTCTAGAGGGAGAATGCTTGGAGAGAGTGTGCAAGAGGAGAAGTGATTAACTTAATCACTTTTGGGCTATTTATAGGCAAAACTAATGACACAATTAACAAAAGCAAGTGCTCTTAACCCCCATGCTTAGCAAATTCCGGTTTGATTAAGAAAATATCAAGCCTCATTTTCTTCCATTGCATTAATGAAGAAGAGATAAGACATTGATGAGCATTGATGAGAAGTTGAGTGTTGTCTTCAACCTCTCCAAGATATTTTGGCTAAGAGAGGGCAAGTTGGCTTCTTGCTTTGAAGAAGAAGAAGAAGCTTCTAGAGCAAAGGGTGACTCGTCTTGGGCAGCCCGTGGGTCCCACGACCGAAGAGGAGAAACCGGGAAAAAGCTCGGGTCTAGATTGATCGCGCATTCGAAGCTCGTGGTTCGAACTGAATGTTGAATTATCGATATACGCGAGGAAACAGATTTAATGAGTTCGAGATTGGCATTTTCAGTGAGAAATTGCCAAATGTCTGTATGAGGCTCGGAAGTCGGTTTTGCTCCTTTTATGCATTCAGAGCGAGGTTACCCACTTCTGATAGCATATCTTGCATCTGCATTCCACGTCGGTCATTTTGACATAAATTGTCAAATTACGTGGGCACTTGCCCTTAAGCCGGTAAATGCAAATATGGAGCCAGAGATGTCTTAGGAGGCCGAAACTGGATTTCTCAGATTGCTTTCTGAGTTTCTTGGGCGATCCGTAGATCACTGTGATCTTCGTTTGCCGAGATTGGGCCTCTAAGGATATGAAAAGTGCATCTGAGACCCTTAAAGCACTACTCGACGGGTCTAGATGAGTTGTGTGATTCATTCCGACGATTCCACATTGAGCGTTGAGATAAGCGGCACTGAAATTGCCAACCATTCGGCGTCAAGTTTCCCTAAAGAGGACCTCCGGATATGGATTTTCATTGAAAATGGTCTTTTGTGTTCCTCGGAGGTTACTCGGGAAACCGAGAAGGGTTTTGCTGTCTGTTTTGCGCAATTACGAATGTTCGCTGGAGTTTTCAGGGCAATGTAGTGTGAAGTTCGTTTGCCGTAATTCCGTCAGATCAGTCTCCGGTTATGCTCTTCCGAAGAGGGGTATGCCCGTTTTGTCGCTTGAAAGTCATTCAGGGTGTTTGTATGGCTTCCAAAAGACAATTTGAAGCACTGTTCGTGCTCTGTATGATTGTGGGGCATGGCCGCATCTGATATTTGGAATTAACTTTCCTCCGAGAAACCGGCATTTTTGGACTTCCACTGAAAAGTTGTCTGTATACAGAAAGTTGTTCTGTATAGAGCAGATGATTTGCAAAATACGTTTGAAGACACTTTTCATCTGTTTGGCATTGGAGTGGATTTTTGGAGTCCAATATTGGCTATCTTCCGATGATCGAGCGAACTATCGAAAAATAGAAATGTTCATGTGATATATTGAAAATGCCGGTTTTGGACATTGTTGAGCTCTCTAGTCACTCTATTGCTTTTGATGACCCCTAGAGTCCTTCTGTCATGTCCATATGTCATTTGCCTGATTTTGCCGTCTTGAGGATGAATAGTGATTTTCTGCTCTGTTAAGTCGTTTTTCTGTATTCTGCTCAAGTTGTGGCTTGGATCATTGCTGAATAATGTAATTTGAATTGGTGAGTCAAAATGGGGTGCTGACACTCACTGATCGGAAGGACATGCTTTGCCGCTTTTCCTCTCCACTCTGTTGCGTAGGCTTCAAAAGCTTGATTTTCCTTCATCTCCATGGTACTGAGCTCTAAGAGCGTAGGGGGTGTCTCGGCACAGAAGCGGTACTGATCAAGGAATTTCTGAGAGAGGTTCGCCCAAGTTGGGATGTCATCTGCTTTTAGCGTCATGAACCAATCCAGTGCTGGTCCCATGAGACTGTCTTGGAATGTCTGGATTATGAATTCCTCGTAGTCCCAGTATTGCAACATCTTGCCTTGGTAGTGGCGGAGATGATGCCTCGGATCCTTGGTCCCGTCATATCTCTTAAAGTCTGGAATTTTGATTTTCGGGGGCAACCGCATGCCCGGGAATAAGTTCCAGTTGAAGTCACCATGGTCAAGATAGAACGCGCCTGTTTGGAGGGCTCGGATGGTTTCCTCCATTCTCTTCACTCTTCTCTCCTGCTCATTTTTAGGAGGAATATTTGTCGGTAGAGCTGGAGGGGCAGCTTGAGTAGGCGTGCCCGGTTCAGTGGGGGGAATATTTAGAGGCGGTGGAGCTTGGTAGGGGAAGCTCATTTGGGGTTGTGGAGCTTGGAAGGAGAAATGGTCTGCAGTGAGAGCAGGGACTTGTGTGATCGCTACTGTAGGAACCGTCGGTGGTGGAACGGTGTAAATTGAAGGTTGAGTAGGTATGGTTAGCGGTGGCAAAGTGAGTATTGTGGAATCCGTTGATAGGAACGCCGTGGGTGGCAAAGGCACCGATGTAGGAGCCGGTGGCGGTGGCATAGGATCACTGACTGGACTGACTGCCGGCATATATGTCATTGTTGAAAAAGATATATCTTCGCTATCTGTCACATAAATAGGCGGGTCGACCGGATTCAGGTGCACGGTTGTCCTGCGTTCAGGAGGTGGAGTGTGGCTCGAGGAAGCTCGGTTTTGATCCCGAAGCATAGCCATGAGCTCTGTCATATTGGTATTCATGTTGGCGGCCAACTGATTAACCATCCCTTCGAGCGCGGTGAAATGCGTGGGATCGACAACATTGGATGGCGCCTGTGCATGAGGAGGGAAGTGCGTTGGAAGAGCACCAGAATACGCCGTAGATGCAGCGGGAGGCGACATTGCATGCGTGTCTTGCGAAGGGGAGTGTGCCGGCATTGGTGGCGTGTCTTGCTCCGAGATAACGGGTTGTTGCTCTTCGGCCATTCTTCCGCGTGCACGAGTAGGATATCGATGCGACGCCAGTTGTTAGTACCTACATGTACAAGTGTATGAGTGTAATTGTTGTGTGTTGGCTATCTTCAAAAATATAAATGACTAAGTGTATAAATGCATGAAATGCATGAGTTTGAAAACACTAACGCCATTACATCAGTTTGATTCACGTTCCATAATTTACAAAGACAGTCTGTTTTAAAAAAAAGAAACATAAACATTAAACCGACAACTATTACAACCCGTAGCTGAGTGAGCACTACGCGGGTCCTATACGGGCAAAAAACGCTCAGCAAGCGACCCTAAGGATGGGTGATCCTGTGCGCTCTTGCCCTCGCTCGGTCCAACGTAGCGTTCAAACGCGCTATCACCCCGTCTTGGCTCACTATGCATGCACGAGTCTGAGCCAACTCGCTCTGAAGCTCTTTGTGATCAGTGAGTTCTGCACGAATATCCACAAGCTCGCAGCGGAGTCGATCTCGCTCTACTCTGATGACGTGCAGCTCTGTGTGCATGGCTCCTTGGACTAAGCTCTCTGCGTTTGGAATGTCTGCCTGCGGTGCCTGCAGAATCTGTGGTATGCGTAGCCGACGAACAGGTGTGAATCCATACAGATGGAACTGCATCACATACGCTGCAGTAGCTGAGAAAGCTCGCTCCTCGTCAGTGGGATGCTCCGGGAAGTAAAGCTCCTGAACGATGCGCGTGCCCCATAAACGTCGGACCTCTCTAACCAGTAGAACCCTATCCGGAAGTGAAGCTGTAGTGTCTGCGCACCTGAAGCGGTATGGAGTGCGATCTGCCTCTATAGAAATATCTTGTAGGCTACCGAGTTGTCTGATGACTGGGCTGGAATGACAAGTGTGCTCCCTAAATGACTGATCAGGGGAAGTCCTATAACTGAAGGACATCCAATGATCATGGGACCGCCGAGATTCCAACGAGTGGTCCATAAAAACTGTGCTGGGGTGAGTTCCTCCATAAACCATGTCCAGTCGGTGTAGTTACGGTCGGAGGGTCGAAACACATGGAGTAGACGAGCGATGAGTGAGCGCTCGTCGGTGATACATGGAAAAGGATGGGACAAGTCGAACAGCCTGATGTGTGCTAGAAGCCAAATTTGAAGCAGATGTGGGGATCCTATCATCCTGCCAAGTCGAATCTCTCGTACATAGTCAAGAGACCGAATGGTCTCAGCCACGACGGCTTCCACATAACTATGGCCTCCTACCACTTGGAGGATGACCTGAGCAAGTGCCTCGTCTATGAGGTTCGACGAGTACGGGAACAACATAGTCCCGAAGATGAGCAAAAGAAACCCATGACAAGCGTCACGCTGATAGGACTCTCCCATGGCATTCAGAGCACGGGCCTGTATGAAGTCTATGAGCCATGTAGTCCTAATGTTGTGCTCCCCTCCATACTGAAGCTCGTGACGAATTTCTTCATTGCGGAGACCTAGAAGGATGGCTAGTCTACTTTGTATCATGGCAAACTGGTTGGGCACCACAATGTCGTGAATCGGCATGGACCGCTGAAGGAGTGTCGCATATTCCTCTATTGTAGGAGCTAACTCTGTCCCCTGAAAGCTGAAAACGGCCCACTGAGTATCCCAAAAACTAATGACAGTTCTGAGCAGGGTCCAATCGATGGGAGAATCAACGAGTAATGGCAGGTCTCCTATGATGAGCCGGAGGAATGCACGGTCAACGGGGCGGAATGTGTTCCAAAGGCGAGTAATGTCCGCAGATGGTGTGATGATGATATCAAGCCTAAGACAGGGACGCGAGCGATCCATTCTTACCTAAATGGAAAAGATGTTGGTTTAATGTTTATAAACAAACTGATGCAATGTCTTAGGTTGTTTTGAAAACATGCATGCAGGTGCAAAAAAATAAACTATAACACGAGTTCTTTACATTGTACAACACTCATTCAGTGAAAACAACAAAAGGCTCGCCTAAAAGAAAAACTACGAGCCGACTCAAAGACTCAACTTTTGGGTCGGTTGGCGGCGTGAAGGTTATTTTTGGTCCAGCATGACGGTCCCTGTTTATGCATGGTTTCAGTGTTCTACTGGGAAAACCACTAACTAGGGATGGGGGCTCCCGATTCAAGGGCGTCAATTCCATGAAATCGAGCGAGGATCTTTGGGGGCCGGTTCATAGCAGAGCCGACTCGATCCGTTCCCTTACTCGGAACCTCTGACTAACCTAACTTCCTAGATCGGTGCCCGTGGGATTTCAGGCGTTTGGTACCTAAATCCACTAGAATAATGCAATGCAAGTGCAAAAAAGTAAATGTGCGAAAAATAAAATGTGTGGAAAGCGATAAATAAACATGCAAGCAAAGCAAACGGATCGAGCCTGAACCCACTAAGTATGTCCCCAGTGGAGTCGCCAAGCTGTACGGACCCGAATGTGGACTCTCGTCGGGGCCTGCATGCGCGCGACCTGAAACCGCGCGGCTTGGGGGTGTCCACCTTCTCGCGGGGACGCGTGACGGACACGCGTGAGAGAAGGAGTTGCCAGTTATCTTTTTACGACCCCAAGGTCGAGGGCAGATAAGTTACCCGGGTCTAGGGAAATGGAACACCTAGTTGTTGTTAAGGCATTGGTCAATTCGAAACCTAAAAGTCTGAATTCGGGGGTTCACATTACGTGCGGGCCTATATCCCGCACGCCCTTTCGGTACTTTGGTTTGCTAGGCTTGAATTTTTATTTTATTTACCGCATGAATTAGGGTACACTCGACTTGCACGTTTTGACACCGTGAATTCGGTGAGTTAAACGATGTCGATTGAGAAGCCGAGAGAAAAGTAAGCCTGCATGTCGGGTAATGGGTTCACTATCTTTCGTTACAGTTCATCAAACCATAACGGTTGATTCCCTGCGTGAAGCGAAACCACGAACTTTGAGATTTACTTTCCTATGAGCAAACGTGGAATCGATTCGATTAATTCGACTCTCAAACCGTTCGCTCACTGAATGGGATTCTTACAATGTAAAAATAAATCCTTACAATGTGCTCTCATAATAAATACAATAAATTACAAATTACAAAGGATTGAATCCCATTCGGTTCGCTTTTGGTTAATATTCCGCTCAACTCACCGTGAGTTTAGGAAATAACCAAAAAATGTAATTTAGTGGGCTCTCAATGAATGGGGCGTTGAACCCTGTGAGTGATGATTAGGGCGTTGGACCCTGTGATCGATGATTAGGGCGTTGAACCCTAATATTGTTCAGCCTAGGGATCAGGCTCGACCCATATGGCAAACAGGTGCAGAAAATAACAAGCAACAGTTAAATAACAGACAATGTGTTTGTATTTTCTGAATGTACGTGGATTAGCAACTTTATTAATCCGAGGTATTTTGGCATGCAAATCCTACCCTGGACAAACAAGTGGGTACTAATATTTTAGCATTCGGCTTTGATTTGAGGACTTGACAAAGAGAGTCAAATCTCGTATCTGTGGATTGCTTTTATAGTTGTTCTGCATTATAACACTGAATTAACCAAACTCGTATTTTGACTCTAGATTTGGAATCTAGAATTCCTCCTAACCATTATCTAGCATTTGGTTAGGTCGAGTGAACCGATTAATCAAGTAGCTGTATTTTTATACAGAATATCCCACTAACATCCTAAGCCATGCTAGGACATCACCAAATCACAAAAATGATGTTCTTGCCCTTCATTTGAAAATTTTGTTTTCAGAAAAGGAGAACCACATAATACAGATTTGAAAGTATGAGGGTTTTGAAAAGGGCAATAACACCGTTTTATAATTTGTGCAAAGTAGTTTGAGATTGAATGAATTAATCATATGAACGTCCTGATTAACCCCATTCGTGGAATTAATGTAAAAGATTCTTGCCGAATGCATTAATTCTGAAAGCGATTCGTGATTCGGCGACCAAAACAATTCCATAATGATCAAGGATAATTCGGTCAAATGACCGATAATACCCTTACAACCGAATGGATGCGAATGAGTCATCGATACACGAATCCATGCATGTTTGCTAAAAATAAAGTTTTAAGATGATGTTTTGATGCGAGATTTGTGGAGATATCAAAATTACAAATTCAACAATCCGAGAAACAAATTAAACTTGAGATGAGGGAATTATTCTTGATCTAAAAAGGGCCAAGAAGCCCTCGGCTTCACCTTGTCAAGGTTGGCCGAATGCTCACATGGCTCAATTCGAATCACAAATGATTTCCTTGCCACAGTTTAATTATTTTTTCGCATGCTCAAGCATCAAACATGATGAATAACACGTTTTAACAAAAGCCGGCATTATCATGATTTGAATAGCGCATTTTAAACATGCAAATACTCACAAACATATTATTTAAGGAATAGATAAATAACACTGGCTTCATGCATGCGAGAATAACAAAATAAACTCGGAAACTAACTTGGATCGGCTAAGGAGACCAATCTTAACCCGAAAAGAGCAAGTTAGGTCTCGGCCATTTCATTTGGAGACTTGGCCGAGAGCTTGCTTGCCGTTTCCTGGTCGGGATGGTCTTCTAAACGACGATCCAAACTTTTTCCGACATGTTAGCAAGTTATATTATAGTAAACATGCATAATCATAACATAAAAGTGCATAAAAATTAAATCTTGCAAGTTAAAACATGTATAAAAAAACGCCATAATACTCCATAGCCATGCAAAAATATGAAAAGCCCTAACTCCTCTAAGTCGAAAGTATTTTACCTAGCTTCGGGATACGAGAAAAGAGTCGGGGAAGTGTTTGAGAGTCGGGTGACTTGGTGGAGTCCTTGGATGGACGATAGTGGTCACGGGAGGGCTTGGAATGCACGGCTGGGCACGTGGGAGGAAGTCTGGCGCGCGGGCAGGCGCGCGCGGAGGTGTAAGGTGCGCGGACGCGTAGACAGGCGCTTGATCGCGCGGTGACTGGCGCTCGGACGCGCAGTGACAAGCGCGCGGATGCGCGGGCAGACGCTCGGCACGTCACGGGAGCATGCGTGCATGCATGCACGCGGAAGAACGTGCGGAGCGCACGGCGGGCACAGGGACTCTCGCGCAGTGATTGGCGCTGCGCGCGCGTGCGCGGGGGCACGACTACGGTGACGGACGCTCGTCTGGCGTACGGACGGGTTACGGGTGCACTGTTCACCCGAGACGTTGTTCTTCACTCGAAATGATAGAAACAACCTGAAATCATGAGCAAATGACCTCAAACCGAAAATATAAGTTCAAAAATGAATTCCTTAGGTCCAAAACATGTGGTCTACGCAAACTTTTTCCTAATTGGCGAGACTCTTTACCGCCGTTCATTTGACGCTACACTACTTCGGTGTGTCGACGAGAACGAGGCACAACGCCTCATGGAAGAAGTGCACGAGGGAAACTGTGGACCTCACATGAATGGGCTCATGCTAGCAAAGAAGCTCATGCGACTCGGGTACTTCTAGTCTACCATGGAGACTGACTGCGTCAAGCATATCAGGCATTGTCACTTGGGTCAAGTCTACACGAATCAGATCAGAACACCACCCAACAAGCTGTATCCAATGGCTGCTCCGTGGTCCTTTTCAATGTGGAGCATGGACGTGATCGGTCCTATCAACCCCAAAGTATCCAATGGACACTTGTTCATACTGGTAGCTATCGATTACTTTACTAAGTGGATCGAAGCTATCACCCTTGCGTCAGTCACTGCAAAGGCCGTGGCTCGTTTCCTCAAACGCAACATCATTGCGCTGTACGGAGTCCCTGCGACTCTCTTCACCGACAATGCCAAGAACTTGAATAATAAGCTCATTGACAAGCTCTGTGCATAGTTCAGAATCCAACAATGCAATTCCTCTTCGTATCGTCCACAAATGAATGGTGCAGTAGAGGCAGTGAACAAGAACATAAAGAAAATTATCGAAAAAATGACGGTGAATTATAAGGACTGGCACGAGATATTCCCTCTCGCACTCTTGGCGTATCGGACTTCTATCCGCTCGTCTACTGGGGCAACCCTGTATTCTTTGGTCTATGGCATGGAAGCAGTTCTTCCAATCGAAGTGGAGATTCCCTCCATGAGGGTTCTTGTCGAGTCCAAACTCAAGGAAGCAAAATGGCCAAAGCAACGCTACGAACAACTTAATCTCATCGACGATAAGCGACTCACAGCACTTTGCCACGGTCAATGCTATCAGCAAAGAATGGCCCGAACATTCAACAAGAAAGTTCGTCCTCGCGAGTTCAGCCCCGGCGACCTCGTCTTGCGAAAAGTCTTGCACATCGCCCCAGATTCCAGTGGCAAGTTTGCTTACAAATACGACGGTCCCTTCATCGTTAAAGAAGTCTTTGATGAAGGGGCAATCATTCTCAATGATATGGACAGGAACGAGAACGCTCTTCCGGTCAATGCTGATGCTCTTAAAAAATACTATCCGTGATGGTGTTTCTCTCATCCCACTGCAGGTGTTTTCTCAAATGCACATTACATTTTATCTTTCTTCACATGTACAATCCCCAGTACTTTTAATTTCGCTAACTCATGTACTTCCCTCTTCTGCTCTTTCCCTTTCTCTGAACTTTTCCTGAGAGAAAAAGAAAATGAATTTCCTGTTGGGTTGAAAACCTCTTTGAGGCGGCCTAGGCAAAAAATAGGGAATGAGGGGCACGGTTTAAAGTCCCGCAAAGGGGAACCGTGGCAAAAGGAGAGCATGAAACGAAATCCTCGCTAGATCAAAAACCCGCAAAGGGCGGTCTAGGCAAAAATTAGAGGAACCGAGAGGTGCGATCAGACCCAATCAGGGCAGTCATAGCAAAAGGTGAGCTCTAAATGAGGGAAATGTCATAAAAAACACTCCGCTAGGTCGTCACATGTCTTGCGACCTAGGCAAAAATTAGGGGACCTTCGACAGCTCAACCACGAAATGACAGCTACACTCAGTGTGCAGCAGCAACAAGTAGTGGTTTGACAGTCTTCGATGCAAGCAAACTCTTTTTGACTCTCAGAGCATGAGACACGTTTCGACATGCAGTCGAATCTTTGTATCCTTAATTTGGAGGATCTCAAAGATTCCTCCCTTTACCCTTATGCAAATTCTACAGGTCATGCCTGTTTTGAAAAAAAAAAAGCCTTTCTTGTCAAGTCACAAATCTAGCGGGACACGACCACCCCTTTAAATGGTCATCAAGTTCAAATCCCCAAAGCATTATTATTCAGACTTCTTTGCACATCTATAGAGTAGGACTGACAACCAATGTCAGCTCCCATGGTTCTATATGCAGTAACGAGGATGTGAACCCCGAAAGGAGTCTTTCTTTGACGAATGCATGTTTGCCTTATGCCAAGGACCACAGCCAAAATTCGAGGAGAAATCTTCAGAATAGCACTCCATGCACTTAGAGGCATCACAATCAGTTGGCAAGCAACGAAGCATTCTGCCACCACATCGATTGCAGCACAGACAAGCTCAGTGATGGAGGAATCACAATGATTCCTTCCACACCTTCCGCAACTCCCCAGCATTTGCATTTACTTTTTGCACATTTTATTTCCGCAATGCACTTTTCAATTGGCGTGCACCTTCTCAGGAATGCAGTGCACCATTTATTTCCGCAACGCACTTTTCAAATGGCGTGCACCTTCTCATGGAATGCAGTGCACCTTTTATTTCCGCAACGCACTTTTCAATTGGCGTGCACCTTCTCATGGAATGCAGTGCACCTTTTATTTCCGCAATACACTTTTCAATTGGCGTGCGCCTTCTCGGGAATGCAGTGCACCATTTATTTCCACAATGCACTTTTCAATTGGCGTGCACCTTCTCAGGAATGTAGTGCACCTTTTTTTTTCTGCAATGCACTTTTCAATTGGCGTGCACCTTCTCAGGAATGCAGTGTACCTTGTAACCCGCCGGGCAAAATGCCCAGCACCTTGCAAACCCGCCGAGTAAGCACTCGTGCACCCCGCAAGTCCATTGGGCACAGTATCCCACTATCCAAAGCAAAAGGGAGAAGACTGTCATCGGAAGTTCTATATCGATCATTGTTGTTAAACTAGGGTACTTCGAAAGTCTTTGGCTGCATCCTCTACTCGAGCACACAGTCAAAGAGGGGCAAGCTGTCAGCACCCCATTTTGGCTCACCAAGTTGAACTATATTATCAGCAGTGACCCGTGTCACGACTTGAGCATTATCACAGAAAACGGCTCGCAGAGCAAGAAATCACTATTCATCCTTAAGTCTGCAAAATCGAGCAGATGACATATGCATATGACAAAAGGACTCCAGGGGTCACCAAAAGGCAACAAAGTGACTAGAGAGCTCAACAATGTCCAAAACCGGCATTTCCAGTGTACCATATGGACAATCCTATTTTCTGATAGTTCGCTCGTCCATCGGAAGATAGCTAATATTGGACTTCAAAAATCCACATCGATGCCAAACAGATGAAAAATGTCTTCAAGCGCATTTCGCAAATCATTTGCTCTATACAGAAAAACTTTCTGTAAAAAGACAACTTTTCAGTGGAAGTCCAAAAATGCTGGTTTCTCGGAGAAAAGTTAATTCCAAATATCAGATGCGGCCATGCCCCACAATCATACAGAGCACGAGCAGTGTTTCAGATTTTCTTTTGGAAGCCATACAGACACCTTGAATGACTTCCGAGCGACAAAACGGGCATACTTCTCTTCGGAAGAGCATAACCGGAGACTGGTCTGATGGAATAACGGCAAACGAAGTTGACCCTTTATTGCCCCGAAAACTCTGCAGACAGACACAATTGGGCAAATCAGACAGCAAAACCTTTTTCAGTTTCCCGAGTAACCTCCGATGAGCATAAAAGGCCATTTTCAGTGGAAATTCATATTCGGAGGTCCTCTTTGGGGAAACTTGACGCCAGATGCCTACCTTACACAGTGCTAGCCTTTTCAAAGCTCAATGTGGAATTGTCGAAATGAATCACACAACTCATCTAGACCTCCCGAGCAGTGCTTTAAGGGTCTCAGATGCACTTTTCATGTTCTTAGGGGGCCAATCTCGACAAACAAAGATCACAGTGATCTCCGGATCGCCCAAGCAACTTATAAAGCAATCTAAGAAATCCAATTTCAGCCTCCTAGGACATCTCCGGCTCTATATTTGCATTACCGGCTTAAGGGTCAAGGGTCCACGTGATTTGACAATTTATGTCAAAATGACCGACGTGGGATGCAGATGCAAGATATGCTGTCAGAAGTGGGTAACCTCTCTCTGAAGGCTTAAAAGGAGCAAAACCGGCTTCCGAGCCTCATACAGACATTTGGCAAATTTCCACGAAAAATGCCAATCTTGAGCTCATTAATCCGTTTTCTCGCGTATATCGACAATTCGACGTTCAATTCGAACCACGAGCTTTGAATGCGAGACCAATCGAGACCCCAGCTTTCTCCCGGTTTCTCTTCTTCTTGCTCTCTTACACTCACCTAGCCCCAAATTGTTGGGAATTGGTGTATGCCCTAGAGGCAATCTATCATCAATTCTGTAATATGACATATATTTCATTATAGTACGAGGCATTTATGTTATTGTGTGGGTTGCACTGAATATTAATTTTACACAATAACGTCCTTGGATAGTAGGTTCAACAAGCATCAAGTGTGACTGGATTGTGAGATCCTATAATGATTGAACACTATTCCTAAATGTCCCTAGTCAAAGTTGTACGGACCCGAATGTGGACTCTCGTCGGGGCCCGCATTGCGCGCTTTTGGATCGCGCGGCTTGGGGGTGTCCACCTTCCCTTGGGGACGCGTGACGGACACGCGTGAGAGAAGGAGTCGCCACTTATCATTTTACGACCCGAAGGTCGAGGGCGGATAAGTTACCCTGGGTCTAGGGGTATGGAACACCTAGTTTGTTGTTAAGGCATTGATCTGTGTGGAACCGGAAAATCCGTGTTCGGGGGTTCATGTTACGTGCGGGCCTATATCCCGCACGCCCTTTCGGTACTCTGGTTTGCTAGGCTTGCATGTTTTATGATTTACCGCATGAATTAAGCTGCACTCGGCTCGCACGTTTTGACACCGGAGATCCGGTGAACCAAACGATGTCGGTTGAGAAGCCGAGAGAGAAGTAAACCCGTATGTCGGGGAGTTGGTTCATAATCTTGCGTTACAGTTCATCGAACCATGGAGGTTGAATCCCTGCGTGAACCAGAACCGCGAGTTCTTGGATTTACTTGTATCTGGGCAAACATTAGACCGATTCGATTAATTCGACTCTCGGACCGTTCGCTCATCGACTGGAATTCTTACAGAATAAATGTACAAAATAAAATCCTTACAATGCTCTCGAAAACAATAAATGCAAATTACAAAAGGGTCGAATTCCAGTCGTTTCGCCTTCGGTTATTATTCCACTCTAACTCACCGTGAGTTTAGGGAAAAGACCGAAGAACTGAAATTCAATGGACGCTCTCACTGAATAGGGCGTTGGACCCTGTGAGTGTTGATTAGGGTGTTGAACCCTGTGCTCGATGATTAGGGCGTTGAACCCTAATATTATTCGGCCTAGGGATCAGGCTCGACCCGCATGGCAAACAGGTGCGGCAAGATAACACGCAGCAGGTAAATAACAGACAAGGTGTTTGTTATTATCGAGTGTACGTTTTTTAACAAGTTGTTAATCCGGGGTATTTTGGCATGTAAATCCTACCCTAGACAAACAAGCACGTGCCAATGTTTTAGCATTCGGCTTTGTTTTGAGAACTTGACAAAGATAGTCAAATCTCATTTGTGTGGATTGCTTTTACAGTTGTTCTGTATTGTGACACTGAATTTTCACTGAATTAGCCAAACTCGTGTTTTGACTCTAGATTTGGAATCTAGAATTCCTCCTAACCATTATCTAATGTTTGGTTAGGTCGAGTGAAAGGTTAATAAGCATTTCGCATGTTTTCTGACAGAGATAACCGTTCTAGTTACCCGAGTCTATGTTAGGATAACAGAAACTCAACAGTTAGATAAGAAAAGGCTATGCAGATGAACCTGCACCTGAACACGTAGCCCATTCTTATCCCGTACTGTAGTGTTTCTATCATGCTAACCCTAGGGGTGTCGCTGAATTGTGAAAAGACAATTTTGCCCTTTATTTGAAAATTGTTTTCAGAAAAGGGGAAACATCGCAGTGCGGGCCACCTCGGCCTGTAGCCGGTGTCAACCAAATCCCTGGATCGTCCAGGGTTGTGCAAGAACCCCGAAAAAGCCAAAGAACCGGTCGATCTGTCCGGAAGTGATCTAGAAAGATCTTTTGTATCCTGACCTGAGCTACCTGGAATCAGGTAAAAACTCAAGTTGAGACACAGAAGCACTTTTCAGACGTCCATGCTACATCGAACCGCCCGTTTCGGGTTTTGAAATTGATAAGTTTGAAAAGGGCACCAACGTCATTTGACAACTCATCGACGCGAGTTATCAGTTAATGGCCAATTCATGTAAACTTTATCAGTGTGAAGTGGGTTTAATCATGTGAGCGTCCCGATTAACCTGTTAGTGAAATTAATGCTTAAGGGTTGTGCCGAATGCATTAATTGTGAAAACGATTCGTGATTCGACGACCAAGACGATTCCATAAGGATCGAGGATAATTTGGTCCAATGACCGAAACTACCCTCGTAACCGAATGGACCCGAATGAGTCATCGATACTCGAATCCATGCATGCTTTGTTTTGAAAAGACATTTTCATGCGATATTGTGACAATAATGTAAATTGTAAATTACACGAAAGCCGAGAACGGACTCAAAACGGGAAGAGGAAGCCTCATGCAACCCGTACGAGTCTAAGAGGCTCTCGGTTACTTCTCCTTGGAGATAGCCGAGAGGTCCCATGGCCCGAATGGGGTTCCACGAGGTTTCCCCGTCTCGTTTCAAATCATTCCTCGCATGCTTAAACATCAAACATGATAAATGACACGATTAAACGAAAGTCAGTATTGCCATGATTTGAATAACGCATTCGAACATGCAAACATGCGCAAACAAGTTATTTAAGGAATCAATAAAACAATACCGACTTCATGCACGTGAGAAAATACGATGAAACTCGGGAATCGAACTTGGATCGGGTCAAGAAGATCGTTCCTTGCCCGAAAGGAGCAAGAGAGCATTCGGTCACCTCCCTCAGAGGGAAACTCGTGAGCTCTTTGCCTTTCCCGGGTCGGGATGTTCTTCTCGACTACGATCCAAGTGTTTCCCGACATGCTAGCATATAAATCGAGGATAAATATGCATGGTATAACATGGAAAGTGCATAAAGATTAAAGCTTGGAAATAAAACATACATAAAACCCCTTATAACTCCATAAACGCAATGAGAATGTAAAAGTCCTAGCTCCTCTAAGTCGGGAATGGCCATACCTAGTCCCGAGATGCGGGATGGGACCTTCAAGAGTCGGGTTGGACCGTTGATGGGTCGGGTTTGGGCTGTTTTCCGTTGAACAGACCCGAATGGCATCAAACAGACCCGGCTGAAATACTGGACAGACCCGACTGGCACAAGTCGGGTCGGACGGCGCCACGGAGGCTCCCGATGGAATTTTGAGGCAAGGTCAGTGGCTCCTGACTCCTAATTGACCCCCGGAGGTGACTGTGGTGGTCGTTTGGTCCCAGAGTTATCGGGTTGACCCGTACAGCCCTGCAAAGATCACGGAAAACAGAGCACGTCTGGAAATTCGGACCCGTCTGGCACCAGTCGGGTCGGACGTCGCCACGGAGGCTTCCGATGGAATTTTGAGGCAAGGTCAGCGGCTCCTGACTCCTAACTGACCCCCGGAGGTGACTGTGGTGGTCGTTTGGTCCCAGAGTTATCGGGTCGACCCGTACAGCCCTGCAAAGATCACGGAAAACAGAGCACGTCTGAAAATTCGGACCCGTCTGGCACCAGTCGGGTCGGACGTCGCTACGGAGGCTCCCGATGGAATATTTGAGCAAGAAAAACGGCTCCCGACTGCTAACTCACCTCTGGAGGTGGCGGGGGTGGTATTTTTCCGAAAAGAGTCTCGGATCGACCCGATCTGCAAGAAAACCGCACAAGCAGTCAGAAATTTCGACCCGACTGGGCAGTCGGGCTGTTTCTTCTTCCTGGGGTTAAACCGACGGGTTTTTCTTGGATTGCTTGACTCCTTGACACCCTAGGGTTGTGTGGGGAGGTGTTTGATGGGTTTTGGTAGCTCAAACCGACTTGGAAAGGCTTGAAACCCGGTTTGACATTTTTGACCCGAGAAGGACCAAATCTGTCCAGATTTTGTTCAAGGCTGGTTCTATGGCTTAGAGGCTTCAAAATTAAAATCTAAGCTCAGAAATGGATAGAGGGGGTCGAAAACATGTGGGATATGAAGTTTGGTAAAGTTTGGATTCAAGCCGGGAGGGATTCCGACTTAAGACTTTGCCCGGTTTTGCTTGGTTTTGCTTGCTGGAAATGGCTGAAGCTTGCTGCGGTTTGCTATGGAGTTTGAGAGCTTTTGAAGAGTGAGAAATGCTAGAGAGAGAGTGCTTGAAGGTCCATCCTTAAGTTAATGACTTATAAAGTATATATAGGCTATGCTTAAGTGCAATTAAGTGAAGAAAAGTGCAATTAAGGGGCATGGATTAGGAGATCCGAATTTGTTTAATGAAGGAAGAAGATATTCTTGCAAGTGGCATTGATGGAGAAGAGATAAAACATTAATGAGCATTGATGGGGAGTTGGAGTGCAAGAATGAAACACTTAGATATTTTAGGGGATAAGTGTGCAAGTTGTCTTCTTATCTTCATGGAGATGAAGAAGACAAAGGAGAGGACACCTAGGGCAAGGATGGTGCGGCTAGGCCTGATCCGTGGGTCCCACGGCCTAAGAGAAGAATCCGGGAGAAAGCTCGGGTCTCGATTGGTCGCGTATTCGAAGTTCGTGGTTCGAATTGAACGTTGAATTGTCGATATGCGCGAGAAAACGGGTTTAATGAGCCTGAGATTGGCATTTTTCATGGAGAAATGCCTCGGAAGCATATGAGGCTCGGAAGCCGGTTTTGCTCATTGCAGATGACCAGAGCGAAATTGTCTGCTTCTGACAGCATATCTTGTGTCTGCATCTCACGTTGGTCATTTTGACATAAATTGTCAGACAACGTGAACAATTATCCCCTAAGCCGGTAATGCTAACGTGGGGCCGGAGACGTCCTAGGAGGCCGAAACTGGATTTCTCAGGATGATTTCTGAGTTGCTTGGGCACTCCGGAGATTACTGTAATCTCTGTTTGTCGAGATCAAACCTCCAAGGACTTGAAAAGTGTATCTGAGACCTCTAAAGCACTGCTCGGGAGGTCTAGATGAGTCGTGTGATTTATTCCGACGATTCCACATTGAGCCTTGAGAAGGCTAGCATTGTGTAACGTAAGCATTTGGCGTCAAGTTTCCCCAAAGAGGACCTCCGGATATGGATTTCCACTGAAAATGGCCATTTCCGCTCCTTGGAGGTTGCTCAGGAAACTGAAAAGGGTTTTGCTGTCTGTTTTGCCCAATTGTGAATGTCTGCTAGAGTTTTCCGGGCAATGCAGTATGAACTTCGTTTGCCGTAATTCCATCAGACCATTCTCCGGCTATGCTCTTCTGAAGAGGGGTATGCTTGTTTTACCGTTCGGAAGTCATTTGAAGTGTCTGTGTGACTTCCAAGAGACAATCTGAAGCATTGTTCATGCTCTGTGTGCTGATGGGGCATGGCCGCGTCTGATATTTGGAATTAACTTTTCTCCAGGAAACCGGCATTTTTAGACTTCCACTGAAAAGTTGTCTGTATACAGAAAGTTGTTCTGTATAGAGCAGATGATTTGCAAAATGCCTTTGGGGACACTTTTCATCTATTTGGCATTGAAGTGGATTTTTGGAGTCCAATATTGGCTATCTTCCGACGACCGAGCGAACTATCGGAAAATAGTACCGTCCGTGTGATATACTGAAAATGCCGGTTGTGGACATTGTTGAGCTCTTTGGTCGCTCTGTTGCCTTTTGGTGACCCCTGGAGTCCTTCTGTCAGGTCCATGGGTCATTTGCTCAATTTTGCCGACTTGAGGATGAATAGTTATTTTTTGCTCTGCCGAGCCGTTTTCTGTATTCTGCTCAAGTCGTGGCTTGGATCATTGCTAATATCGTTGTTTGGAATGGTGAGCCAAAATGGGGTGCTGACAAAAGTATTATCGTTAATTAGGACAACGATAATGCGGTTAGACTAGTGTGGGTGTAGATTGATGACCAAGTCTCACAGGTCATGGATGTAGAGACATCGAGTCACACCGCAGGTATACATTAGGAGTAATGTGTACTGGACTGACCCGTCATGAGACTGCTACATGGGTTGTTACGTGATTGTCATTAGTAGATCTCATAGTGACTATGGTGCAGTGGTCCTTTGACTTGAGGTCATCATAGTTTCCTACATGTAATGTCGTATACTTTGATACTGTCAAACGCCACCGTAATAAGCTGGTTATAAAGACAGTTATTGGGTATACCACAGAGCATGGAGAGGAATGTGAGTGACCAAGATAGGATTTGTCCTTCCTACGTAATGGGAGTGATATCTCACGGCCGCTTGGTAGGCAGAGTCTATAAGTGTATGCATACCCAAATGAGTCGATATAGGGATATCGATCTCATTTGTTCTGATAGACTTACCCGATAAACCAAGAAAGAGATATTGAGCCATACAAGGATGACAACGACCATGCCTTGGGCTCAATAGAGATATGGAGGACAAAGGGATTATACTGCACGGTAACATAGGTTACAAGGTTCGTCGAGAAATTAACTTTCCGATTACTTGAGTAGCAGTGATGCATTGCTAGATGCCGCTCACTGTTTGTAATATTGAAATAGAGATTTCGATATTACTGTCAATGTAATCGGGAACCTACAGGGTCACACACTACGACCAAATTGACGAGATGGTTTTGAAACACTAAATCTGTCTAATAGAGATTAGACGAGTTACGGTGCGATTAGTTAATCGGATATTTAATGAGATTAAACTTACTGATTAATTAGACCCAATTTATTAGAATAATTGGACCCGATTCATACACGAAATAGAGACACATGGAACCCGAATTGGGAGCCAGGTGGCACATACATGCCAAAACACACATATCTTTCTTTGCTTGGAGGCCAAGTGGCCATTCAAGACATGTGTTACATTGCATGCTTTCATGCATACTTACACATGGCTTCCATTCAAGAATTGAATGGAGGGGCACATGTATAGTTTATATGCATATGATGCATATGAATGTGTGTGCATACACAAGAATGCATATGATGCATTTGTAAGTCTTTGTATGCATGTGTGTACCCATATATGTGTACGAACTTTCGGATCAAATTGTTCGATTCGAAGAGCTCAATTCATCTAATAAGGATCGGAGTCGCACTGGTGTTTCCTTCGAGCGTTGGCCGCTAGCACCGCCGATCTCGAAATCCCGTCGAGGAAGTCAGTGTGGATACCGGTAGAGGCGTCACGCGTGGGACGCTTGGTCGACGGTTTAAAGATTCTAGGTACACTTTATCTATTCCCATTCTACTAGTAGGTCTTGGGATCTAGTTTCACGGTAGGAAATTTTGAATTTCTATTCCTTTTACGCTTCCGTAGGCCCCGTGAAACTAGCAATTGGTATCAGAGCTTAGCTAGTTAGAATCTGAATAGATAAAAGCATGAAATAGGATTTTATGCTTGTTACATGTGTGCTTGGTGCTAGCATGACTGTTAGACCTGGACTAGGCTATAGTTGTGTTAGTATAATGATTGTACTTGCATGACTGTTAGTGGTATAATTGTTATACATAGGAACTATTATGTAATAGTTACATAATAGTATATGGTGAGATCGATTTAAATATTATTAAAATCCATCAATAATATTAAGTCCATAGCCTTCTATCGTGTAACGCTCGTCAAGACCAAGATCGATAAGTGTGTAGACCTAGCCCTCGCAGGACTATCCTGGTAAGGCGTGGTGTTTACTGATGGGTCGGACTTAACTGAGCAAGCCTAATAGGATTAGGAGTTTAGAGGCAAGGAGTTGGGCGTCAATCTACAAGGTAGATTGGAATAAGGTGTTATTCACCCAACTAACCAAGAGTTGCATGTTATGCAATCGGGAAAGAGGGTTCCCTACCTAAATAGCTAGTTCTGGGAGTTTCAGCCCTCGCTGACTCAGAACTTGGTGAAATATGGATCTTGGACCGCTATGAGAATGAGATTCTCCGAATCAATGGTGAGGGTCATTGATTTGATAAAAAATAGTGGAAGCAATATTAATAAAGTCCTCATTAAATATTATTATGTCATAATACTTATTCTGTGTATTTCTGTGGTAGTTTCCATGGCAACAAACACATCTAGTGCCTTTTGTTTGCGATCAATCCTTGATAAGGAAAAACTATCCGGGAATAATTTCCTGGATTGGCACCGCAACTTGAGAATCGTTCTCACTCAGGAGAAAAAGTTATATGTCTTGGAGCAACCTCTTCTTGCGCCACCGCCTGATAATGCCACCCGAGCTGAGAGAGATGCTTATAGGAAGCATCAAGATGATGCCGTGAGCGTTGGATGTCTCATGCTAGCCACCATGGATCCGGAGCTTCAGAAGGAACACGAGCACATGGGGGCGTACGATATGATCGTACATCTCAGGCAGCTCTATCAAGAGCAGAACCGGCATGAGCGGTTCGACGTATCGAAGGCACTTTTTCAGACAAAGTTGACTGAGGCCAGCCTGGTAGGTCCTCATGTACTCAATATGATTGGGTACGTGGAGACCCTGAGACAACTAGGATTTCCTCTAGGTCAAGAGTTGGCCACAGATTTAATCCTGCAGTTGTTGCCCAACAGTTATAGTCAATTCGTCATGAACTATAATATGAATGACTATAACAAACCATTGCCTGAACTGCTTGGCATGTTGAGAACAGCTGAGCAGGATATCAGCAAAGGGACACATGTTCTGATGGTCCAAGGGACCAAGAAAAAGGGTAAAGGCAAGAAGAAAGGCAAGAAGGCTAAGGGCGCATCCCAGTATGACTCGGGTGCATTGAAGCCCAAGGCCAAAGTGGCAAAGGATGATTGCTGCTTCCACTGTGGCAATAGTGGCCATTGGAAGCGGAATTGCAAGGTATACCTGGAGGAGTTGAATAAGAAGAAGGGAAGTGAGACTTCCACTTCAGATATCCATGTTATAGAGATCAATGTATCTACTGCTTCTACATCTTGGGTATTAGATACCGGGTGTGGTGCTCACATTTGTGGAAATGTGCAGGATTTAAGAAACAGTAGATCGTTGGCAAAGGGCGAGGTGGACCTACGAGTTGGAAATGGAGCAAGGGTTGTTGCATTAACTGTAGGGACTTATCACCTGTCTTTGCCTATAGGGCTTGTACTGGATCTTGACGACTGTTATTATGTGCCTGCTATTAGTAGAAACATAATATCTGTTTCTTGTTTGGACAAGAAGGGATTTTGTTTCATTATCAAGAACAAGTGTTGTTCTATGTACATGGACGATATATTTTATGGCAGTGCACATTTAAGTAATGGCCTGTATATTCTTGATCTAGACACGCCCGTTTATAATGTGGAAACCAAACGGCTCAAGTCCAATGATTCGAACCCGACTTACCTCTGGCATTGTCGTTTAGGCCATATTAGCGAGAATCGCATCTCTAGACTCCATAAGGATGGATTATTGGACTCGTTTGATTTTGAATCAATCGAGACTTGTGAACCTTGTTTAATGGGGAAAATGACTAAGGCCCCCTTTACTGGAAAGGGTGAGCGAGCTAGTGATCTTCTGGCTCTCATACATACCGATGTATGTGGATCAGTGAACAAGCTTGCTAGAGGTGGGTATCTCTACTTCATTACATTTACTGATGATTTCAGTAGATTTGGATGTGTATTTGATGAAATACAAATCCGAATCCTTTGAAAGGTTCAAGGAATTTAAGAATGAAGTGGAAAATCAGTTGGGTAAGAGTATTAAAGTTCTTCGATCAGATCGAGGAGGTGAATATTTGAGCTATGAGTTTGCTGACTATCTTAGACAGTGTGGGATTCTATCCCAACTGACTCCACCTGGTACACCACAGTGGAATGGTGTAGCTGAGAAGAGGAATCGAACATTATTAGATATGGTTCGATCTTTGATGAGTCATGCAGATTTACCGAACTCCTTCTGTGGATATGCTCTACAGACAGCGACTCTCATATTAAACTATGCTCCGTCGAAATCAGTTGAAAAGACACCATATGAGATGTGGTATGGGAGGCGTCCCAATATGTCTTTTCTAAAGATATGAGGTTGCGAAGCTTACGTGAAGAAATTGTCTTCGGATAAGCTTGGCCCTAAATCGGATAAATGTTACTTTGTAGGGTATCCTAAGGAAACACGAGGATACTATTTCTATAATCCCACCGAGGGCAAAGTGTTTGTCGCTCGAACTGCGGTATTCCTTGAGAAAGAGTTTCTCTTCAAAGGAACAAGTGGGAGGAAATTAGGACTTGGGGAAGTTCTACCACAAAATGACATTGACCAATCGACGGGTAAGGTTGCAGAACAACCACAAGGTGTTGTGGTACAATCTTCTACACAGGTGACACAGGAGCCTCGTAGGTCTAGTAGGATACGTCATGAGCCCAAGAGATATGGATTTATCGTGACTCAAGATAATGATGTATTGCTCGTAGATAATGATGAGCCTACAACCTATGCGGAAGCCATGACAGGCCCAGACTCCGAGAAATGGCTGGAGGCCATGAGATCTGAGATGGAGTCTGTGTACACTAACCAAGTATGGACTTTGGTTGATCCACCTAAAGGGGTAAAACCTATTGGGTGTAACTGGGTTTTCAAGAAGAAGATTGACATGGACGGTAATGTGATTACCTTTAAGGGTCGACTAGTGGCGAAAGGTTTCAGACAAGTTCATGGTGTTGACTATGACGAAACCTTTTCCCCAGTGGCTATGCTTAAATCTATCAGGATCTTGCTTGCAATTGCAGCTTACTATGACTATGAGATCTGGCAGCTGGATGTCAAAACTACTTTCCTGAATGGAAGGCTCCTCGAGGATGTGTACATGACACAACCTGAGGGTTTTGTCGATCCACAAAGTGCCGAAAAGGTTTGTAAGCTGCAACGGTCTATTTATGGACTGAAGCAAGCTTCTAGGAGCTGGAATCTTCGCTTTGATGATGCAATCAAAGAGTTTGGCTTCATTAAGAATGAAGATGAACCTTGTGTTTACAAGAAGGTTAGTGGGAGCGCAGTGATCTTCCTGATGTTGTATGTAGACGACATACTTCTGATCGGGAATGACATTCCTTCCCTACAGTCTGTGAAGACTTGGTTGGGAATGTGTTTCTCCATGAAAGACTTAGGCGAAGCTACCTATGTGTTAGGTATCAAGATCCATAGAGATAGATCCAGGAGAGTCCTTGGCTTAAGTCAGAGTGCATATGTAGATAAAGTGCTTCGGCGCTTTAGTATGCAGGATTCTAAGAAAGGATCGCTGCCCATGTTACATGGCATAAGCCTTTTAAAGGCTCAGAGTCTTTCTACTCAAGAGGAGAGGGATCGCATGAGTAGGATTCCATATGCATCAGCTATTGGATCCATCATATATGCCATGTTATGCACTCGACCTGATGTCTCGTATGCTTTGAGCATGACGAGTTGGTACCAGTCAGATCCAGGTGAAAAACACTGGATCGCAGTAAAGAACATCCTTAAGTACTTGCGAAGGACTAAGGAGATGTTCTTGGTATATGGGGGCGAAGAAGAGCTCGTTGTAAGAGGTTACACCGATGCTAGCTTCTAGTCCGATAAGGACGATAGTAGATCGCAATCAGGGTATGTGTTCTGCCTCAATGGAGGTGCTGTGAGTTGGAAGAGTTCCAAGCAGGAGACAGTAGCCGACTCTACCACAGAGGCCGAGTATATCGCTGCCTCTAACGCCGCAAAAGAGGCCATTTGGATCAAGAAGTTCGTAACAGAACTTGCGGTGGTTCCGAGCATCGCAGACCCAGTGGAACTCTATTGTGACAACAATGGAGCCATTGCGCAGGCTAAGGAACCCAGGTCTCACCAGCGATCGAAACATATACTCAGGCGCTTCCATCTCATTCGCGAGATTGTCGACAGAGGAGATGTGAAGAAATGCATAATACCAATAGATGAGAATCTCGCAGATCCACTTACAAAGCCGCTTGTACAGTGCAAGCACCAGGCTCACACTAGATCCTTAGGCATTAGGGATATGCCAGATTGGCTCTAGTGCAAGTGGGAGATTGTTGGGAATTGGTGTATGCCCTAGAGGCAATATGTCATCAATTCTGTAATATGACATATATTTCATTATAGTACGAGGCATTTATGTTATTGGGTGGGTTGCACTGAATATTAATATTACACAATAACGTCCTTGGAATAGTAGGTTCAACAGGCATCAAGTGTGACTTGATTGTGAGATTTTATAATGACTGAACACTATTCCTAAATGTCCCTAGTCAAAGTATTATCGTTAATTAGGACAACGATAATGCGGTTAGACTAGTGTGGGTGTAGATTGATGACCAAGTCTCACCGGTCATGGATGTAGAGACATCGAGTCACACCGCAGGTATACATTAGGAGTAATGTGTACTGGACTGGCCCGTCATGAGACTGCTACATGGGTTGTTACGTGATTGTCATTAGCAGATCTCATAGTGACTATGGTGCAGTGGTCCTTTGACTTGAGGTCATCATAATTTCCTACATGTAATGTCGTATACTTTGATACTGTCAAACGCCACCGTAATAAGCTGGTTATAAAGACAGTTATTGGGTATACCACAGAGCATGGAGAGGAATGTGAGTGACCAAGATAGGATTTGTCCTTCCTACGTAATGGGAGTGATATCTCACGGCCGCTTGGTAGGCAGAGTCTATAAGTGTATGCATACCCAAATGAGTCGATATAGGGATATCGATCTCATTTGTTCTGATAGACTTACCCGATAAACCAAGAAAGAGAGATTGATCCATACAAGGATGACAACGACCATGCCTTGGGCTCAATAGAGATATAGAGGACAAAGGGATTATACTGCACGGTAACATAGGTTACAAGGTTCGTCGAGAAATTGACTTCTGATTACTTGAGTAGTAGTGATGCATTGCTAGATGCCGCTCACTGTTTGTAATATTGAAATAGAGATTTCGATATTACTGTCAACGAAATCGAGAACCTACAGGGTCACACACTACGACCAAATCGACGAGATGGTTTTGAAGCACTAAATCTGTCTAATAGAGATTAGACGAGTTACGGTGCGATTAGTTAATCGGATATTTAATGAGATTAAACTTACTGATTAATTAGACCCAATTTATTAGAATAATTGGACCCGATTCATACACGAAATAGAGACACACGGAACCCGAATTGGGAGCCAGGTGGCACATACATGCCAAAACACACATATCTTTCTTTGCTTGGAGGCCAAGTGGCCATTCAAGACATGTGTTACATTGCATGCTTTCATGCATACTTACACATGGCTTCCATTCAAGAATTGAATGGAGGGGCATATGTATAGTTTATATGCATATGAATGTGTGTGCGTATAGAAGAATGCATATGATGCATTTGTAAGTCTTTGTATGCATGTGTGTACCCATATATGTGTACGAACTTTCGGATCAAATTGTTCGATTCGAAGAGCTCAATTCATCTAATAAGGATCGGAGTCGCACTGGTGTTTCCTTCGAGCATTGGCCGCTAGCACAGTCGATCTCGAAGTCCCGTCGAGGAAGTCAGTGTGGATACCGGTAGAGGCGTCACGCGTGGGACGCTTGGTCGACGGTTTAAAGATTCCAGGTACACTTTATCTATTCCCATTCTACTAGTAGGTCTTGGGATCTAGTTTCACGGGTAGGAAATTTTGAATTTCTATTCCTTTTACGCTTCCGTAGGCCCTGTGAAACTAGCAACAAATATCTAAAGAAGTTGAAGACAACACTTCAACTCCTCTTTAATGATAATCAATGCCCTTGGCTCTTCCTCATCAAGAACACTAGACTCACATTCATCCTCATCCTCATTAGTTGGCCAAAATTTGCTAAGCATGGGGGTTAAGAGCACTTGCTTTTGCTAATTGTGTCATTAGCTTTGCCTATAAATTGCCCAAAAGTGATTAAGTTAATCACTTCTCTTCTTGCACACTCTCTCCAAGTTTTCTCCCTCAAGAAATCCTCTCAAACTCCATAGCTAACAGTAGCCAAGAACCAGCAAGCTTCAACACCCAAAACCGAAAAGAAAACATCAAACAAAACTCGATGTTCTTAAGTCGGAAACCGGTGTTCATCATCCCGACTTAAGTTTGAAATTTCTCAAACTTCATGGACCACATGTTTTGGACCCAAGGAGTTCATTTTTGAACTTAGATTTTTGGTTTGAGGTCATTTGCTCATGATTTCAGGTTGTTTATATCATTTCGGGTGAAGAACAGGGTCTCGGGTGAACAGTGTACCCGTCACCCGCCCGCGCGCCCAGTCGAGCGTCCGTCACCTTGCGCGTGCCCGTGCGCGCGCTCGTGCAGCGCCAGTCACCGCGCGGGAGTTCCTACTCCCGTCACCGCAAGCGCCCGCGCGCCCCGCACATTCTTCGGCGCGCATGCTTGCACGCATGCGCAGGTGAAGTGCCGAGCGTTCGCCCGCACATCGCGCGTTCGAGCTCCTGTCACAGAGCGATAAAGCGCCTGCCCACGCGTCCGCATGCCTGATGCCTTCCTGCGCGGTAGACATCCTTCTGCGCGCCCAGCCGCGCACTCCACGCCCTCTTGTGTCCACTATCGTCCATCCAAACATCCCGAACGTCCATCCAAGGACTCCACCGAGTCACCCGACTCTCGAACACTTCCTCGACTCTTTTCTCGTATCCCGAGGCAAGGTATAACGTTATTGACTTAGAGAAGTTAGGACTTTTTACATTATTTGTATGTTTATGAAGTAATATGGTGTTCTAAGCATGTTTAACTTGCAAGACTTAATTTTTATACACTTTCATGTTATGTTATGCATGTTTATTACCATATAACTTGCTAGCATGTCGGAAAAATGTTTGGATCGTCGTTTGGAAGACCATCCTAACCCGGAAATGGCAAGTGAGCTCTCGGCCAAGTCCCTAAATGAGATGACCAAAACTTATCTTGCCCTTTTTGAGTTAAGAATGGTCTTCTTGGCCCGATCTAAGTTAATTTCCGAGTTTATTTTATTTTTTTCCCATGTATGAAGCCGGTATTGTTTTATCGATTCCGTAAATGACATGTTTGTGTATGTTTCCATGATTGAATGCGCTATGCAAATCATGCCAATACCGGTTTTTGTCAAAATGTGTTATTCATCATGTTTGATGCTTGAGCATGCGAAAAACAATTAAAACCGAGGCAAGGAAACCATTTGTGACTCGAATTGAGCCATAAGAGCTTTCGGCCATCCTTGAGAGGGTGAGGCCGAGAGCCTCTTGGCCTTTCTCGGGTCAAGAGTGGTTTCCTTATCTCGAGTTTGATTCGTTTTCTCGGATTATGTGAAATTGCAATTTCAATATCATCGCAAACCCCGCGTTAAAATGTCTTTATAAATGTTATTCCTCAAACAAATATGCATGGATTCGAATATCGATAACTTAGTCGAGTTCATTCGGTTATGAGAGTATTTTTGGTTGTTCAACCAAATTATCCTTGATCATTGTGAAACCATCTCGGTCATCGAATCACGAATTGTTTTCACAATTAATGCATTCGGCAACAACCTTAAGCATTAACTCCACGAATGGGTTAATCGGGACGCTCACACGGTTAATTGATTCAATCCTAAACAACTTTGCATGAACTGAACATTAATTTGTAACTCGCGTCGACGAATTACAAAACGGTGTTAATGCCCTTTTCAAAACCCTCATACTTTCAAACCCGTATTGTGTTGTTTCCCTTTTCTGAAAACAAGTTTTCAAATTAAGGGCAAGAATATCATTTTGTGATTTGGCGTCATCTTAGCATCGTTTAGGGTGCTAGTCGAGGTATTCTGTATCAAAATACAATTATTTGGCTAATCATTTCACTCGGCCTAACCAAACATTAGATAAGGGTTAGGAGGAATTCTAGATTCCAAATCTAGAGTCAAAACACAAGTTTGGATGAATTCAATGTAACTTCAGTGTCACAACACCGAATCACTATAAAAGCAATCCACACACACGAAACTTGACTACGGACACCCGATATGTCAGGTTTTCCAACAAAAGCCGAATGCCAAAACATTGGCATGTGCTTATTTGTCTAGGGTAGGATTTACATGCCAAAGTACCTAGATCGATAATTTGTTAAAACACATACACTTGACAATAAAAAACACTTTGTCTGTTATTAACATGTCGCGTGTTATTTTCTGCACCTATTTGCCATGCGAGTCGAGCCTAATCCCCAGGCCGAATAATATTAGGGTTCAACGCCCTAATCATTGATCATAGGGTCCAACGCCCTATTCAGTGAGAGCGCTTGAATTTCAGTTTTTTCGGTGTTCCCCCAAACTCACGGTGAGTTAGAACGGAGTAATAACCGAACGCGAGTCAACTAGAATTCGACCATTTGTAATTTGTATTTATTATTTTTTTTGAAAGCATTGTAAGGATTTTATTCTGTATATTCATTCTGTAAGAATTCCAGTTGGTAAGCGAACGGTCCGAGAGTCGAATTAATCGAGTCGGTCTAATGCTTGCCTAAAGGAAAATAAATCCAAGATCTCACGGTTCTGGTTCACATAGGGATTCAACCTCCATGGTTTGATGAACTGTAACGCAAGATTGAGAACCAATTCCATGACACACAGATTTACTTCTCTCTCGGCTTCTCAACCGATATTGTTTGATTCGTCGAACTTACAGTGTCAAAACGTGAGAGCCGAGCGCTACTTAATTCATGTGCTTGCCCGGCGGGTTTGCAATGCACAAGCACATTGTCCTGTGGATTTTGGGGTGCACGGGCGCTTGCCCGGCGAATTTGCAATATGCACCGGCGCATTGTCCTGTGGATTTTGGGGTGGACGGGCGCTTGCCCGGCGAATTTGCAATATGCACCGGTGCATTGTCCTGTGGATTTTGGGGTGGACGGGCGCTTGCCCGGCGGATTTGCAATATGCACCGGCGCATTGTCCTGTGGATTTTGGGGTGCACGGGCGCTTGCCCAGCGGATTTCCAATATGCACCGGCGCATTGTCCTGTGGATTTTGGGGTGCACGGGCGCTTGCCCGGCGGATTTGCAATATGCACCGGCGCATTATCCTGTGGATTTTGGGGTGCATGGACGCTTGCCCACGCGGATTTGCAATATGCACCGGCGCATTGCCCTGTGGATTGCGGGGTGCCGGGTGCTTGCCCGGCGGATTTGCAATATGTACCGGCGCATTGCCCTGTGGATTGCGGGGTGCACCGGCGCTTGCCCGGCGGATTTGCAATATGCATCGGCACACTGCCCTGTGGATTGCGGGGTGCACAGGAGCTTGCCCGGTAGGTTGCAATATGCACGAGCGCATTGCCCTGTGGATTGCAAGGTGCAAGGGCACTTGCCCGACGAGTTGCAATATGCACGGGCGCATTGCCCTGTGGATTGCAAGGTGCAAGGGCACTTGCCCGACGAGTTGCAATATGCACCGGCGCATTACCCTGTGGATTGCGGGGTGCATAGGAGCTTGCCCGGCGGGTTGCAATATGCACGGGCGCTTGCCCGGCGAGTTGCAATATGCACCGGCGCATTGCCCTGTGGATTGCGGGGTGCACAAGAGCTTGCCCGGCGGTTTGCAATATGCACGGACGCATTGCCCTGTGGATTGCAGGGTGCAAGGGCGCTTGCCCGGCGAGTTGCAATATGCACCGGTGCATTGCCCTGCGGATTGCGGGGTGCACGAGCGCTTGCCCAGCGGATTTGCAATATGTACCGGCGCATTGCCCTGCGGATTGCGGGGTGCACGAGCGCTTGCCCGGCGGATTTGCAATATGTACCGGCGCAATGCCCTGCGGATTGCGGGGTGCACGAGCGCTTGCCCGGCGGATTTGCAATATGTACCGGCGCATTGCCCTGCGGATTGCGGGGTGCACGAGCGCTTGCCCGGCGGATTTGCAATATGTACCGGCGCATTGCCCTGCGGATTACGGGGTGCACGAGCGCTTGCCCGGCGGATTTGCAATATGTACCGGCGCATTGCCCTGCGGATTGCGGGGTGCACGAGCGCTTGCCCGGCGGATTTGCAATATGTGCCGGCGCATTGCCTTGCGGATTGCGGGGTGCACGAGCGCTTGCCCGGTGGATTTGCAATATGTACCGGCGCATTGCCCTGCGGATTGCGGGGTGCACAGGCGCTTGCCCGGCGGATTTGGAATATGCATCGGCGCACTGCCCTGTGGATTGCTGGGTGCACAGGAGCTTGCCCGATAGGTTGCAATATGCACGGGCGCATTGCCCTGTGGATTGCAGGGTGCACGGGCACTTGCACGGCGAGTTGCAATATGCACCGGCGCATTACCCTGTGGATTGCGGGGTTTGCCCGGCGAGTTACAATATGCACCGGCGCATTGCCCTGTGGATTGCGGGGTGCACAAGAGCTTGCTTGACGGTTTGCAATATGCACGGGGGCATTGCCCTGTGGATTGCAGGGTACACGGGCGCTTGCCCGGCGAGTTGCAATATGCACCGGCGCATTGCCCTGTGGATTGCGGGGTGCACAGGAGCTTGCCCGGCGGGTTGCAATATGGACGGGCGCATTGCCCTGTGGATTGCAGGGTGCACGAGCGCTTGCCCGGCGAGTTGCAATATGCACCGGCGCATTGCCCTGTGGATTGCGAAGTGAATAGGAGCTTGCCCGGCGGGTTGCAATATGCACGGGCGCGTTGCCCTGTGGATTGCAGGGTGCACCGGCACTTGCCCGACGAGTTGCAATATGCACCGGCGCATTGCCCTGTGGATTGCGGAGTGCACAGGAGCTTGCCCGGCGGGTTGCAATATGCACGGGCGCATTGCCCTGTGGAATGCAGGGTGCACGAGTTCTTGCCCGGTGGGTTGCAGTTTGCATGGGCGCATTGCCCTATGGATTGCAGGGTGCACGGGTGCTTGCCCGACGGGTTGCAATATGCAGGGGGGCAATGCCCTGTGGATTGCAGGGTGCACGGGTGCTTGCCCGACGGGTTGCAATATGCAGGGGGGCAATGCCCTGTGGATTGCAGGGTGCACGGGTGCTTGCCCGACGGGTTGCAATATGCAGGGGCGCATTGCCCTATGGATTGCATGATGCACGGGTGCTTGCCCGATGGGTTGCAATATGCAGGGGCGCATTGCCCTATGGATTGCATGATGCACGGGTGCTTGCCCGATGGGTTGCAATATGCAGGGGCGCATTGCCCTATGGATTGCATGATGCACAGATGCTTGCCCGACGGGTTGTAATATGCATGGGCGCCTTGCCCTATGGATTGCATTGCTTAACGAAAGATGTATTGCGTTGCATAATGAAAAGTGCTTTGTTTAATGAAAAGTGCATTGCTTAATGAAAAAGTGCGATGTTTAATTGAAAGTGCATTGCATTGCTTAATTGGAAAGTGCGATGCTTAATGAAAAGTGCATTGTTTAATGAACAGTGCAATGTTTAAGGAAAAGTGAATTGCATGGATTAATTGAAAAGTGCGATACTTAATGAAAATTGCGAAATGCGGAAGGAATCATTGTGATTCGCTCAGCATTGAGCCCGTCTGTGTTGCAAACGATGTTGTGACAAAATGCTTCGTTGGTTGTCATCTAATTGTGATGCAACTGAGTGCATGGAGTGCTATCCTGCAGATTTCTCCTCGGATTAAGGTTGAAGTTCTTGGCATAAGGCAGACATGCATTCGTCAGAGGAAGACACCTTTCGGGGTTTACAACCTCATACTTGCATATAGAACCATGGGAGCTAATAATAGTTGTCAGTCCTACGATATAGCTGTAATGAAGGTGTGCAAAGAGATTTGAGTAATAATGCTTCGGGGATTTGAAGTTGATGACCATTTGAAGGGGTGGCCGTGTCCCACAAGACTCTAACTTGAAAGAAAAGCTTTTTGCAGAACGAACATGACTCGTGAAATTTGCATAAATGTAAGGGGGGTGATCTTTGGTGATCTTTGGGATCCTCAAGATCAAAGATACAACGATTCGACCTCATGTCGAAAGGTGTCTCGTGCCCAGATAGTCAAGGAGAGTTTGCTTGCGTCAAAGACTGCAAAACCACTACTCGTTGTCGCTTCACATTGAGTGTAGCTGTTCTTTAATGGTCGAGCTGCCAAAGATACCCTGACTTTTGTCCAGGCACAAGACGCGTGACGACCTTGTAGGGTATTTTATTTGACATTTCTCTCGCTTAGAGCTCACCTTTTGCTACGATCGCCCTTGCTAGGTCTGATCACACCTCTCGGTTCCTCTAACTTTTGCCTAGACCGCCCTTTGCGGGTTTTCAGTCTAGTGAGGATTTTGTTTCATGCTCTCCTTTTGCCACAGTTCCCCTTTTGCGGGATTTTAAATCGTGCCCCTCGTTCCCTTATTTTTGCCTAGCTGCCTCAAAGAGGTTTTCAACCTAGCAGGAAATTCATTCTTTTTTCTCTCAAGAAAGTTGTAAGATGAGAAAGAACAGAAGAAGAGGATTGTATAAGATTTACAGAATTGCAGGTGAAAGGAATTGCGCTTGCAGGGAAAGACAATGAAGTACATGTGCATCAAAACAGCAGCAGAATGATGGAAACTGTCAAGGATAGTATTTCTTGAGGGCATCAACATTGACTGGAAGGGTATTTTCATTCCCACTGATATCGTTAAGGATAATTGCTCCTCCATCAAAGACTTCTTTGACAACGAAAGGATCGTCATATTTATATGCGAATTTGCCCCCATAATCTAGGACAATGTGCAAGACTTTCCGTAGGACGAGGTCGCTAGGGCTGAACTCGCGGAGACGGACTTTCTTGTTAAATGCTCGAGCCATTCTTGGCTGATAGCATTGACCATGGCAAAGCGCTGTGAGCCGCTTCTCATAAATGAGATTAAGTTATTCGTAGCGTTGCTTTGCCCATTCAGCTTCCTTAAGTTTGGACTCGGCAAGGACCCTCATGGAGGGAATCTCCACTTCAACTGGAAGAACTGCATCCATGCCGTAGACCAAGGAGTACAGGGTTGCCCCGGTAGACGAGCGGATAGATGTTCGATACGCCAAGAGCGCGAATGGGAGCATCTCGTGCTAGTCCTTATAATTCACCATCATTTTTTTGATGATTTTGTTTATGTTTTTGTTTGCTGCCTCTACCGCACCGTTCATTTGAGGACACAGAGAGGAATTGCGATGCTGGATCTTGAACTGTGCATAGAGCTCATCGATGAGTTTGTTGTTCAAGTTCTTGGCATTGTTTTATAATGAGAGTTGCAGGGACCCCGTATCACGCAATGATGTCGCGTTTAAGGAAACATGTCACGGCCTTTGCAGTGACCGATGCAAGAGTGATAGCTTCGATCCACTTGGTGAAGCAATCGATAGCTACCAGTATGAACAAATGTCCATTGGATGCTTTGGGGTTAATAGGACCAATTACGTCCATGCCCTACATTGAAAAGGGCCATGGAGCTGCCATTAGATGCAGCTCGTTGGGCAGTGCTTTGATTTGATTCGCGTAGACTTGGCACAAGTGATAGTGCCTAATATGCTTGACGCAGTCAGCCTCCATGGTAGACCAGAAGTAACCCAATCGCATGATTTTCTTTACAAGCATGAGCCCATTCATGTGAGGTCCGTAATTCCCTTCATGCACTTCTTCCATGAGAAGTTGCGCCTCGCTTTCGTCGACACACTAGAGTAGTGTCGCATCGAATGAACGGCGGTAGAGTGTCTCACCGCTCAGGAAGAAATGTGTTGCGATGCGTCGGAGAGTCCTCCGGTCATGACGATCAATGAATGTAGGGAATTGACCAGTTTGCAGTAAATGCTTGATGTCTACATACCAAGGCTTGCTATCGACGGCTTCAATCACGTCGCAGTGGGTAGGGCCCTTGGCAATCTTGAATTCGAGGGGCTCGATGAGATTCTCCTTCGTAATGCTCACCATGGATGCGAGAGTTGCGAGTGCGTCAGCAAACTGGTTCTTCATGCGTGGTGTGTACGTGAACGAGTATTTCTCGAAGTTCTTTGTCAACTCTTCGAGGTACTCGTGATACGGCACCTGTGCGCACCCGAATTTCATCTCGTCAGGACACGCATGCGTGCGCTTATGCAACGCGACTTGGGAGTGTCCACCTTCCCGAGGAAGCACGACGAACGCACGTGAGAAGGAGTCGCCACTTCCTGTTTAAGGCCCGAAGGTCGAGGGCTGTTGAGTCGCCCGGGTCTAGGGGTACGGGGTACACCCAATTGTTAAGGCAATGGTCTGTACGGAACAAGAAATTCTGAATTTGAGGGTTCTATTTCGTGTAGGCCTAAATCCCGCACGCCCTTTTGGTACTCTAGCTTGTTAGGCTTACAGTTTTGTTTATTTACCGAGAAAATTATGGTTGCACTTGACTCACCCATTTTGACATCGTCAAGTCGATGAATTGATCAAGTTGGGCCAAGAACCAGAAAGAGAAGTAGGCTTGCGTGTCGGGGAATCGGCTCACTATACTAGCGTTTACAGTTCGTCAGACCATAGCGATTGGCTCCCTGCGTGAACCGAGACTGCGAGTATTTGGACTTACTCATCTCTAGGTAGCAATGGACCGACTTGACTGGTTCGACACTCGGAGCTCTCACTTACCGATCGGGGATCCTTACAAATGAATGAATAAATGTACAAATAAACTCCTCGTAATGTACACTCGATTAATTACAAAGTACAACTGAATAAAGTAAATGGATCATGATCGGTTTGCATTGGGTCAATATTCCGCTCCGGCTCACCGTGAGATTTTTGAGTGACCGACAAATAAATTAAAGTAACGCGGGCTCAAGGAGCCGGGGGTCGGGTCCGACCGGACCAACTGGCGACACGAGAATCGATCGATTCTCACGATAACCATTGGACAGTTTGAGCTCCCGGGTGATGTCTAATCGCGATTCACACACTTGATCCGAGTCGTCTTTCACATAGACATTACTCAGAGTAGAGTGATGACTCGGGCCTAGACCCCATTCCGCACTTGGGTTGCGTGCGCTCGGTGTACATGGGGGTGTTAGACCCCGTGGTCAATGGTTTGGGGCGTTGGACCCCGTGATCAGCGTGACCTATGGGTTCGGGTTCGAATTGCGACAAATCAGCAAGCAATAACAGAAAACAGAAAACGACTGATAGAAATAGATGAAAACAGACAAAAACTGATAAATACAGACAAATACAGACAAGTTGTGTATTAAGCCGAATTTATGTGATTTAATCAGTTATTAACTGGGGTTAATTGGCAAACAATTTATCTAACCTAGGCAAGCAGAAGAACATGCTAGGATGCAGTGCTAGGCCGATTGTACATGTGTGCATTGATTTTAAGACTCAATTCTATAAGTGACGCTGCGGTTTCACTAAATACGCCAAACTCGTGTTTTGACTCTAGATTTGGATCCTAGAGTTCCACCTAACCATTGTCTATTGTTTAATTAGGTCAAATGAATGATTAATCCGGTATTATATGTTTTGCAACAGATATAACAATGCTAACTACCGATATACGGTAAGACGATAGAAACACTGAAATTGGATGGGAATGGGCCATGCGAATAAAACTCGCACCCGAACGGATTGCCCCCCCCCCCCCCCTCTACCCATAGATCGAGGTGTTTCGATCTCCTTAACGCCTAGAATGTCGGCGAATCACGAAACAGCGGTTAAGCCCTTTGGTTTGCAAAATGTGTAAGAGTTAGTGGAAAGTTGAGATCGCGTGACACGAAAGGGTCTAAAGGAGACTTGTGTGCTTCGACTCGAGCCGCCTCAAATTGGGCTCGGACTCGAGTCAAAGTGCACAAGTCCACCCTAGACATCAACTCTATTCGTGTTACGCGTCTTGGTGTTTTGAAATTGTGTTTTTTAAAACGGCATTTCCATTGGTTCATGATTCGTCGATGGGTTTATAAATTGATAGCCGGTTGATAGCCGGTTCATACAATTTTATTTAAGCCAAATGACTTAATTAACCAAATGATACGTCCCATTTCCCGTTTTTGGAGTGGTTTAGTGATTGAGGTTAGGTTATGGATTAATGAAATGGTTGTTCGGAATTAACGCGCCTAACATACAAACTAATATGAACTAATGATTAAACGAAAAATGTAATTGCAATCAATTTCAAGAACCGGTTTTAAAGCGATAGACGAGGCCATCCCTGACTCGAGGAAGGTCAAGGGGGCATTCAGACACCCTCCAAGGGGGGAAGCCGAAAACATCCTTGACCCGGCTTAGATCATGGATTGTCTCCTATATCGGTTTTGACCGCTTCTTGCATGTATAAAACATTGAACACGATAATAACGCACATTTTACATAGCTAGTGCCGCTATGATCTTAGGAACACAATCAAGCATACAAACAAACACAAACTTGATATTTAGAGGAATCGATAAAACGACACCGACTCATAGAAGTGGAAAACATAAAACCTCGGGAAACGACTTAAGTCGAGGCAAGGAAGCTGTGCATGGCCCGAGGAAGCCAAGAAGGGCTTTCGGCCACCTCCCTTGGGGTGAGGCCGAGAGGCTCCTTTGGCTCGCCTAAGCCAACACGGTCTCCTCGACTCCGATTCAAGCCCTTTCCTGACATGCTAGCACCATATACGATGAAGACATGCATAATTCGATGTAAAAACACATGAAAACATAAATGTGCATGCAAATCGGTGATGGGCCACCTTGTCGCCCCACAAATACAAATAAAACGTAAAAGTCCTAACTTCTCTAAGTTGGGAATGATTAAACCTAATTCCGATATGTGGGAAAAGTCGAGGAAAGTCGGAAAAACTAGTTCGGGAAGTCGATTCTACCCCCTGGAATGAACAGATCCGAATTGGTGAAGTCAGGTCGGCTGGCAGACCTGACTGGCTGTCCGGCTTCTTGGGGCTATACCGATTGATCGGGGTGGCTTTTTTGTGCGAGGTCGGTTACATTGGATTCCCAAGAGACTAAGAATCACGCTTGCGCTGGTTTCGTGAAGATTGCACACGTAGATTTTTCGAAAATCAAAAGCAAAGTCGGATCAATAAAATATGACAGACCCAGTCGAGGCAAAATAGACCCGACTGGCACTCGATGAAGAAACGACTCTACAGGAGGCTCCCGGTGGTCTTTTGATGCAAGGTCGGTGGCTCCTGACTCCTAAGAGATCCTCGGAGGTGGCTGTTGTGGTCGTTTTGTGAGAAGTGACTCGGATCGACCCGATCTGCAAGAAAAGTGAAGAATGTCAAAAATGAAAAGACCCGACAGGGCAGAATTGACCCGACAGGGCAGGTCAGAAAGAAACGGCTCTTCCGGAGGCTACCGGTGGTATTTTGCTGTAAGGTCAGTGGTATTGGACTCCTAACTGGCTGAGGATCACACCTGCAGTGGTTTTGTGAGGATTGCATGCGTAGATTTTCTTGGAAGATGCAAAGAAAATTGGTAAGAACTGGAAAAATCTTAGAAGGGAGAAAGGAGTGAAACGGCAGTGGTGCACCGTTGAACGGCTCTCGGCACGCGACCACCTTGTCATGGGGGAGTGTGAGGGTCATGAGGAATTCTTAGAAAGTGATGGCACGACTCGCCTTAGTCGTGGGATGGAGTGGCATGTCTAGGACCCGAGTAGGACTTGAGGAGCACTAAGGACTTGTTTCTGTGCTGAGGAAAAGCAGGCTGCTGGAGGCTTCAAACTGAAAAACTAAGCTCGGAAATGGACTCGAGAGGCCGAATACATGTGGGGTATGAAGTTTGGTAGAAGTTGGCTCTGGTTAAGTAGTGGTCGCCAGAATACGGTTGAGTTTTCAAGCAATTTTGGCCTTTGAACCGGGCTGTGCAAAGGGGCTAGACGCTCAAAACTTTACTGAAGTTTGAGAGCACTTGGAGAGGGTCTCCTAGAGTGAGAAAGCTAGATAGATGTTGGATGTTCTATTGTGATTAGTGTTAATGATGCATAAGAACTTATAGGACGCTTAACGAGGCATAATTAGTGAAATAAAGTGCAACTAGAGGGGGGTGCTTAGGGGATTCGAATTTTTAAGAGGGATTAGGGAGGGGAAGTTGTCTTGAAAGGTGATGGGAGGTGATGGATGGGAGAAAGGAAGTGATGGGTGTAAGAAGATATTTTGAAAATGCATGGTGGAGGCTCAGTTGGCTTGCTTCTAGAGGAGAGCCATGGCTTGCGACTTGGCTTGGCTTGGCTCTGCTTGGCTTGGCTAGCTCAAGGGTCCCACTTGACTAGGAAGAAAACATGAAGAGGCTCGGGGCTCGATTGATCACCCGATCGATCTCCGTGGCTCGTTGTCAGCACCCCATTTTGGTCCACCGGCTCTGATAGAGGACTCCCGACCAAATCTCGGGACACTATTCACGATCAAAAAGCCGGAGGCGAACGTACGGGCATAGAGTCATGAATAACAAGAGAAAAGCGGGGTCCACTAGGAAAGCATGAGAGGGTAATCGGAAGAGTAAACAGACGACGAGCCCCGAAGCAGCAGTAGCTGGCACTGTGGCTCTATTCATCACCAAATCACCAAAGCATCGAAAGGTGCCTAATGTGGGACTCTAAAAATCCCTCTCAGTGCCAAAGTGACCAATGACACATCCGGGCGCGTTTCGGAGGCATCTTGCTTAAGCCGGGACCCCCCCCCCCCGAACTCTCACAGACGCCTTTTTCGACAGGGCTCCCGGGCGCTCGACCCACGGACAAGTAAACGGCACCCGAAAACGGGCCCGCACGCACCCAAGGACCACCGGGACCATGGAATAAGTTTCAAACTGCCTTTCGGAATTCGTGGCCTCCCGAGGGACATCTCAATGGTCACGAATACTTCTCAGCAAATCTTCAGGACATATTCACGACGAACGGAGACCGCAGCGGTCCTCGAACACCTCAAGGCATTCGGTGAACACTGATAAAACTCGGGTCACGAGTCCTTAGGCCACCTCCGGTTAATGGTCTTCGATCAAGGACGGTGATCCAATGATCCCACACGAGACGAAATGCTCACCGGGAGGAGCATCACAATGACCGGAGGAACAATTGTAGAACGAGGACAGTCAACTCCACTCCGAATGTCCAAACGAGGCAAAACCGATTCTCGAGGTGTCGAGTCAGGCGAACATTCGTTCACAAGAAATATGGCGATATTAGGCTCATTCAAATTCTCTTCGCGCAAGCATTCCAAATCTATCAATTAATCGAACCTCAGGGATTGGATGCGCGATCAATCGAGCCTCGAGCTTCTCCCGGCTTTTCTCCTAGTCGAATGGGACCCACAGCTCAGCCAAGCCAAGCCCCAAGCCACAGCTCAATCCCAGCAGCCACGGTTCAACCCCAAGCCATGGCTTGGTCGCATTAAGCCGCGGCTATTCCCCATGGCCGGCGGCTCCAAGGGTTCTCCCTTTCCCTCCACCACAAATTTGAAATATCTTCTTACACACACTCACATCCATCACCTCCTATCACTTCTCCTCTTGCTTCCCCCACACTCTAAGTGACATTTTCCCCTCCCTAACCTCTCTTTAATTTTCGGCAGCCCCTTTAATCACCTCAAAGCCACACTTAACTTCACTTAATGACACCATTAGGGCATCCTTTATAAGCTCCAAGCCTTACTAATCTAATCACTTCTTCATTCTCACTCTCTCTCAAGCCAACTTCTCCCTAAAAAGCTCTCAACCTCCAGCCCATTCCCTCATCCCCGCACAGCCCGTCCCGTGGCCAAGATCGGCCGAAATCAACGGAAACCCACCCGATATTCCGATTACCACCCGACTCGACTTAAGCCAAACATATTTCCCACCCCCTAAGTCCATTTCCGGGCTTAGATTTTCCATTGGAAGTCCCCAACATCACGTTCCAGCCGTGAAGAGAGTTGGGTCCCGAGATCCCCCGCCGGGTGCACCAAGCTTCCTAGACGTGCCGTTTCCATCCACGACCTTGGTGAGTCGTGCCATCACGTTCAAAGGGTTCCTCACAACCCCCACTCTCCCCCGTGAAGAGGCGGTCACTGTCCGAGAGCCCTACAACCGTACACAACCTCCGTTCCGCTCCGTTCTTCTTATCGGGTCCCGTTAGCCTTACCGAGTTTTCTCTCACTATTTCGGGTTTGTCTAGGACTTGGCACATTCTGGGCTGTCCACGAACGTCTAGATTTGTCCTTTAGGAGTCCAAGGAGCCCGATCTTGCATCCTGCCGTGGCCGGAGCTAGCGTGCCGACCCCGTTTTCTCCAAGTTGCCTTACGGGTATCCTCCGTCCGTGACGTTCAACCGGGTCACCCGACCCCCTCGCCACTTCCCCGACTCTTTTCCTCGCACTCCGAGGCTAGGTAAGATTCCTCTATGACTTAAAGAAGTTAGGATCTTCGATGTTTGTTTGTTATGAGGCGTTAGGATGATTAACAAACTGAAATGCATGCAAGCTTGATACTTCTTATATTCCCATGCAAAATGTACGTCGATTACCATGTTACACGTCCCTACAACATGCATGCCATGATGGGAAGTGACTCGGATCGGGGTAAGAGAGATGTCCAAGCCACGGTCGAACTGAAAGAACCCACGGTCTAGTCCCAAGAAGGGGACCCGTGAGCTCCTTTGGCTCATCCATGGCTATGATGGTCTCTTCTCCCCCGAACTTGGTTGGTTCCAATGTATTTACTGCCGCTTATTGCATGGAATGTCTTAACATAATGGGAAAGGATCCAAATCGGGATTGGAGAGTCCCCCTTGACCCGTATGAGCCATGGAGACTCACGGCCACCCTTGAGGGGATGTGGCCGAGAGTCCCCTTGGACCATACGGGTCCAAGGAGGCTTCTTCCGTTCCGAAGTGGGTTGGTTCCCGTGAGTTTATCTTCGCTTATTGCATATAATGTCTTAACTTGACTGGAATACACTTAGATCGAGGTTATAGAGGCCGCTTTGACCCGTGTGAGCCGCGGAAACTCGCGACCATCCCTCATGGGAGGTGGGCGAGAGTTTCTTTGGACCACACGGGTCCAAAGAGTCCTCTTTCGCCCCGAAATAGGCCGGTTCCCGTATTTTTCAATTCGTTGTTATATGAGTTGATGCCGTTTTATTGATTTCTTTAAATACTTCATTTGTGCGTGTTTGCATGCCCGTTTGCGTAATTATGTTCATGACGGCATCGATTCGGTTAAAATATGTGTTATTCTCGTGCTTGACGTATTATGCATGCAAGACACGATCGGAATCGACGTAGGAGACCCTCCATAACCCAAGCCGGGTCAAGGAGAGCTCTTGGCCTAACCCTTGGAGGAGTGGCCGAATGCTCTTTGACCCTTCTCGGGTTTAGGGTGGTCTCCTTCGTTGCTTCGGAGTTGTTCCTTGGAATTTATTGTATCCGTATTTTGTATTTTTCCGTTAGTCATGTGATAATTAAATGATAGGTGCGTTAGTTTCGGATAACCATCCATCGAGATCATAATCGCAACATGAAATGATAACCACCGAATAACCCCATGAATGGGAGGAATGGGATGTGTCACTCGGCTAATCAAATCACTTGGACTAAATAATTAGATAAATTGATCACTAATTCGTAAACGCTTCGATGGTTCACGGAACGGCGAAAATGCCATTTTCCTTAAAAGATTCACAATTGTAAAGTACCGAGACGTGTAACACGAATAGAATCGGTGTCTAGTGAGTACTCGCGAACTATGACTCGAGTCCGGGCCCAATTTGAGGCGGCTCGAGTCGAGACGCGCGAGTCCTTTTTAGACCTCTTCATGTCACGCGATCTTTAACTTATATGCGCACTACACATGTTTTACCGATCAAGGGCATGATTGTCATTCCGTAATTCATCGATATCCTAGGAGTTAGGGAGTCGGAAACACCTCGATCTATGGGAAGGAAAGGGCAACCCATTCGGGTGCGAGTTTCATTCGCACGGCCCATTCCGTTCACTTTCGGTGTTTCTACCTCCCTATCGTAGATTCGGTGGTGAACATCTCATTTCTGTTACAAAACACGAAGAACTGGATTAATCATGCATTCGAATTGATAAAACATTAGATAGTGGATAGGTGGAACGCTAGGTTCCAATCTAGAGTCAAAAATACGAGTTTGGCAAATTCGGTGAAACCGCAGTGACACCTCACTGAATAGAGTTCTAAAACAAATTCACACATGTAATTGGCCTAGAACCATATCCCAGCCCACTTCTTTGTTTGCCTAGGTTAGATACATTGTTTGCTAATCAACCCCGGTTAATAACTGATTAAATCACGTACATTCGACCTAATATACAACTTGTCTGTATTTATCTGTATTTATCAGGTTTTGTCTGTTTTTCATCAGTTTTATTAGTTTTCTTCTGTTTTCCATTTGCTTTTGTTGATCTGTTGTGGCTCGGGTCCGAACCCATAGGTTACGTAGTACACGAGGTATAACACCCCAAATCACCGAACATGAGGTCCAACGCCTCCTAACTCACTGAGCGCGTGCAACCCGAGTGCGGAATGGGATCTAGCCTCGAGTCACCATCACACTTCAAGTATGGCCTATGTGGAAGGCAATTTGGATTGGATGTGTGAAACGCGTTTAGATATCACCCGCGAGCTCGATCGATCCAACGGTTACAGTGGGAATTAATCGGTTCTCCTGCAAACCGTCGTTTGATTGGACCCGACCCCCGGCTCTTCGAGCTCGCGTTGCCTTAATTTATTTATCGGTTATTCAAAACACACGGAGAGCCGGAGTGGAATATTGGTCCAATGCAAACCGATCAGGATCCATTTACGTATTCAGTTATACTTTGTAATTATTCGAGAGAACATTGCGAGGATCTTATTTGTACATCTATTCATTCATTTGTAAGGATCCCCGATCGGTAAGCGAGAGGTCTGAGTGTTGAATCGGTCAAGTTGGTCAATTAATACCTAGAGACGAGTAAGCTCGAATACTCGCGGTTTCGGTTCACGCAGGGAGTCGACCGTCATGGTTTGACGAACTGTAAACGTTTGGATAGTGAACTGATTCCTCGACGCACAAGCTTACTCATCTTTCGGGTTCTTGGCCCAACTTGATCAAATTCATCGACTTTACGGTGTCAAAACGGGCGAGTCAAGTGCAACCCTAAATCACGCGGTAAATAAATAAAACGGCAAGCCTAGCAAACTAGAGTACCGAAAGGGCGTGCGGGATATAGGCCTGCATGTAATAGAACCCCCGAATTTGGAATTTCTGGTTCCGTACGACCATTGCCTTAGTATTTAGGTGTACCTCGTACCCCTAGACCAGGGTGACTCAACGGCCCTTGACCTACGGGTCGTAAACAGTGAGTGGCGACTCCTTCTCACGTGCGTCCGTCGCGCGTCCCCGGGAAGGTGGATACTCTCGAGCCGCGTTGCGTAGGCTTCGCGCATGTGTTACGAATGGACCTTCCTAACATCGAAGATGATCGAGGGAGCCCGAAGTTGTTGAGGTTTGCTAGGAAATGCGTGCGATGGAGTCTTCTAGAGAGCCTCGGTCCTCGAACCTTCTAGAAGTCTCCCGAGTCTTCTGTAATTAATATCGGTAGTTGGGATAATTGCATTTATACCGGTAGATGGTAGAAGTAGTTGAATACTGAGTGCCTATATAAGGGCCTCACCTTCTCATTTGTACGGACACTTGAAAAAGCAATACAAGTATCATTCTCCGGAGCTTCTCTCTCTAGTTTCTCTCTCTAGAAGTTCTGTGAAGGGAAAGGCTGCCTAGAATAGTGATTCTAGGGCCGCATGGGTAGGGAACGCTAGATAAAATAGCAAGCCCGTGACAAGTGGTATCAGAGCGAAGGTCTAAGGCGATGGCAACCTCTAACCAATCGGAGGTGGTGATCGATGAGACGAGGGCAAAGTCCAAGAAGCAACGGGAAAGCTCGAGGGATCCACTAAGTTCGTTTGAGGGCCGCATGACAAAGATGGAGGTTGTCATTGCAGACGTCCAAGGCAAGACCGAGGACGCGTCCAAGGGCATGGAGGAGCTCCGCTCGGACTTGGAGGAGCTTCAAGAGGGTATGCAGGGCGCCTTAAACACTGCAGTGGACGAGCTGACCAAGCGGGACGAGATGCTGGAAGCCTTTGTCTCGGCCATGCGTGCTGAGATCGATGAGCTCAGGGCTGAGCTCGTGCAAGTGCGGAGGACTCGTGGCAATGGGGGTGGCATGGGTCAGTTTAGCGCGCGTCCAGATGTCCCGAGGCCCAAGGAGTTCAAGGGAGCTAGGGTGGCCAAGGACGTGGACAACTTCATATGGAGTATGGAGACCTACTTCCGCGCGACGGGAGTAGAGGACGAAGCTGTCCGTGTGGGGATGGTTTCTATGTACCTTGTGGATGTCGCTTTGCTATGGTGGCGTCGGAGGTGCGACGACCGAAGTGGCAACACGGTCAACACTTGGGAGGAGTTCAAGGCTGAATTCCGCCAATAGTTCTACCCTGAGTATGCAGAGGATGAAGCTCGCGCCAAGCTTCGACGCCTGGAGCATAAGGGTGAACTTCGGGAGTATGTGCGGCAGTTCACGGAACTTATGCTTCAGATTCCGTCGCTGACTGACAAAGAAGCCTTCTTCCAGTTCATGGATGGGCTGAAACCGTGGGCTAAGCAAAGCTGCAATGCCGCGGTGTGCAAGATCTGCACAAGGCTATGTCGATGGCGGAATTGCTGGTGGAATTCCGCTCATCAAGCAAGTCCGACTCGAAAGAGAAGGGCAAGCCCAAAGGTGGGGGAGATAAAGAGAAGTCCCACCGATCCGATGGCAGCAAGACGACCAAGTCAACTTTCAAGGACAAGGCGGGGTCGAGCAAGCCAAAGGGGAAGGATGAGCGGATGCTCAAATGTTTCTTATGCGATGGTCCGCACATGGCTCGAGAATGCCCTACCAAAGCCAAGCTCGCGGCGTTGGTGAAAGCCGACGAGGAAAAGGAAGAGGAGACGCGGTTGGGCTCGCTGCGTATCCTTAGCTCCATTACAACCAGGAAGGCCAATCAGTCGAAGGGGCTCATGTTCGCGGATGTTGAAATTGCCAAGAAGGCATTTAGTGCTCTCGTTGACACAGGAGCATCCAACCTCTTCACCTCTGAAGAAGGCGCAAAGAAGCTGGGACTTCGCGTTGAAAGGACAAGGGGGCGGCTCAAGACGGTGAATTCCGAAGAAGTCCCGACATGCGGTGTTGCTAAGGACGTGGATATCCGGATCGGCCAGTGGAGCAGAAAGGAAACTGTTGAGGTAATCCCTCTTGATGACTACGACTTTGTTATTGGGATGGATTTCCTTGACAGGATCGATGCACTACTCGTCCCATTCGCAGATTGCATCTGTGTGTTGGATGCTAAGTGCCAATGCGTGGTGCCGGTCAAGCGGTCGATGGGAAATGGGCAAAAGACCTTGTCGGCCATGCAACTGAAGCGAGGGATCCAGAAAGGAGAAGTCACGTACCTTGCGGCCTTGAAGGTAGATGAGGATGCGGGCTCGGAAGACGACGTATCGGCGGAGGTCGCCCAAGTCCTCAATTCCTTCAAGGATGTGATGCCGACGAAACTTCCGAAGAAGCTTCCACCTAAGAGGGAGGTGGATCATCGGATTGATTTGATGCCCGATGCTAAGCCACTTGCCATGGCTCCGTACCGGATGGCACCGCCAGAGTTGCTTGATGCTGGCTATGTCCGACCTTCGAAGGCCCCGTTCGGTGCCCCGGTGCTCTTCCAAAAGAAGCACGACGGATCGCTACGGATGTGTATAGACTACCGGGCATTGAACAAGCTAACGGTCAAGAACAAGTACCCGATACCGTTGATTGCAGATCTCTTTGACCAGCTTGGGGAAGCTCAGTGGTTCTCTAAGTTGGATCTGCGGTCGGGGTACTACCAAGTGCGGATCGCGGAAGGGGACGAGCCTAAGACCGCATGCGTAACGCGATACGGTTCCTACGAGTTCCTCGTCATGCCCTTTGGGCTGACTAATGCACCGGCCACTCTTTGCACCCTCATGAATAAGGTACTCCACCCGTTCCTTGATCGATTTGTGGTGGTTTATCTTGACGATATCGTTGTGTATAGCCGGTCACTCGAGGACCACGTCGAGCACTTGAGACAGGTGTTCGAGGTGCTTCAGGAGAACTCCTTGTATGTGAAGAGGGAGAAGTGTGCATTCACTAAGAGGGAAGTCCCTTTCCTTGGCCACATCGTTGGTGGAGGTCGGGTCCGAATGGATCCATCGAAGGTGGCCTCGATCATGGAGTGGAAATCGCCAACCAAGGTGACAGAGTTGCGTTCGTTCCTTGGTCTCGCCAACTATTATCGACGGTTCATCAAGGGCTACTCAAGCATCACCGTGCCACTCACGGACCTCTTGAAGAAGGCTCGAGCCTGGGAGTGGACAGACGAATGTCAAGCAGCTTTTGATCGCTTGAAGCGGGTTGTCACGGATGAGCCCGTTCTCGCATTGCCTTGTTATGAGAAGTCGTTTGAGGTGGATACGGATGCCTCAGATTTCGCTATCGGCGGGGTGCTGATGCAAGATGGCCACCCCATCGCGTTTGAGTCCCGGAAGCTTAGTGACGTGGAACAGCGGTATACGGTCCAAGAGAAGGAAATGACGGCGGTGGTGCATTGTCTCCGGACTTGGAGGCACCATCTCTTGGGCTCAAAGTTCGTTGTGAGGACGAACAATATTGCCACGAGTTACTTCCAGACGCAAAAGAAGTTATCCCCGAAGCAAGCTCGTTGGCAAGATTTCCTGGCCGAGTTCGATTTCGTGATGGAGTATAAGCCAGGGAGGACCAATGCCGTGGCTGATGCACTGAGTCGACGGGTGGAACTCGCCGCGATCAGCCGACTTGAGAGTCCATGGTTGGGTTGGATCAAGGAAGGGCTGCAGCATGACGCTAAAGCCCGCATTCTCTTGGAGCTCGCTCGCGAAGGGAAGTCACGGCAATTTTGGTGCAATGACGACCTTGTTTACACCAAGGGTCGTCGAGTCTACGTGCCGCTCTATGACAACCTCAGACGGGAGATTCTACGGGAGTGCCATGACTCGAAGTGGGCTGGTCACTCGGGGATTCACCGCACTTTGGCACTCGTCGAAGAGCGGTACTATTGGCCCCAACTGCGGGATGATGTGGAGACTTTCGTGAAGACTTGTCTTGTGTGCCAACAGGACAAGACAGAGCAGAAGTCGCCCGCAGGACTCCTCGAGCCTCTCCCCATTCTAGAGCGTCCTTGGGAGAGTGTTTCGATGGATTTCATAGTCAACCTTCCGAAGTCGGAGGGATGTCAAACGTTGATGGTCATGGTTGATCGATTCTCGAAGTATGCGACGTTCATCCCGGCCAAGAAGGACTGCCCAGCGGAGGAGGCAGCCCGACTCTTCATGAAGCACGTGGTCAAGTATTGGGGCGTGCCAACCACGATAGTAAGGGATCGTGATCCTCGATTTACGGGGCGATTTTGGACTGAGCTCTTCAAGCTTTTAGGCACGAGCTTGAACTTCTCTACAAGTCTCCATCCTCAAACCGACGGCCAAACGGAGAGGGTGAATACACTCTTGGAGTTGTACCTACGACACTACATGAGCACAACGCAAAAGGATTGGGCGACGATGATCGATGCAGCCCAATTCTCCTATAACCTACAAAGGAGCGAGTCCACCGGCAAAAGTCCCTTCGAGATTGTGACGGGCCAGCAGCCATCAACCCCGAGTACGGTGGCATCAGGATACAAGGGGAATAGCCCAGCGACGTACAAGCTCGCCAAGAGTTGGCAAAAAGAGGCGGACTTGGCACGGTCTTGCCTCAACAGGGCAACGAACCGAATGAAGAAGTGGGCCGATAAGAAGCGTCGCCACGTCGAGTATAGTGTGGGCGACCTTGTGTTGGTGAAGCTACACAACATTCTCCGACACAAGAACGTGCACAAAGGCCTTACACGGAGATACGAGGGCCCATTCCAAGTCCTCCAGCGCGTAGGTAACGTGGCGTACAAGGTGGAACTACCTAAGAAGCTAAAGCTCCATCCGGTATTCCACGTGAGTATGCTGAAGCCGTTCAAGGAGGACAAGGAAGATCCGAGCAGGGCCGAGTCCTCGCGTGCACCAATTGGGGCTAAGGCGGCATATGACCAGGATGTCGAGCAAATCTTGGTTGACCGGGTCGTGAGGAAACGTTGGTGCAAGCCGAAGCGTGAGTACCTCATCAAATGGAAGGGGTTACCCGAGAGTGAGGCAAGTTGGGAACCTGCCGAAGACTTGTGGCAGTTTACAAAGCAGATCGAGGCTTTTTATGTAGAGAATGCGACGAGGGCATCGCCAGAATAGGTGGGGCAGAATGTTATGAACGGACCTTCCTAACATCGAAGATGATCGAGAGAGCCCGAAGTTGTTGAGGTTTGCTAGGAAATGCGTGCGATGGAGTCTTCTAGAGAGCCTCGGTCCCCAAACCTTCTAGAAGTCTCCCGAGTCTTTTGTAATTAATATCGGTAGTTGGGATAATTGCATTTATACCGGTAGATGGTAGAAGTAGTTGAATACTGAGTGCCTATATAAGGGCCTCACCTTCTCATTTGTACGGACACTTGAAAAAGCAATACAAGTATCATTCTCTAGAGCTTCTCTCTCTAGTTTCTCTCTCTAGAAGTTTTGTGAAGGGAAAGGCTGTCTAGAATAGTGATTCTAGAGCCGCACGGGTAGGGAACGCTAGATAAAATAGCAAGCCCGTGACACATGCGTGCCCCGACAAGATGAAATTCGGGTGCGCACAACTTGGCGACTCCACTTGGGACATCTAGAGGGTTTGGGCTCGATTCCGTTTACTTTCTTGCATGTTTATTTATCGCTTTCCATACGTTTATTTTTTAAGCACATTTACTTTACGCATTTGCATCGCATCATTCTAGCGAGTTTCTAGGCACCTTGTCCGAAATCCCACGGGCACCAAAATAGGAAGCTAGGTTAGTCAGAGGTTCTAAGTAAGGGAATGGATCGAGCCGGCTATGCCACCGAACCGGCCCCCAAAGATCCTCGCTCGATTTCAAGGAATTCACACCCTTGTATCGGGAGCCCCTATCCCTAGTTAGCAGTTCTCCCAGTAGCACCAAAAACCATGCATACACAGGGACCGTCATGCTGGACCAATCTTTGCCTCCGTGACGCCAACCGACCCCAAAGTCAAGTCGTTGAGTCAGCCCGTAGTTTTTTTTAGAACGGGCTTTTTGTTGTTTTCTTTTGGAAAGAGTAATGTATACTGTAAAAGACACGGTTATAGTCTATCTTTCCGCACAGCATGCATTATTTCCAAAATAACTTAGGACATTACATTGGTTTGATTCTTAAGACTTTAAGTCGACATCTCCTCCATTTAGGTAAGGATGGACCGCCCGGCTTCTGGCCTCAGGCTCGAAGCAATCACACCGCCTAAGCAAGAAATCATGCGCATTTGGAGGACATTTCGTCCGGTGGATCGCGCCTTCATTCAAGGCATCATCGGAGACGTGGTTATGCTCACTGAAACTCCGGTGGATTGGATCTTCCTAAGGATCGTCGCCGAATTCTGGGACCCCCGACATGCGGTGTTCAACTTTCAGGGAGCATAATTGGCACCCACAATAGAGGAGTATACGGCGCTCATCCAGAGGCCCACGCCCACGACCCAAGGCATCTTTGTGCCCAACCCGTTCGCGGTAATTCGAAGCCAACTCTCTACCCTCCTCGGCATACCCGCCCAAGAAGTCCACCAAGAGCTTCATCAAGGATGGGATCACGGCGTCAGGATCGCATGGCTTTCAGACTGGACGCTTCTCCGTGCATTGACACCTTCGACGGCGTCCTACTAGCGCGACGCATGTCACGGGTTCCTGCTTTTGATCTTCGGCACCCTCCTGTTCCCATACGCACCGAACCTCATTGACGGGGCTATAGCCCAAGTCGTCCTCCAGGCGGTAGGAGGCCATAGTTATGTGGAGGCTTTACTAGCCGAGACCGTTCGGTCTCTAGACTATGTTAGAGAGGTTCGGCGCGGCACGATGAGAGGATCCCCGCACCTTCTACAAGTTTGGCTTCTCGCGCATATTCGCCCCTTTTGCTCATCACATCCTTTCTCCTACATTGCGGACGAGCGTTCGCTGATTGAGCGCCTAGTGCCAGTCTTTCCACCTCCCGAGCGCAGCTTCTCAGAATGGAGGCACTTTTGGCGCGAGTTGACACCCGCGCGATTCTTATGGGTCGCTCGTTGGAATCCCGGCGGCCCCATGATCACAGGGTGTCCCAGAATAGTGAGAGTCCCTCTTCTCAGCCATTTGGGAAGCACGCTCATATTCCCGGGACGGGTAATCAGACTACTCGACGGCCTACAGGACATTCCCACCGAGGCAGACCGCCTACCCTACCGCATCCAATGGGCCGACTCCACATCCACGGCCCCCGCGAGATTCCTGCAGATCCGAGAGATTCACCATCAAAGGGAAGCTAGCACCATACAGTGTCTTTACTTCCCCTAGCATCCCACCGACGAAGAGAGAACACTTTCCGCCACATCAGCATACGTGGCTCAGTTTTATTCACAGGGATCGACGTCGCCGCAACAGTCCCAGACCACCCCGATTCCCCGAGCCACACCTACATCCGCCCCCGAAGCCGAAAGCTCCACCCAAGCGGTCATGCGCGCAGAGGTACAGTCCATCAGGGAGGAGCGAGATAGACTCCATTGCGAGCTTGTTGACATCGTGCGGAAGTCACGGACTACAGGGAGCTTCAGACGGAGCTAGCTCGAGCACGCGCTCGAATCGCAACCTTAGACCGAGAGATGGCCCGCTTGAGCGCTACAATAGACCGAGTGCGGGCAAGGGCGTGCGGGATCCCCCATCCCTAGGATTAGCGGACGCACTCATTTTGCCCTCGCTCGGACCTACGTCGCTCTCATCCAGCCACCGAGCGCAAAGGAATGTCGGCTTACGTTTATGTTCCTTTTTTTTCCTCTTCCGTGTGCTGTACCTTATAAAACTATGGAACTTGAATCAAACCAATATAATGACATTAGCGTTTTGAAACTCATGCATCTCATACATCTTGTCCTTTCATCTATTCCGCACCTATCCTTTCGAAGTATCGATGTCATGCTTACACACTCTTGGAATTTACGTAAATCACAACTGGCGTCGCATCGATACCCAACTCGTCAACATGTCAGGATGGCAGAAGAGGACCGTGTCGATATCAACGAGGAAGTCAACCCACCGGTCCAGGCTCAATCTCAGCCGCCCCCGACACAAGCTCCACCGCCTCCGACTCCCGTGGGTGTACCACCGGCGTATTCAGGCGCCCCTTCGATGCATCTCCCGCCCCCGATGTCTTCAAGGGCGCCCCTCCCATGAGTCTCACTGACGTCGTCCACCTCCGACGACCATGCTCTCATCGCAGTACTCGAGGGCACAGTTAACCAACTAGCTGCGAGCATGACCACCAACATGGCTGAACTGCTCGCCCTACTTAGAGGACCAAACCGTGCATCCTCAAGCTCCACACCTCCGCCGGGGCAAGGACCAACAATCGATCCGACCCCTTGGATTCCACCAACCCAAGTTCCGGAGGCCACGGACGCTCCCGCTCCGCCAACGATGCACGCGTCCACGGTTCACCTGTTCACCAACCCTTTTCCGCCGCCACCGCCCCCCGCGACCGTCCTACTTCCGGCGACATTCTTATCTTCAGAGCAAGCCTTGTCCGCACCACCACCTATCTCCATGCAGGCCCCAGCCGCAGTCTATACCGTCCCTCCGCCGATGGTTTTTCCGGCGTCGAGTGCACCTGCTCCGACTCACCTCCAAGCCACAGAGCTCCCTCCGTACCCATCTCTGCAGCCCCACGTTGGCCTCTCCTACCAGGCACCGCCTCTTATAAATACCACCTTCCTCGAATCGGGCACACCAACTCACGTGGCCCAGTTCGCTTCACCGACACACTTTCTTCCCAAGGTTGACGCCGAGCAGGAGCGCAAACTAAAGAGAATGGAAGAAACAATATGAGCCCTACAGGCAAATGAGGCTCGACCCGACGCAAGCTATGGTGACTGTAGTCTTTTCCCGGGCATGCGGCTACCCTCGAAATTCAAGATCCCGGAGTTCAAGACCTGCGAAGGTACGACAGATCCACAACACCACTTCCGCCATTACCGAGGGAAGATGTTGCAGTATTGGGAGTACGAGGGATTTGTCATCCACTCATTTCAAGACAGTCTGTTGGGATCAGCTCTCGATTGGTTCATGTCACTAAAGGCCGATGACATTCCGACGTGGGCAGACCTTTCCCGAAAATTCATCGACCAGTACCAGTACTGTGCAGAAACGCCTCCGACCCTCTTGGAATTGAGCATGAAGGAGATGGCGCACGACCAAAGATTCGAGGAATACGCTACCAAATGGCATGCCCAAGCGGCAAAGCACATCCCTCCAATCAGCGAAGTACAACAGATCCAGTTATTCCATTCCACTCTGAGAGGAGTGTACTATTCGCACTTGTTGGCCCACACCTCTTCATTCTCCGATCTCATCGAGGCCGGGAAAAAACTTGATTTGGGCATTAAGCTTGGCAGGATGGAAGGCCCCACCAATAAAGGAGAGGAACCCTCGAAGAAGGCCTCCGCAATGACGACATCTTCTAGCGGAAGAAAGGGGAAGGAGGTAACAGTTAACGCCGTCAATCCAACACATCCGGTGCCCCAACAGTACTCGGTGAACTTCACATCTGCACCCCCCGTGGTCCCCACCTACGCTCCGCAATATCAGCCTCAACCCCCTACCCAACCAATCTACTATTCTGCACTACCGCCTCCACCCCTACCTAGGGTGCCATCGCTCGTTGTCCACCACTATACCCCTACTCCACCCCAAGCCCCTCAATACCAACCCCCGGCTCCGAGGGTTTCTCAGCCAACACAACGAGTCCCACCCCCGCAAGGTCAACAAGGTGGTGCAGCACAACCGCGACCACGCAGGCAATACTCGTCCCTACCGGTCCCGCTTTCCCATATTTACCGGCAAATTCGTGACAAGATTGGGACAATAGCGCCTGGTCCGAACTTCGACCCAACCATCCAAGATCAAAGCAAGCAGTGCGAATACCATCGGGGGGCACCAAGGCACACCCTAGACACTTGTTGGAGGTTAAGGGAGAGGATCTAGGAGATGATTGATGCAAAGGAGCTCGTATTCAATGCTGTGAGATCTCCGAATGTACAAGCTAATCCCCTCCCCGACCATGGACCGGCTCGGGGGCCCTCCATCAACATGATCAACATATGCGCATTAGGGGAGGGTGAAAGCGAGCAAGGCTGCCCCTCCCCCTTCGTGATCGAGTACGTCCCCGCAGAAGCTGCAGTTGGGTTCACCAGGATTGACGCATCTCCTACCCCGTTCGTCATAGATATTCCCGTCCGAGAACCGTATTCGGACTACAAGGTCCCATGGACCTACGAGGGAGGTGTCGAAAACCTCGAGCAAAAATTCGGCGTCATGGGCATAACCCGCTCGGGGCGAGTATATGAGAAACCAACAACCACAGACAAAGGGAAGGCACCCGTTGCGGGAATTGAGGCGATACCTGGAGACCCGCCTACTCCACCTAAGAAAGTGACCGAAGAAGAGGCCGAAGCCTTCATGAAGATCATCAACGCGAGCGAATATAAGGTAGTGGAGCAGATGGCCAAATCTCTGGCCCACATCTCATTGCTCGCCCTCTTCCTCAGCTCGGAACCACATAGGGAGGCCCTCCTGCGGGTCTTGACGGCTGCACAAGTTCCCAAAGGTACACCTCCGGATCGGATAGAGGAGACCATCAACTCCATCTTCTCCAATACCTTCTCGTTTTCGGATGATGAGCTCCTCTCTGAAGGATGTGCACATTCCCGGGCGTTGCACATTGTCTACAAGTGCAACAATCACATCGTTGGTTGAGTCATGATTGACAACGGCTTCGCACTTAACGTATGCCCGGTGACCACTTTGAAACAGATGAACGTGGATCTCAACCGCGTCCGCCCAAGTAAAACAGCGGTCCGAGCCTTCGACGGCTTGCGGAGGGAAGTGAACGGGGAAATCGACCTCCTCATAGATGTTGGCCCGTGCTCTTTCAGCGTCACATTCCAAGTGCTTGATATCCCGAACGCCTTCAGCCTACTACTCGGAAGGCCTTGGATCCACTCGGCCGGCGCCATTCCTTCTTCTCTACATCAGAAGCTGAAGTTCATCGTCGAAGAGAAGATTATCGCGGTCAAAGGGGAGGAAGATTACGCCATCTACAAAGAGACGGTGGTCCCTTATATCAGCGTTAGGAATGATGAAAATCTGCCCTTCCACTCCTTCGACACCATCTCCGTCATTCGGGATTACGGAGAGATCGGGCCATCCCGCGCCGACCGCATGATAGGGAAGGTTCTCTTGCGCCACAACTACATCCCCGGCGCCGGCCTTGGGGCACGCGGACAAGGGATCAACCGCCCCATTGAAGTTAAGGAGTACAAGCATAGGAGGGGACTCGGCTTTTGCCCCTCCTGCCATGAAATCATTGAAGCCCGCAGGGGCAACCATCTTCACCGCCTCACTGTGCACTATGGGAGGCTCAACAGGAGCATGCAAGTTCCCCCACTGTCTCACTTTTTTTCTTGGACCTCCACTCATCATCGGGAGCACCCTTGACGGCCTTTCCTCGGACTTCAATGACACGCCTGACACTTTGCCAACCGTGTATGCCGTCACCGAGGAGATCCTTTCAGGGGTTCACATCCACTCGGCGCAGGAAAATGAGGAGCTTAACAACTGGACCTCAGTCCCGCGCTATTCGGCTGTGATCGCCGATGTGTAAGACTTATCTATGTACAAGATGTTTCCCGCGTGTCGGCGTAACCGTAGGCCACACAGCGGAAGAGGGATCTCTGTTATGGTTTCACGATTCATACTATCAATGAAATCCCTACATGCATTTTTGAACTCCTACGTGTTTTACCTTCTTTCCCTACTATTTCGTTCGCAGCGTTCTAAATTTTCTAAAACAATTCTTTCAATGTCCCAGGCTCCACTCGAATCCAAATCTTCGACACGTCGATTCGAACCCACTCGAAGAATGTCTTGGAGAGCCCGGACCCATATACTTCGGGGAGGGGCTCGACGAAGACAGTCAAGTGCCTGAGATAGAAGAGAGTTTGCACCGCCTCGAGGATCGCCAGCTCACCTCAGTCGAGCCAACGGAAGAGATTAATGTGGGCACCGAAGATGAGCCCCGTACCTTAAAGATTGGCACGGACTTCGATCCAACGCAACGAGCCCAGATGATCGACTTCCTGACGAGATACCAAGAAGTCTTTGCTTGGTCCTACGCCGACATGCCGGGTCTAGATCCATCGATAGTCAAGCACTTCCTCTCGCTAGACACTGAGAAGTTCCTGCCCAAACGGCCGCAACGAGCAAGCCTCCTCCTCAGCATCAAAGAGGAGGTTGTCAAGCAGATCAACGCGGGCTTTCTCGAAGTTTGTAACTATTTCGAATGGGTGGCAAATATTGTGCCGGTGGAAAAAAAAGACGGAAGGGTTCGAGTCTGCATCGACTACCGAGACCTCAACAAGGTTAGCCCCAAAGACAATTTTCCCCTGCCCCACATCGACGTACTAATTGACAACACGGCACGCCACGCCCAATTTTCTTTCATGGACGGCTTTTCCGGATACAATCAAATTCAGATAGCTGAGGAAGACAAGATCAAGACGACGTTCACTACGATGTGGGGAACCTTTTGTTACCGCGTCATGCCTTTCGGCCTCAAAAATGCCGGGACAACTTATCAAAGGGCTATGGTCACATTGTTCCACGATATGATGCACAAAGAAGTCGAGGTCTACGTCGACGACATGATTGCTAAGTCCAAAGAAGGAGAAGATCACCTCGTCAACTTGAAACGTCTTTTCGACCGCTTAAAAGAGTACAAACTCCGGCTTAATCCGGCGAAATGCACGTTCGGCGCCCGGTCAGAAAAACTGCTAGGATTCGTGGTCAGCGAGCGCGGCATCGAAGTAGACCCGGATAAGGTCAAGGCAATCAAAGAGCTTCCTCCGCCGTCGTCGGTCCGTGAAGTACGAGGCTTCTTAGGGCGATTGAACTACATCGCACGATTCATCGCAAACCTAACAGACAAATGCCAACCACTCTTTCGCTTGCTCCGCAAGAACGCGGCGATCGAATGGAACAAAGAATGTCAGAAGGCCTTCGACACCATCAAGGCATATCTGGTTCAACCGCCTATATTGGTTCCGCCTACACCAGGCCGCCCCCTCATACTTTACCTAACGGTACGCCGACAATCATTGGGATGCATGTTAGGGCAAGAGGATGAGTTCATACACACAGAGCACGCAATCTATTATCTGAGCAAAAAGTTCACCGACGGAGAGTCCAATTATCTAGAAATCGAGAAGATGTGTTGTGCATTGGTGTGGGTCATGCAGAGACTCCAACAATACACGCTTTATCACACGATTCGCTTGCTGTCAAAGACGGATCCCCTGAAGTATTTGCTTGATAGCCAATCCTCCATGCGGAACATCGCTAAATGGCGTTGTCAGTTAACGGAGTATGACATTGAGTACGTATCCCGCACCTCGGTCAAGGGGCAGGCGATCGCGGATCATTTGGCAGAATTCCCAATTAAAGACAGCACGTCGATCAATCCCGACTTCCCGGATGAGGGGATTCTCCAAGTAGAGGGCGAGGAGGAAAAACCATGGTGCAAGATGTACTTTGACGGTGCTGTCAATTCCGCGGGGTCTGACATCGGCGCAGTATTGATATCCCCAGACGGACGCTACTACCCGGTGGCGGCAAAAATTGACTTCCCATGCACCAATAATGTGGCCGAGTACGAGGCATGCATCCTCGGTCTGCAAGCGGCGATCGACTTCAAGGTAAAAGAGGTAGACGTATTCGGCGACTCTATGCTCACAATCTTCCAAACATTAGGGCAGTGGAAGACAAAGGACGCGAAGTTAGTGCCGTACCACGAGTACCTCGAGAGGTTAATGGAGAATTTCGAAGACATCTCGTTCACTTATACCCTACGCATGAAAAATCAGTTCGCAAATGCGCTTGTGACGCTCGCCTCTATGGTGAGCATCACGAGGGAAAACCTTATCAAGCCCCTCGAGATTGAGATAGCCAAAGGACCGGCCCACTGCAACGCAATCGAAGCGTCCGAGGCAAAGCCGTGGTACGAAGACATTAAGAACTTCTTACGAATCGGCCAATACCCTCCATTCGCTGATCGCCGCGATCAAAAGACGCTCAGACGCCTCGCGATACACTATTTTCTGAGCGGCGAGATACTTTACCGCCGTTCCTTTGACTCCACGCTCCTTTGGTGTATCAACGAACACGAATCACGAAGTCTCATGGAGAAAATGCACGGGGAAAGTTGTGGGCCTCATATGAATGGTCTCATGCTCGCCAAGAAGATTATGCGCTTAGGCTACTCTTGGTCCACCATGGAGACTGATTGTGTGAAGCACGTAAGACATTGCCACCAATGTCAGGTTTACGCCGATCAGATCAAAGCGCCGCCCAATGAGCTACGCCCCATGACAGCACCGTGGCCCTTTTCAATGTGGGGAATGGATGTGATTGGCCCGATCAACCCCAAAGCGTCTAACGGACATATGTTTATCTTGGTGGCAATTGATTACTTCACCAAATGGATCGAGGCTATCACTCTCGCGTCGGTCACCGCAAAAGCAGTGGCCCGTTTTCTCAGACGCGATGTCATTGCTCGGTATGAAGTCCCGGCGATGATCATCACGGATAACGCCAAGAACTTGAACAACAAAGTCATCGACGAGCTCTGCGCCCAATTCAAGATCCAGCATCGCAATTCCACTCCATACCGTCCACAAATGAACGGTGCGGTGGAAGCTGCGAACAAGAACATCAAGAAGATCATTGAGGAAATGACAGTGAATTACAAGGACTGGCACGAAATGCTCCCTTACGCTCTCTTGGCGTACCGAACGTCAATCCGGACTTCCACGGGGGCAACTCCATATTCCTTAATTTACGGCATGGAAGCAGTCCTCCCTATTGAGGTTGAATCCCTTCCATGAGGATCCTTGCCGAAGCCGAACTTGAAGAAGCAGAATGGGCAAAATAGCGTTACGAACAGTTAAACTTCATTGATGAAAAGAGACTGAAAGCGCTATGCCATGGACAGTGCTACCAGCAAAGAATGGCTCGAGCATTCAACGCAAGAGTCCGTCACCGCGAATTCAACCCCAGTGATCTCGTTTTGAGGAAGGTGCTATACGTCACGCTGGACTCCCGGGGGAAGTTCTCGTACAAATATGACGGACCCTTTGTTGTCAAGGAGACCTTCTCCGGGGGAGTTGTTATTTTGAGCGACATGGACGGAACTGAAAATGCGCTCCCGGTCAACGCTGATGCCATCAAGTAATATTATCCATGACCATCCATGTTTGTATTTCAATTGCCGGGCCTCGTGTCCTTTTCTTTTATAGCACCTTCCTCATTCATCTATACGTGTACCTACTCCCGACATTCTCTTCACCACGAAACCTTCCTGAGAGAAAAGAAAAAAAAAAATTCCGCTAGGTCGAAAACCTCCCCGAGGCGGCCTAGGCAAAAGTTAGGGAACGAGGGGCACGGCTTACGATCCCGCAAAGGGGAGTCGTGGCAAAAAGAGAGTATAAATCATTTCCCTTGCTAGGTCGAAAACCCTCAAAGGACGGCCTAGGCAAAAGCCTGAGGATTCGAGAGGTGCGATCCCACCCAAACACGGTTGATTGTAGCAAAAGGTGAGCATTCATGTGAGAAGAACCAAATAAAATGCCCCGCTAGGTCGTCATGCATCTCGCGGCCTAGGCAAAAGTTAGGGGACAATGTCGGCTCGACCACGAAAGAAAGGCAGCACTTCACGTGAAGCTACAACAAGTAGTGGTTCGGCAATCTTCAACGCAAGCAAACTCTCTTCGATTCTCCGGGCTCGAGACTCGCCTCGAAACGGGGTCGAATCAACGTATCCTTGATTTGGAGGATCCCACAAGATCTCTCCCTTAACCCTTATGCACATATTCCGCGGGTCATCCCGCTTCATGAAAGGCCATTCCCCCCATAGGGACACGGCCACCCTCCAAGCGGCCACCAATAGCAAATCCCCAACACATCTTTACATAGATCCTTCTTATACATCCTAGTCTCACCAATTAGACGCAACTGACATCCTTTGTAGGTTTCCTTTTCTCCATGCACAGGTGCGGCCGAGAACCCCACAGGGCATCTCTTTCTTGACGAACACGCGATTGACTCATGCAGCAGATCGCGACCTCGAACCGAATGGAGGGCACTATAGGGAGTCCACTTGATTCCAGTTCAGGAAAGCAACAAATGGCACTTCATAATTTTCGCTTCTCAACCATATGGTTACCCTGTGACAGGTTCGGGTACTTTTGCACATCCTCCCTAAGTATCCAACGCGGAGGGGCGAGCTACTATAGAGAGTAACAACAAGGCGGTCGCCGGGACCAAAAAGGGATGCTTCTCATGATCTTTGGTTACCTCCTCTAATCGAGCACGCAACCAAAGAGGGGCAAGCTATCAGCACCCTATTTTGGTCCACCGGCTCCGACAGAGGACTTCCAACCAAAGCTCGGGACACTATTCACGATTGGAAAGCCGGAGGCGAACGTACGGGCACAGAGTCATGAATAACAAGAGAAAAGCGGGGTCCACTAGGAAAGCATGAGAGGGCAATCGGAAGAGTAAACAGACGACGAGCCCCGAAGCAGCAGTAGCTGGCACTGTGGCACTATTCATCACCGAATCACCGAAACATCGAAAGGTGCCCAATGTGGGACTCAAAAAATCCCTCTCAGTGCTAAAGTGACCAATGACACGTCCGGGCGCGTTTCGGAGGCATCTTGCTTAAGCCGGGACCCCCCCGAACTCTCACAGACGCCTTTTCCGACAGGGCTCTCGGGAGCCTGGCCCACGGACAAGTAAACGGCATCCGAAAATGGGCTCGCACGCACCCAAGGACCACCGGGACCATGGAACAAGTTTCAGACTGCCTTTCGGAATTCGACTTGGCCTCCCGAGGGACGTCTCAATGGTCACGAATGCCTCTCAGCAAATCTCCAGGACATATTCATGACGAACGAAGACCACAACGGTCCCCGAACACCTCAAGGCATTCGGTGAACACTGATAAAACTCGGGTCACGAGTCCTTAGGCCACCTCCGGTTAATGGTCTTCGATCAAGGACGGTGATCCAATGATCCCACACGAGACGAAAAGCTCACCGGGAGGAGCATCACAATGCCCGGAGGAACAATTGTAGAACGAGGACGGTCAACTCCACTCTGAATGTCCAAACGAAGCAAAACCGATTCTCGAGGTGTCGAGTCACGCGAACATTCGTTCACAAGAAATATGGCGATATTAGGCTCATTCAAATTCTCTTCGGCAAGCATTCCAAATCTATCAATTAATCGAACCTCAGGGATTGGATGCGCGATCAATCGAGCCTCGAGCTTCTCCCGACTTTTCTCCTAGTCGAATGGGACCCACAGCTTAGCCAAGCCAAGCCCCAAGCCACGGCTCAATCCCAGCAGCCACGGCTCAGCCCCAAGCCATGGCTTGGTCGCATCAAGCAGCGGCTATTCCCCATGGCCGGCGGCTCCAAGGGTTCTCCCTTTCCCTCCACCACAAATTTGAAATATCTTCTTACACACACTCACATCCATCACCTCCCATCACCTCCCATCACTTCTCCTCTTACTTCCCCCACACTCTAAGTGACATTTTCCCCTCCCTAACCTCTCTTTAATTTTCGGCAGCCCCTTTAATCACCTCAAAGCCACACTTAACTTCATTTAATCACACCATTAGGGCATCCTTTATAAGCTCCAAGCCTTACTAATCTAATCACTTCTTCATTCTCACTCTCTCTCAAGCCAACTTCTCCCTAAAAAGCTCTCAACCTCCAGCCCATTCCCTCATCCCCGCACAGCCCGTCCCGTGGCCAAGACCGGCCGAAATCAATGGAAAACCACCCGGTATTCCGATTACCACCCGACCCGACTTAAGCCAAACATCCCCAAACTTCCTAGCCTACATATTTCCCACCCCCTAAGTCCATTTCCAGGCTTAGATTTTCCATTGGAAGTCCCCAACATCACGTTCCAGCCGTGAAGAGAGTCGGGTTCCGAGATCCCCCGCCGGGTGCACCTAGCTTCCTAGACGTGCCGTTTCCATCCACGACCTTGGCGAGTCGTGCCATCACATTCAATGGGTTCCTCACAACCCCCACTCTCCCCCGTGATGAGGCGGTCACGGTCCGAGAGCCCTACAACCGTGCACAACCTCCGTTCCGCTCCGTTCTTCTTATCGGGTCCCGTTAGCCTTACCAAGTTTTCTCTCACTATTTCGGGTTTGTCCAGGACTTGGCACGTTCTTGGCTGTCCACGAAGATCTAGATCCGTCCTTTAGGAGTCCAAAGAGCCCGATCTTGCATCGTGCCGTGGCCGGAGCTAGCATGCCGACCCCGTTTTCTCCAAGTTGCCTTACGGGTATCCTCCGTCCGTGACGTTCAACCGAGTCACCCGACCCCCTCGCCACTTCCCCTACTCTTTTCCTCGCACTCCGAGGCTAGGTAAGATTCCTCTATGACTTAAAGAAGTTAGGATCTTCGATGTTTGTTCGTTATGAGGCGTTAGGATGATTAACAAACCGAAATGCATGCAAGCTTAATACTTCTTATATTCCCATACAAAATGTACGTCGATTACCATGTTACACGTCCCTACAACATGCATGCCATGATGGGAAGTGACTCGGATCGGGGTAAGAGAGACGTCCAAGCCACGGTCGAACCGAAGGAACCCACGGTCTAGTCCCAAGAAGGGGACCCGTGAGCTCCTTTGGCTCATCCGTGGCTATGATGGTCTCTTCTCCCCCGAACATGGTTGGTTCCCATGTATTTACCGCCGCTTATTGCATGGAATGTCTTAACATAATGGGAAAGGATCCAAATCGGGATTGGAGAGTCCCCCTTGACCCGTATGAGCCATGGAGACTCACGGCCACCCTTGAGGGGATGTGGCCGAGAGTCCCCTTGGACCATCGGGTCCAAGGAGGCTTCTTCCGTTCCGAAGTGGGTTGGTTCCTGTGAGTTTATCTTCGGTTATCACATATAATGTCTTAACTTGATGGGAATACACTTAGATCGGGGTTATAGAGGCCGCTTTGACCCGTGTGAGCCGCGGAAACTCGCGGCCATCCCTCATGGGTGGTGGCCGAGAGTTTCTTTGGACCACACGGGTCCAAAGAGTCCTCTTTCGCCCCGAAATAGGCCGGTTCCCGTATTTTTCAATTCGTTGTTATATGAGTTAATGCCGTTTTATTGATTTCATTAAATACTTCATTTCTGCGTGTTTGCATGCCCGTTTGCGTAATTATGTTCATGACGGCATCGATTCGGTTAAAATATGTGTTATTCTCGTGCTTGACGTATTATGCATGCAAGACACGACCGAAATCGACGTAGGAGACCCTCCATAACCCAATCCAGGTCAAGAAGAGCTCTTGGCCTAACCCTTGGAGGAGTGGCCGAATGCTCTTTGACCCTTCTCGGGTTTAGGGTGGTCTCCTTCGTTGCTTCGGAGTTGTTCCTTGGAATTTATTGTATCCGTATTTTGTATTTTTTCGTTAGTCACGTGATAATTAAATGATAGGTGCGTTAGTTTCGGATAACCATCCATCGAGATCATAATCGCAACATGAAATGATAACCACCGGATAACCCCATGAATGGGAGGAATGGGACGTGTCACTCGACTAATCAAATCATTTGGACTAAATAATTGGATAAATTGATCACTAATTCGTAAACGCCATTTTTCCTTAAAAGATTCACAATTGTAAAGTACCGAGACGTGTAACACGAATAGAATCGGTGTCTAGTGAGTACTCGCGAACTATGACTCGAGTCCGGGCCCAATTTGAAGTGGCTCGAGTCGAGACGCGCGAGTCCTTTTTAGACCTCTTCGTGTCACGTGATCTTTAACTTATATGCGCACTACACATGTTTTACCGATCAAGGGCATGATCGTCATTCCGTGATTCATCGATATCCTAGGCGTTAGGGAGTTGGAAACACCTAGATCTATGGGCAGGAAAGGGCAACCCGTTCGGGTGCGAGTTTCATTCGCACGACCCATTCCGTTCACTTTCTGTGTTTCTACCTCCCTATCGTAGATTCGGTGGTGAACATCTCATTTTTGTTACAAAACACGAAGAACTGGATTAATCATGCATTCGACTTGATAAAACATTAGATAGTGGATAGGTGGAACGCTAGGTTCCAATCTATAGTCAAAAATACGAGTTTGGCAAATTCGGTGAAACCGCAGTGACACCTCACTAAATAGAGTTCTAAAACAAATTCACACATGTAATTGGCCTAGAACCATATCCCAGCCCACCTCTTTGTTTGCCTAGGTTAGATACATTGTTTGCTAATCAACCCCGGTTAATAACTGATTAAATCACGTACATTCGGCCTAATATACAACTTGTCTGTATTTATCTGTATTTATCAGTTTTTGTCTGTTTTTCATCAGTTTTATCAGTCTTCTTCTGTTTTCCATTTGCTTTTGTTGATCTGTTGCGGCTCGGGTCCGAACCCATAGGTTACGTAATACACGGGGTATAACACCCCAAATCACTGAACACAAGGTCCAACGCCTCCTAACTCACTGAGCGCTTGCAACCCGAGTGCGGAATGGGATCTAGCCTTGAGTCACCATCACACTCCAAGTATGGCCTATGTGGAAGGCAATTTGGATTGGATGTGTGAAACGCGTTTAGATATCACCCGGGAGCTCGATCGATCCAATGGTTACAGTGGGAATTAATCGGTTCTCCTGCAAACCGTCGTTCGATTGGACCCGACCCCCGGCTCTTCGAGCCCGCATTGCCTTAACTTATTTATCGGTTATTCAAATCACACGGAGAGCCGGAGTGGAATATTGGCCCAATGCAAATCGATCGGGATCCATTTACGTATTCAGTTATACTTTGTAATTATTCGGGAGAACATTGCGAGGATCTTATTTGTACATCTATTCATTCATTTGTAAGGATCCCCGATCGGTAAGCGAGAGGTCTGAGTGTTGAATCGGTCAAGTTGGTCTATTAATACCTAGAGACGAGTAAGCTCGAATACTCGCGGTTTCGGCTCACGCAGGGAGTCGACCGTCGTGGTTTGACGAACTGTAAACGTTAGGATAGTGAACCGACTCCTCGACGCACAAGCTTACTCATCTTTCGGGTTCTTGGCCCAACTTGATCAAATTCATCGACTTTACGGTGTCAAAACGGGTGAGTCAAGTGCAACCCTAAATCACGCGGTAAATAAATAAAACGGCAAGCCTAGCAAACTAGAGCACCGAAAGGGCGTGCGGGATATAGGCCCGCACGTAATAGAACCCCCAAATTCGGAATTTTCGGTTCCGTACGACCATTGCCTTAGTATTTAGGTGTACCTCGTACCCCTAGACCCGGGTGACTCAACGGCCCTCGACCTACGGGTCGTAAACAGTGAGTGGCGACTCCTTCTCACGTGCGTCCGTCGCGCGTCCTCGGGAAGGTGGATACTCTCGAGCCACGTTACGTAGGCTTCGCGCATGCGTGCCCCGACGAGATGAATTTCGGGTGCGCACACTCGTTTAGACAGCGAATTATCAATGTACGCGCGAATACGATTTTAATGTGCCTAATATTGACATGCTTCATGTGAGGGAATGGTCGGGCGACCCGGGGACTTGAAAGCCGGTTTTGCTCCGTTTGGATGATCTGATCGAAGTTGTCCGCTCTTGTCTCCTATTCGCGCCTCTGCATGCTATACTGCTCGTGTCGGCGTGCTTCGTGCTTTGGGCAGAACGGTTGACTCGTCGACCTCGACTAGATATCGATAACCGGAGACGTCATAGGAATCCGGGAACGGGGCTCGCTCAATGTTTTCGAAGTGTTCTGATGTGTTTGGAGACCACTGCTATCTTCGTTTGTCAAAAACGAGTCCCGAAGGTTTGCCGGGAGGCATTCGTGACCATTGAAACGTCACTCGGGAGACTGGTATGGTTTGCTTGGTCCGAGTCGAAATGATTTCCCTAGCCCTAGGGGTTGTTGGGAGTGGGTGGTGCAGAGCTCGGACGTTAACATTTCCCCGAATGAGCTCTGAGCGCAAGATTCCGTGTGAAAAAGGGCCCTTTTGCTGCCGGAATGGTACTCGGGAAGCCTAAATGGATTTTGTAATGCGATCAGGGTTCGTTTCCCAAGCCCTTGAGGTCCCTGGGATTGGTTGGCGCGGATTTTGTGCACTGACGATTTGTGAAGGAGGTCTCCGGCTACGTTTTTCTATAGAAAGGGCCCCTTTTTTTTCCGGATTGGGATCCACTCGAGAGATCAAGATGATTTCCGAAAAATAGTCTGAAACCGGTTCCCTGGTCCTGGTGACCTTTGGTGTGTGCAGGTCTGTTTCCAGGTGCCGTTTATCTGTTTGTGGATCGGGCGTCCTGGGACCCTGTTAGGAAGGCGTCTGCGAATGTTCAGGGGTGCCCCGGCTTAAGCAGAAGATTTCTGAAGTGCACTCGGAAGTGCCATTACTCATTTTGGCACCAAGAGGGATTTTTAGAGTCCCATATTGGATACCTTTTGACGCTTCGGTGATCTGACAGTGAATAGTGCCATAGTGCCGGCTTTTGTTGTTTTAAGGTTTGCTGCTTGTCTACTCCTTCAAGTTGTTTGTTGCCACCCTCTAGTTGTCCTAACTTCTCCTATATAGTCCATGCTATCCAACTACGTGTTTGACCCTATCGACCTGGCTGTGAATAGTGACCCGAGCCTCCGTTGAGCGTTCCTCTATCTTGTTCGTCGGGCTGTGGTTGGGGTCACTGTTGGTGTTCCCTTGTTGGAGCCGGTGAGCGAATGGGGTGCTGACAGCTTGCCCCTCTTTGATTGCATGCTCGGATAGAGGATGCAGCCAAAGATTATGAGAAGTACCCCGCCTGGTCCCGGCGACTGCTCCGGCACCTCCCCCATGTCCACTTACTCTCTTGTTTGGATACGTCGAGGTGTTATGCCTGAAAGAGAGTGCTTGTTAAAAACGAAAGTGCTCGTAGGAAGGTAAAGTGCTTGCTTAGGAGGAATGCCTGCAGAAGAGTGAATGTTTGTATGAAAAAAATTACTTGCAGAAAAGTAAGGTGCTTGTTCAAAGGACTGCAGGATCAACGGGTGAGGCTCGAAAAGGTGGGAAAAGGATTGAAGGAATGTAGGATCGACTAGGAAGAAGTAAGGGTGATTTCGTAAGAGATGCGGGATTGCCCCGAAGGAGGAATTCTAAAATCGGGACGGACTCGGAGCATGAATTTAAGAGTTGGGACGGACCCAAAGCAGAAATTTTAAAGTTAGGACGGACCCAATGCAGGAATTTAAGAGTCGGGACGGATCCGCAGGACAGACCTAGAGCATAAATTTTAAAGTTGGGACGGACCCGGAGCAAGAATTTAAGAGTCGGGATGGACTTGCAGGACGGACCTGAAGCAGAAATTTTAAAGGTCAGGACGGACTCGCAGGACAAACCTGGAGCATAAATTTTAGAGTCAGGATGGACCCGGAGCAGGAATTTAAGAGTCGAGATGGACCTGCAGGACGAACCTGAAGTAGAAATTTTAAAGGGCGGGACGGACCGAAGCAAGTATTTAAGAGTCAGGACGGACCTGAAATAGAAATTTTAAAGTCGGGACGGACCCGAAGCAGGAATTTAAGAGTCGGGACGGACTTGAAGCATATATTTTAAAGATAAGGATGGACCCGTAACAGGAATTTAAAAGTCGGGATGGACCCGTAGAACAGACCTAAAGCATAAATTTTAAAGGTCGGGACGGACCCGAAGCAAGAATTTAAGAGTCGAGATGGACCCGCAGGACGGATCTGAAGCAGGAATTTAAGAGTCGGGACAGACCCGCAGGACGGACCTGAAGCAGAAATTTTAAAGGTCGGGACGAACCTGAAGCAAGAATTTAAGAGTCGGGACGGACTTGAAGCAGAAATTTTAAAGATCGGGATGGACCCGCAACAGGAATTTAAAAGTCCGGACGGACCTGAAGCAGAAATTTTAAAGGTCGGGACGGACCCGAAGCAAGAATTTAAGAGTCGGGACGGACCTGCAGGACGGACCTGAAGTCGGAATTTAAGAGTCGGGACGGACCCCGCAGGACGGACTTGAAGCAAGAAATTTTAAAGGTCGGGACGAACCCAAAGTAGGAATTTAAAGGTCGAGACGGACCCGAAGTAAGGAGTGGGAATGTTTGCTTCGAAGGAAAATGTGGGAAATGCTGACGGAAAGACAAATGCTAAGGAGTCGCGCAAGGTGTGGAATAGGAGTGGTTTGGTTTGCTTGTCGTTGGGTCGGAGCTTTGCTTAGGACGTTGTCCTGAGAGTGCTGAGTTGTCAAAAGTCGACGTTGCTGCTAAGGCAATTGCGCGTTGGTTTGCCGGAGGTCAAGCTTGCTGTTGGGTCAGTTGCGTGACTTGCTGGTGTTGTCTTGTTGGAGGTTGGGGCCTCATGAGTAGTGATTGGTTCGCTGGGGATGCCCCGGCTGCACGACGAGGGACTCGAGCTCTAAGATGGAGCGCCTATGTACCTCGACGGATCGAGAATCAGAGTCTGTCGTAGTTCCCGCAGTTTGTAGTACCTGTGATCCTAACATCATTAGTAAGTCATGGGGTTACTTGCGTTGTGTAAGCACAGGTAAAAGGAAGTCTTTGCGACGAATGCTTCTCAATTTCGGGTCGTCCGAGTGACCCGTGGAGAGTTTTTGTTTTGGTGATGCGAATGGGATCCCGTTTTCGAAGGTCTCGATGCGAGGCCTCCGGGGCTCCTGTTGGCCATGCACGGGCATATGGAGACGCTCTCAATTGTGCCCCAACAACTCTATAGGTTGTTCGACAGGCCTGTCGACTTAGGACCCTTCTCGTCTAGGTGCCGTAAGGCGATTGCCTTTGTGACTCGCATAGGGATTTCTGAGCAAATTTGTCAGACCTCGGTCTAGTCATTTCCAGAGTGTTATGACTAAACTCTCGGAAAGGAATGTCTGAATTTTGGCTTTATGGTAGCCGGTTGAAGGGCGGCTGTGACCAGTTTGGCGTTATGTAAACAACAAGGAGAAATGAGAAAGCTTGGGGAGCACGTTGCCCCAGGCTAAAAGGAACACGAGTTCACGCCTGCAGCGAAATGTACCTTCCTTTTCCTTATGTTGTGTGGGTTGTGCAAACTGTTCGGACGGTGTGCTCGGTTGCCCACTGTGCCTAAGGAAGAATCTGCCTTGAAAAGTTGAGTTGTACAGGTGAGCCGATCGGGGATCGCGTTGGAGTAGATAACCTGGCTGTTTCCCTTGGGAATCCCTGGTCCGCGCAGTGTGCGAGAGCCTAGGGTGACTGTTTTGTTTATCTCTCATTTTACTCTCATTTTGCTACAGTTACCTACCTCGGTGCCGTACCTCTCAACCTAAAGGGGTTGATCTCTCCTTTTGCCACGGCCGCCCACAAGGGGTTTCTGACCGTGCCTCTCTTTTGCCCTAACTTTTGCCTAAACCACCCCCAAAAGGGGGTTTTCGACCTAGCGGGCTCGATTCTTTTGTCTCTCGAGTTTGTAAGGGCGAAGGGTTCGAAGAATTCGACCTCCGAGTGCATTGCATTCTGTCTCCGTCAAGGAGTTGCGTCTGTTGCTCCCATTTTTGTCGGGGTTTGTTGATTTCTTCGAATTGGCGGTGCCGGAGTTTTATATGTCGGCGGTGCCTTGTTTTGTTAATTGGCGGGTTTTTCTCGCGTCTTTTCTCTCTCTCTTCATTGGCGGGTTTTTCCCGCTTATTTTCACTAGGGTTTGTTTTGTGCCCTATGTCTTTGTTTGAAACTCCTCGGCTTTGCATCGTCGAGGCCGCTTTGGTGTGCTTTGCCTAGTGGAGACTTGGATCTTGGGGCTTGTCTTATGCATTCGAAAATCGAACTACGTGTTCTTCGCCCTTGCATACTTTACAAGTAATTTCCCCTATTGCCTAGAAAAAGAAAATGCAAAATTTCCCTAGTGAGTATGTGTATGTGATCGAGGTTGTCCTGGTGTTTGTTCTGGAAGACGCCCGTTCTTGATGCGGATGACTGGGAGCGTTCTAGTGTCGTTTGCTGGAGTGACCAACTATGGTAACCTCAGGGAGAAATTTAACCAGGGATGCCCTAGTGTACGCCGCTTGCCGAGTTCGTGTTGTCGCGAGCTTCAATCAGGGATGTCCCATTGTACGTCGCTTAGAAATGCTCATCGTGGGCGGATGATGTCCGAGGTAGTCTCAATGTGAATGATGAACGTGAATGCCCCGGTCTTCATTGTTAATGTGACCCGTGGTGGGCGCCTTGTACAATCATCATCCCCGATCGTGCTTGTGGCTCCAACATCAGTTGTACGCTGGAAAGGTGTGCTCTCGAAGCCGATAGGCATGCTTGTTTGTCGATTTAGACAGTTGCGCTGAAGGTATGCGGCTCGTTTGGACGTTTCCGTCTTCAGCTTCATAGGGGGTACGTCCTTGTCGGGCCCTTCCCTGCTGAAGTATAGGAAGAAAGACCCAATAGGAGTTCTCAGGGAGGTGTGAACTCGCGCATCGCTCTTCACCAGCGACCGACGTGTCCCTGTGAAGGATGATGCATTAGGCGATTATGCGGTGGAATATGTGGTTAGAAATGTAAGGTGGACCCATGGGAAGTTCCCTCGTCCACCTCGCGACCCATAAGGTGCCGCGCGTGGTGGACACTCAATTCTGGGAGTGTAATCATCACCACCCTGGAGTGGTCAGACCGTGACTGGGGACCGCATAGTTGTACTTTCCCCGATTGCGGGTTGGCATGCGCAGTCGTCCTAAAGAAGGCTCGAGGAGCCGGGTCTCAAAAGGACAGGTGAGTCGAACAAATCCGACAGAATCAATAGGGCATCTTTGGGACGATCCTAGTGCCACTTGAAGGGTTTGTTCATGTCGGGAACCCATTTGTGAATGCATATAAATGTAAAAGAGAGTTTAAGGAAGAGTGTGTGTTGCCCCGGTGGCTGGTTGATGGCCACAGCGGAGGGTGGGGTGGGCCCATTCTCCGGTCGGAGGTGTGACCGTGCAAATGACTCCCGTGGCGGGTGGGCAGGGCCATGCTCCGTTCGTCGGAGCTGTCGCCTGTGATCGTTCGTGGAGTGAGGGCTGGTCCTCAGTGTTTGGAGTTCAAGGAGGTAGCAGAGAAGTGTTTCCTGTCTCGATTGCGGTCGTTTGAGATTCAGATTGCCTTCTTGTCGGTTATTTCTTGCAATGAGAAAAGGGGAACAATGAAGGAGCAAACTATGTTCGCAATTTCAACGCAAGGGCGTAGGGGATCAAACTAGCTTAGTAGGCGTCGTGCGAGCGCGTCGAAGGTGTGTATATGGGTAAGGTGGAGGCATGCTCGCACGACGCGGAAGGATGCACTAAGTTGTGCTCGGTTGCGCGAAGAGATGTGTGCTCGATCACGCGATGACCCTTGGTTGCGCGGGGTTAGCGAGAAGCTAGCTTTGCCTAGGAAGGTGGATCGACCCTCGAGCCATGGCTCACCTTGCCATGGAGGGAGGGTGAAGGTCGCGGTTGGTCTACCTGCGAAGGAGGTCCCCACTCACTTGTACGATGGGATGTTAGTTGTTATGCGAAACAGTAAATGAATAGGATGCATATGATGCGTGTATTTTAAAAAGCTAATGTTGTCATTTACATTTGTGCGCACCCGAATTTTATCTCGTCGGGGCAAGCGTGCGTGCGCTTATGCAACGCGGCTTGGGAGTGTCCACCTCCCCGAGGACGCGCGACGAACGCACGTGAGAAGGAGTCGCCACTTACTGTTTACGACCCGTAGGTCGAGGGCCGTTGAGTCACCCGGGTCTAAGAGTACGAGGTACACCTAAATACTAAGGCAATGGTCATATGGAACCAGAAATTCTGAATTCGGGGGTTCTATTACGTGCGGGCCTATATCCCGCACGCCCTTTCGGTATTCTAGTTTGCTAGGCTTGCCGTTTTTATTTATTTACCACGTGATTTAGGGTCGCACTTGACTCGCCCATTTTGACACTGTAAAGTCGATGAATTGATCAAGTTGGGCTAATAATCCGAAAGATGGGTAGGCTTGTACGTCGAGGAATCGGTTCAATATCTTAGCGTTACAGTTCATCGAGTCAATATAGTCGATTCCCTGCGCGAACCGAAACCACGAGTATTCGAGCTTACTCATCTCTTGGTAACAATAGACCGACTTGACTGGTTCGACACTTGGACCTCTCGCTCGCCGATCGGGGATCCTTACAAATGAATGAGTGGATGTACAAATGAAATCCTCACAATGTACACTTGAATAATTACAGAATACAACTGAATAAAGTAAATGGATCCCGATCGGTTTGCATTGGGCCAACATTCCACTCCGGCTCACCGTGTGTTTTGAATGACCGATAAATAAATTAAGGCAACGCGGGCTCAAAGAGCCGGGGGTCGGGTCCAATCGAACCGACGGTTTGCAAGAGAACCGATTAGTTCCCACTGTAACCTTTGGACCGATCGAGCTCCCAGGTGATATCTAAACACGTTTCACACATCCAATCCAAATTGCCTTCTACATAGGCCATATTTGGAGTGTGATGGTAACTTGAGGCTAGATCCCATTCCGCGCTCGGGTTGCACGCGCTCAGTGAATTAGGAGGCGTTGGACCTCGTGTTCGGTGACTTGGGGCGTTGGACCCCGTGCAACACGTAACCTATAGGCTCGGACCCGAACCGCAACAAATCAGCGAAAGCAAATGGAAAACAGAAGAAAACTGATAAAACTGACGAAAAACAGACAATAACTGACAAACACCAGTGAATGCGGACAAGTGGTGTATTAAGTCGAGTGTACGTGATTTAATCAGTTATTAACCAGGGTTGATTAATCAAACGAAGTATCTAGCCTAGGCAAACATAAATGGTGAGCAAAAATATGGTTCTAAGCCAACTATGTGTGTGAACTTGTTTTAGAACTCTTATTCAGTTAGGTGTCACTACGGTTTCACTGAATTAGCCAAACTTGTATTTTTGACTCTAGATTGGAATCTAGCATTCCACCTATCCATTATCTAATGTTTGATTAAGCCAAATACATGATTAATCCGGTTCTTTGTATTTTGTAACAGAAATAAAATGTTCACCACCGAATCTACGATAGGAAGATAGAAACACCGAAAGTGAACGGAATGGGGCGTACGAATGAAACTCGCACCCGAACAGGCTGCCCTTTCCCGCTCCTAGATCGAGGTGTTTCCAACTCCCTAACGCCTAAGATATCGGTGAATCACAGAAAGACGGTTATGCCCTTGGATAATAAAACGTGTGATGTTCGTATGCAAATTAAAGATCGAGTGACACGAAGAGGTCTAAAAAGGACTCGCGCATCTCGACTTGAGCCGCCTCAAATTGGGCCCGGATTCGAGTCATAGCACGCGAGTGCTCGCTAGACGTCGATTCTATTCGTGTTACGCTTCTCGATGCTTTGAAATTGTGAATTTTTTTTTAAGAAAAAGGGCATTCCCACCATTCCGTGAACCATCGATGCGTTTACGAATTAGTGATCAATTTATCCAATTATTTAGTCCAAGCGATTTAATTAGCCGAATAACACGTCCCGTTTTCTCCGTTTGTGAGATTTTTCGGTGACGGTGGTCTTGCATTATGGGTATTATGGATTTAACGAATAATTGTCTGAAACCAACGTGTCTATCATGTAATTATCACATAGCCAACGATAAAACACGAACATCAATACACCCAATTTCAAGGAACGACTCTGAAACGACTAAGGAGTTCGCCCTAAACTCGGGAGGGGTCCGGGAGCACTCGGCCAGTTCCCGAAGGGAGGAGCCGAGCGGTCTCCTTGACCCGTCCCGAATTATGAGTGACCTCCCGCGTCGACTCTAATCGTCCCTTGCATACACAATATGTCAAACACGATAATAACACATGTTTTAATCACATCGATACCGCCATGGTCATAATCATGCAAGAGCATACGAACACGCACGAACAAAATATTTAAAGGAATCAATAAATGACATCGACTCAAGTGATAACGAAATGGATAAAAACACGGGAATCGACCCATCTCGAAGTGAAAGAGGGCCTCCCGGACTTGTGTGGTCCAAGGAAGCTCTCAGCCACTTTCCATCAAGGATGATCGGGAGCTTCCGTGACTCACACTGGTCGGGATGGTCTCTTCGGCCCCGATTTGGATCTTTTCCCGTCATGCTAGTATGTTACACGTGATTAACGATATGGGAGATATAGGAATCAACTCGTTTCGGGGAAGAGAGAGACCGTCCTAGCCCTGGGTAAGCCAAAGGAGCTCACGGGTCTCTCCCTTGAGACTAGGCCGTGAGTTCCTGTGGCCCAACCGTGGCCAAGGGGGTCTCTCCCGTCCCGATCCGAGCCGTTTCCTATCATGGCACATGAGTTTATGCATCATACGGACATGACATGGGCGCATAAATGGAATATGATGGACGTACGTGCATGGGAATGCATGGGGAAGCCCGGATCTAGGAGAAAAATAACAACTTTCATGCTTTCCGATTTATAAATCACATTAACGTTTCATAACAAGCAAACATCGAGGATCCTAGCTTCTCTAAGTCGTAGAGAGATGTTACCTAGCCTCGATGCACGAGGGAAAGAGTCGGGGAAGCGGCCTTGGGAGTCGCAAGACTCGACTGGTCGTGACGGGTGACGGGTACCCGAGAGCAGCGACCACGGCAGCTTGGGAAGATCGAGCTCGGCACCGACCACGGCACGGTGCAAGATCGGGCTCCTTGGACTCCTAAGGGACGGATCAAGACGTTCGTGGATAGTCCCAAACGTGCCAAACCCTGGACAAGCCCCAAATAGTGAGAGAAAGCTCGGTAAAAAAATGGACCCGGTAAAGAAGGAACCGGTGGAACGGCGGTTGTGCACGGTGGATCGGCCCTCGGACCGTGACTACCTCTTCACGGGGGAGAGTGAGGGTTATGAGGGCCCCTTTGAACGTGAGGGCACGACTCGGCAAAGTTTTGGAGAAAAATGGCACGTTGTTGAAGTTTGGATGCATCCGGCGGGGAGCTCGGGACCCGATTGTTCTTACGGCTGGAACGTGGTGTTGGAGACCTCAAATGGAAAATCTAAGCCCGGAAATGGACTTAGGGGGTGGGAAATATGTAGGCTAGGGAGTTTGGTGATGTTTGGCCTAAGTCGGGTCGGGCGGTAATCAGAATACCGGGCGGTTTTCCGGTGATTTTGGCCGGTCTTGGTCACGGGATGGGCTGTGTGAGGATGAGAGGATGGGCTGGAGGTTGAGAGCTTTCTAGAGAGAAGTAGGCTTGAGAGAGAGTGAGATTGAAGAAGTGATTAGGGTTAATGATGCAAGAGAACTTATAGGAGGCTCTAATGATGCAATTAAGCAAAGTCAAGTGGGGTTAGGGGGAGGTTAACATGGCTGCCGAAAATATCAAGGGATTAAGGTGGGGTTTGGTGAGTGGAAGGTTGATGGGAGTTGATGGAAAGATGGGAGTTGATGTGAAGGAGTGTAAGAGATATTTGAATTTTGTGGAGGGGAAGGCTTGGAAGGGTTGAGCCGCCGGAATTGTAGGGTGGAGCCGTGGCTGCCGCGGTGAGCCGTGGCTGCTGGGATTGAGCCATGGCTGCTGGGGTTGAGCCGTGGCTTGGCTGAACTATGGGCCCCATTCGACTAGGAGAAAAGTCGGGAGAAGCTCGAGGCTTGATTGATCGCGCATCCGATCCCTGAGGTCCGATTAATTGATAGATTTGGAATGCTTGTACGAAGAGAATTTGAATGAGCCTAACATCGCCATATGTCTTGTGAATGAATGTTCGTGTGATTCGACACCTCGAGAGTCGGTTTTGCCTCGTTTGGACGTCCGGAGTGGAGTTGACCGTCCTCTTTTTACAATTGTTCCTCCGGGCATGGTGATGCTCGTCCTGGTGAGCTTTTCGTCTCGTGTGGGATCATTGGATCACCGTCCTTGATCGAAGACCATTAACCGGAGGTGGCCTAGGGATTCGTGACCCGAGTTTTATCAGTGTTTCCTGAATGCCTTGAGGTGTTCGGGGACCGCTGTGGTCTCTGTTTGTTATGAATATGTCCCAAAGATTTGCTGAGAGGCGTTCGTGACTATTGAGACGTCCCTTGGGAGGCCAAGTCGGATTCCGAAAGGGAGTCCGAGACTTGTTCCATGGTCCCGGTGGTCCTTGGGTGCGTGCAGTCCCATTTTCGGGTGCCGTTTATTTGTCCGTGAATCGGGCGCCTGGGAGCCCTATCAAAAAAGGCGCTTGTGAGAGTACGGGGGTGCCCCGGCTTAAGCAGGATGCTTCCGAATCGCGCCTGGACATGTCATTGGTCACTTTGGCACCGAGAAGGATTTTTAGAGTCCCATATTGGGCACCTTTCGATGCTTCGGTGATTCGGTGATGAATAGTACCACGGTGCTGACTTCTGCTGTTTTGGGGTTCGTTGTGTATCTGCCCTTCTGAGCCTTTTGGAGGACCCTGCTTCTCTTCCGTAGTCCGTGCTCCCACATTCGCGCGTTCACCTCCAATTGCCGGGTCACGAGTAGCAACCTGAGCTTCGGTCGGGAGTCCTTCGTTGGAGCTGGTGGACCAAAATGGGGTGCTGACAACTTGCCCCTCTTTGGTTGCATGCTCGACTAGAGGATGTAACCAAAGATTATAAGAAGCAATCCATTTTAGGTCCGACGACTGCTCTGGTACTGTTCCCCATGGCTGCTCATACCATGCTTGGATGTATCGGGATATTGTGCCTGGAACAAAAATTCACAGGTTGGGGGGATTCAAACAAGAATTTGAACACCGAGACAGACTCGAACAGAAATTTAAACCGGGATGGACCCGAACAGGAATTTGAAACCAGAATGGACTCGAAACAAGAATTTGAAACCGAGATGGACTCGAAACAGGAATTTTAAACCGGGATGGACCCGAACAAGAATTTAAACCCGGATGGACCGGAACAGGAATTTGAAATCGGGATGGACCCGAAACAAGAATTCGAAACCGGGATGGACCCGAACAGGAATTTAAACCAGGAGGGACCTGAAACAAGAATTTGAAACCGGGATGGACCCGAACAGGAATTTGAAACCAGGATGGACCCGAAACAAGAATTTGAAACTGGGATGGACCCGAATAGGAATTTGAAACCGGGACGGACCCGAAACAAGAATTTGAAACCGGGATGGACCCGAATAGGAATTTGAAACCGGGACGGACCCGAAACAGGAATTTGAAACCGGGATGGACCTGAACAGGAATTTTAACTCGGACGGACCCGAAACAGGAATTTGAAACAGGGATGGACCCGAACAGGAATTTGAAACCGGGATGGACCCTGTGCGCACCCGAATTTCGTCTCGTCGGGGCACGCATGCGCGCGCCTAAATGCAACGCGGCTTGGGAATGTCCACCTTCCCAGGGACGCGTGACGGACGCACGTGAGAAGGAGTCGTCACTACCTGTTTACGACCCGAAGGTCGAGGGCCGGTGAGTCGCCCGGGTCTAGGGGTATGGATACACCTAGTATGCTAAGGCAATGGTCTGTACGGAACCGGAAATTCCGAATTCGGGGGTTCTATTACGTGTGGGCCTATATCCCACACGCCCTTTCGGTACTCTAGCTTGCTAGGCTTACCTTATTATTTATTTACCGCATATTTTAGGGTTGCACTTGACTCGCCCGTTTTGACACTGTAAATTCGAGGAAACACTCCAACCGTCCACTTTCTGACCGGGATTATTACATGAATAAATATGCATCATAAAACCCTTACATTGTTCTCTCAAATAAAAGATAAATTACAATGAGTGAATCCCGATCAGTTCGCGTTCGGCCGTTATTTCACTCATGCTTACCGTATGATTTTGGAAAAGACCGGAAATTAAATTAAATGCGCACTCGGCGTATGGGGGCATTGGACCCCGTGATCGAAAGTTATGGTCATTGGACCCAGTGTGAATCGAGTCCTAAAGGATCGGGCTCGATCCGCATAACAAACAAGTGCAAAATGTAATCAAGCAAGCTCAAATAAACAAACAATGGGATTTCTTATTATCGTAGAATTTACGTGAAATAACTGATTATTAACCGAGGTATATTGGCATACAAATCCTACCATAAAACAAACAAAATGGATGATGGATAGGGTATGTAGCATTCGGCTTTATTTAACGGACCCGACAGACATGATGTCCATAGTCAAGTCTCGAATGAGTGGGTTATTTTTAGATTATTCTGTATCGTGGCAATATGGCTTTTACAGATTAAGAGTGTTTTCACCTAAAACCCAAAACCTAACCCTCTACTTGACTATTTGCCCATGTTGATTATGCCGAGTTTATGATTAATCCGTTTTCCCATGTTTTAATCCGTTCTAAACACAAACCTACACTAGAGTGACGGCAGGACAAGAACCGGTAATCATGCCCTTGAATCAGTAAATGTGTGTGTACATGAAAATTAAGATTACGTTGTACGCATCTCGGTGCTTTTGAAATTGTGAATTTTGAAAAGGGCATGACTAACAGTTCTTGAACTGTCGATGCGATTACAGATTATTAATCAGTTCGTACAATTTATTTAAAAGAGTACAGTGATTTAATTTAGCCAAATTTAACGTCCCGATTACCCCGTATGTAGAATTTTAGGTTAATTAGAAATTTGCCGAATGCTTTGGTCTACGGATTTCGAGTCGTCGAGATAGCCATTAGTTGACCGCCCGATAAACTCTAATTTCCGACATGGTCACGCTGTATACATATAATTACAAAAAATAAAATATTTAAATGGGGCACATACATTGTCGGTGTGTGATCCAAGTAGGAAAGGGTCGGATATTTTTTAGAAAATATCCAGGGGACTGAATTGAACGATTTTAAAAGAGCAGGGATTGATTTGAAAATTCGGATGAAGTTTCGGGGACCGATTTGAAAATTCTGAAAAAATTAGGGACTATGTAAAAATTACTGAAAATATCCCAGGACTTGTTTGAAATGAATTTAAAAATCTGGACTGATCTGGAAACAAAAAAAATGGCTCCAGGACTAAAATGAAACAGCTTGGAAAGTTCCTTGGGAGGCTTGAAAAATTCTGGGAAATCCAGGATTGATTGGAAAATAGTAAAATGACTGGGACTTGATTGAAAAGAAATGTTGAAAATCGGGGCAGATCTGAAAAGGGTAAAAAATGGCCCCGGGACAAAACTGAAACAACTTGGAAAGTTCTTTGGGATGCTTGGAAAATTCTGAAAAATCCAAGGACTGATTGGAAAATAGTAAAATGACCGGGACTTGATTGAAAATAAATTTTAAAATTCGGGGAAGATCTGAAAAAGGTGAAAAAAAAGGCCCCGGGACTAAACTGAAACAACTTGGAAAGTTATTTGGGATGCTTGAAAAATTCTGAAAAATCCAAGGACTAATTGGAAAATAGTAAAATGACCGGGAGTTTATTGAAAATAATTTTTAGAGTTCGGGGCAGATCTGAAAAAAATAAAATGCGTCCTCTGGACTGAAATGTGACAAAATGGAAAGTTCATAAAGTCGAGTTCGGTACAAATCCGATCACCCACGCGACCCAAGGACACTCATTTCACATTATATCCATCAAGCAAGCAATAATATTCAGGAAATGAGCCCTAATCATGCCACTAAGTCAAGAATTTACCTAGTTCGGGAAGTTGAGGGGTGATTCTGTAAATAAAAAAATAAAATCGCCGGTTGGATTGGGCCGCTGGGCCGAGCTGGCTGTCGGGCCTAACTAGGCTGCTGTTGGGCCGTCGCTGGGAGTGAATGTTGGGCCGCAAAGATCTGGGCTGGGCCGCGAAAGAGAACGGCTGGGCCGGACTGGGCCGTGCGTCTGGATCCGCCTGTTCTGGGCCGATTTTCGGGTGAGACCGAATGGGTCAGGCGACAAATCGGGTCGGATCGTCTCGGATGGACTGAACTGGGCCGAACGGGCTGGACCTGCGCAAACCGAAGGAAAATGGGCCGAGCCCGTGAGAGAGGGGATGAACGGAGAAGATGAAGATGGGCGGAGGGGAGGATCCCGACCGCTGCGGACGGCGGTTCCCGCTTCTGGGTGTCTCGGCGACGGCGCGAGAGGACGCGGGAGACGGCAGCAAGCACCACCTGGGCTACGTCGTGCCCGGGATGGGCATCACGGGAGTCGACACGGCCGGAATCGAGGGGAAAAGTTGCGTTTTCGGCGAGGTTTTCCGAAATCTCCGATCTTTAAATCCTCCGAAACGATAGCCAATCCTCCGTTTCTTCTTGCTGGGTCGTGTTCGCCTCCTACCGAATCGCATTTCCGTTCCATTTAATGGCAATTCCTTCCCTTTTTCCGTTGAGATTTCGGCCGATCTTGAAGAAATCGCGGAAATCGCGATTTTGGGGATCTCTGGGGCCGGCGGGGTCGCGGGCAGCCGATGAACGCTGCTCGGCCAACCCGAATCTTTTTTTTTTAAAACAAAAATGCCGGCGGTCCTGGGCAGCCGGTCAACGCTGCTCGGCCCTGCCCGAATCTTTTCTTTTCTTCTTCTTTTTTTTTTTTTTAAGAAAAGGTGATAAATTGGGAAATGACAATTTTGCCCCCCTCGGAGCCGATGGACCGAAATTAGGTGCTGACAGCTTGCCCCTCTTTGGTTGCGTGCTCGGATAGAGGATGCAACCAAAGACTATAAGAAGCACCTCGTTTGGTCCTGGCGACCGTTTGGCAATTCTCCTCGTTTTTGCTAATATGTGGGCCTGTTGCAAAAATAGTAAAAACTATAAATTAGTAAATGTGGACGCATACTTGAAAGACATTTAGTGAGGACACGAAGTCCAAAAAGTAGTAAATGCGGACACGAAGTCCGGAATGCAATGAATGTGGACACAAAGTCCAAAATGCAATAGATGCGGACGCGAAGTCCAAAATGCAGTGAATGCGGACACGAAGTCCGGAAAGCAGTAAATGAGAACACGAAGTCCGGAATGCAGTAGACTTGGACACGAAGTTCGGAATGCAATGAATATGGACACGAAGTCCAAAATGCAATAGATGCGGATGCGAAGTCCAAAATGCAGTGAATGCGGACACGAAGTCCGGAAAGCAGTAAATGAGGACCCGAAGTCCGGAATGCAGTAGACACGGACACGAAGTCCGGAAAGCAATGAATGTGGACACGAAGTCCAAAATGCAGTAGATGCGGACGCGAAGTCCAAAATGCAGTGAATGCGGACACAAAGTCTGGAAAGCAGTAAATGAGGACCCGAAGTCCGGAATGCAGTAGACACGGACACGAAGTCTGGAATGCAATGAATGTGGACACGAAGTCCAAAATGCAGTAAAGATGCGGACGCGAAGTCCAAAATACAGTGAATGCGGACACGAAGTCCGGAAAGTAGTAAATGAGGACACGAAGTCCTTGACGCGAAGTCCGAAAAGTAGTAAAGATGGACGCGGAGTCCTGGACGCGAAGTCCGAAAAGTAGTAAAGATGGACGCGGAGTCCGAAAAGCAGTAAAGATGGACCCGAAGTCCTGGACGCGAAGTCCGAAAGGCAGTAAAGATAGACGCGGAGTCCTGGACGCGAAGTCCGAAAAGCAGTAAAGATGGACGCGGAGTCCTGGACGCGAAGTCCAAAAAGCAGTAAAGATGGACACGAAGTCCGAAAAGCAGTAAAGATGGACACGAAGTCCTGGATGCGAAGTCCGAAAAGCAGTAGAGATGGGTTTACAGGCCCAAAGAAAGTAAAAAGGTGGGTGTCCAAACCCCAAAACAATAAATGGTGGGTATCCAAACCCAAAATAATAAATGGTGGGTGTCCAAACCCAAAGCAGTAAAGGTGGGTGTCCAAACCCAAAGCAGTAAAAGGTGGGTGTCCAAACCTAAAGCAGTAAATGTGGGTGTCCAAACCCAAAGTAGTAAAAGGTGGGTATCCAAACCCAAAGCAGTAAATGTGGGTGTCAAAACCCAAAGCAGTAAATGTGGGTGTCCAAACCCAAAGCAGTAAAAGGTTTCGGTCATCGAGGATGGCCCGAGAACGTGAGAGAGTTGACTTGGGCCCATTGATGCTGACGGATTTGTCAGATGATGGTGCTAGGAGCCTCCTTGAGGGCCTTTCGCTCGAGTTTGAGATTGCAATCTTGTCGTATGAGGCAGACATGAGTCCGTTAGGGGGAGATGCCCCTTGGGGTTCCATGCGCATCTGCACGTAGGAGAGAACAATAGCTAATGGTGGATGTCAGTCTCGTGAGACCACTGAAATTGCAATTTGTCCTTGGCGAGAATGGTCCGGTCGCTGTGTTCACCGATGATGCCCTAGTAGCTTGTGAATGTTATCGTCGAGAGGCAGTTCTGTAGAGAATAGCATAACTCTTCGTTAGTCATGTGAACAGTGGTGCGCGCTGAGTGTACAAGGCTGATGCTGTCCCAAAGGTGTTGATCTGCTGCCGATTGACGTTGCTGCCGCAATGAAGTTGCTTCGTCGATGCTTTGCCCCTGGGGCGGTTGTGTGTTTGACCCGTTGGGAGCTGACCCTGCTGCTGGATCGATTGTTTGTTGCTCTTGCTGGCAGCTGGTCTCACCGCTGAAGCGATTGCTTGCTGGGAATGCCCCGGTCTCGCCACTGGGACTTTTGCTTACGAGGCGGTTGCTCGTTACCCAGCCTGGGGCGGTTGCTCGTTCGCCAGTTGGGCGGTTGTTCATTTGCTAGGGACCGGCGTCTTGCAATGCGGGACTCGAGCTCTGAGAGCGCCTACGTACCCTCTTGGACCGGGGATCAGAGTCTGCAGTAGTTCTTGCGTTTGCTGTACCTGTGATCCTGGCATTATCAGTAAGTCATGGGGTTACTAACAATGCATAAGTACAGGTAAAAGAATGTGTTCGCGACGCATGTTCTTCAGTTTCAGGTCGCCGAGGCGACCCGTGGAGAGTTTTTGCTTTGGCGATGCGAATGAGATCCCATTTTCGAAGGCCTCAATGCGAGGCCTCCAAGGCTCCTGTTGGCCATGCACGAGCATATCGAGACATTTTCAATGATGCTCTAGCAGCTCTGTCGATTATTCGACGCGCCCGTCGGCTTAGGACCCTTCTCGTCAGGGTGCCATAAGGCGACTGCGTTTGTAACCCGCACGGGGATTTTTTTGCCCAGATTTTATCACTCGGTCTAACCATTTCTAGAATAGTATGACTAGACCTCAGAAATGAATGTCTGGGATTTCGGCTTTGTGGTAGCCTGTTGAAGGGTGGCTGCGACCCATTTTAGAGTTATGCAAAGACAAACAGAAAAGAGAAAGCTTGGGGGAACGCGTTGCCCCAAGCTAAAAGGATACGCGAGTTCACGCCTGTAGCGAGATGTACCCTTTTTCCTATGTTCTTCTGTTGTGTAGGCTGTCAAACTGCTTAGATAGCATGCTCGGTTTGCCCACTGTGCTTGAGGAGGAATCCGCGCTGGACGGTTGAGCTGTGTTGGAGGGCTGATCGAGGATCATGTGGGAGTAGATAACCTGGCCATTTTCCTTGGGGATCCCTGGTCTGCGCAGTGTGCGAAAGCCTAGGGTGACTGTTTTGTTTATCTCTCGTTTTACTCTCCTTTTGCTACGGTTACCCACCTCGGGGCCGTACTTCTCAACCTAAAGGGGATTAGCTCTCATTTTGCTGCGACTGCCCGCCTCAGGATTTTCAGTCGTGCCTCTCTCTTACCCTAGCTTTTGCCTAGGTCGCCCCGAGGGGTTTTTGACCTAGCGGGCTTGATTCTTTTGTCTCTCGAGTTTGCAAGGGCGAAGGGTTCGAAGGATTCGACCTCCGAGTGCGTTGCGTTCTGTCTCCGTCGAGGAGTTGCATCTGCTGCTCCCCTTTTGTCGGGGTTTGTTGATTTCTTCTTCGAATTGGCGGTGCCGGATTTTTAAATCTCGGCGGTGCCTTGTTTTGTTCATTGGCGGGTTTTTCCCGCGTCTTTTCTCTCTTTCTCCATTGGCAGATTTTTCTCGCTTCTTTTGCTCTGTTTTTTTTCTTGCAGCTGGGGTTTGTTTTGTGCCCCATGTCTTTGTTTGAAACTTCACGATTTTGCATCGCCGAGGCCGCTTTGGTATGCTTCGCCTCGTGGAGACTTGTTGTGTGTTACTAGCCCTATTTTGCGAGGACCGGCTTTCTTGGAAGTTTGACTCTCGCGCACTCGGAAGTCGAACTCCGTGTCATTTGCCCTTGCAAGCATTACATGTGAATTTCCTCTGTTGTCTAGGAAAAGAAAATGTCAAATTGCCCCATGTGGAATAGGGAACCGAGGTTGTCTTGGCGCGAATGTTGAACGGGGATGCCCCGGTCTTCATTTGTTGAAGTGGCCCGTGGTAGGCGCCTGGTGTGATATCTCCGATCATCTCTTGTTGTTCTTTACAGAGCGTGTCTCTTGGAGGGTGCACGCTGTTGAAGCCACTGGATGTTCAAGGAAGACGGTTGCATCAATGCTGAGTGATTCGCTCGATTGTCCTTGTTTTCGACTTCATAGGGGTGTACCTCATCGTCGGACACCTCCCTCGTCAAAGTATAAGGAAAGGGTCCGAGACAAGTTCTCAAGGAAGCGTGAACTCGTGCATCGCTCTTCGCCTGTGGTCAATGTGCCCCTGTGAAGGATGACAAAGAAGACAATGCATTAGGCGATTATGCGGGGAATATGTGGTAAGAAATATGAGGTGGTCCCATAGGAAAATCCCTTTTTGTCCCGCGCAGGACCCATGGGGTGCCACGTGTAGTTGGCATTTGTTTTTGGAAATCTAGTCATCACTACTCTGGAGTGGTTAGACCGTGACTAAATTCACATAAGCATATTTTCCCTAATTGCGAGTAAGCATGTGCAGTCGTCCTAGGGAAGGCTCGAGGAGTCGAGTCCCATGAGGACAAGCGAGTCAAACAGGTCTAACAGAACTAATAAGGCGTTGCAAAGACTGTCCTAATGCTCCATTGAAGGGTTTGTTCATGTCGAGAGCCCATTTGTGGGAATGCATTTAAATTAAAGCAAAAGAGAATTTAAAGAAGACTACGCATGTTGCCCCGTATTCAATCGGCGACCACAACAGAGGTGGATGAGATCCATTCATTGATCGGAGGCCTGATCGTGCTAATATCTCCTGCGATCGAGAGTTGGGTCATGCTCTGCTTGTGGAGCTGTCACTTCCGGTCTTTGCAGAGAAAGAATTAGACTTGCTCCTCGGAGCATCGCTTGGATAAATTTGAATCCAAGTCGATTTTGGATTTCAGATGAGCCTGAAAGCAGTAAATGCAAGGTGTCAAAACCTGAATGTAGTAAATGCTGGGCCGGAGCCCAAAAGCAGTAAATGTTGGGCCGGGGCCCGAAAGCAGTAAATGTAGGACCGAGGCCCGATACGGGGCCAAAGCTCAAAAGTGGGGCCGAAGCCCAAAAGTGGGGTCGAATCCCGATGCGGGGCCAAAACCCAAAAGCGAGCCCGATGCAGTAGATGCGGGGCCGGAGCCCGATGCAGGGCCGAAGCCCGATGCCGTAAATGCGGGGTCGGAGCCCTATGCAAGGCCAAAGCCCGATGTGGGGCCGGAGCCCAATGCAGTAAATGCGTGCTCAATAAGAAAGTGCAAGAGATGCAAAAGCAAAGGTCAATGCTGAGGAACAGTGCAGGGCATTGCAAAGCGGTGACTGATTTTTCTTGCTGTCTTGCTTTGTGGAGTAAGGATGGGGACTTAGTGTTGAAATCCCAAGGAGCTGGATGAGAGACGTTTGTTGTCTCAATTGTGGTCGCTCAGTATTCAGGCTGTTTTCTTGTTGAGAATTTCCTGCAATGGGAAAAGAAAACAATGAAAGAGCATAAACTGTTCAAGATTTCAATGTAAGAGTGTAAGGAAGCGAACTGGCCTGGTAGGTGTCGTGCGAGCACACCAAGAGACATGCATTGATACGTTGAGCATGCGTGTATGAGTTGGTGTGAACATGCTTGGACATGTGTGAGGCGCGCTTAGTCGCTAGTCGATGTGCAGGGTCTTGCGGAGAGATGTGCATCTGATCACGCGGTGATACTCTCTGCGAAGGAAGTCTTCACTCACTTGTATGGTGAGATGTTAGCTAGTATGCAAAATAGTAAATGAGTAGGATGCATGCGATGCGTGAGTTTTCCAAAACTAATGCCGTCATTCGTATTAACTCCGAATGGTTCAAAGTGCAATACAAATTTTGAAAAGATAGTCATAAGTCGGTCTTCCAACGTGCCCGAGGTGCAAACGACCGTCGCCATGGAAAGCACCGGTTCCAGGTGAGGGCCTGGTGGAAGTGTCTATCCTAGGGTGTGTGCGGACCTCCACGGGCCCTCTTCCTGGACCTCTCCAAGGCAGTGTTCGCTTGTGCCAACTCCTGATCACGCCTCTGCAGTTAGGCGCGGGCCTGGGCAAGCTCCTTCTGTAGTTGGTGCCGGTCGCAAAGTTGCTCATTCTTCTCGGTTACCTCCCAGCGGAGGCGGTCCCTTTCAGCCCTGAGATTGGCGAGCTCGGCTTGGATGGCCATGTCCGATACCGGTACCCTGGATGATGTGCTACTCTCGATCGGAGGAGAGTCTGTGAAATCATCATTCTCTGATGGACCCCATCGATAAAAGTGGAAGATATATTCCTCCGTGGCTTGAAAGTCTCGTTCATCTTGGGTCGGGTGCTCGGGGAAGTAAGGATGCTCGATGATCGTAGTCTGCCATGCGGTCATAACCCGTTCGATTTCACTTAGGCGATCTATGGACGTCTGGTCCTCCTACCAAGCGTGTTCGAACTTGGTTTGCGCCGTACCTTTGGGAACCATCTGTAAGCCACTTAACTACCTCACTACTCGCGCCGGAAAATAGGTGGTGGACCCCGCATGGCTCACGAGTGGTACTCCGTTAAAATCAAGACATTTTAAGGGTCATGGGTCTGGGTGGCATCCACGCAACGCGCCATTTAAAGCCCTTTGGTGCTATTTCGCGAAAAAGTTTGATCCATTCAGAGACCTTGCGTTTCTCCACACGCAACAGAGGTAGTAACCGCGAAATGATAGACTCCGGACGTATAAAAAACATAACCGGACGAACAAGGCCAAAGGGGTTTGCGTGGCTTTGAAGCCAAATTTGCAAAAGGATTGGGGACCCTTACAACCTTCGATCGGTCTTTCTTGTAACGCAATCGAGGGACCGTATGGTCTCGGCCAACAAGGCCACCTCGTACTCGCGGCCTCCAACTACTTGGAGGACAACGCTAGCTAAGGCTGCGTCAATGTGACCGGCCGAGCGAGGGAATAATAGAGTCCCAAAAATTAAGAATAAGATCGCATGACAAATTTTTTTTTGTAAAAGATCCCCTTGAACCTCGCGCACTCGTATTTCAATAAAATGGAGGAGTTTCGCAGTGACTATCTCTGTGCCACCGGAATATGCAAGTTCGGCTTGTAATTGAGACCTATGCACCCCGAGTAGACGCGATACCAAAACAAGTCGGGTGGTGTGGAAGTTAGGTTCCACAATGCCGCGGGTGGCTGCAATTCTTCCGACGAGAGTGCGATATTCCTCGATGGTAGGTGTGAGCTCGGTACCTTGGATGTTGAAGACGGCGTGGACTGGGTCCCAACACGTTACCGCTGCTCCTAAGAAGTTCCAATCCACTCGGCACATGGCTAGCATTGGTATATCCCCAACAAAGGTCCTGATGTAATCGCGGTCGACTTGGCGTAGATGAGCCCAGATGTGACTGATTTCCTCGAGTGGTGGCGTGACCCTGTCGAGGTGTGAAAAGGAGACCGAGCGCGCCATCTCTTACCAAGATGAAAGGAAAACCGATTTAGGACTAGTTAATATAGATGACGCCTAATTTTGAAATTAGATGATGCATGGATACAGAAAATAAATGCCCACGGCTTAATGTATACAACGTATATCTCTCTCAAAAACAAAAAAGGACTCAAATGGCGCGCAGGCCGACTCGATGGACTGTAACTGAAGTCGGGTTGGAAGATGGCATTGAGCTCCTGCAGTATGCATGGTTTCGGCACGACAAGGACCGTGCTACCTAGGGATGGAGGCCCTCGACTCAAGGGTGTCAATTCCTTGAAATCGAGCGGGATTCTTTTCAGGGCCTAAGCGACAGTCGAACTGCGCGCCGTACCCCTACTCCGAACCCCTATCTATCCTATACTCCTATTTCCGGTCGTGGGACGCGACCCTAGGTACCTAAATCTAGTATGATATGCAATGTGCGTGCGAGAAATAAAAGTGCGTAAAGTAGATAAGCGGGAAATTACGGAAAGCGGTAAATAAACAAGCAAACAAAGCAAGCGAGAACGAGCCCGAACCATCTAAGTGTCCCCAGTGGAGTCGCCAAGCTGTGCTCACCCGAATTTCGTCTCGCCGGGGCACGCATGCGCGCGCCTAAATGCAACGCGGCTTGGGAATGTCCACCTTCCCAGGGACGCGCGACGGACGCACATGAGAAGGAGTCGTCACTACCTGTTTACGACCCGAAGGTCGAGGGCCGGTGAGTCGCCCGGGTCTAGGGGTATGGATACACCTAGTATGCTAAGGCAATGGTCTGTACGGAACCGAAAATTCCGAATTCGAGGGTTCATTACGTGTGGGCCTATATCCCACACGCCCTTTCGGTACTCTAACTTGCTAGGTTTGCCATTTTATTTATTTACCACATATTTTAGGGTTGCACTTGACTCGCCCGTTTTGACACCGTAAATTCGAGGAAACACTCCAACCGTCCACTCTCCGACCGGGATTATTACATGAATAAATATGCATCATAAAATCCTTACATTGTTCTCTCAAATAAAAGATAAATTACAATGACTGAATCCGGTTGGTTCGCGTTCGGCCGTTATTTCACTCATGCTTACCGTACGATTTTGGAAAAGACCGGAAATTAAATTAAATGCGCACTCGGTGTATGGGGGCATTGGACCCCGTGATCGAAAGTTATGGGCATTGGACCCAGTGTGAATCGAGTCCTAAAGGATCGGGCTCGATCCGTATAACAAACAAGTGCAAAATGTAATCAAGCAAGCTCAAATAAACAAACAATGGGGTTTCTTATTATCGCAGAATTTACGTGAAATAACTGATTATTAACCGGGGTATATTGGCATACAAATCCTACCATAAAACAAACAAAAGGGATGATGGATAGGGTATGTAGCATTCGGCTTTATTTAACGAACCCGACAGACATAATGTCCATAGTCAAGTCTCGAATGAGTGGGTTATTTTTAGATTATTCTGTATCGTGGCAATATGGCTTTTACAGATTAAGAGTGTTTTCACCTAAAACCCAAAACCTAACCCTCTACTTGATTATTTGCCCATGTTGATTATGTCGAGTTTGTGATTAATCCGTTTTCCCATGTTTTAACCCGTTCTAAACACAAACCTACACTAGAGTGACGGCAGGACAAGAACCGGTAATCATGCCCTTGAATCAGTAAATATGTGTGTGCATGAAAATTAAGATTACGTTGTACGTATCTCGGTGCTTTTGAAATTGTGAATTTTGAAAAGGGCATGACTAACAGTTCTTGAACTGTCGATGCGATTACAGATTATTAATCAGTTCGTACAATTTATTTAAAAGAGTCCAGTGATTTAATTTAGCCAAATTTAACGTCCCGATTACCCCGTATGTAGAATTTTAGGTTAATTAGAAATTTGCCGAATGCTTTGGTCTACGGATTTCGAGTCGTCGAGATAGCCATTAGTTGACCGCTCGATAAACTCTAATTTTCGACATGGTCACGCTGTATACATATAATTACAAAAAATAAAATATTTAAATGGGGCACATACATTGTCGGTGGGTGATCCAAGTAGGAAAGGGTCGGATATTTTTTAGAAAATGTCCAGGGGACTGAATTGAACGATTTTAAAAGAGCAAGGACTAATTTGAAAATTCGAATGAAGTTTCGGGGACCGATTTGAAAATTTTGAAAAATTAGGGACTATGTAAAAATTACTGAAAATATCCCAGGACTTGTTTGAAACGAATTTGAAAATCTGGACTGAGCTGGAAACAAAAAAAATGGCCCCAGGACTAAACTGAAACAGCTTGGAAAGTTCCTTGGGAGGCTTGAAAAATTCTAGGAATTCCAGGACTGATTGGAAAATAGTAAAATGACTAGGACTTGATTGAAAAGAAATTTTGAAATTCGGGGCAGATCTGAAAAGGGTGAAAAATGGCCCTGGACTAAACTGAAACAACTTGGAATGTTCTTTGGGATTCTTGGAAAATTCTGAAAAATCCAAGGACTGATTGGAAAATAGTAAAATGACCGGGATTTGATTGAAAATAAATTTTAAAATTCGGGGCAGATCTGAAAAAGGTGAAAAAAAAGGCCCCGGGACTAAACTGAAACAACTTGGAAAGTTATTTGGGATGCTTGAACAATTCTGAAAAATCCAAGGACTTATTGGAAAATAGTAAAATGACCGGGAGTTGATTGAAAATAATTTTTAGAGTTTGGGGCAGATCTGAAAAAAATAAAATGCGTCCTTTGGACTGAAATGTGACAAAACGGAAAGTTCGTAAAGTCGAGTTCGGGACAAATCCGATCACCCACGCGACCCAAGAACACTCATTTCACATTATATCCATCAAGCAAGCAATAATATTCAGGAAAGGAGCCCTAATAATGCCAGTAAGTCGAGAATTTACCTAGTTCGGAAAGTTGAGGGGTGATTCTGTACATTAAAAAAATAAAATCGCCCGGTGGATTGGGCCGCTGGGCCGAGCTGGCTATCGGGCCTAACTGGGCTGCTGTTGGGCCGTCACTAGGAGTGAATGTTGGGCCGCAAAGATCTGGGCCGAGCCGCGAAAGAGAACGGCTAGGCCGGACTGGGCCGTGCGTCTGGATCCGCCTGTTCCAGGCCGATTTTTGGGTGAGACCGAACGGCTCAGGCGACAAACCGGGTCGGGTCGTCTCGGATGGACTGAACTGGGTGCGAACGGGCTGGACCTGCGCAAACCAAAGGAAAATGGGCCGAGCCCGTGAGAGAGGGGATGAACGGAGAAGATGAAGATGGGTGGAGGGGAGGATCCCGGCCGTTGTGGACGGCGGTTCCCGCTTCTGGGTGTCGCAGCGACGACGCGAGAGGACGCGGGAGACGGCAGCAAGCACCGCCTGGGCTACGTCGTGCTCGGGATGGGCGTCATGGGAGTCGACACGGCCGGAATCGAGGGGAAAAGTTGCATTTTCCGACGAGGTTTTTCGAAATCTCCGATCTCCAAATCCTCCGAAACGAGAACCAATCCTCCGTTTCTTCTTGCTGGGTCGTGTTCGCCTCCTACCGAATCGCATTTCCGTTCCATTTAATTGTAATTCCTCCCCTTTTTCCGTTGATATTTCGGCCGATCTTGAAGAAATTGCGGAAATCGCGATTTTGGGGATCTTCGGGGCCGGCGGGGTCACGGGCAGACGACGAGCGCTACTCGGCCCTGCCTGAATCCTTTTTTTTTTTTTAAATGCCGGCGGTCCCGGGCAGCCGGTCAACGCTTCCCGGCCTGCCCGGTCCCTACCTGAATCTTTTCTTTTCTTCTTTTTTTTTTTTTTTAAGAAAAGGTGATAAATTGGGAAATGACAATTTTGCCCCCCTCGGAGCCGTTGGACCAAAATTAGGTGCCGACAGACCTGAAACAAGAATTTTAACCGGGACGGACCCGAAACAGGAATTTGAAACCGGAATAGACCCGAAATAGGAATTTGAAACCAGAATAGACCCGAAATAGGAATTTAAACCGGGATGGACCCGAACAGGAATTTGAAACCGGGATGGACCCGAACAGGAATTTAAACCGGGATGGACCCGAAACAGGAATTTTAAACCGGGATGGACCCGAACAGGAATTTTAAACCGGGATGGACCCGAAACAGGGATTTTAAAACCGGGATGGACCCAAACAGGGATTTTAAAACCGGGATGGACCCGAAACAGGAATTTAAAACGGGATGGACCCGAACAGGGATTTGAAACTGGGATGGACCCGAAACAGGGATTTTAAAACCGGGATGGACCCGAAACAGGAATTTAAACCGAGATGGACCCGAACAGGAATTTGAAACCGGGATGGACCCGAAACAGGGATTTTAAAACCGGGATGGACCCGAAACAGGAATTTAAACCGGGATGGACCCGAATAGGAATTTGAAACCGGGATGGACCCGAAACAGGGATTTGAAACCGGGATGGACCGGAACAGGAATTTGAAACCGGGATGGACCGGAACAGGAATTTGAAAACGGGATGGACCCGAACAGGAATTTGAAACCGGGATGGACCCGAACAGGAATTTAAATCGGGATGGACCCGAACAGGAATTTTAAATCGGGATAGACCCGAAACAGGGATTTTAAAACCGGGATGGACCCGAAACAGGAATTTAAACCGGGATGGACCCAAACAGGAATTTGAAACCGGGACGGACCCGAAACCGGGATTTGAAACCGGGATGGACCGGAACAGGAATTTGAAACCGAGATGGACCCGAACAGGAATTTAAACCGGGATGGACCCGAACAGGAAGTTGAAACCGGGATGGACCCGAAACAGGAATTTTAAAACCGGGATGGACCCGAAACAGGGATTTGAAACCGGGATGGACCCGAGACGGGAATTTAAAAACTGGGATAGATCCGAGACACTTGCTCAGTGATCGCGTAAAGTGTCAGGCGACGTGCTTTGATTGGCGTTGGGCCTGGATCACGTGCGGCGACTGATGATGATTCCTCGATGCTTGCACTTCTTTGGACGTCAGTTGTTTGGTAGTGTGGAACATCCCTTGACGGTTTCCGGCGTATCGAGAGCACGACCTGTCGCGTGAGACAGATATGAGTCCGTTAAGGGGGATATGCTCCTTGGGGTTCCATGCGCATCTGCAGAGAAGAGCATAACTCTTCGTTAGTCATGTGGACAGTGGTGCGCGCTGAGTGTACAAGGCTGATGCTGTCCCAAAGGTGCTGATCTGCTGTAGATTGGTGTTACTGCCGTAATGAAGTTGTTTCGTCGTTGCTTTGCCCTTGGGGTGACAGTGTGTTTGATCTGCCGGAAGTCGGCTTTGCTGCTGGGGCAGTTGCTCGTTGCTCTGCCAGATGCCAGCTTTGTCGCAAGGGCGATTGTAGTTTGCTGGGAATGCCCCAGTCTTGCGATGAGGGACTCGAGCTCTGTGGTGGAGCGCCTACGTATCCCGAGGGGTCGGAAATTAGAGTCCGCCGTAGTTCTTGTGGCTTGTAGTACCTATGATCCTAGCATTATTAGTAAGTCATGGGGGTTACTAATAATGTGTAAGCGTAGGTAAAAAGATGTCTTTGAGACGCATGCACTTCAGCTTCGGGTCGCCTGAGCGACCCGTGAAGAGTCTTTATTTTAGTGATGCGAATGGGGGTCTCGCTTTTAAAGGCCTCAATGCGAGGCCTCCAAGGCTCCTGTTGGCCTTGCATAGGCATATTGAGACGTTTTCAAAGGTGCCCAAGCGGCACTATCGATTGTTCGACGCGTTCGTGAGCTTAGGACCCTTCTCATCAGGGTGCCATAGGACGGCTGCATTTGTAACCCGCATGGGGAATTTTATTCAAATTTGGTCAGACCTCGGTCTAGTCATTTTCAGAGTGTTATGACTAGACTCCCGGAAAGAAATGTTTAGGATTTTGGCTTTGTGGTAGCCGATTGAAGGGTGGCTGTGACCAGTTTTGGAGTTGTGCAATGACAAAGAGAAAAGAGAAAGCTTGGGGAGCACGTTGCCCAAGGCTGAAAGGATATACAAGTTCACGCCTGCCGTGAGAAAGAAATCGCCTAGGACGGTTGAGCTGCGTTGGGGAGCCGATCGGGGATCGTGTTGGAGTAGATAACCTGGCCATTTCCCTTGGGGATCCCTGGTCCGCGTAGTGTGCGAGAGCCTAGGGTGACTGTTTTATTTATCTCTCGTTTTACTCTCCTTTTGCCACGACGCGCCCGCCTCGGGATTTTCAGTCATGCCTCTCTCTTGCCCTAACTTTTGCCTAGGCCGCCCCCCAAAGGGGGTTTTCGACTTAGCGAGCTCGATTTTTTTGTCTCTCGAGTTTGCAAGAAGGGTTCGAAGGATTCGACCTTCGAGTGCATGGTGTTCTCTTTCTGTCGAGGAGTTGCGACTGTTGTTTCCCTTTTTGTCGAGATTTGTTCATTTCTTTTGGATTGGGGGCGCCGGTACTTTTGGTGAACCTCGGCGTTGCCTCGTTTTTTGTTGGCGGGTTTTTCCCGCTTTTCTCTCTCTCTTCTCTTCTTTGTTGGCGGGTTTTTCCCGCGTCTTTTCGATCTTTTTCTTCGCAACTGGGGTCTGTATTGTGCCCCTTGTATTTGTTTGAAACTCCTTGACTTTGCCTCACCGAGGCCGCTTTTGTTTGTTTTGCCCCATGGAGACTTGATGTACTTTGTTGTCTTGGCCCAATTTTGTGAGGGCTGGTTTTCTCAGAAGTCTGATTCTTGTGCACTCGGAAGCCGAACTTCGCGTCTTTTGTCTTCCATTGCCCCAGTGTTTGGAAGATTGTGAGCATGGAGTCACCAAATACCTCTAACTCCTTCACCTTGAAGTCGATTGCCGCTTACAAACCAAGGATGCATGCCTCGTACTCGGCCACATTATTGGTACAAGAGAAGTCCACTTTTGCAGCGACCGGATAATGGCGTCCGTCCGGGGATATCAACAATGCCCCAACTCCGGACCCCACTGAATTGACAGCCCCGTCGAAGTACATCTTCCATGTTGGCTCATCCTTCTCTTCATCTACTTGGAGGATTCCTTCATCTGGGAAGTCCGTGTTTATCGGCGTGTCGTCATTGATCAGGAATTCGGCTAGATGGTCGACGATTGCTTGCCCTTTGATCGACGTGCGGGGCACATACTCTATGTCGTATTCCGTCAGTTGACAACGCCATTTCGCGATGTTCCTCATGGAGGAGGGGCTATCGAGTAAATATCGCAGGGGGTCCACTTTTGACAGCGAGCGGATTGTGTGATAAAGCGTGTACTGTCGGAGCCTTTGCATGACCCATACTAACACGTAACACATTTTCTCGATCTCTGGGTAATTGGATTCCCCTTCGGTGAACGTCTTGCTCAAGTAATATATCGCCCTTTCCGTGCGTGTCGACTCGTCTTCTTGCCCTAGCATGCACCCTAAGGATTGCCGGCGTACTGTGAGGTATAAAATGAGGGGACGATTCGGCATAGATGGGACTAATACCGGCGGTTGAATTAGATAGGCCTTGATGGTGTCGAAGGCATTCTGACATTCGTGGTCCCATTCCATCGTCGCGTTTTTGCGGAGCAAGCGAAAGAGCGGTTGACACTTATCTGTCAGGTTTGCGATGAAGCGCGCAATGTAGTTCAAACGCCCCAAGAAACCGCGCACCTCTCGAACCGTTGACGGCGGGGGAAGCTCTTTGATCACCTTGACTTTGTCCGGATCCACCTCAATACCGCGCTCGCTGACCACGAATCCTAACAGCTTTCCTGATCGGGCACCGAATGTGCATTTTGCCAGATTAAGCCGAAGCTTGTATTCTTTTAAGCAATCGAAAAGGCGCTTCAGGTTGACAAGGTGGTCTTCTCCTTCTTTGGACTTGGCGATCATGTCGTCGACATACACTTCGACTTCTTTGTGCATTATGTTGTGGAATAATGTGACCATAACCCTCTGATAAGTTGCCCCTGCGTTCTTGAGGCCAAAAGGCAAAACACGATAGCAAAAAGTTCCCCGCATCGTGGTGAACGTCGTCTCCGAATTTGATTGTATCCAGAGAAGCCGTCCATGAAAGAGAACTGGGCGTGGCGTGCCGTATTGTCGACTAGGACGTCAATGTGTGGCAGGGGGAAATTTTCCTTAGGGCTGGCCTTATTGAGGTCTCGATAGTCGACGCAGACTCGGACTCTTCCATCCTTCTTTTCCACCGGCACAATATTGGCCACCCACTCGGAATAGTTACAGACTTCGAGGAACCCCGCGTTGATCTGTTTGACGACCTCTTCTTTGATGCGGAAGAGAAGGCTAGCCCGCTGCCGTCGTAACTACTGCCGCTTGGGCGGGAATTTCTCAGCGTCAAGTGGAAGGAAGTGCTCGACTATTGAGGGGTTTAAGCCGGGCATATCAGCATAGGACCAGGCAAAGACCTCTTGGTATTCCCTTAGGAAATTGATCATCCGGGCTCGTTGTGCAGGGTCGAGGGTTGTCCCAATTTTCAAGGTGCGGGGCTCTTCTTCGGTGCCCACGTTGATCTCTACTGTTGGCTCGACCGAGGTGATTTGATGGTCCTCGAGGCAACGCAAACTCTCTTCTATCTCGGGCACTTGACTGTCCTCGGGAAGCCCTTCCCCAAAGTATACGGGTTGGGGCTCACCGAAGTGCTCTTCGAATGGTCGAATCGAAGTGTTGGGGATTTGGATTCGGGTGGTGCCTGGAAATTCGAGAGAATCGTCTTAGAAAATTTAGAGTGCTGCGAGATAAAGGATAGAAAAAGGAGATGAAACGCATGGGAGTTCAAAAAATGCATGTAGAGATTTCATTGATAACATGAACATGGAGCCACGATAGAAACCCCTCTCCCGTCGTGTGGCGCATGGCTATGCCGACACGCGGGGAACATCTTGTACATAGATAAGCCTTACACATCGGCGATCACAGCCGAGTAGCGCGGGACTGAGGTCCAGTTGTCAAGCTCCTCATTTTCCTGCGCCAGGCGGATGTGAACCCCTGAAGGAGTCTTCTCGGTGACGGCGTACACGGCTGACGGAGCGACATGAGTGTCGTCGGAGTCCGAGGAAGGACCGTCAAGGGTGCCCCCGATGATGTGTGAAGGTCCGGGAAAGAAGCGGGACAGTGGAGGAACTGGAATGCCCCTATTGAGCCTCCCATAGCGTGCGGCGAGGCGGTGAAGATGGTTGCCCTTGCGGGCATCGACAATTTCATGGCAGGAGGGCTGAAAGCCGAGTCCCCTCCATGCTTGTATTCCTCAATTTCAATGGGGCGGCTGATCCCTTGTCCGCGTGCCCCAAGGCCGGCGCCGGGAATGTAGTTGTGGCGCAAGAGTACCTTCCCTATCATGCGGTCGGCGCGGGATGGTCCAATTTCTCCGTAGTCCCGAATGACGGAGATAGTTTCGAACGAATGGAACGAGAGGTTTTTATCATCCCCGACGCTGATGTAGGGCACCGCCGTCTCTTTATAGATGGCATAGTCTTCCTCTCCTTTTACCGTGATGAGCTTCTCTTCGACGATAAATTTCAGCCTTTGGTGTAGAGAAGAGGGGACGGCACCGGCCGAGTGGATCCAAGGCCATCCGAGCAATAGGCTGAACGCGTTCGGGATGTCGAGCACCTGGAACGTGATGCTGAACGAGCACGAGCCAACGTCTATAAGAAGGTCGATTTCTCCATTTACCTCCCTCCGTGAGCCGTCAAAGGCTCGGACCGCTGTTTTGCTCGGGCGGACGCGGTTGAGGTCTACGTTCATCTGCTTCAAGGTGGTTACCGGGCAAACGTTGAGCGCGGAACCATTATCAATCATGACCCGGCCGATGATGTAGTTGTTAGATTTGCAGACAATGTGCAATGCCCGCGAATGTGTCCAGCCTTCAGATGAGAGCTCGTCGTCCGAGAAAGAGATGGTGTTGGAGAAGATGGAGCCGACAGTCTCCTCTATCCTATCGGGAGGCGTTTCCTTCGGGACCTGTGCCGCGGTTAGTACTTGCAAGAGGGCCTCCCGGTGAGGTTCCGAGCTGAGGAGGAGAGCAAGCAGTGAGATGTGGGCCGGGGACTTGGCCATTTGCTCGTCTACTTTGTACTCGTTCGCCTTTATGATCTTCATGAACGCTTCGGCTTCCTCTTCGGTCACCTTCTTGGATGGAAAAGGCGTGCTTTCGGGCATTGCCCCAACTTCAGTGGCGAGCGCCTTCCCCTTGTCAATGATTGTTGGGTTCTCATACACTCGCCCCGAACGTGTCACCCCCATGACATTGAACTGTTGCTCGACGCTCCCGATACTTCCTTCATAGGTCTAAGGGGCCTTGTTATCCGAGTACGGTTCTCGAGCGGGGATATCCACGACAAATGGGGTCGGCGAGGCCATGTGTCCCACGAATCCGACCTTGGGTTCCTCGAGGGTGTAGTCAATCACGAAGGGAAGTGGGTTGTCTTGTGCGTTCTCGTCCTTCCCTGAGGTGCATATGGTGATCATGTTGATGGAGGGTCCCGAACTCGGCCTATGATCAGGGAGGGGGTTGGCCTGCACATTCGGGGGTCTGACAGCATTGAAGGTGAGCCTGTTGCTGTCGATCCTCTTCTGAATCTCATCTGGTAACCTCCAACAATTATCGAGAGTATGCCCCGGCGCGCCTTAATGATATTCGCAGCATTTAGACTGATCCTGAGCGAACGGGTCAAAGTTCGGGCCCGGGGATATTGGCTGAATCTGATCGCCCGCAAGGAGTTGTCAATATATGTGAGAAAGGGGAGCAGGTAGAGGAGTGTACTGCTTGCGGGATCGGTATTGCGTGTCGCTGGCCTGTGGACCTTGTGAAGTATGGCTCTGTTGCGCCGGTGGAGGGGCTCTCGACACCGGGGGCCTGGGTTGAGGGGGCGGAGTCGGCGCGGGTGCTTAGTGGTGCACGAACGGTTGTGAGGTCATTGGCGGCGGGACCGGTGGAGCCGAGTAATAGATCGATTGAGGTTGGTGCTATGGAGGTGGAGGGAAGTAGGCAGGAGCGGCAGTCGGTGCGGTCGTGAGATTCACCGAATATTGATGGGGCGTCGGATGCGCCAGATTGACGGCGTTAACTGAAACTTCTTTCCCTCTCCTTCCACTGGAAGACGACGTCGTCGCAGGGACCTTCTTCGAGGATTCTTCTCCTTTACCGGTAGGGCCCTCCATCCTGCCGAGCTTGATCCCCAAGTCAAGCTTTTTCCCGGCCTCGATGAGGTCGGAGAACGAAGAAGTGTGGGCCAACAAGTGTGAATAATATACCCTCCTCAGCGTGGAGTGGAATAATTGAATCTGTTGTACCTCGTTGATCGGAGGAATGTGCTTCGCCGCTTGGGCACACCATTTGGTGGCGTATTCCTCGAACCTTTGGCCCTGCGCCATCTCTTTCGTGCTCAATTCCAAGAGGGTCGGAGGTGCTTCCATGCAGTATTGGTATTGGTCGATGAATTTCCGGGAGAGGTCTGCCCATGTCGGAATATCTTCGGCCTTCAATCGAGAGCGGATCCCGACAGGCTGTCTTGGAAGGAGTGGATGACGAATTCCTCATACTCCCAATACTGTAGCATCTTCCCTCGGTAATGGCGGAGGTGGTGCCGCGGATCTGTCGTGCCTTCGTAGGTCTTGAACTCCGGGATCTTGAATTTCGAGGGTAGCCGCATGCCCGAGAAAAGACTACAGTCACCATAGCTTGCGTGGGGTCGAGTCTCGCTTGCCTGCAGGGCTCGTATTGTTTCTTCCATCCTCTTCAGCCTGCGCTCCTGCTCGGCGTCAACCTCGGGGAGAAAGTGCGTTGGTGAAGCACACTGGGCCACGTGGTTTGGTGTGCCTGGTTCGAGGAAAGTGGTGTTTATAGGAGGCGGTGCTTGGTAGGAAAGGCCGACGTGGGGTTGTAGTGATGGGTACGGAGGAAGCTCCGTGGCTTGAAGATGAGTCGGAGCAGGTGCACTTGATGCCGGGAAAACCATCGGCGGAGGTACGGTATAGACCGTGGCTGGGGCCGGCATAGAGATAGGCGGGGGTGCGGACAGGGCCTGCTCCGAAGACAAGAATGCCGCCGGTGGAAGAGGGACGGCCGTGGGGGCCGGTGGCGGCGGAAATGGACTGGTGAAAGGGTGAACCGTGGACGTATGCAGTGTTCGTGGCGCGGGAACATCAGTGTTTTCCGGAGCTTGGGTTGGCGGAATCTAAGGGGTCGGATTGACTGTTGGCCCTTGTCTTGGTGGAGGCGTGGAGCTCGAGGATGCGCGGTTCGGTCCTCTGAGTAGGGCGAACAGTTCTGCCATGTTGGCGGTCATGCTCGCAACTAATTGGTTAACCGTGCCCTCAAGTGCTGTGAAGCGGGCTTGGTCGTCGGAGGCAGATGACGTCAGTGAGACTCGTCGAACGGGCGCCCCTGAAGACGTCGGGGGCGAGATGTGTCGGAAGGGCGCCTGAATACGCCGGAAGTATACCTGCAGGAGTCGGAGGCGGCGGAGCATGTGTCGGGGGCGGTTGAGAATGAGCCGGGACCGGTGGGTTGACCTCCTTGGAAATGTCCACTCGGTCCTCTTCTGCCATCCTGAGACGTTGACGAGTCGGGTATCGGTGCGACGCTAGTTGCGATTTGCCTAGATTCCAAGAATGTGTAAGGGCAACGTCGACATTTTGAAATGATAAGTACAAAATAAATAAAGGGACAAGATGTATGAGATGCATGAGTTTTCAAAATGCTAATGTCATTACATTGGTTTGACCCGAGTTCCATAGTTTTACAAAATACAATACGCGAAAGAAACGGAACATAAACGTAAGCCGACATCCCTTTGCGCTCAATGGCCGGTTGAGAGCGGCGTAGGTCCTAGCGAGGGCAAAACAGGCACGTTGCACTAATCCTAGGGATGGGAGATCTCACGCGCCCTTGCACGCACTCGGTCCAACGTCGCGCTCAGGCGGGCCATCTCCCTGTCTAAGTGTGCGACTCCAGCACGTGCTCGAGCCAACTCCATCTGAAGCTCCCTGTAGTCCGCGACCTCCGCACGAGAGTCGACAAGCTCGCAACGGAGTCTATCTCATTCCTCCCTGATAGACCATAGCTCTGTACTCATGGCCGCTTGGGTGGAGCTTTCGGCTTCGGGGGCGACAGTAGGTGTAGCTTGGGGAATCGGGGTGGTCTGGGACCGTTGCGGCGACGCCAATCCCGGCGAATAAAACTGAGCCACGTATACTGATGTGGTGGAAAGTGCTCGCTCTTCGTCGGTGGGGTGTTCGGGGAAGTAAAGACTCTGTATGGTGCTAGCGTCTCGTTGACGGTGGATCTCCCGGATCTGCAGGAATCTTGCGGGGGCCGTGGATGTGGAGTCGGCCCACTGGATGCGGTAGGGTAGGCGGTCCGCCTCGGCGGGAATGTCCTGTAGGCCGTCGAGTTGTCTGATTACCCGGCCGGGGAATATGAGCGTGCTCCCCAAGTGGCTAAGAAGAGGGACTCCCACTATTCCGGGACACCGTGTGATCATGGGACCGCCGGGATTCCAGCGAGCGACCCATAGGAACCGCGCGGGTGTCAACTCGCGCCAAAAGTGCCTCCATTCCGAAAAGCTGCACTCGGGAGGTGGGATGACTGGTACCAGGCGCTCAATCAGCGAACGCTCGTTCGCAATGTAGGAGAAAGGATGTGATGAGCAAAAGGGGCGAACATGCGCGAGGAGCCAAACTTGTAGAAGGTGCGGGGATCCTCTCATCCTGCCGCGCCGAACCTCTCTAACATAGTCGAGAGACCGAACGGTCTCGGCTAGCAAAGCCTCCACATAACTATGGCCTCCTACCGCTTGGAGGACGACTTGGGCTATAGCCCCGTCAATGAGGTTCGGCGCGTATGGGAACAGGAGGGTGCCGAAGACCAAAAGCAGGAACCCGTGACACGCGTCGCGCTGGTAGGACGCCGTCGAAGGTGTCAATGCACGGAGAAGCGTCCAATCCGAGAGCCACGCGATCCTGACGCCGTGATCCCATCCTTGATGAAGCTCTTGGTGGACTTCTTGGGTGGGTATGCCAAGGAGGTTGGAGAGTTGACTCCGAATTACCGCAAACGGGTTGGGCACAAAGATGCCTTGGGTCTTTGGCGTGGGCCTCTGGATGAGCGCCGTGTACTCCTCGATTATGGGTGCTAATTCTGTTCCCTGAAAGTTGAACACTGCATGTTGGGGGTCTCAAAACTCGATGGCGGTCCTCAAGAAGATCCAATCCACCGGAGTTTCCGTGAACATAACCACGTCTCCGATGATGCCTTGAATGAAGGCGCGATCCACCGGGCGGAGAGTCCTCCAAATGCGCATGATTTCTTGCCTAGGCGGTGTGATTGCTTCGAGCCTGAGACCGGGAGCCGGGCGGTCCATCCTTACCTGAATGGGGGAGATGTCGACTCAACGCCTTAAGAATCAAACCAATGTAATGTCCTAAGTTTTTTTCGGAAATAATGCATGCAGTGCGGAAAGATAAACTATAATCGTGTTCTTTACAGTATACATCACTATTTCCCACAGAAAAATAACAAAAGGCCCGTCCTAAAGAAAAACTACGGGCCGACTCAACGACTCGACTTTGGGGTCGGTTGACGGCATGGAGGCAAAGATTGGTCCAGCATGACGGTCCCTGTGTATGCATGGCTTCCGGTACTACTGGGAGAACCGCTAACTAGGGATGGGGGCTCCCGATACAAGGGTGTGAATTCCTTGAAATCGAGCGAGGATATTTGGGGGCCGGTTCGGTGGCATAGCCGACTCGATCCGTTCCCTTACTCGGAACCTCTGACTAACCTAGCTTCCTATTTTGGCGCCCGTGGGATTTCGGACGAGGTACCTAGAAACCCACTAGAATGATGCGATGCAAGTGCGTAAAATAAATGTGCGCAAAACAAATGTGCATAACATAAATGTACGGAAAGCGATGAATAAACATGCAAGCAAGCAAACGGAATCGAGCTCGAACCCTCTAAAAGTCCCCAATGGAGTCGCCAAGTTGTGCGCACCCGAATTTTATCTCGTCGGGGCATGTGCGCGCGCGCCTATGCAAAGCGGCTTGGGAGTGTCCACCTTCCTGGGGACGCGCGACGGACGCACGTGAGAAGGAGTCGCCACTTACTGTTTACGACCTGTAGGTCGAGGGCCGTTGAGTCACCCGGGTCTAGGGGTACGAGGTACACCTAAATACTAAGGCAATGGTCATATGGAACCGGAAATTCCGAATTCGGGGGTTCTATTACGTGCGGGCTTATATCCCGCACGCCCTTTCGGTACTCTAGTTTGCTAGGCTTGCCATTTTTATATATTTACCGCGTGATTTAGGGTCGCACTTGACTTGCCCGTTTTGACACCGTAAAGTCGATGAATTGATCAAGTTGGGCTAATAATCCGAAAGATGGGTAGGCTTGTACGTCGAGGAATCGGTTCACTATCTTAGCGTTACAGTTCATCGAGTCAATATAGTCGATTCCCTACGCGAACCGAAACCACGAGTATTCGAGCTTACTTATCTCTTGGTAACAATAGACCGACTTGACCGGTTCGACACTCGGACCTCTTGCTCGCCGATCGGGGATCCTTACAACTGAATGAGTGGATGTACAAATGAAATCCTCACAATGTACACTCGAATAATTACAGAATACAACTGAATAAAGTAAATGGATCCCGATCGGTTTGTATTGGGCCAATATTCCACTCCGGCTCACCGTGTGTTTTGAATGACCGATAAATAAATTAAGGCAACGCGGGCTCAAAGAGCCGGGGGTCGGGTCCAATCGAACCGACAGTTTGCAGGAGAACCAATTAGTTCCCACTGTAACCGTTGGACCGATCGAGCTCCTGGGTGATATCTAAACACGTTTCACACATCCAATCCAAATTGCCTTCCACATAGGCCATATTTAGAGTGTGATGGTGACTCGAGGCTAGATCCCATTCCGCGCTCGGGTTGCACGCGCTCAGTGAATTAAGAGGTGTTGGACCTCGTGTTCGGTGATTTGGGGCGTTGGACCCCGTGCAACACGTAACCTATGGGCTCGGACCCGAACCGCAACAAATCAGCGAAAGCAAATGGAAAACAGAAGAAAACTGATAAAACTGACGAAAAACAGACAATAACTGACAAACACCGGTGAATGCGGACAAGTGGTGTATTAAGTCGAGTGTACGTGATTTAATCAGTTATTAACCGGGGTTGATTAATCAAACGAAGTATCTAGCCTAGGCAAACATAGATGGTGGGCAAAAATATGGTTCTAAGCCAACTATGTGTGTGAACTTGTTTTAGAACTCTTATTCAGTTAGGTGTCACTACGGTTTCACTGAATTAGACAAACTTGTATTTTTGATTCTAGATTGGAATCTAGCATTCCACCTATCCATTATCTAATGTTTGATTAAGCCAAATACATGATTAATCCGGTTCTTTGTATTTTGTAACAGAAATAAAATGTTCACCACCGAATCTACGATAGGAAGATAGAAACACAGAAAGTGAACGGAATGGGCCGTACGAATGAAACTCGCACTCGAACGGGCCGCCCTTTCCCGCTCCTAGATCGAGCTGTTTCCAACTCCCTAACGCCTAGGATATCGGTGAATCACGGAAAGACAGTTATGCCCTTGGATAATAAAACGTGTGATGTTCGTATCAAATTAAAGATCGAGTGACACGAAGAGGTCTAAAAAGGACTCGCGCATCTCGACTCGAGCCGCCTCAAATTGGGCCCGGATTCAAGTCATAGCACGGAAGTGCTCGCTAGACGTCGATTCTATTCGTGTTACGCGTCTCGGTGCTTTGAAATTGTGAATTTTTTTTAAGGAAAAGGGCATTCCCACCGTTCCGTGAACCATCGATGCGTTTACGAATTAGTGATCAATTTATCCAATTATTTAGTCCAAGTGATTTAATTAGCCGAATAACACGTCCCGTTTTCCCCGTTTGTGGGATTATTCGGTGACGGTGGTCTTGCATTATGGGTATTATGGATTTAACGAATAATTGTCCGAAACCAACGTGTCTATCATGTAATTATCACATAGCCAACGATAAAACATGAACATCAATACACCTAATTTCAAGGACCGACTCCGAAACGACTAAGGAGGTCGCCCTAAACTCGGGAGGGGTCGGGGAGCACTCGGCCACTTCCCGAAGGGAGGAGCCGAGTGGTCTCCTTGACCCGTCCCGAATTATGAGTGACCTCCCGCGTCGACTCTAATTGTCCCTTGCATACACAATATGTCAAACACGATAATAACACATGTTTTAATCACATCGATGCCGCCATGGTCATAATCATGCAAGAGCATACGAACACGCACGAACAAAATATTTAAAGGAATCAATAAATGACATCGACTCAAGTGATAACGAAATGGATAAAAACACAGGAATCGACCCATCTCGAAGTGAAAGAGGGCCTCCCGGACTTGTGTGGTCCAAGGAAGCTCTCGGCCACATTCCATCAAGGATGACCGGGAGCTTCCGTGGCTCACACGGGTCGGGATGGTCTCTTCGGCCCCGATTTGGATCTTTTCCTGTCATGCTAGTATGTTACACGTGATTAACGATATGGGAGATATAGGAATCAACTCGTTTCGGGGAAGAGAGAGACCGTCCTAGCCAAAGGAGCCCACGGGTCTCTCCCTTGAGACTAGGCCGTGAGTTCCCGTGGCCCAACCGTGGCCAAGGGGGTCTCTCCCGTCCCGATCCGAGCCATTTCCTATCATGGCACATGAGTTTATGCATCATACGGACATGACATGGGCGCATAAATGGAATATGATGGACATACGTGCATGGGAATGCATGGGGAAGCCCGGATCTAGGAGAAAAATAACAACTTTCATGCTTTCCGATTTATAAATCACATTAACGCTTCATAACAAGCAAACATCGAGGATCCTAGCTTCTCTAATCGTAGAGGGATGTTACCTAGCCTCGATGCACAAGGGAAAGAGTCGGGGAAGCGGCCTTGGGAGTCGCAAGACTCGGCTGGTCGTGACGGGTGACGGGTACCCGAGAGCAGCGACCGCGGCAACTTGGGAAGATCGAGCTCGGCACGCTAGCTCCGACCACGGCACGGTGCAAGATCGGGCTCCTTGGACTCCTAAGGGACGGATCTAGACGTTCATGGACAGTCCCGAACATGCCAAACCCTGGACAAGCCCGAAACAGTGAGAGAAAGCTCGGTAAAAAAATGGACCCGGTAAAGAAGGAACGGGTGGAACGGCGGTTGTGCACAGTGGATCGACCCTCGGACCGTGACCACCTCTTCACGGGGAGAGTGAGGGTTATGAGGGCCCCTTTGAACGTGAGGGCACGACTCGGCAAAGTCGTGGAGAAAATGGCACGTTGTTGAAGGTTGGATGCACCCGGCGGGGAGTTCGGGACCCGATTGTTCTTACGGTTGGAACGTGGTGTTGGAGACCTCAAATGGAAAATCTAAGCCCGGAAATGGACTTAGGGGGTGGGAAATATGTAGGCTAGGGAGTTTGGTGATGTTTGGCCTAAGTCGGGTCGGGCGGTAATCGGAATACTGGGCGGTTTTCCGGTGATTTTGGCCGGTCTTGGTCACGGGATGGGCTGTGCGAGGATGAGAGGATGGGCTGGAGGTTGAGAGCTTTCTAGAGAGAAGTTGGTTTGAGAGAGAGTGGGATTAAAGAAGTGATTAGGGTTAATGATGCAAGAGAACTTATAGGAGGCTCTAATGATGCAATTAAGCAAAGTCAAGTGGGGTTAGGGGGAGGTTAACATGGCTGCCAAAAATATCAAGGGATTAGGGTGGGGTTTTGTGAGTGGAAGGTTGATGGGAGTTGATGGAAAGATGGGAGTTGATGTGAAGGAGTGTAAGAGATATTTGAATTTTGTGGAGGGGAAGGCTTGGAAGGGTTGAGCCGCCGGAATTGAAGGGTGAAGCCGTGGCTGCCGCGGTGAGCCGTGGCTGCTGGGATTGAGCCGTGGCTGCTAGGGTTGAGCCGTGGCTTGGCTGAGCTGTGGGCCCCATTCGACTAGGAGAAAAGCCGGGAGAAGCTCGAGGCTCGATTGATCGCGCATTCGATCCCTGAGGTCCGATTAATTGATAGATTTGGAATGCTTGTACGAAGAGAATTTGAATGAGCCTAACATCGCCATATGTCTTGTGGACGAATGTTCGTGTGATTCGACACCTCGAGAGTCGGTTTTGCCTCGTTTGGACGTCCTGAGTGGAGTTGACCGTCATCATTTTACAATTGTTCCTCCGGGCATGGTGATGCTCGTCCTGGTGAGCTTTTCGTCTCGTGTGGGATCATTGGATCACCATCCTTGATCGAAGACCATTAACCGGAGGTGGCCTAGGGATTCGTGACCCGATTTTTATCAGTGTTTGCTGAATGCCTTGAGGAGTTCAGGGACCGCTGTGGTCTCTGTTTGTCATGAATATGTCTCGAAGATTTGCTGAGAGGCGTTCGTGACTATTGAGATGTCCCTCGGGAGGCCAAGTGGGATTCTGAAAGGGAGTCCGAGACTTGTTCCATGGTCCCGGTGGTCCTTGAGTGCGTGCAGGCCTGTTTCCGGGTGCCGTTTACTTGTCCGTGGATCGGGCGCCCAAGAGCCCTATTAGAAAAGGCGCTTGTGAGAGTTCGGGGGTGCCCCGGCTTAAGCAGGATGCTTCCGAATCACGCCCGGACATGTCATTGGTCACTTTGGCACCAAGAGGGATTTTTAGAGTCCCATATTGGGCACCTTTCGATGCTTCGATGATTCGGCGATGAATAGTACCACAGTGCCGACTTCTGCTGTTTTGGGGTTCGTTGTGTATCTGCCCTTTTGACTGCCCTTCTGAGCCTTTTGGAGGACCCCGCTTCTCTTCCGTAGTCCGTGCTCCCACATCCGCGCGTTCACCTCCGATTGCCGAGTCACGAGTAGCAACCTGAGCTTCGGTCGGGAGTCCTTCGTTGGAACTGGTGGACCAAAATGGGGTGCTGACAACATTAACTTGAAAGGTTCAAAGTGCAATGTAAATATTGTAAAATAAAGCCCTAAGCCGATCTTCCACCACACTCGAAGTTTAAGCAAGCGCAGCCTCGAAAAGCATTAGCTCTAGGCGAGGGCCCTACGGAGATATCTATTCTAAAGTCAATGCAATGCCCACAAGTGTCACTAACCTTTAGATGGATGCTCATCCTCAAGAAAGGAGATCTGATTCGAGAAGATGGAGTTCACAGTTTCCTCGATCCTGTCTAGTGCAATCTCCTTCGGGACTTGTGCAGCAGTGAGAACCTTCAGCAGAGCATCCCGATGCGGCTCGGAACTCAGAAGCAAAGCAAGGAGTGAGATGTGGGCTAGTGAGTTGCCCATCTACTCAACAACCTTATACTCGTTTGCTTTGATCACTTTCATGAAGTCTTCAGCTTCTTGTTCAGTGACTTCCTTCGCAGGAAGTGGTGTGGCTTCTGGAACAACTGGAAATGCAGCAGCAGGAGCCTTCCCTTTGTCTGCAGGCTCTGGACCTTGATAAACCCGTCCTAAGCGAGTGATGCCCATCGTACTCATTTCCTACTCCATATTGGAAACATTGCTCCCGTAATTCCAAGGAACTCGGCGGTCCTGATATGGTTCCTTTGCAGGAACCTCGATGACAAACGGGGCGGATGCAGCTGCAATTTCCACCGGAGCATAGTCGATGATGAGCAGAACCGAATTTCCTGGACATCGTCTTCCTTTCCAATAGCAGCTATGCTAATCATGTTGATGGAGGGTCTTGAACTTGATCCATGATCGGGGAGAGGGTTTGCACGCACATTCGACGGCTTCCCCTCATTGAAGGAGATCTCCTTCGCATTGATCATCTCTTGGATTTTATCTCGAAGTCTCCAGCAATTATCCAAGGTGTGACCAGGAGCACCCTGATGAAACTCACAACGCAAATTTTGATTCTAGACCGTAGGATCAAAGTTAGGACCGGACGCCTCTGTTCTGATCTTTTTGCCTGCAAGGATCTGCCGGAATAGTGGGAAGGAGGAACTGGCAAAGGCGTGTACTGCTTGCGTTGGCGTGGTTGAGCAGGACCACCCTATTGAGCTTGTGGAGCTGGGGCCTGTTGAGTCGGCTGAGGAGATCTTGAAGACGGGGCCCTGCTTTGCTGGACTTGAGCAGGGGTATACTTTTGCGGAGGCGGCGGATGAATAAAGGCTGGTGGGGCCGGAGAGTAGGTCTGCTGCACTTGGTAGGGCTGCGTATAATGCACAGGATGTGCATATGCCTGAGAAGTATGCTGTGAAGGGGTGTAGTCCACCGAAATCGGGTGCAGAGTTTGGAGTTTGGGTTGACCGCCAACGGTCGCATCCTTGCCTTTCTTGGATGTTCCAGCAGCATGCTTCTTCGATGCTTCTCCGTCCTTCTTCCTCGATGGGCCTTCAATCCTCCCCAACTTGACACCCATGTCAAGCTTTTTCCCAGCTTTAATCAAGTTTGAGAATGAGGAGGTATGAACCAAGAGGTGTGAATAATATGCACCCCTGAACGTGGAGTGAAACAGCTGGACTTGCTGTCTCTCAATAATCGGGGGAATGTGCTTCGCTTCTTTTCCCCGCCACTCCGTTGCATATGCTTCAAAAGTTTGACTCTCTCTCATCTCCATCATGCTGAGATCAAGGAGAGTAGGGGGTGTCTCCGCGCAGAATTGATACTGGTCAAGGAACTTCTAGGAGAAATCTTGTCCAAGTGGGGATGTCGCCAGCTTTCAATGATCGTCATTTCTCGATTCGCCGATACCCTAGGCGTTAAAGAGACCGAAACATCTCGATTTATGGACGAAAATGGGTGGCCTGTTCGAGTGAGAGTTTCATTCGCACGGCCCATTCCGTTCACTTTCGGTGTTTCTATTTCTTTATCGTAGATTCGGTGGTTGACGCCATCACTTCTGTCTCAAAACACACGAAACCGGATTAAAAATGCATTTGGCCTAATCAAACATTAGATAATGGTTAGGAGGAATCCTAGATTCCGAATCCAGAGTCAAAAATGCGAGTTTGGTACATTCAATGAAACCGCAATGACACTTCATGGAATAAAGTCTTAAAACAAATCAACAAACATAAACGGCCTAGAACCATGCCATAACTCTTTTCTTTGCTTGCCTAGGTTAGATACATTGTTTGCTACTCAACCCCGGTTAATAACTGATTAAATCACGTACATTCGGCTTAACACACAACCTCTCTGTATCTATCTGTATTTGTCTGTTTTTTTTATCAATTTTATCAGTTTTCTTCTGTTTTCCATTGCCTTTGTTGATTTGTTGCGGTTCGAGCCCAAACCTATAGGTTACGTGTTGCATGGGGTCCAACGCTCCAAGCCACCGAACATGGGTTCCAACGTCCCTCACACACTGAATGCGCCCAACCCGAGTGCGGAATGGGATCTAACCTCGAGTTACCATTACGCTCGAAGTACGGCCTATGTGGAAGGCGACTTAGATCGGATGTGCTCGCAGTTAGATATCACTCGGGAGCTCGATCGGCCCAACGGTTACAGTAAGAATCAATCGATTCTTCTATCACCCGTCGGTCCGATTGGACCCGACCCCCGGCTCTTGAGCCCGCGTTGCTTTAATTTATTTATCGGTCATTCAAAACACACGGTGAGCTAGAGCGGAATATTGACCTAATGTGAGCCGATCGAGGATTCATTTATTCAGTTGTAATTTGTATTTCTTTGAGAGTACATTGTAAGGAACTTTATTTGTACATTCATTTGTAAGGGTACCTGACCAGTGAGCGAGGGGTCCGAGCACAGAATTAATCGAGTCGATTCGTTTATCCGTAACGCAAGTAAATTTAATGTTTCGTGGTTTCGGCTCGCACGGGGAATCGACCACCGTGGCTCGATGAATCGTAGCTAGGATAGCGAGCCGTTTCTTCGATGCGCGAACTTACTTTCCTTTCGGATTCCTGATTCGAATCAATTGATGCACCGACTTTACGAAGTCAAAACGGGCAAGGAGAGCACAACATAACTCACGCGGTAAAATCAACAATAAATGGCAAGCCTAGCAAACTAGAGTACCGAAAGGGCGTGTGGGATATAGGCCCGCACGTAATAGAACCCCCGAATTCGGAATTTTCGGTTCCGTATGTGCGCACCTGAATTTTATCTCGTCAGGACACGCGTGCGCGCGCCTATGCAACACAGCTTGGGAGTGTCCACCTTCCCGGGGACGCACACGTGAAAAGGAGTCGCCACTTGCCATTTTATGACCCGAAGGTCGAGGTCCGGCAAGTTACCCGGGTCTAGGGGTACGGGGTACACCTAAATACTAAGGCAATGGTCATATGGAACCGGAAATTCCGAATTGGGGGGTTCTATTACGTGCGGGCCTATATCCCGCACGCCCTTTCGGTACTCTAGTTTGCTAAGCTTGCCGTTTTATTTATTTACCACGTGATTTAGGGTCGCACTTGACTCGGCCGTTTTGACACCGTAAAGTCGATGAACTGATCAAGTTGGGCTAATAATCCGAAAGATGAGTAGGCTTGTACGTCGAGGAATTGGTTCACTATCTTAGCGTTATAGTTCATCGAGCCGTGATGGTCGATTCCCTGCGCGAACCGAAACCACGAGTATTCGAGCTTACTCATCTCTTGGTAACAATAGACCGACTTGACCGGTTCAACACTCGGACCTCTCGCTTGCCGATCGGGGATCCTTACAAATGAATGAGTGAATGTACAAATAAAATCCTCGCAATGTTCTCTCGAATAATTAAAAAGTACGACTGAATAAGTAAATGGATCCCGATCGGTTTGCATTGGGCCAATATTCCACTCTGGTTCTCCGTGTGTTTTGAATAACCGATAAATAAATTAAGGCAACGCGGGCTCGAAGATCCGAGGGTCGGGTCCAATCGAACCGACGGTTTGCAGGAGAACCGATTAATTCCCACTGTAACCGTTAGACCGATCGAGCTCCCAGGTGATATCTAAACACGTTTCACACATCCAATCTAGATTGCCTTCCACATAGGCTACATTTGGAGTGTGATGGTGACTCGAGGCTAGATCCCATTCCGCACTCGGGTTGCACACGCTTAGTGAGTTAGGAGGCGTTGGACCTCGTGTTCGGTGATTTGGGGCGTTGAGCCCCGTGCAACACGTAACCTATGGGCTCGGACCCGAAACGCAACAAATTAGCAAAAAGCAAATGAAAAACAGAAGAAAATTGATAAAACTGATGAAAAACAGACAAGTTATATATTAAGTCGAATGTACGTGACTTAATCAGTTATTAACCGGGGTTGATTAGCAAACAATGTATTTAACCTAGGCAAACAAAGAGATGGGCTGGGATATGGTTCTAGGCCGATTACATGCGTGGATTTGTTTTAAAACTTTATTCAGTGATGTGTCACTATGGTTTCACCGAATTAGCCAAACTTGTATTTTTTACTCTAGATTGGAACCTAGCATTCCACCTATCCATTATCTAATGTTTGATTAAGTCAAATGCATGATTAATCCAGTTCTTCGTGTTTTGCTACAGAAATAAAATGTTCACCACCGAATCTACAATAGGGAGATAGAAACATCGAAAGTGAACGGAATGGGTCGTGCGAATGAAACTCGCACCCGAACGGGTCGCCCTTTTCCGTCCATAGATCGAGGTGTTTCCGACTCCCTAAAGCCTAGGATATCGGTGAATCGCGGAATGACGATTATGCCCTTGATCGGTAAAACGTGTGTAGTTCACATATAAATTAAAGATCGCGTGACACGAAGATGTCTAAAAAGGACTCGCTCGTCACGACTCGAGCCACCTCAAATTGGGCTCGGACTCGAGTCATAGTATGCGAATACCCACTAGACACTGATTCTATTCGTGTTACACGTCTCGGTGCTTTGAAATTGTGAGCTTTTAAAGAAAATGGCATTTTCGCCGTTCCGTGAACCATCGATGCGCTTACGAATTAGCAATCAATTTATCCAATTATTTAGTTCAAGTGATTTAATTAACCGAATGATACGTCCCGTTTCTCCCATTTGTGAAATTATTCGGTGGTGGTGATCTTATATTATAGGTATTATGGATTTAATGGGTAATGGTCCAAAATCAATTTATCTATCATGAAACTAACACATGGCTAGCGATAAAACACGAACATAAGTGCACTCAATTCCAAGGAATGAGTCCGAAGCGACGAAGAAGACCATCCTAGATCCGGGAGGGGTCAAGGAGCACTCGGCCATCTTCCAAAGAACTAGGCCGAGAGGTCTCCTTGACCCGCATTGGATCACGGATGGTCTCCCACGTTGATTCGAGCCATTCCTTGCATGCATAATACGTCAAGCATGTTAATAACACATGTTTCGACGAAGATAAAAGGAAACCGACGCCGCCAAGATCTCAAAATGCGAGCGAACACACAAACAATATATATATATATATAAAGGAATCAATAAAACGGCGTCGATTCATGCAATGGTAAAACGTGAAAACACAGGAATCGACCTATTTCAAAATGAAGGACGCTTCCTTGGACTCGTGTGGTCCAAAGAAACTCTCGGCCACATTCCCTCAAGAATGGCCGTGAGTTTCCATGGCTCACATGGGTCAAGACGGCCTCTTCGACCCCGATTTAAGTCTTTCCCGTCATAATAACACATCATATGCAATAAACAACGGTAAAGACATGGGAAGCAACTAATTTCGGGGAAGGAGAGACCATTTTAGTCTCGGTGAATCAAAGGAACCCCGCGGCTCCCTCCCATGGGCTCTAGCCGTGAGTTCCCATGGCTCTACTGGACCGTGTGGTCTCTTCTACCCCGAATTTAATCATTTCCGGGCGTGATGCATGTAATATAACGATGTATGTGCATGATGAATGACGTACATATGCATGGAAATGAATAAAAAAACGAAACTTGCATGTAATATAGTTATCAACCACCTTGTCATCCCACGACAAGCAAATATTGAAGACCTAACTCCTCTAAGTCATAGAAAGGTTATACCTAGCCTCGGAACACGAGGAAAGAGTCGGAGAAGTGGCAAAGGGAGTCGGGAGACTCGGCTGGAATGAACAGACCCGAATCGGTGCAGTCGGGTCGACTGGTAGACCCGACTGGCAGTCTGGCTTGTCGGGGCTGTACCGGTTGATCGGGATGGAATTTTCGTGTGGGGCCAGTTGCATTGGATTCCCAAGAGACCAAGGATCGCGTCTGCAGTGGTTTTGGGAGAAGAGCATGCGTAGATTTTCTGACAATAAAAAAACAAAGTCGGGTCAGTAAAGAAAAAGACAGACCCAGTCGGGTCAAAACAGACCCGACTGGTACCCGATGAAGAAATGGCTCCACAGAAGGCTCCCGGTAGTCTTTTGATGCAAGGTCGGTGGCATTGGACTCCTAACTGACCAAGGATCACGGTGATATGTGGTTCGTAGTGAGATTCAACCCGAGCTGACCTGTATGCTCCTGCAAAGTTCCGGTCAGAAAAGAAAATCAAAGGGACGGACCCGACTGGGCTGTTTGGGTTGAAACGGCTGCAAAGGGGGCTACGGGTGTTGCACCAAGCTGGCTCGAGTTCCTCCGACTCCTAAGGGACTGCGCTTGGTGTTTGTGACCAGCTTGTGGCATGCGCACGACTGATTTCAACCGGAAATGCAAAGAGAAACGGATAAAAAAAAACTGTGGAAACCCGGTAAAGGAAAAGATTGAAAAAGGGCGGTCTTGCGCGGTGGAGCGGCTCTCGGCACGTGACCACCTTGTCACGGGGGAGAGTGACGGTTGTGAGGAACCCTTAGAAAGTGATGGCACGACTCGCCTTAGTCGTGAGATGGAGAAGACATTGAGGAAACCCGGGATGCACCCGTGAAACCCGATTCTACTCAACTCTGGAACGCGGGGCTGGAGGGTTCAAATGCAAAAACTAAGCTCGGAAATGGACTTAGGAGGTCGAAAACATGTGGGATACAAAGTTTGGTTGAGTTTGCTTAAGTCAAGAGGGAAGAACTCGCCTAGAAACCGGGAAAACGCTTAAGGGACTGTTTCTGGACAGAGCTGGAACGAGGTGCTGGAACTTCAAATGAAAAATCTAATGTCGGAAATGGACTTAGGAGGTCGAAAACATGTCGGGTATGAAGTTTGGTTAAAGTTGGCTAAGGTTGGGTGGCGGTCGCCGGAAAACGATTGAGTTTTCGGGCAAAACGGCCTTGGAATCGGGCGGTGCTTTGGCTGTGCGATTTCTGAAAAAATGCTATAGTTGAGAGGGCTTGGAGAGGGGTTTCTAGAGTGAGAAAGCTAGAGAGATGATGGAAGTTGAGTTGTGATTAAGTTAATGACCCAGTGGACTTATAAATGCAAGATTAATGACAAGATTGAGTGAAGTTAAATGCAATTAAATGATGCTTAGGGCATCCGAATTTCTTAAGAGGGATTAGGGAGGGGAAGATGTCTTGAAAAGGTTGATGGGAAGTGATGGATGGAAGAGTGGAGTTGATGGGTGTAAGAGATATTTTGAATTTGAGTGGTGGAGGCTCATTTGGCTTGCCTCTAGAGGAGACCCATGGCTTGCGGCTCGGCTTTGCTCGGCTTGGCTTGGCTGGCTCAAGGGTCCCACTTGACTAGGAGAAAAGCCGGAAGAAGCTCGAGGCTAGATTGGTCGCGCATTCGATTTTCGTAGTTTGCTTGAACGACGAATTATCAATGTACGTACGAATGCGATTTTAATGAGCCTAATATTGACATGCTCCTTGTAAGCGGATGCTTGGGTGACCCGGGGACTCAAAAGTCGATTTTGATCCGTTTGGATGATCGGAGCGAAGTAGTCCGTTTCTGTCGCCTGTTCGCGCCTCTGTGTGCTATACTGCTCGTGTTGGCGTGCTTTGTGCTTTGGGCAGAACGGTTTACTTACCGGCCTTGATTGGAAATCGATAATCGGAGACATCCTAGGAATCCGCGAACGGGGTTCTCTCAGTGTTTTCCAAGTGTTTTGATGTGTTCGGAGACCACTGCGATCTCCGTTTGTTAGAAACGAGTCCCGAAAGTTTGTCGAGAGGCGTTTGGGACCACTGAAATGTCACTCGGGAGACCTAATTGACTTGCTTGGCCGGAGGCGAAATGATTTCCCTAGTCCTAGGAGTTGTAGGAAGTGAGTGGTGTGAAGCTCGGACATCAACATTTCCCCGAATGAGCTTTGAACGCAAGATTCCGGGTGAAATGGGCCCTTTTGCTACTGGAATGGTACTCGGGAAACCTAAATGGATTGTGCAATGTGATTAGGGTTCATTTTCCAAGCCCTTGAGGTCCATGGGATTGATTGGCATAGATCTTGTGCACCGACGATTTGTTAAAGGGGGTCTCTGGCTATGTTTCTGTGTAGAAAAGACCTTTTTTTTTCGGGTCGGGATCCACTCGGGAGACCATGAGTTCCGAAAAGCAGTCTGAAACTTGTTCCATGGCCTTGGTGGCCTTGGGGCGTGTGTAGGCCTGTCTTCGAGTGTCGTTTGCTCGTTCGTGGATCGGGCGTCCCGAGAGCCTTGTTAGGAAGGCGTCTGTGAATGTTCGGGAGTGTCTCGGCTCAAGCAGGATGCTTCTGAAATGCGCCCGGATGTGCCGTTGGTCATTTTGGCACCAAGAGGGATTTTTATAGTCCATATTGGATACCTTCTGACGCTTCGGTGATCCGGTGATGAATAGTGCCATAGTGCCAGCTTCTGTTGCTTCGAGGCTCGTTGTTCATCTCCCCTTTTGATTGCCCTTCTGAGCCTTTTGGAGGACCCTGCTTCCCTTCTGTAGTCCATGCTCCCACGTCCGCGGGTTCGCCTCCGATTGTCGGGTCATGAATAGTAATCCGAGCTTCGGCCGGGAGTCCTCGTGTCGGGAGCCAGTCGGTCAAAATGGGGTGCTGACAGCTTACCCCTCTTTGGTTGCATGCTCGATTAGAGGATGTAGCCAAAGATTATAAAAAGCAGCCCCTTTTGGGTCCGGCGACTGCTCTGATACCGTTCCCCTATGGCTGCTTGTACCCTGCTTGGATGCATCGGGATATTGTGCCTGAAACAAAAATTCACAGTTTGGGGGGAACTCAAAATAGGAATTTAAACCGGGATGGACCCGAAACAGGAATTGAAAACCGGGATGGACCTGAAATAGGAATTTACAACCGAGATGGACCCGAACAAGAATTTGAATCCTGAAACAGGAGTTTTAAACCGGGATGGACCCGAAACAGGAATTTTAAACAGGGATGGACCCGAACTAGGAATTTTAAACCGGGATGGACCCGAACAGAAATTTTAAACGGGGATGGACCCGAACAAGAATTTTAAACCGAGATGGACCCCAAACAGCAATTTTAAACCGGGATGGACCCGAACAGGAATTTAAACCGGGATGGACCCGAAATAGGAATTTTAAACCGGGATGGACCCGAACAGGAATTTTAAACCTGGATGGATCCGAAACAGCAATTTTAAACCGGAATGGACCCGAACAGGAATTTTAAACCGGGATGGATCCGAACAGGAATTTAAACCGGGATGGACCCGAAACAGGAATTTTAAACCGGGATGGACCCGAACAGGAATTTTAAACCGAGATGGACCCGAACATGAATTTTAAACCGGGATAGACCCGAAAAAGGAAATTTAAACCGGGATGAACCCGAACAGGAATTTAAACCGGGATGGACCCGAAACATGAATTTTAAACTAGGATGGACCCGAACAGGAATTTTAAACCAGGATGGACCGGAACATGAATTTTAAACCGGGATGGACCCGAAACAGGAAATTTAAACCGGGATGGACCCGAACAAGAATTTAAACTGGGATGGACCCGAACAGGAATTGAAACCGGGATGGACCCGAAACAGGAATTTTAAACCGGGATGGACCCGAATAGGAATTTTAAACCGGGATAGACCCGAAACAGGAATTTTAAACCGGGATGGACCCGAACAAGAATTTGAATCCCGAAACAGGAGTTTTAAACCGGGATGGACCCGAAACAGGAATTTTAAACCGGGATGGACCCGAAAACTAGTTTGGGAATTGCGCAAAGCGCCGCGTGACGTGGTTCGCTTGGCCTTGGGCCTGGATTGCATTATGTGCGACGACTGATAATGATCTCCCATCACTTGCCCTTCTTTAGACATCGGTGGTTTGGTAGCATGGAGCATCCCTTGACGGTTTCCGATGTATCGAGAGCACGACCTGTCGCGTGAGGCAGATATGAGTCCGTCAGGGAGAAGATGCCCCTTGGGGTTCCATGCGCATCTGTAGAGAAGAGCACAACTCTTCGTTAGTCATGTAGACAGTGGTGCGTGCTGAGTGTACAAGGCTGATGTTGTCCCAAAGGTGTTGATCTGTTGTAGATTGGCGTTGCTGCAGCGAGGAAGTTGCTTCGTCGGTGCTTTGCCCCTGGGGTGGCGGTGTGTTTGATTTGCCGGAAGCTGGCTTTACTGCTAGGGCGATTGCTTGTTGCTCTGCCAGGTGCCGGCTTTGTCGCAGGGGCGATTGTAGTTTGCTGGGGATGCCCCGGTCGTGCAATGAGGGACTCGAGCTCTGGGGTAGAGCACCTACGTATCCCGAGGGGTCGGAAATCAGAGTCCGCCGTAGTTCTTGTGTTTGCAGTACCTGTGATCCTGGCATTAAGATCTTCAGTTTCGGGTCGCTTAAGCAACCCGTGAAGAATGTTTCTTTGACAGTGCAGATGGGTCCCGTTTTCGGAGGCCTAGATGCGAGGCCTCAAAGGGCTCCCGTTAGCCATGCTTGGGCATATCGAGACTTCCCAACGATGCCCTAGCAGTTCTATCGTTTGTTCGACGCGCCCGTCGGCTTTGAACCCTTCTCAATAGGGTACCGTAGGGCGGCTGCATTTGCAACCTGCTTGGAGATTTCTGTTTAGATTTGGTCAGACTCGGTCTGACCATTTCCAAAGTGTTATGACTAAACCTCCGGAGAGGAATGTCTGGGATTTTGGCTCTGTAGTAGCCTGTTAAAGGGCGGCTGTGACCCATTTGGAGTTATGCAAAGACAAGGAGAAAAGAGAAAGCTTGGGAAGCACGTTGCCCCAGGCTAAAAGGATACATGGGTTCACGCCTGCTGCGAGATGTACCCCCATTTTCCTTCATCCTTCTGTTGTGTAGGTTGTACCGAACTGCTTGGATGGTATATTCAGTTGCCCACTGTGCTTGAGGAAGGTTCCCCCCTGGACGGTTGAATGGTATTGGAGAGCTGATTGGGGATCGTGTTGGAATTTGATAAATTGGCCACTTCCCTTGGGGATCCCTTGTCCGCACAATGTATGAGATACTAGGGGGCAATTTTATCTATCTCTCGTTTTACTCTCCTTTTGCTACGGTCACCCACCTCGGAGCTGCCCCTCTTAACCTAAAGGGGAAGAGCTCTCCTTTTGCCACAACCGCCCCAAAGGGCTTCCGATCGTGCCTCGCTTTTACCCTAGCTTTTGCTTAGGCCGCCCCAAAAGGAGTTTTTGACCTAGCGGGCTCGATTCTTTTATCTCTCGAGTTTGCAAGGGCAAAGGGTTAGAAGGATTCAACCTTCAAATGCATTGTTTTCTGTCTCCGTCGAGGAGTTGTATCTGCTGCTCCCCTTTTTGTCGGGGTTTGTTGATTTCTCAAGAATGACGGTGCCAGAGTTTTAAATCTCGGCGGTGCCTTGTTTTGTTCATTGGCGGGTTTTTCCCGCTTCTTTTCGCTCTGTTTTTTTTCTTACAGCTGGGGTTTGTTTTGGTGCTCCGTGTCTTTGTTTGAAACTCCTCGACTTTGCATCGTCGAGGTCGCTTTGGTGTGCTTCGCCTCGTGGAGATTTGTTGTGTGTTGCTAGCCTATTTTGTGAGGATCGACTTTCTTGGAAGTCTGACTCTCGTGCATTCGAAAGCTGAACTTCGTGTCATTTGCCCTTGCAAGCATTAAATGTGAGCTTCCCCTATTGTCTAGGAAAAGAAGATATCAAATTGCCCCATGTGGAATAGGGAAACGAGGTTGCCTCGGTGCGAATGTTGAACGGGGATGCCCCAGTCTTCATTTATTGAAATGGCCCATGGAAGGCGCCTTGTGCGATCGTTGTCCCCAATCATATCTTCCTATTTCAGCAGCACATGCCTCTTGGATGGTGCACGCTGCTAAAACCGCTGAATATTCGAGGAAGACGATTGTGTTGATGCTAGGCGATTCGCTCGATTGTCCTCGTCTTCGACTTCATAGGGAGTACCTCATCGTTGGACACCTCCCTCGTCAAAATATAAGGAAAGGGTCCAAGACAAGTTCTCGGGGAAGCGTGAACCCGCGCATCGCTCTTCGCCTATGGTCAATGTGCCCCTGTGAAGGATTACAAAGAAGACAATGCATTAAGCGATTATGCGGGGGGATATGTGGTAAGAAATATGAGGTAGTCCCATGGGAAAATCCCTTTTTGTCCCACCCGCGACCCATGGGGTGCCGCGTGCAGACGACATTTGTTTCCGAGAATCTAGTCATCACCACTCTAGAGTGGTTAGACCGTGACTGAGGTCACATAAGCATATTTTCCCTAATTGCGAGTAGGCCTGCGCAGTCGTCCTAGGGAAAGCTCGAGGAGCCGGGTCCTATGAGGACAGGCGAGTCGAACAGGTCCAAAAGAACTAATAGAGTATCGCAAAGATTGTTCTAATGCTAAATTGAAGGATTTGTTCATGCCGGGAGCCCATTTGTGGGAATGCATTTAAATTAAAGCAAAAGAGAGTTTAAAAAAAACTGCGCGTGTTGCCCCCGTATTCAATCGGCGACCACAACAGAGGTGGATGAGATCCATTCTTTGATCAGAGGCATGATCGTGCTGGTATCTCCTACGATCGAGAGTTGGTTCATGCTCTGTTTGTAGAGCTGTCACTTCTGGTCTTTGTAGTTGAAGGATTAGACTTGCTCCTCGGAGTATCGCTTGGATGAATTTGAATCCAAGTCGATTTTGGATTTTAGATGAGCCTGAAAGCAGTAAATGCGAAGTGTCAAAACCTGAAAGCAGTAAGTGCGGGGCCGAAGCCCCAAAGCAGTAAATACTGGGCCGGGGCCCGAAAGTAGTAAATGTAGGACCAAGGCCCGAAAGCAGTAAATGCAGGACTGAGGCCCGATGCGGTGCCGAAGCCCAAAAGTGGGACCAAAGCCCAAAAGTATGGCCGAAGCCCGATGCAGGGCCGAAACCCAAAAGTAAATGCAGGGTCGGAGCCCGATGTGAGGTCGGAGCCCGATGTGAGGTCAAAGCCCAATGCAGTAAATGCGGGGCCGGAGCCCGATGCGGGGTCGAAGCCCAATGCAGTAAATGCGAGGCCGAAGCCCGATGCAGGGCCGGAGCCCGATGCGGGGCCGAAGCCCAATGCAGTAAATGCGGGGCCGGAGCCCGATGTAGGGCCGGAGCCCGATGTAGGGCCGGAGCCCGATGCGTGGCCGAAGCCCAATGAAATAAATGTGGGGCCGAAGCCCGATGAAATAAATGCGGGGCCGGAGCCCGATGCGGGGCTGAAGCCCTATGCAATAAATGCGAGGCCGGAGCCTGATGCTGGGCCGGAGCCCAATGCGGGGCCAAAGCCCGATGCAATAAATGCGGGGCCGGAGCCCGATGCGGGGCTAAAGCCCAATGCAATAAATGCGGGGCCGGAGCCCCATGCTGGACCGGAGCTCGATGTGGGGTCGAAGCCCAATGCAGTAAATGCGGGGCCGGAGCTCGATGCAGGGCTGAAGCCCGATACGGGGCCGAAGCCCGATGCAATAAATGCGGGGTTGATAGGAAAGTGCAAGAAATGCGAAAGTAAAGGTCAATGCTGAGGAATAGCGCAAGGCGCTGCAATGCGGTGACGCTGATTTGCTTGCGGTCTTGCTTTGTGGAGCAGGGATGGGGACTTAGTGTTGAAATCCCAAGGAGCTGGATGGATGGGAGACGTTTGTTGTCTCAATTGTGGTCGATCAGTATTCAGGCTGTCTTCTTGTGTAGAATTTCCTACAATGGGAAAAGAAAACAATGAAGGAGCAAACTATATTCGTGATTTCAGCGTAAGGGCGTAGGGGATTGAACTAGCCTGGTAGGCGTCGTGCGAGCACGCCGAGGGTGTGTGCATGGATAAGGTGGAGGCATGCTCGCACGACGCGGAAGGACCCACTTGGTTGTGCTGGTGGATGTGCTCGGTTGCACGAAGAGACGTGTGCTCGGTTATGCGATGACGTTTGGCTGCGCTGGATTAGTGAGAAGCTAGCTTTGCTTAGGAAGATGGATCGGTCCTCGAGCCATGGCTCGCCTTGCCGTGGAGGGAGGATGAAGGTCGTGGTCGGTCTACCTGTGAAAGAGGTCCTCACTCACTTGTATGGTGGGATGCAAATTGTTATGCGAAGTAATAAATGAACAGAATGTATACGATGCGTGTATTTTCAAAAGCTAATGTTGTCATTTACATTGACTCGAAAGGTCTAAAGTGCAATGTAAATCTTTTAAAATAAAGTCCTAAGCTGATCTTCCACCACACTCGAAGTTTGAGCGAGCACAGCCTCGGAAAGCACTGGTTCTAGGTGAGGGCCCTGCGAAGATATCTATCATATAGTGCATGTATGGTCCTCCACAAGCCCCCTTCCTAGACCTCTCCAGGGCGGCGTTCGCTCCAGCGAGCTCCTGACCGTATCTCTGCAGCTTGGCGCGGGTCTGGGTGAGTTCCCTCCGAGGTTGTAGTTGGCCGACGAGTTCCTCATTCTGTGAAAGGTTGGTGAGGTCCTGGTGAGCTAACGGACTATGTCGAGATGCGGGCAGGAGGCCGAGCAAGGCGTCCCTTACCAAGACAGCAGAAAAATCTGCTTAGGACTCGTTAACATGAATGACATCCTAATTTTTGAAAACTGCATGATGCATGTGTGTAGAGAAAAACAAATGCCCACGGCTTAATATAAATTACAAAGTACACGTATATCACTCTCGAAATAGAAGAGACTCAAAGTGGCACGCAGGCCGACCTGATGGACTGTTTGTTGGAGTCGGGTTGAAGGCTTGCATGGAGACATAGCACGATGCATGGCTTGGTACTACAAGGACCGTGCTATCTATGGATAGGGGCTCCCCACTCAAGGATGTGAATTCCTTAAAATCGAGCGAGGATCTTTGGGGGCCGGTTCGGTGGCATAGCCGACTCGATCCATTCCCTTACTCGGAACCTCTGACTAACCTAGCTTCCTATTTTGGCGCCCGTGGGATTTCAGACATGGTACCCAGAAACCCATTAGAATGAAGCGATGCAAGTGTGAAAAATAAATGTGCGCGAAATAAATGTGCTTAAAATAAATGTACGGAAAGCGATAAATAAACATGCAACCAAGCAAACGGAATTGAGCCTGAACCCACTAAGGGATCCCCAGTGGATTCGCCAAGCTGTGCGCACCCGAATTTTATCTCGTCGGGGCACGCGTGTGCGCGCCTATGCAACGCGGCTTAGGAGTGTCCACCTTCCTAGGGACGCGCGACGGGCGCACGTGAAAAGGAGTCGCCACTTGCCATTTTACGACCCGAAGGTCGAGGGCCGGCAAGTTACCCAGGTCTAGGGGTACGGGGTACACCTAAATACTAAGGCAATGGTCATATGGAACCGAAAATTCTGAATTCGGGGGTTCTATTACGTGCGGGCCTATATCCCGCACGCCCTTTCGGTACTCTAGTTTGCTAGGCTTGCCGTTTTATTTATTTACCGCGTGATTTAGGGTCGCACTTGACTCGCCCGTTTTGACACCATAAAGTCGATGAATTGATCAAGTTGGGCTAATAATCCGAAAGATGAGTAGGCTTGTACGTCGAGGAATCGGTTCGCTATCTTAGCGTTATAGTTCATCGAGCCGTGATGGTCGATTCCCTGCGCGAACCGAAACCACAAGCATTCGAGCTTACTCATCTCTTGGTAACAATAGACCGACTGGACCGATTCGACACTCGGACCTCTCGCTCGCCGATCGGGGATCTTTACAAATGAATGAGTGAATATACAAATAAAATCCTCGCAATGTTCTCTCGAATAATTACAAAGTACGACTGAATAAGTAAATGGATCCCGATCGGTTTGCATTGGGCCAATATTCCACTCTGGTTCTCCGTGTGTTTTGAATAACCGATAAATAAATTAAGGTAACGCGGGCTCGAAGAGCCGGGGGTCGGGTCCAATCGAACCGACGGTTTCTAGGAGAACCGATTAATTCCCACTGTAACCGTTGGACCGATTGAGCTCCCGGGTGATATCTAAACACATTTCACACATCCAATCTAGATTGCCTTCCACATAGGCTACATTTGGAGTATGATGGTGACTCGAGGCTAGATCCCATTCCGCACTCGGGTTGCACGCGCTTAGTGACTTAAGAGGCGTTGGACCTCGTGTTCGGTGATTTGGGGAGTTGAGCCCCGTGCAACACGTAACCTATGGGCTCGGACCCGAACCGTAACAAATTAGCAAAAAGCAAATGGAAAACAGAAGAAAATTGATAAAACTAATGAAAAACAGACGACAACAGACAAATATAGATAAATACAGACAAGTTATATATTAAGTCGAATGTACGTGACTTAATCAGTTATTAACCGGGGTTGATTAGCAAACAATGTATCTAACCTAAGCAAACAAAGAGGTGGGCTGGGATATGGTTCTAGGCCGATTACATGGGTGTATTTGTTTTAAAACTTTATTCAGTGATGTGTCACTATGGTTTCACCGAATTAGCCAAACTTGTATTTTTGACTCTAGATTGGAACCTAGCATTCCACCTATCCATTATCTTATGTTTGATTAAGTCAATTGCATGATTAATCCAGTTCTTCGTGTTTTGCTACAGAAATAAAATGTTCACCACCGAATCTACAATAGGGAGATAGAAACACCGAAAGTGAACGGAATGGGCCGTGCGAATGAAACTCGCACCCAAACGGGTCGCCCTTCTCCGTCCATAGATCGAGGTGTTTCCGACTCCCTAAAGCCTAGGATATCGGTGAATCGCGGAATGACGATTATGCCCTTGATCGGTAAAACGTGTGTAGTTCACATATAAATTAAAGATCACGTGACACGAAGATGTCTAAAAAGGACTCACGCGTCTCGACTCAAGCCGCCTCAAATTGGGTCCGGACTCGAGTCATAGTATGCGAGTACTCACTAGACACCGATTCTAATCGTGTTACACGTCTCAGTGCTTTGAAATTGTGAGCTTTCAAAGAAAATGGCATTTCCGCCGTTCCGTGAACCATCGATGCGCTTATGAATTAGCAATATTTATCCAATTATTTAGTCCAAGTGATTTAATTAACCGAATGATACGTCCCGTTTCTCCCATTTGTGAAATTATTCGGTGGTGGTGATCTTATATTATATGTATTATGGATTTAATGGGTAATGGTCCAAAATCAATTTATCTATCATGAAACTAACACATGGCTAGCGATAAAACACGAACATAAGTGCACTCAATTCCAAGGAATGAGTCCGAAGCGACGAAGAAGACCATCCTAGATCCGGGAGGGGTCAAGGAGCACTCGGCCATCTTCCAAAGAACTAGGCCAAGAGGTCTCCTTGACCCACATTGGATCACGGGTGGTCTCCCACGTCGATTCGAGCCATTCCTTGCATGCATAATACGTCAAGCATGTTAATAACACATGTTTCCACGAAGGTAAAAGGAAACCGACGCCGCCAAGATCTCGAAACGCGAGCGAACACACAAACAAACACATACAATATATATATAAAGGAATCAATAAAACGGCGTCGATTCATGCAATGGTAAAATGTGAAAACACGGGAACCGACCTATTTCGAAATGAAGGAGGCTTCCTTGGTCCCGTGTGGTCCAAAGAAACTCTCGGCCACATTCCCTCAAGAATGGTCGTGAGTTTCCATGGCTCACATGGGTCAAGACGACCTCTTCGACCCCGATTTAAGTCTTTCCCGTCATAATAACACATCACATGCAATAAACAACGGTAAAGACATGGGAAGCAACTAATTTCGGGGAAGGAGAGACCATTTTAGTCTCGGTGAATCAAAGGAACCCCGCGGCTCCCTCCCATGGGCTCTAGCCGTGAGTTCCCATGGCTCTATCGGACCGTGTGGTCTCTTCTACCCCGAATTTAATCATTTACGGGCGTGATGCATGTAATATAACGATGTATGTGCATGATGAATGACGTACATATGCAGGGAAATGAATAAAAAAACGAAACTTGCATGTAATATAGTTATCAACCACCTTGTCATCCCACGACAAGCAAATATTGAAGACCTAACTCTTCTAAGTCGTAGAGAGGTTATACCTAGCCTCGGAACACGAGAAAAGAGTTAGAGAAGTGGCAAAGGGAGTCGGGAAACTCGGCTGGAATGAACAAACCCGAATCATTGCAGTCGGGTCGACTGCCAGACCCGACTGGCAGTCTGGCTTATCGGGGCTGTACCGGTTGATCGGGATGGAATTTTCGTGCGGGGCCAGTTGCATTGGATTCCCAAGAGACCAAGGATTACGTCTGCAGTAGTTTCGGGAGGAGAGCACGTGTAGATTTTCCGGAAATAAAAAACAAAGTCGGGTCAGTAAAGAAAAAGTCAGACCCAGTCGGGTCAAAACAGACCCGACAAGCACCCGATGAAGAAATGGCTCCACAGGAGGCTCCCGGTGGTCTTTTGATGCAAGGTCGGTGGCATTGGACTCCTACCTGACTGAGGATGAAGGTAATAGGTGGTTCGTAGTGAGATTCAACCCGAGCTGACCTGTATACTCCTGCAAAGTTCCGGTCAATAAAGAAAATCAGAGGGACAGACCCGACTGGGCTGTTTGGGTTGAAACAGCTGCAAAGGGGGCTCCGGGTGTTGCACCAAGCTGGCTCGAGTTCCTCCGACTCCTAAGGGACCGCTCTTGGTGTTCATGACCAGCTTGTGGCATGCGCACGACTGATTTCAACCGGAAATGCAAAGAGAAACGGATAAAAAAAAAACTGTGGAAACCCGGTAAAGGAAAAGATTGAAAAAGGGCGGTCTTGCGCGGTTGAGTGGCTTTCGGCACGTGACCACCTTGTCACGGGGGAGAGTGACGGTTGTGAGGAACCCTTAGAAAGTGATGGCACGACTCGCCTTAGTCGTGAGATGGAGAAGACATTGAGGAAACCCGGGATGCACCCGTGAAACCCGATTCTGCTCAACTCTGGAATGCGGGGGAGGGTTCAAATGCTAAAACTAAGCTCGGAAATGGACTTAGGAGGTCGAAAACATGTGGGATACAAAGTTTGGTTGAGTTTGCTTAAGTCGAGAGGGAAGAACTCGCCTAGAAACCGGGAAAACGCTTAAGGGACTGTTTCTGGACAGAGCTGGAACGAGGTGCTGGGAGCTTCAAATGAAAAATCTAATGTCGGAAATGGACTTAGGAGGTCGAAAACATGTAGGGTATGAAGTTTGGTTAAAGTTGGCTAAGGTTGGGTGGCTGTCGCCGAAAAACGGTTGAGTTTTCGGGCAAAACGGCCTTGGAACCAAGCTGTGTTTTGGCTGTGCGATTTCTGAAAAAATGCTGAAGTCGAGAGGGCTTGGAGAGGGTTTCCTAGAGTGAGAAAGCTAGAGAGATGATGGAAGTTGAGTTGTGATTAAGTTAATGACCCAATGGACTTATAAATGCAAGCTTAATGACAAGATTGAGTGAAGTTAAATGCAATTAAATGGTGCTTAGGGCATCCGAATTTCTTAAGAGGGATTAGGGAGGGGAAGATGTCTTGAAAAGGTTGATGGGAAGTAATGGATGGAAGAGTGGAGTTGATGGGTGTAAGAGATATTTTGAATTTAAGTGGTGGAGGATCATTTGGCTTGCCTCTAGAGGAGAGCCATGGCTTGCGGCTTGGCTTGTCTCGGCTTGGCTTGGCTGGCTCAAGGGTCCCACTTGACTAGGAGAAAAGCCGGAAGAAGCTCGAGGCTCGATTGGTCGCGCATTCGATTTTCATAGTTCGCTTGAACGACGAATTATCGATGTACGTACGAATGCGATTTTAATGAGCCTAATATTGACATGCTCTTTGTAAGCGGATGCTCGGGTCACCCGGGGACTCCAAAGTCGATTTTGCTCCGTTTGGATGATCGGAGCGAAGTAGTCCGTTTCTGTCGCCTGTTCGCGCCTCTGCGTGCTATACTGCTCGTGTTGGCGTGCTTTGTGCTTTGGGCAGAACGGTTTACTTGCCGGCCTTGATTGGAAATCGATAACCGGAGACGTCCTAGGAATTCGCGAATGGGATTCTCTCAGTGTTTCCCAAGTGTTTTGATGTGTTCGGAGACCACTGCGATCTCCGTTTGTTAGAAATGAGTCCCGAAAGTTTGTCGAGAGGCGTTTGGGACCACTGAAATGTCACTCGGGAGACCTAATTGACTTGCTTGGCTTGAGCCGAAATGATTTCCCTAGTCCTAGGAGTTGTAGGAAGTGAGTGGTGTGAAGCTCGGACGGCAACATTTCCCCGAATGAGCTCTGAACGAAAGATTCCAGGTGAAATGGGCCCTTTTGATGTTGGAATGGTACTCGAGAAACCTAAATGGATTGTGCAATGTGATTAGGGTTCACTTTCCAAGCCCTTGAGGTCCCTGGGATTGATTGGCATAGATCTCGTGCACCGACGATTTGTTAAAGGGGGTCGCTGGCTTGTTTCTGTGTAGAAAAGACCCTTTTTTTCGGGTCGAGATCCACTCGGAAGACCAAGATGAGTTCCGAAAAGCAGTCTGAAACTTGTTCCGTGGCCCTGGTGGCCTTGGGGCGTGTGTAGGCCTGTCTTCGAGTGTCGTTTGCTCGTTCGTGGATCGGGCGTCCCGGGAGCCTTGTTAGGAAGGCGTCTGTGAATGTTCGGGAGTGCCTCAGCTCAAGCAGGATGCTTCTGAAATGCGCTTGGATGTGCCGTTGGTCATTTTGGCACCAAGAGGGATTTTTAGTGTCCCACATTGGATACCTTCTGACGCTTCGGTGATCCGGTGATGGATAGTGCCATAGTGTCAGCTTCTGTTGATTTAGGGCTCGGTGTTCATCTCCCCTTTTGATTACCCTTCTGAGCCTTTTAGAGGACCCTGCTTCCCTTCTGTAGTCCATGCTCCCACGTCCGCGCTTACGCCTCTGATTGTCGGGTCATAAATAGTAATCCGAGCTTCGGCTGGGAGTCCTCGTGTCGGGAGCCGATGGGCCAAAATAGGGTGCTGACACCGTACGACCATTGCCTTAGCATTTAGGTGTACCCCGTGCCCCTTGACCCGGGCAACTTACCTGCCCTTGACCTTCGGAAATGGTAGGTGGCGACTCCTTCTCAAGCGTGTCCGTCACGCGTCCCCGGGAAGGTTGACACTCCCAAGCCGTGTTGCATAGGCTTCGCGCATGCGCACCTCGACGAGATTAAAATTCGGATGCGCACAGCTTGGCGACTCCACTAGGGACATACTTAGTGGGTTTGGGCTCAATTCTGTTTGCTTGCTTGCATGTTTATTTGTCGCTTTTCCTACATTTATTTTATTCACATTTATTTCGCACACATTTATTTTACGCACTTGCATCGCATCATTATAACGGGTTTCTAGGTACCCCGTCCGAAATCCCACGGGCACCCAAAATAAGAAGCTAGGTTAGTCAGAGGTTCCGAGTAAGGGAACGGATCGAGTCGGCTATGCCACCGAACCAGCCCCCAACGATCCTCGCTCGATTAAAAGGAATTCACACCCTTGTATCGGGAGCCCCCATCACTAGTTAGTGGTTCTCCCGGTAGCACCAAAACCATGCATAAACAGGGACCGTCATGCTGGACCAATTTTCGCCTCCATGTCGTCAACCGACCCCAAAGTCGAGTCTTTGAGTCGGCCCATAGTTTTGTTTTTAGGACGGGCCCTTTGTTGTTTTCTTTGAAAGAGAGCGATGTATATTGTAAAGAATACGGTTATAGTTTGTCTTTCTGCATTGCATGTATTGTTTTCAAAATAACTTAGGACATTACATTGGTTTGATTTTTAGACGTTGAACCGACATCTCCTTCATTTAGGTAAGAATGGACCACCCGGCTCCCGACCTTAGGCTCGAGTCGATCACACCGCCCAGGCAGGAAATCATGCGCATCTGGAGGACACTCCGCCCGGTGGACCGCGCCTACATTCGAGGCATCATCGGAGACTTAGTAACGCTCGTTGAAGTCCCGGTGGACTGGATCTTCTTAAGGACCGCCATCGAGTTTTGGAATCCCCAACATGCAGTGTTCAACTTCCAAGGGACAGAATTGACCCCCACGATTGAGGAATACACAACGCTCATCCAGAGACCCACACCCACCAACCAAGGCATCTTTATACCCAATCCGTTTGTCGTGATTTAAAGCGAACTCTCTACCTTCCTAGGCATACCTGTCCAGGAGGTCCACCGCGAACTAAATCAAGAATGGGATCATGGCATCAGGATCGCATGGCTCCTAGACTGGACGCTCCTCCATGCACTGACGCCTTCGACGGGGTCCTACTAGCTCGACGCATGTCATGGATTCCTGCTTTTAATCTTCGGTACACTCTTGTTCCTGTTGGGAATTGGTGTATGCCCTAGAGGCAATCTATAATCAGTTATGTAATATGATATCTATTTCATTATAAAACGAGGCAATTCTGTTATTGTGTAGATTGCGCTAAATATGATTTTACACAATAATGTCCTTGGAATAATATGTTTAATAGGCATCAAGTGTGACTTGATTGTGAGATCCTATAATTACCGAACATTATTCCTAAATGTCCATAGTCAAAGTATTATCGTTAATTAGGACAACGATAATACGGTTAGACTAGTGTGGGTATTGATTGATGACCAAGTCTCACAGGTCATGGATATGGAGATATCAAATCACACCACAGGTATACATTAAGAGTAATGTGTACTGGACTGACCCGCCATGAGATTGCTACATGGGTTGTTACGTGACTGTCATTAGCATATCTCAAAGTGACTATAGTGTAATGGTCCTTTAACTTGAGGTCACCATGGATTCCTACATGTAATGTCATATATTTTGATACTGTCAAACGCTACCGTAACAGGATGGTTATAAAGACAGTTATTGGGTATATCACAGAGCATGGAAAGGAATGAGAGTAACCAAGATAGGATTTGTCCCTCCTACGAAACGGGAGCGATATCTCACGGCCACTTGGTGGTTAAGTCTAAAAGTGTATGCATACCCAAATGAGTCGATATAGCGATATCAAACTCATTTGTTCTGATAGACTTACCCGGTAAACCAAGAAAGAGAGATATTGAGCCATACAAGGATGTCATCGACCATGCCTTGGGCTCAATAGAGATATAGATGACAAATGGATTATATTACACGGTAACGTAGGTCACAAGGTTCGTCGAGAAATTGACTTTCCAATTACTTGAGTAACAGTGATGCATTGCTAGATGCCGCTCACTGTTTGTAATATTGAAATAGAGATTTCGATATTACTATCAACGTAATTGGGAACCTACAGGGTCACACACGACGACTAAATCGACGGGATATTTTAAAACAATAAAACCGTCTAATAGAGATTAGATGATTTAAGGTGCGACCGATTAATCGGATATTTAATGAGATTAAATTTACCGATTAATTAGACATAATTTATTAGACCGATTTATACATACACATGGGCCATTCATATGTCTACATTTAGACATACACATGGGCCATACATATGTCTACATTTATACATACACATGGGTCATTCATATGTCTACATTTAGACATACACATGGGCCATACATATGTCTACATTTATACATACACATGGGCTAATTAAATGATGCCATTTACCTAGACACATGTCATGTAGGGAGCCAATGTAATTCTAATCCCACATCGGTGGGATTTGAATTTTCTTCCCTTCATGTTTGTTATATATAGGGTACAAAGCATACAAATATAGATATAGATGAGATATATATGTATGCATGTGTCTGTGTACGTTTACATACGCAAATATATAAGATATACATGTATGTATATAAATGGGCATAATTGAGTTGAATTGTTCAACTCATTAGGTCCAATTAAGTCTAATAAATTTCGAGGGTCGCACTAGTGTTTCTTTCGAGTGTTGGTCGCTAGCACCGCCGATCTCGAAGACTCGTCGACAAAGTCGGTGTGGATACCGGTAGAGGCGTCACGCGTGGGACGCTCGGTCGATAATTTTAAATATTCCAGGTACGCTTTTATTTACTCTTATTCTTCTAGTAGGTCTTGGGATTAGTTTCACGGGTAGGAAATTTTGAATTTCTGTTCCTTTTTCGCTTCCGTTGCGCCCCGTGGAACTAGCAATTGGTATCAGAGCCTAGCTAGTTAGAATCCGAGTAGATAATAGCATAAAATATAATTTTATGCTTGGTACTTGTGTGATTATGTTTGATATTTGCGGTGCATGACTGTTAGACATGGACTATGTCCTAGTTGTGTTAGTATAATAGTTATGCGTGTGGACTATTATGTAATGGTTACATAATAGTGTATAGTGAGATCGATTAAATGTTAATAAAATCCCTCAAAATATTAAGTCCATATCCTTCCACCGTGTAACGCTCGTCAAGACCAAGATCGATGAGTGCGTAGACCTTGCCCTCGCAGGATGCCCTCATCTATCCTAGTAAGACGTTGTGTTTACCAGTGGGTCGGACTTAACTGAGCAAACCTAATAGGATTAGGAGTTCAGAGGCATGTAGTTGGGCATCGATCTATAAGATAGATTTGAATAAGGAGTTATTCACTCAACTAATCAAGAGTTGCATGTGATGCAATTAGGAAAGTGAGTTCCCTACCTAAATAGCCAGTTTTGGGTGAATCAGCCCTCGCTGACTCAGAGCTTGGTGAGATATGGATCTTGAACTACTATGAGAATAATATTCTCTGAATCAATGTTTAGGGTCATTGATTTGATATAAATAGTGGGAGCAATATTTAATAAAGTCCTCATTAAATATTGTAGTGTCATAATATTTATTTTGCATATTTCTGTGGTAGTTACCATGGGAGGGAGCACTTCTAGTATTTTCTGTTTGCGATCCATCCTTGATAAGGAAAAACTGTCAGGGAATAATTTCCTTGGTTGGTATCGAAACTTGAGAATTGTTCTCACCCAAGAAAAGAAACTATATGTCTTAGAGCAACCTCTTCTTGCGCCACCACCTGACGATGCCCCCCAAGCTGAGAAAGATGCTTATAGTAAGCATCATGATGATGCCGTAAACGTCGGATGTCTCATGTTAGTCACCATGGACTCGGAGCTTCAGAAGTAACACGAGAACATGAAGGCGTACGATATGATCGTGCATCTCAGGCAGCTCTATCAAGAGCAGGCCCGACATGAGAGATTCGAGATCTCTAAAGCACTTTTTCAGGCAAGGTTGACTGAGGGTAGCCCGGTGAGTCTTCATGTACTCAAGATGATTGGGTACGTCGAGACTCTGGGAAGACTGGGATTTCCTCTGGGTCAAGAGTTGGCCACAGATTTAGTCCTATAGTCGATGCCCAGCAGTTATAGTCAGTTCATCATGAGCTATAATATGAATGACTACAATAAACCATTGCCTGAACTGCTTAACATGTTGAGAACAGCTGAGCATGATATCAGCAAGGGGACGTCCGTTCTAATGGTCTAAGGAACCAAAAGAAAGGGCAAGGGCAAAAGTAAAGGCAAGAGGGCTAAAGGTGCATCCAAGTATGACTTGGGTGCGTTGAAACCTAAAGCCAAGGTGGCGAAGAATGATTACTGCTTCCATTGTGGCAACACTGGACATTGGAAGCAGAATTGTAAGGTATACCTGGAGGAGTTGAAGAAGAAGAAGGGAAGTGAGACTTCCACTTCAGGTATCCATGTTATAGAGATCAATGTATCTACTACTTCTACATCTTGGGTATTAGATACCGGGTGTGGTGCTCATATTTGTGGAAATATGCAGGACCTAAAGGACAGTAGATCGTTGGCAAAGGGCGAAGTAGACCTACAAGTTGGAAATGGAGCAAGAGTTGCTACATTAACTGTAGGGACTTATCACCTAGTTTTGCCTACTGGGCTAGTTTAGATCTTAACGACTGTTATTATGTACCTGCTATTAGTAGAAACATAATATCTATTTCTTGTTTGGACAAGAAGGGATTTTGTTTCACTATCAAGAACAAGTGTTGTTCTATGTACATGAATGATGTATATTATGGCAGTGCACATTTAAGTAATGGTCTGTATGTTCTTGATCTAGATACGCCTATTTATAATGTGGAAACCAAACGGCTCAAATCTAATGATTCGAACCCGACTTACCTCTGGCATTGTCGTTTAGGCCATATTAGCGAGAATCGCATCTCTAGACTCCATAAGGATGGATTACTGGACTCGTTTGATTTAGAATCGATCGAGACATGCGAACCTTGCTTAATGGGGAAAATGACTAAGGCCCCTTTTACCGGAAAAGGTGAGCGAGCTAGTGATCATCTGGCTCTCATACATACTGATGTATGTGGACCAGTGAACAAGCTTGCTAGAGGTGGGTATCTCTACTTCATTACATTTACTGATGATTTCAGTAGATTTGGATATGTGTATTTGATGAAACACAAATCTGAATCCTTTGAAAAGTTTAAAGAATTTAAGAATGTAGTGGAGAATCAGTTGGGTAAGAGCATTAAAGTTTTTCGATCAGATCGAGGAGGTGAATATTTGAGCTATGAGTTCGCTGACTATCTTAAACAGTGTGGGATTTTATCTCAACTGACTCCACCTGGAACACCACAGTGGAATGGTGTAGCTGAAAGGAGGAATCGAACTTTATTAGATATGGTTCGATCTTTGATGAGTCATGCAAACTTACCTGACTCCTTCTGGGGATATGCTCTACAAACAGCTGCTCTCATATTAAACAATGCTCCGTCGAAATCAGTTTGAAAGGACACCATATGAGATGTGGTATGGGAAGCGTCCCAAGATGTCTTTTCTAAAGATATGGGGTTGCGAAGCTTATGTGAAGAGATTGTCTTCGGATAAGCTTGGCCATAAATCGGACAAATGTTACTTTGTGGGGTATCCTAAGGAAACTCGAGGATACTATTTCTATAATCCCATCGAGGGCAAAGTGTTTGTTGCTCGAACTGCGGTATTCCTTGAGAAAGAGTTTCTCTTCAAAGGAACTAGTGGGAGGAAATTAGAACTTGGGGAAGTTCTACCACAAAATAACATTGACCAGTCGACGAGTGAGGTCGCAGAACAAGTACCACAAGGTGTTGTGGCACAATCTTCTGCACAGGTGACACAGGAGTCTCGTAGGTCTAGTAGGATACGTCATGAGCCCGAGAGATATGGATTTCTCGTGACTCAAGACAATGACGTATTGCTCATAGATAATGATGAGCCTACAACCTATGCGGAAGCCGTAATAGGCCCTGACTCTGAGAAATGGCTGGAGGCCATGAGATCTGAGATGGAGTCCATGTACACTAACCAAGTATGGACTTTGGTTGATCCACCTGAAGGGGCAAAACCCATTGGGTGTAAGTGGGTCTTCAAGAAGAAGACTGACATGGACGGTAATGTGATTACCTTTAAGGGCCGACTTGTGGTAAAAGGTTTCAGACAAGTTCATGGTGTTGACTATGACGAAACTTTTTCCCCGGTGGCTATGCTTAAATCCATAAGGATCTTGCTTGCAATTGCAGCTTATTATGATTATGAGATCTGGCAAATGGATGTCAAAACTGCTTTCCTGAATGGGAAGCTCCTCGAGGATGTGTATATGACATAACCTGAGGGTTTTGTCGATCCACATAGTGCCGGAAAGGTTTGTAAGCTACAACGGTCTATTTATGGGCTGAAGCAAGCTTCTAGAAGCTGGAATCTTCGTTTTGATGATGCAATTAAAGAGTTTGGTTTCATCAAGAATGAAGATGAACCCTGTGTTTACAAGAAGGTTAGTGGGAGCATAGTAATCTTCCTGGTGTTATATGTAGATGACATATTTCTGATAGGGAATGACATTCCTTCCCTACAGTCTGTAAAGACTTGGTTGGGAAGGTGTTTCTCTATGAAGGACTTAGGCGAAACTACCTACATGCTAGGTATTAGTATCTATAGAGATAGATCCAGGAGACTGCTTGGCCTAAGTCAGAGTGCATACATAGATAAAGTGCTTCGGCGTTTTAGCATACAAGATTCTAAGAAAGGGTCGCTGCCTATGTTACATGGCATAAGCCTTTCGAAGGCTCAGAGTCCTTCTACTCGAGAGGAGAGGGACCGCATGAATAGGATTCCATATGCGTCAGCTATTGGATCCATCATGTATGTTATGTTATGCACTCGATCAGATGTCTCGTATGCTTTGAGTATGACGAGTCGATACCAATCAGATCCAGGTGAAAGACACTGGATTGCAGTAAAGAACATCCTTAAGTACTTACGAAGGACTAAGGAGATGTTTTTGGTATATGGAGGCGAAGAAGAGCTCGTTGTAAGAGGTTACACCGATGCTAGCTTCCAGACCGATAAGGACGACAGTAGATCGCAATCAAGGTATGTGTTCTGCCTGAATGGAAGTGCTGTGAGTTGGAAGAGTTCCAAACAGGAGACAGTAGCCGATTCTACCACAGAGGCCGAGTATATTGCTGCCTCTAACGCTGCAAAAGAGGCCGTTTGGATCAAGAAGTTCGTGACAGAACTTGTTGTGGTTCCTAACATCGCAGACCCAATGGATCTCTATTGTGACAATAATGGAGCCATTGCGCAAGCTAAAAAACCCAGGTCTCACCAGTGATCCAAATATATACTCAGGCGCTTCCATCTCATTCGCGAGATCATCGACAGAGGAGATGTGAAGATATGTAGAATACCAACAGATGAGAATCTCGCAGATCCACTTACGAAGCCTCTTGTGCAGCGCAAGCACGAGGCTCACACTAGATCTATTGGCATTAGACAGATGCCAGATTGGCTCTAGTGCAGCGCAAGCACGAGGCTCACACTAGATCTATTGGCATTAGACAGATGCCAGATTGGCTCTAGTGCAAGTGGGAGATTGTTGGGAATTGGTGTATGCCCTAGAGGCAATCTATAATCAGTTCTGTAATATGATATCTATTTCATTATAAAACAAGGCAATTCTGTTATTGTGTAGATTGCGCTAAATATGATTTTACACAATAATGTCCTTGGAATAATATGTTTAATAGGCATCAAGTGTGACTTGATTGTGAGATCCTATAATTACCGAACATTATTCCTAAATGTCCATAGTCAAAGTATTATCGTTAATTAGGACAACGATAATACGGTTAGACTAGTGTGGGTATTGATTGATGACCAAGTCTCACAGGTCATGGATATGGAGATATCAAATCACACCACAGGTATACATTAAGAGTAATGTGTACTGGACTGACCCGCCATGAGATTGCTACATGGGTTGTTACGTGACTGTCATTAGCATATCTCAAAGTGACTATAGTGTAATGGTCCTTTAACTTGAGGTCACCATGGATTCCTACATGTAATGTCATATATTTTGATACTGTCAAACGCTACCGTAACAGGATGGTTATAAAGACAGTTATTGGGTATATCACAGAGCATGGAAAGGAATGTGAGTAACCAAGATAGGATTTGTCCCTCCTACGAAACGGGAGCGATATCTCACGGCTACTTGGTGGTTAAGTCTAAAAGCGTATGCATACCCAAATGAGTCGATATAGCGATATCAAACTCATTTGTTCTGATAGACTTACCCGGTAAACCAAGAAAGAGAGATATTGAGCCATACAAGGATGTCATCGACCATGCCTTGGGCTCAATAGAGATATAGATGACAAATGGATTATATTACACGGTAACGTAGGTCACAAGGTTCGTCGAGAAATTGACTTTCCAATTACTTGAGTAACAGTGATGCATTGCTAGATGCCGCTCACTGTTTGTAATATTGAAATAGAGATTTCGATATTACTATCAACGTAATTGGGAACCTACAGGGTCACACACGACGACTAAATCGACGGGATATTTTAAAACAATAAAACCGTCTAATAGAGATTAGATGATTTAAGGTGCGACCGATTAATCGGATATTTAATGAGATTAAATTTACCGATTAATTAGACATAATTTATTAGACCGATTTATACATACACATGGGCCATTCATATGTCTACATTTAGACATACACATGGGCCATACATATGTCTACATTTATACATACACATGGGCCATACATATGTCTACATTTAGACATACACATGGGCCATACATATGTCTACATTTATACATACACATGGGCTAATTAAATGATGCCATTTACCTAGACACATGTCATGTAGGGAGCCCATGTAATTCTAATCCCACATCGGTGGGATTTGAATTTTCTTCCCTTCATGTTTGTTATATATAGGGTACAAAGCATACAAATATAGATATAGATGAGATATATATGTATGCATGTGTCTGTGTACGTTTACATACGCAAATATATAAGATATACATGTATGTATATAAATGGGCATAATTGAGTTGAATTGTTCAACTCATTAGGTCCAATTAAGTCTAATAAATTTCGAGGGTCGCACTAGTGTTTCTTTCGAGTGTTGGTCGCTAGCACCGCCGATCTCGAAGACTCGTCGACAAAGTCGGTGTGGATACCGGTAGAGGCGTCACGTGTGGGACGCTCTATCGACAATTTTAAATATTCCAGGTACGCTTTTATTTACTCTTATTCTTCTAGTAGGTCTTGGGATTAGTTTCACGGGTAGGAAATTTTGAATTTCTGTTCCTTTTTCGCTTCCGTTGCGCCCAAGTTGTCCTCCAAGCGGTAGGAGGCCATAGCTATGTGGTGGCTTTGCTAGCCGAGACCGTTTGGTCACTAGACTATGTTAGAGAGGTTTGGCGCGGCAGGATGAGAGGATCCCCACACCTCCTACAAGTTTGGCTCCTCGCGCACATCCGCTCCTTTTGCTCATCACATCCCTTCTCTTACATTGCGAATGAGCGTTCGCTAATCGCACGCCCGGTTCCAGTCTTTCCACCTCCTGAGCGCAGTTTCTCGGAATGGAGGCACTTCATGTACGAATTAACACCCGCGCAGTTTTTGTGGGTCGCTCATTGGAGTCCCGGCGGCCCCATGATCACAGGATGTCCCCGGAATTGTGGGTATCCCTCTCCTCAGCCACTTGGAAAGTACGCTCATATTCCCCGCCCAGGTAATCAGACAACTCGACGGCCTACAGGATATCCCTGCCGAGGCAGACCGCCTACCTTATCGCATTCAGTGGGCCGATTCAACATCCACGGCACCCGCGAGGTTTCTACAAATCCGGGAGATTCGCCATCAGCGGGACACTAGCATCATACAACGCCTCTACTTCCCCGAGCACCCCACCGACGAAGAGCGAGCACTCTCTGCCACATTAGCATACGTGGCTCAGTTCCACTTACGGGGCTCGGTGTCCCCGCAGCGGCCCCAGACCATCCCGATCCTGCGAGCCGCACCTACGGCTACCCTAGAAGCCGTAAGCTCCGTCCAAGCGGCCATGCGCACAGAGCTACAGTCCATCAAGGAAGAGCGGGATAGACTTCGCTGCGAGCTCGTTGACTCCCGCGCAGAAGTCGTAGACTACAGGGAACTTTAGAGAGAGCTAGCTCAAGCACGCGCCCGAATCGCGGACCTAGACTGGGAGATAGCCCATTTGAGCGTTACGCTGGACTGAGCACGGACAAAGGCGCGCAAAGTCTCCCATCCCTAGGATTAGCAGTTGCATCCGTTTTTGCCCTCGCTCGAACTTACGCCGCTCTCAGCTGGCTACTGAGCGCTATGGGATGTCGGCTTATGTTTACGTTCCTCTTTCTTTCGTGTACTATCTTTACAAAACTATGGAACTCTAATCAAATCAATGTAACGACGTTAGTATTTTGAAACTCATGCATCTCATCCTTTTATTTATTGTTCCACGCTTATTCTTCTAAAATAGTCAATATCACACTTACGCTTACACACTTATGGAATCTAGGTAATCGCAATTAGCGTCACACCGTTACCCCACTCGTCAGCGCGTTAGGATGACAGAAGAGAACCGAATCGACATTTTTGAGGAAGTCACTCCACCAATCCCGGCTCATTCTCAGCCGCCCTCCACACATGCTTCGCCGCCTCCAACTCCCACGGGCGTACCACTGGCATATTCAGGCGCACCCTCGGTACATCTCCCACCACCGACATCTTCAAATGTGCCCCCAGTATACTCAGGGGCACCCCCTCCACGAGTCTCGCCACCAGCAGTGCTGACATCATCTACCTTCGACGACCACCTGCACATCGCGGCACTCGAAGGCACGGTTAACCAATTAGTTGCCAACATGACCACCAACATGGCCGAACTGTTTGCCCTACTCAGAGGGCCGAACCGCGCTTCTTCGAGCTCCACCCCTCCTTCAGGGCAAGGGCCAATAGTCGACCCTACATCTTGGATCCCGTCGACCCAGGTTCCGAAAAGCGTTGATGCACCCTCCTCGCCAACAACACATGCGTCGATGGTTTACCCATTCACTATCCCCTTGCCGCCGCCACGGACCCCTACAACCGTCCCTCTTCCACCGGCAGCATTCCTAACTTCGGACCAGGCCCTATCTGCGCCACCACCTGTTTCCATGCCGGTCCCGGCCCCAATCTATACCGCTCCCCAGCCGATGGTCTTCCCGACGTCGACAACCTTTGCTCCTACTCACATCACCGAATCCTTCCCTTTCCCAACCCTGCAACCGAATATTAACCTCCCCTACCGAGCTTCACCACCCCTGAACATCCCATTCCCCGAATCGGGGACATCGATCCATGCAACCCTCGCAGCTCCACCCACCAAATTCCTTCCAGAACCGGAAACCAAGCAAGAACGCAGAATGAAGAGAATGGAAGAAACAATACGAACTCTTCAAGCGAGTGAGCCTCACCTCAACTTCAATTACGGCGACTACAATCTTTTCCCAGGAATGTGATTGCCCCCGAGGGTCAAGGTCCCAGAGTTTAAGACTTACGAGGGCACAACGGACCCACGACACCATCTCCGCCACTACCGAGGGAAAACTACAATACTGGAATTACGAGGAGTTCATCATCCATTCATTCCAGGACAGTCTGACAGGATCAGCTCTGGATTAGTTTATGTCGCTAAGGGCCGAAGACATTCTGACATGGGCAGATCTTTCCCGGAAGTTCATCGACCAATACCAATACTGTGCGGAAACGCCTTCGACCCTCTTGGAATTGAGTACGAAGGAGATGGCGTAGGGCCAAAAGTTCGAGGAGTACGCTACCAAGTGGCGCGCCCAAGCGGCAAAGCACATCCCCTCGATCAACGAAGTACAACAAATCCAATTGTTTCACTCCACCCTGAGAGAAGTGTACTACTCGCATCTATTGGCCCACACTTATTCATTCTTCGACCTCATCAAGGCCGGGAAAAAGCTTTACCTAGGAATCAGGCTTGGTAGAATGGAGGGCCCCGCCAGTAAAGGAGAAGAATCCTCGAAGAAGGCCTCTGTGGCGCCAACCTCTTCCATTGGAAGAAGGGGGAAAGAGGTCTCGGTTAACGCTGTTAACCCAATGCACCCGACGTCCTAATAGTACTCAGTAAACTTCACTCCCGCACCGCCCGTTGTCCCCACCTACACCCCACAGGCACCGCGACCGCACAGGAAATACCCGTCCTCCGCAAGGTCAATAGGGTGGTGCAGCATAACTGCGATCGCACAGGAAATACCCGTCCTTGCCGGTTCTGCTTTCCCACATTTATCGATAACTCTGCGCAGGTGACAAGATCGGAACAATAGCACCCGGCCCTAACTTCGACCCAACCACCCAGGATCAAAGCAAGCATTGCGAGTATCATCGGGGTGCGTCGGGGCATACCTTGGATAACTGTTGGAGGCTACGAGAGAGGATCCAAGAGATGATCGATGCAAAAGAGCTCTCGTTCAATGCCGTAAGGCCCCTGAATGTGCAGGCCAATCCCCTCCCTGATCACGGGCTAGCCCAGGGACCCTCAATCAATATGATTAGCATTTGCGCTCTAGGGGAAGACGAGAGCGGGCGAGATGGTCCTTCCCCCTTCGTAATCGAATACATACCCACAGAAGCCACAATCGGGTTTACAGGACATGGAGCCTCACCTGCCCCTTTTGTCATAGATATCCCCCGCTTGGGAACCATATTTGGACAACAAGATCCCATGGACCTATGAAGCAGATGCTGGGAACCTCGAGCGACAATTCAGTATCATGGGCGTGACACGCTCGGGATGGGTATATGAGAATCCGACAGTCACAGACAAAGAGACAGCACCCGTCGCCGAAGTTGGGGCGGTACCCGAAACCACGCCTTTTCCGCCCAAGAAGATGACCGAAGAGGAAGCCGAAGCATTCATGAAGATCATAAAGGCGAGCGAATACAAGGTGGTCGAGCAGATGGCCAAGTCCGCGGCCCATGTCTCGCTACTCGCTCTCCTCCTCAGTTCAGAGCCGCACCGGAAGGCTCTCCTGTGGGTGCTAACGGCGGCGCAAGTCCCAAAGGAAACGCCCCTGGACAGGATAGAGGAGACCATCAAACCATCTTCTCCAACACCATCTCGTTCTCGGACGACGAGCTCCCCTCTGAAGGGTGGGCACATTCATGGGCGTTGCACATCGTCTGCAAGTGCAACAACTATGTCATATGCCGGGTCATGATTGACAATGGATCCGCGCTCAACGTTTACTCGGTGACCACTCTGAAGTAGATGAACGTGGACCTCAACCACGTCCGCCCGAGCAAAACTGCCGTTCGAGCTTTCGACGGTTCGAGGAGGGAAGTGAACGAAGAAATCGACCTTCTCATAGACGTCGGCCCGTGTTCGTTCAGCGTCACGTTCCAAGTGCTCGATATCCCGAATGCATTTAGCCTGCTACTCGGGAGGCCTTGGATCCACTCAGCCGGCGTCGTCCCCTCCTCCTTGCACCAGAAGTTGAAGTTTATCGTGGGAGAGAAGCTCATCATGGTTAAAGGGGAATAAGATTACGCCATCTACACGGAGACGACTGTACCCTACATCAGCATTGGGGACGTCGAAAACCTCCCTTTCCATTTGTTCGAAACCATCTCCATCATCCGGGACTACAAAGAGGTCGGCCCATCTCGCGCCGACCGCATGATAGGGAAGGTTTTACTGTGCCACAATTACATCCCTGGCACCGGCCTCGGGGCACGCGGATAGGGGATCAACCGCCCCATTGAAGTCGAAGAATACAAGAACAGGAGAGCACTCGGCTTTCGCCCCTCCTGCCATGAGATCATCAAGGCCCGCAAAAGCAACCACCTCCACCGCCTCGCCGCACACTATGGGAAGTTCAACAGGGGCATTCCGGTTCCCCCGTTATCCCACTTCTTTCCCGGACCTCCACACACCATCGGAAACACCCTTGTCAGCCGTGTATGCCGTCACCGAGGAGATTCCTTTTGGGGTTCACGTCCGCCTTGCGCAGGAGAATGAGGAGCTTGACAACTGGACCTCAGTCCCGCGCTATTCGGCCGTGATCGCCGATATGTAAGGCTTATCTATGTACAAGATGTTTCCCGCGTGTCGGCATAGCCATAGGCCACACGATGGAAGAGGGACCTCTATTGTGGCTTCACGTTCATACTATCAATGAAATCCCTACATGCATTTTTGAATTTCCACGTCTATTATCTCCTTCTCTTGTTCATTCATTCGCAGCATTCTAAATTTTCTAAGATGATTCCTCTAAATTTCCAAGCTCCACTCGAATCCAAATATTCGACACATCGATTCGAACCCATTCGAAGAACGTCTCGAAGAGCCCGGACCCATATACTTCGGGGAAGGGCTTGACGAGGACGGTCAAGTACCCGAGATAGAGGAGAGTTTGCGTCGCCTCGAGGACCATCAACTCGCCTCGGTCGAGCCAACAAAGGAGATCAACGTGGGCACCGAAGAAGAGCCTCGCACTGTAAAAATCGAGACGGGCCTTGACCCCGCACAACGAACCCGGATGATTGACTTCCTAAGAGAATACCAAGAGGTTTTTGCCTGGTCCTACGCCGATATGTCAGGTTTGGACCCTTCAATAGTCAAGCACTTTCTTCCACTCGACAATGAGAAGTTCCCACCCAAGCAGCAGCAGTTACGATGACAACGAGCCAGCGTCCTCCTCCGCATCAAAGAGGAGGTTGTCAAGTAGATCGACGCGGGATTCCTCGAAGTTTGCAACTATTCCGAGTGAGTGGCAAATATTGTGCCGGTAGAAAAGAAGGACGGATGAGTTCGAGTCTGCGTCGACTACCGAGACCTCAACAAGGCCAGCCCTAAGGATAATTTCCCTCTGCTCCACATCGACATCTTGGTCGACAATACGGCACGCCACGCCCAATTCTCCTTCATGGATGGCTTCTTCGGATACAATCAAATTTGGATGACCGAGGAGGACAAAATCAAGACGTCGTTCACCACGATTTGGGGGACCTTTTGCTACCGCGTCATGCCTTTCGGCCTAAAAAACGCCGAGGCAACTTATCAGAGGGCTATGGTCACGCTGTTTCACGACATGATGCACAAGGAAGTCGAGGTCTATGTCGACGACATGATTGCCAAATCCAAAGAAGGAGAAGATCACCTCGTCAACCTGAAGCGTCTTTTCGACCGCTTAAAAGAGTACAAGCTCCGGCTCAATCCGGCAAAGTGCACGTTTGGCGCCCAATCGGGGAGGCTGCTAGGATTCGTGGTCAGCAAGAGCGATATCGAGGTTGATCCGAAAAAAGTCAAGGCAATCAGAGAGCTACCTCCTCCATTGTCGGCCCGCGAAGTACAAGGTTTCCTAGGACGACTGAACTACATTGCGCGCTTCATCGCAAACCTGACAGACAAGTGTCAACCACTCTTTTGCTTGCTCCACAAAAATACGGTGATCGAGTGGGACCAGGAGTGTCAGAATACCTTTGACACCATCAAGGCCTACTTAGTTCAACCGCCGGTGCTAGTCCCACCTATGCCGAATTGTCCCCTCATCTTGTACCTAACAGTGCGTCGACAATCCTTAGGATGTATGTTGGGACAAAAGGACGAGTCGACACACACAGAAAGGGCAATATACTACCTAAGCAAGAAGTTTACCGAAGGAGAACCTAATTATCCGGAGATCGAGAAGATGTGTTGTGCGTTAGTATGGGTCATGCAAAGGCTCCGACAATACACGCTATATCACACAATCCGCTTGCTGTCAAAAGCGGATCCCATACAGTATTTGCTCGATAGCCCGTCCTCCATGATGAACATCGCAAAATGGCGCTGCCAACTGACAGAGTATGACATTGAATACGTGTCTCGCACATCAGTCAAAGGGCAAGCAATCGCCGACCACCTAGTGAAATTCCCAATTGAGGACAACACACCGATTAATTCCAACTTCTCGGCCGAAGGGATTCTCCAAGTAGACGATGAGGAGGATGAGCCAACATGGAAGATGTACTTCGATGGGGCAGTCAATTCCGCAGGGTCCGGAGTCAACGCAGTGCTAACTTCTCCTGCACCAACAACGTGGCCGAATATGAGGCGTGCATCCTTGGCCTACGAGCAGCAATTAACTTCAAGGTGAAGGAGTTGGAAGTGTTTAGTGACTCCATGCTCACAATCTTCCAGACACTGGGGCAATGGAAGACAAAGGACGCAAAGTTAGTCCCGTACCATGAGTATCTCGAGGAGTTGGCAAAAAGCTTCGACAAGATCTCATTCACCGACACTCCGCATACGAAGAACCAATTCGCATACGCGCTTGCAACACTCGCATCCATGGCGAGCATCATAAAGGGGGACCTCATCGAGCCCCTCGAGATCGAGATCGTCAAAGGTTCGGCTTACTGCGACGCAATCGAAGCAACCGACGCTAAGCCGTGGTACGAGGACATCAAGGACTTCCTGCAAACGGGTCAATACCCTCCATTCGCCGACCGTCGCGACCGGAAGACGCTCAGACGACTTGCGGTGCACTACTTCCTAAGCAGCGAAACACTCTATCAACGATCCTTCGACGCTACATTGCTCAGGTGCATCGACATACACGAGGCGTGGCGTCTCATTGAAGAGGTGCACGGGGGAAGTTGCGGCCCTCACATGAACAGGCTCATGCTTGCCATGAAGCTCATGCGCTTGGGATATTATTGGTCTACCATGGAGACCTACTATGTCAAACATGTCAGACACTGTCACTTGTGTCAGGTCTACGCGAGTCGGATTAAAGCACTCCCCAACGAGCTGCATCCAATGACGGCCCCATGGCCTTTCTCAATGTGGGGCATCGACGTGATCGGTCATATTAATTCCAAAGCATCCAACGGGCATCTATTTATCCTAGTGGCGATCAACTACTTTACTAAGTGAATCGAGGCCATAACGCTCGCTTCGGTCACCGAAAAGGCCGTGGCAAGTTTCATCAAGCATGACCTCTGTGCGCACCCAAATTTCATCTCGTTGGGGCACGCATGCGCACGCCTATGCAACGCGGCTTGGGAGTGTCCACCTTCCCGGGGACGCGCGACGGATGCACGTGAGAAGGAATCGCCACTTACTGTTTACGACCCATAGGTCGAGGGCCGTTGAGTCGCTCGGGTCTAGGGGTACGGGGTACACCTAAATGCTAAGGCAATGGTCGTGCGGAACCGAAAGTTCCGAATTCGGGTGATATCTAAACATGTTTCACACATCCAATCCAAATTGTCTTCCACATAGGCCATACTTGGAGTGTGATGGTGACTCGAGGCTAGATCCTATTCCGCACTCGGGTTGCACGCGCTCAGTGAGTTAGGAGGCATTGGACCTCGTGTTCGGTGATTTGGGGTGTTGGACCCCGTGTATTACGTAACCTATGGGTTCGGACCCAAGTCGCAACAGATCAGCAAAAGCAAATGGAAAATAGAAGAAAACTGATAAAACTAATGAAAAACAGACAAAAACTGATAAATGTAGATAAATACAAACAAGTTGTATATTAGGCCGAATGTACGTGATTTAATCAGTTATTAACCGGGGTTGATTGGTAAACAATGTATCTAACCTAGGCAAACAAAGAGGTGGGCTGGGATATGGTTCTAGACCAATTACATGTGTGAATTTGTTTTAGAACTCTATTTAGTGAGGTGTCACTGCGGTTTCACCGAATTTGCCAAACTCGTATTTCGACTCTAGATTGGAATCTAGCATTCCGCCTATCCGTTATGTAATGTTTGATTAAGTCAGATGCATGATTAATCCGGTTTTTCGAGTTTTGCAACAGAAATGAAGATACCCGCCACCGAATCTACAAGAGGGAGATAGAAACATCGAAAGCGGACGGAATAGGCCGTACGAATGAAACTCGCGCCCGAACGGGCCGCCCCTTTTCGTCCATAGATCGAGGTGCTTCCGACTCCCTAATGCCTAGGATATCGGTGAATCACGGAATGACGATTATGCCCTTGAGTGGTAGAACGTGTGTAGTTCACATATAAATTAAAGATCGTGTGACACGAAGAGGTCCGCATCTCGACTCGAGCCTCCTCAAATTGGGCCCAGACTCGAGTCATAGTACCCGAGTACTCGCTAGACACGATTCTATTCGTGTTACACGTCTCGGTGTTTTGAAATTGTGAGCTTTTAAAGAAAAGGGCATTTCCGTCGTTCCGTGAACCATCGATGCGTTTACGAGTTAATAATCAATTTATCCAATTCTTTGGTCCAAGTGATTTAATTAATCGAATGACGCGTCCCGTCTTTCCCCATTTGTGAAATTATTCGGTGGCGATGATTTTATGTCGGGGAATTATGGACTTGACGGATAATCTTCCAAGACCAAATCTCTTAGGGGGTGGCTAGCACGTGATCAACGATAAAAACGAGAAACATGAATACAATCAATTCCAAGGGACGATTTCGAAGTAACGAAGGAGACCACCCTAAACCCGGGAAGGGTCAAAGTGCACTCGGCCACTCCTCCAAGGATTAGGCCGAGAGCCCTCCTTGACCCGACTTGGGTTATGGAGGGTCTCCTACGTCGATCCTGGTTGTATCTTGCATACATAATACATCAAACACAAGGACAACACATTTTTCGGTGAAAAGGAAAGGAAACCATCGCCGCCAAGATCTCGAAATCCAACCGAACACAAAAATGAACACATATCACACATAAAATAAAGGAATCACACAAACGGCGTCGATTCATGCAATGGTAAAATGTGTAAAACACGGGAACCGATCCATTTCGGAACGAAAGAAGCCTCCTTGGACCCGTGTGGTCCAAAGAGACTCTCGACCACATCCCCTCAAGAGTGGCCGTGAGTCTCCATGGCTCACACGGGTCAAGGAGGGCTCTCCAATCCCAATTTAAATCCTTTCCCGTCATGATAATACATTATATGCGATAACCGATAGCGAAAACACGGGAACCGACTAAGTTCGGGGAAGGAGAGGTCGTCCTAGCCTCGGATGAGCCAAGAGAGCTCACGGGTCCCTTCCTTGGGACTAGGCCGTGGGTTCCCTTGGTTCGACCGTGGCTTAGATGCCTCTCTTACCCCGATCCTAGCCATTTCCCATCACGGTACATACGTTATAAGGACATGCAACATGATAAACGACATACATTTTGCATGGGAATATATAAAAACTCAAACTTGCATGCATTTCGGTTTGTTAATCACCCTAACACCCCATAACAAACAAGTATCAAAGATCCTAGCTTTTTTAAGTCGTAGAGGAGTTTTACCTAGCCTCGGTGTACGAGGAAAAGAGTCGAGGAAGTGGCAAGGGGAGTCGGAAGACTCGGCTAGACGTCAAAGGCAAAAGGCACCCGTAAGGTGGCGTCCGTGGCAGCCGGGGAAAATGAGGTCGGCACGTCGAGTCCGACCACGACACCGAGCGAGATTGGGCTCCTTAGACTCCTAAGAGACCTATCTAGATGTTCGTGGACACTTTCGAACGTGCAAGATCGGGAACTCGAACGCGCCGGAGGGACTTCCTTGGGACCTGATGGTGTTCGCGGTGGGAATGTGGGGTTGGAGGCTCAAACCGAAAATCCAAGCCCGGAAATGGACTTAGGGGGTGGAAAATATGTAGGCTAGGAAGTTTGATGGTGTTTGGCTTAAGTCGGGTCGGGCGACGATCGGAATACCGGGCGGTTTTCCGTTGGTTTTGGCCGGTTTTCGGCCATGAAGTAGGCTGTGCGGGGATGAGGTAGTGGGCTGGGGGTTGAGAGGATTCTAGAGGAAAGTTGGCTTGAGAGAGAGTGGAGTTGAAGAAGTCATTAAGGTAAATGGTGCAAGGGCTTATAAAGGGAAGCTTAATGGGGCAATTAGAGAAAGTTAAGTGTGCTTAGGAGGGGGTTAGGGTGGCTGCCAAAATTTCAAGGGATCAGGGTGGGGAAGATGTCATGCTGAGTGTAGGGGAAGTTAGGGAAGAGTGGATGGGAGGTGATGGATGGGTGATGTGTGTAAGAGATATTTGAAATGTGTGGAGGAGGGAAGGCCTTGGCGTTGGAGCCATTGGCCAAGAAGGGTGGAGCCGTGGCTTGGGCGGTCAAGCCGAGGTCATGGGATCGAGCCGTGGCTACGGGTTTGAGCCGTGGCTTGGAGGCTTGGCTTGGTTGAGCCGTGAGTCCCATTTGACTAGGAGGAAAGCCGAGGGAAGCTCAAGACGTGATTGAACGCGCGTCCGATCTCTGAGGTCCTATTAATTGATAGATTTGGAATGTTTGCACGAAGAGAATTTGAATGAGCCTAATATCGCCATATTTCATGTGAACAAATATTCGAGTGACTCGGCATCTCGAGAGTCGATTTTGCCCTGTTTGGACATTCAGAGTGGAGTTGACCGCCCTCGTTCTCCAATTGCTCCTTCGTGCATTGTAGTGTTCGTCTCGGTGAGCTTTTTATTCCGTGCGGGATCATTGGATCGTCATCCTCGACTGAAGACCATTAGCTGGAGGTGACCTAGGGACCCGTGATCGGGGTTTTATCAGTGCTTCCCCAATGCCCTGAGGTGTTTGGAGACCGTTGTGGCCTCTGTTTGTCAGAAACATGCCCCGAAGACTTACCGAGAGGCGTTCGTGACTACTGAAATGTCACTCGGGGGATCTAATTGACTTGCTTGGCCCAAGGCGAAATGATTTCCCTAGTCCTAGGAGTTGTAGGGAGTGAGGAGCGCAAAACTCAGAAGTCAACTTTCCACCGAATGAGCTCTGAGCGCTAGATCTCGCCTGAGAGGGGTCTCCTTTCCCTGGTCGGGACTCACTTGGGAGACCAAGACGAGCCCCAAAAGGCAGTCTGAAACTTGTTCCATGGTCCTGGTGGTCCTTGGGTGTGTGCAGGCCCGTTTCCGGGTGTCATTTACTTGTCCGTGGATCGGGCCCCCTGGGAGCCCCGTCAGGAAAGGCGTCTGTGAGAGTTCGAGGGTGCCCCGGCTTAAGCAGGAGGCTTCTAAAATGTGCTCGGAGGCGCCATGGGTCATTTTGGTGTCAAGAGGGATTTTTAGAGTCCCATATTGGATACCTTCTGATGTTCTGGCGATCCGGCGATGAATAGTGCCGTTGTGCCGGCCTCTGCTGTTTTTGGGGTTTGTTGTTCGTCTTTTCGTCTGATTGCCTTCCTGTGCTTTTCTAGTGGACCCTGTTTCTCTCCTGTAATTTATGACTCTGTTCCCGCATGTTCGCCTCCGGTTTCCTGATCGTGAATAGTGACCCGAGCTTTGGTCGGAAGTCCTATGCTGGAGCTGGTGGACCAAAATGGGGTGCTGACAACTTGCCCTCTTTGGTTGCGTGCTCGATTAGAGGAGGTAACCAAGGATCATGAGAAGCATCCCTTTTGGTCCCGGTGACCGTCTTGTTGTCACTCTCTGTAGTAGCTCGCCCCTCCGCTTTGGATACTTGGGGAGGATGTGCAAAATGCCCGAACCTGTCACAGGATAACCACATGGTTAAGAGGTAAAGGTTATGAAACAGTGGATGAGGGGGTTTGAGCCCGCAAAACAGTATGTGCAAGGCCGAAGCCTGCGGGAGGCAATAAATTGCCAGGCCGAAGCCCGTGGAAAGCTGTAAATTGCCAGGCCGAAACCCGTGGAAGGTAGTAAATTGCCAGGCAGAAGCCCGTGGAAAGCGGTAAATTGCCAGGCCGAAGCCCGTGGAAAGCGGTAAATTGCCAGGTCGAAGCCCATGGAAAGCGGTAAAATGCTAGGCCGAAGCCCGTGGAAAGCGGTAAATTGCCAGGCTGAAGCCCATGGAAAGCAGTAAAATGCCAAAGTGTAGGGAAAGTAGAGGTGGGGATCTGTGTTAGGTGGTATCTCAAAGGTGCTGGAAGAGGCGAATTGTTCGGTTCAGAATCGAGATCATGCTCGGGCAATGCAGGGTGCTACTTGTTGCGTTTTGGACTGAGTCAAGTGGCTTTCCCCCTTTTTGTCGGGCCCTCCACTCGGCTTGAGGTTGCGATCTGCTGCATGAGCCTATCGCGCGTCCGACAGGGAGGAGATGCCCCTTAGGGTTCCCGACTACACCTACGCGTGGAGAAGAAGGCAACCTACAAAGGATGTCAATTGCGCTCAGTCGGTGAAACTATGATGCGTAAGATAAATCTATGTAAAGATGTATTGAGGATTTGCTATCGGTGACCGTTGGAGGGTGGCCGTGTCCCTATTGGGGAATGGCTTTTCATGGAACGGGGTGACTCGTGGAATATGTGCATAAAGGTAAAGGGAGAGATCTTATGGGATCCTCCAAATCAAGGATACGTTGATTTGACCCCATTTCGAGGCGCGCCTCGATCCTGGAGAATAGAAGAGAGTTTGCTTGCGTCGAAGGATGTCGAACCACTACTCGGTATAGCTTCACAGAAAAGTGCGGCCTTTCTTTCGTGGCTGGGTCGACAATTGTCCCCCTAAATTTTGCCTAGGTTGCTAGGTGTGTGACGGCCTAACGGGGTATTTTATTAAATTCTTCTCACATGAATACTCACCATTTGCTACAATCGCCCGCGTTTGGGTCTGATCGCACCTCTCGGTTCCTCTAATTTTTGCCTAGGCTGCCCTCTGAGGGTTTTCAACCTAGCGAGGAAATGATTTATGCTCTCCTTTTGCCACGACTCCCCTTTGCGGGATTTTAAGTCGTGCCCCTCGTTCCCTAACTTTTGCCTAGGCCGCCTCGGGGAGGTTTTCGACCTAGTGGGAAAATTATTCTTCTTTTTCTCTTAGGAAGGTTTCGAGGTGGGGGGTATGACGGGAGTCGGTGCATGTATAAATGAATGGGAAAGGTGTTATAAATGAAACGGACATGAGGCCCGGCAAATGAAAGACAAACACGAGTGGTCATGGATAATACTTCTTGATGGCATTAGCGTTGACCGGGAGTGCGTTTTCGGTCCCATCCATGTCGCTCAAAATGATGGCTCCCCCGGAGAAAGTCTCCTTAACAACAAAGGGTCCATTGTATTTGTACGAGAACTTTCTCCGAGAGTTTGGTGTGACGTGTAAGACCTTCCTCAAAACGAGGTCACCGGGATTGAATTCACGGTGACGGACCTTTGCGTTGCGTGCTCGAGCCATCCTTTGTTGGTAGCATTGTCCGTGGCATAGTGCTTTCAGTCTCTTTTTGTCGATGAGGTTTAACTGCTCGTAACACTGTTTTGCCCATTTTGCTTCTTCAAGTTTGGTTTCAGCGAGGATCCTCATGGAAGGGATTTCAACCTCAATCGAGAGGACCGCTTCCATGCCGTAGACCAAGGAATATGGAGTCGCCCCCGTGGAGGTCCGGATGGACATTCGGTATGCCAAGAGCGCGTAAGGGAGCATCTCGTGCCAGTCCTTGTAATTTACTGTCATTTTTTCAATGATCTTCTTGATGTTTTTGTTCGCAGCTTCCACCGCGCCGTTCATTTGGGGACGGTATGGAGTGGAATTGCAATGCTGGATTTTGAATTGCGCATAGAGCTCGTCGATGACTTTGTTGTTCAAGTTCTTGGCGTTGTCCGTGACGATCGCTACCGGGACCCCATATCGGGCAATGACGTCGCACTTGAGAAAACGGGCCACGGCTTTTGCGGTGACTGACGCGAGAGTTATAGCCTCGATCCATTTGGTGAAGTAATCAATCGCCACCAAGATAAACAAATGCATGTTAGATGCCTTGGGGTTGATCGGGCCGATCACGTCCATCCCCCACATTGAAAAAGGCCACGGGGCCGTCATAGGACGTAGCTCATTGGGAGGCGCTTTGATCTGATCGGCGTAAACCTGGCATCGGTGGCTATGCCTGACGTACTTCACGCAATCGGTCTCCATGGTGGACCAATAGTAGCCTAAGCGCATAATCTTTTTAGCGAGCATGAGACCATTCATATGGAGTCCGCAATTTCCTCCGTGCATTTCCTCCATGAGACGCCATGATTCATGTTCGTCGATGCACCGGAGGAGCGTGGAGTCGAAGGAACGGCGGTAAAGTATCTCGCCGCTCAGAAAATAGTATATTGCGAGGCACCTTAGCGTCTTTCGATTGCGACGATTGGCGAATGGGGGATATTGGCCAGTTTGTAAGAAGTTCTTAATGTCTTCGTACCACGGCTTCGCCTCGGTCGCTTCGATTGCATTGCAATGGGCCGGGCCTTTGGCTATCTCAATCTCAAGGGGCTCGATAAGGTTCTCCCTTGTGATGCTTACCATGGAAGCGAGCGTCGCAAGCGCATCTGCGAACTGATTCTTCATGCTGTCAGCACCCCATTTTGGCCCACCGGCTCCCGACACAAGGACTCCCGACCGAAGCTCAGGTTACTATTCGTGACCCGGCAATCGGAGGTGAACAAGCGGACATGGGGGCACGAACTACGGAAGAGAAGCAGGAATCGCTAGAGAAGCACAGAAGGGCAATCAGGAGAACGAACGAACAACGAACCCCGAAAACAACAGAGGCCGGTACTGTGGCACTATTCATCACCGGATTACCGGAGCGTCAGAAGGTATCTAATATGGGACTCTAAAAATTTCTCTTGGTGCCAAAATGACCAATGGCACATCCGGGCACACTTCATAAGCACCCTACTTAAGCCGAGGCACTCCCGAACATTCACAGACGCCTTCCTAACGAGGCCCCCGAGAGGCCCGATTCACGAACAGATAAACGGCACTCGGAAACAGGCCTGCACACACTCAAGGACCACTAGGACCAAGGAAAAAGTTTCAGACTGCCTTTCGGAGTTCGTCTTGGTCTCTTGAGTGGATCCCGACCCGGAGAAAAGGCCCATTTTTTCACAAAAAACGTAGCCAAAGACCTTTTTAATGAACCGTTAGTGCACGAAATCCGCGCCAACCAATCCCGAGGACCTCAAGGCCTGGGAAAACGAACCCTGATAGCATTGAACAATCCATTTAGGTTTCCCGAGTACCATTCCGGCAACAAAAGTGCCCCTTTCAAGCGGAATCTTGCGCTTAGAGCTCATTCGAGGAAATATTGACGTCCGAGCTTCGCACCACCCACTCCCAACAACCCCTAGGGGTTAGGAAATCATTTCGGCTCGGACCAAGCAAATCATACCGCACACCCGAGTGACGTTTTAATGGTCATAAACGCCTCCCGATAAGCCTTTGGGACTCGTTTTTGACAAACAGAGATCGCAGTGGTCTTCGAACACGTTAAAACATTTGGGAAGCACTGAGAAAGATCCGTTCGAGGATTCTTAGTACGTCTCCGGTTACCGATATTCACTCGAGGCCGGCGAGTAAACCGTTCCGCTCAATGCGAAAAATACACCGGTGCGAGCCTTACAACACGCAGAAGTGCAAATAGGCATCAGAAGCGGACAACTTCGCTTCGATCATCCAAACGGAGCAAAACCAGCTTTCAAGACCCCTAGTCACCCGAGCAATTGCTTTCAAGAAACATGTCAACATTAGGCTCATTAAAACCGTATTCGCGAGCACATCGATAATTCGTCGTTCAAGTGAACCACGAAAATCGAACGCGCGACCAATCGAGCCTCGAGCTTCTTCCGGCTTTTCTCTTAGTCAAGTGGGACCCTTGAGCTAGCCAAGCCGAGCCGAGCCAAGCCGCAAGCCATGGCTCTTCTCTAGAAGCAAGTCAAATGAGCCTCCACCACATCAAAATATCTTCTTACACCCATCACTTCCCTTCTCTCATCCATCACCTCCCATCACCTTTCAAGACAACTTCCCCACCCTAATCTTCCCTCCAAAATTTCGGATCCCCTAAGCACCACTTAATTGTACTTAACTCCACTTAATCTTGTCATTAAGCTTGCTTTTATAAGTGCATTGGGTCATTAACTTAATCACAACTTAACTTGCATCATCTCTCTAGCTTTCTCACTCTAGGAAACCCTCTCCAAGCGCTCTCAACTTCAGCATTTTTTCAGAAATCGCACAGCCAAAGCACAGCCCAGTTCCAAGGCCGTTTTGCCAGAAAATTCAACCGTTTTCCGGCGACCGCCACCCAACCTTAGCCAACTTCAACCAAACTTCATACTCTACATTTTTTCGACCTCCTAAGTCCATTTACGACCTTAGATTTTTCATTTGAAGCTCCCAGCACCTCGTTCCAGCTCTGTCCAGAAACAGTCCCTTAAGCGTTTTCCCGGTTTCGAGGCGAGTTCTTCCCTCTCGACTTAAGCAAACTCAACCAAAGTTCATATCCCACATGTTTTCGACCTCCTAAGTCCATTTCCAAGCTTAGTTTTTGCATTTGAACCCTCCAGCCCCGCGTTCCAGAGTTGAGCAGAATCGGGTTTCACGGGTGCATCCCGGGCTTCCTCAATGTCTTCTCCATCTCACGACTAAGGCGAGTCGTGCCATCACTTTCTAAGGGTTCCTCACAACCCTCACTCTCCCTCGTGACAAGGTGGTTGCGTGCCGAGAGCCGTTCAACCATGCACCTCCGCCATTTCTCTCATTTCTCCCTTCTCGGATCTTTCCAGTTTTGACCGGTTTTCTTTGCATCTTCCAGGAAGATATAGGCATGTAATCCTCAGGAAACCTCCACAGGCGTGATCCTCATTCAGTTAGGAGTCCAATGCCACCAATCTTGCACCAAAAGACCACCGGGAGCCTCCCTTAGAGTGGTTTCTTCATCGGGTGCCAGTCGGGTCTGTTTTGCCCCGACTGAGTCTGTCATTTTTTACTGATCCGAATTTACTTTTGATTTCCAGAAAATCTAGGCATGCAATCCTCACAAAACCACCGCAGGCGTGATCCTCAGTCAGTTAGGAGTCCAATGCCACCGATCTTGCATCAAAAGACCACCGAGAGCCTCCTGTGGAGCCGTTTCTTCATCGGGTGCCAGACGGGTCTGTTTTGCTCCGAGTGCCAGACGGGTCTGTTTTGCTCCGACTGAGTCTGTCATTTTTTACTGATCCGACTTTGCATTTGATTTCCAGAAAATCTAGGCGTGCAATGCTCATGAAACCACCGCAGAAGTGATCCTCAGTCAGTTAGAAGTCCAATGCCACCGACCTTATGCCAAAAGACCACCGGAAGCCTCCTATAGAGCCTTTTCTTTATCAAGTGTCAGTCGGGTCTGTTTTGCCCCGACTGGGTCCGTCTCTTTTTACTGACCCCGACTTTGTTTTTGATTTCCGGAAAATCTACGCGTGCTCTCCTCCCGAAATCACCGTAGACGCGATCCTTAGTCTCTTGGGAATCCAACGCAACTGGCCCCGCGCGAAAATTCCATCCTGGTCAACCGGTACAGCCCCGACAAGCAGGACTACCAGTCGGGTCTGCCGCCGACTCGACTTCACTGATTCGGGTCTGTTCGTTCCAAGGGGCAGAATCGACTTCCCGAAGCCGTTTTTCCGACTTTCCTCGACTTTTCTCGCATCCCGGGGCTAGGTATAATCATTCCCGACTTAGAGAAGTTAAGACTCTTACGTTTTCTTTGCGTTTGTGGGGCGATAAGGCGGTCCATGACCGATTCGCATGCAAGTTTGTGTTTTTATGTGTTTTTACATCGTATTATGCATGTCTTCATCGTATACAGTGCTAGCATGTCGGGAAATAGCTTGAATCGGAGTCGAGGAGACCTTGTTGGCTCGGGTAAGCCAAAGGAGCCTCTCAGCCTCACCCCAAGGGAGGTGACTGAAAGCCCCTCTTGGCTTCCTCAGGCCATGGATGGCCTCCTTTCCCCGACTCAAGTCGTTTCCCGAGTTTTTACATTTTTCACTTCCCATGAGTCGGTGCCGTTTTATCGATTCCTCTAAATATCGTGTTTGTGCCTGTTTGTATGTTTGATTGCGTTCCCAAGATCATGGCGGCACCAGCTATGTAAAAATGTATGTTGTCATTGTGTTTGATGTTTTACGTATGCAAGAAACGGTCAAAACCGATTCTTGGAATTGATTGTAATCATAATTTTCATTTAATCGTTGGTTTCATGCTAATTCGTATGCTAGGTACGTTAATATCGAACAATCATTTCATTGATCGATAACAATTGAGGTTCAAGGTCTCAATCATTAAACCATTCCACGGACGGGAAATGGGACGTGTCATTTGGTTAATGAAATCATTCGGCTTAAATAATTGGACAAATTGAATATTAATTTGTAAACGCATCGACGGATCACGAAATAGTGGAAATGCCATTTTCTAAAATCCCCAATTTCAAAGCATCAAGATGCGGGACACAAATAGAATTAGTGTACATGGAGTACTCGTGTGCTATGACTCGAGTCTAGCCCAATTTGAGGCTGCTCAAGTCGAAACACGCGAGTCCTCTTTAGACCTCTTCGTGTCATGTAGTCTCAATTTTACGCGTGCATCTCACAGACCTTACCGTCTAAGGGCATAACCGTCATTTCGTGATTCGCCGATACCCTAGGCATTAAGGAGACCGAAACACCTTGATCTATGGATGGAAAAGGGTGGCCCGTTCGGGTGTGAGTTGCATTCACATGACCCATTTCATTCACTTTTCGGTGTTTCTATCTTCTTATTGTAGCTTCGGTAGTAAATGTTTTTCATTTCTGTTGCAAAACACGAAAAATCGGATTAATCATGCATTTGACTTAATCAAACATTAGATAACGGATAGGCGGATTGCTAGATTCCAATCTAGAGTCAAAATACGAGTTTTGGTAAATTCGGTGAAACCGCAGTGACACCTCACTAAATAGAATTCTAAAACAAATTCACACATGTAATTGGCCTAGAACCATATCCCAGCCCACCTCTTTGTTTGCCTAGGTTAGATACATTGTTTGCTAATCAACCCCGGTTAATAACTGATTAAATCACGTACATTCGGCCTAATAAACAACTTGTCTGTATTTATCTGCATTTATCAGTTTTTGTCTGTTTTTCATCAGTTTTATCAGTTTTCTTCTGTTTTCCATTTGTTTTTGCTGATCTGTTGCGACTCGGGTCCGAACCCATAGGTTACGTAATACACGGGGTATGACACCCCAAATCACCGAACACGAGGTCCAACGCCTCCTAACTCACTGAGCGCGTGCAACCCGAGTGCGGAATGGGATCTAGCCTCGAGTCACCATCACACTCCAAGTATGGCCTATGTGGAAGGCAATTTGGATTGGATGTGTAAAACGTGTTTAGATATCACCCGGGAGCTCGATTGGTCCGACAGTTACAGTGGGAATCAACCGGTTCTTTTGCAGACCGTTGGTTCGATCGGACCCGACCCCCGGCTCCTTGAGCCCGCGTTGCCTTAATTTATTTATCAGTTATTAAAAACACACGGTGAGCCGAAGCGGAATATTGGCCCAATGCAAACCGATCAGGATCCATTCACTTATTCAGTTTTATTTTGTAATTACTCGAGAGAATATTGCGAGGATTTGTTTGTACATACATTCATTCATTTGTAAGAATTCCCGATCGGTGAGCGAGAGGTCCGAGTGTCGAATCGGTCAAATTGGTCTATTATTACCAAGAGAGGAGTAAGCCCGAATACTCGTGGTCTCGGTTCGCGCAGGAAATCGACCATCACGGTCCAACGAACTTTAACGCGAAGATAGTGAACTGATTTCTCGACGCACAAGTTTACTCATCTTTCGAATTTTTGGCCTAATTTGATCAATTCATCGACTTTACGGTGTCAAAACAGGCGAGTTAAGCGCAATCCTAAATCACGCGGTAAATAAACAAAACGGCAAGCCTAGCAAGCTAGAGTACCGAAAGGGCGTGCGAGATATAGGCCCGCACGTAACAGAACCCCCGAATTCGGAATTTTCGGTTCCGCATGACCATTGCCTTAGCATTTAGGTGTACCCTGTACCCCTAGACCCGGGCGACTCAACGGCCCTCGACCTATGGGTCGTAAACAGTAAGTGGCGACTCCTTCTCATGCGCTTCCGCCGTGTGTGTGCGCACCCGAATTTCATCTCGTCGGGGCACGCATGCGCGCGCCTAAGCAAACGCGGCTTGGGAGTGTCCACCTTCCCGGGGATGCGCGATGGACACGCGTGGGAAGGAGTCGCCACTTACTGTTTACGACCCGCAGGTCGAGGGCCGTTGAGTCTCCTGGGTCTAGGGGTACGGGGTACACCTAAATGCTAAGGCAATGGTCGTACGGAACCGGAAATTCCGAATTCGGGGGTTCTATTACGTGCGGGCCTATATCCCGCACGCCCTTTCAGTACTCTAGCCTGCTAGGCTTGTCATTTTGTTTATTTACCGCGTGATTTAGAGTTGCGCTCGACTCGCCCGTTTTGACACCGTAAATTCGATGAATTGATCAAGTTGGGCCAAGAGTCCGAAAGATGAGTAGGCTTGTGCATCGAGGAGTCGGTTCACTATCTTAGCGTTACAGTTCATCGAACCGTGATGGTCGATTCCCTGCGTGAACCGAAACCACGAGTATCCAAGCTTACTCACCCTTTGGTGGCGATAGACCAACTTAACCAATCCAGCACTCGGACCTCTCGCTCACCGATCGGGGATCCTTACAAGGAGATGAATGAACATACAAATAGAATCCTCACAATGTTCTCTCGAACAATTACAAAGTATAACCGAATAAGTAAATGGATCCCGATCGGTTTGCATTGGGCCACTATTCCGCTCCGGCTCACCTTGTATTTTGAATAGCCGATAAGTGAATTAAGGCAACGCGGGCTCAAGGAGCCGGGGGTCGGGTCCGATCGATCCAACGGTTTGCAGGAGAATCGGTTGATTCCCACTGTAACCGTTGGGCCGATCGAGCTCCCGGGTGATATCTAGATCCGTTTCACACGCCCAATCCAAATTGCCTTCCACATAGGCCGTGTTCGGAGTGTAACGGTGAATCGAGGCTAGATCCCATTCCGCACTCGGGTTGCACGCGCTCGGTGAATTAGGAGGCGTTGGACCTCGTGTTCGGTGGTTTGGGGCATTGGACCCCGTATAACACGTAACCTATGGGCTCGGGCCCGAATCGCAACAAATCAGCAAAAGCAAGAATAAAACAGAAGAAAACTGATAAAACTGATGAAATACAGACAACAACTGATAAGTATCGGTGAATACATACGAGTTGTGTATTAGGCCGAATGTACGTGATTTAATCAGTTATTAACCGGGGTTGATTAGCAAACAATGTATCTAACCTAGGCAAACATAGATGGTGGATTAGAATAGGGTTCTAAGCCAATTACATGTGTGTGTTTGTTTTATGACTCTTATTCAGTTAAGTGTCACTGCGGTTTCACCGAATTAGCCGAACTCGTATTTTGACTCTAGATTGGAATCTATAATTCCGCCTATCCATTATCTAGTGTTTGATTAGGCCGGATGTATGATTAGTCTGGTTCTTTGTGTTTTGTAACTGAAATAAAATGCTCCCCACCGAATCTACAATAGGAAGATAGAAACACCGAAAGTGAACGAAATGGGCCGTACGAATGAAACTCGCACCCGAACGGGCCGCCCCTTTCCGTCCATAGATCGAGGTGTTTCCGACTTCCTAAGGCCTAGGATATCGGTGAATCACGGAATGACGACTATGCCCTTGAGTGGTAAAACATGTGATGTTCATATATAAATTAAAGATCGTGTGACATGAAGAAGTCTAAAGAGGGCTCGCGCATCTCGACTCGAGCCGCCTCAAATTGGGCCCGGACTCGAGTCATAGTACGCGAGTACTTGCTAGACACGATTTTATTCGTGTTACACGTCTCGATGTTTGGAAATTATGAGCTTTTAAGGAAAAGGGCATTTCCGCCGTTCCATGGACCATCGATACGTTTACGAATTAATATTCAATTTGTCCAATTATTTAATCCAAGTGATTTAATTAACCGAATGATACGTCCCGTTTCTCCCATTTGTGAAATTATTCGGTGGTAGTGATCTTATATCGAGGAATTGTGGACTTGACGGATAATCTTCCAAAACTAACTCTCCTAGGAGACGGCTAGCACATGATCGACGATAGAAACACAAAATATGGGTACACTCAATTCCAAGGGACGGTTCCGAAGCAACGAAGGAGACCGTCCTAAGCCCGGGATGGGTCAAAGAGCACTCGGCCCCTCCTCCAAAGATTGAGCCGAGAGCTCTCCATGACCCGACTTGGGTTATGGAGGGCCTTCTACATCGATTCCGATCGTATCTTGCATGCATAATACGTCAAGCACGATAGTAACGCATGTTTTAACCAAATCGATGCCGCCATGATCATAATTACGCCAACGGGCATACAAACATGCACAAACAAAATATTTAAAGGAATCAATAAAACGGCGTCGACTCATACAACGACGAAATGGAAAATACGGGAACCGACTTATTTCGAGGCGAAAGAGGATTCCTTGGACCCGTGTGGTCCAAAGAAACTCTCGGCCACCTCCCATGAGGAATGGCCGTGAGTTTCCGTGGCTCACGCGGGTCAAGGCGACCTCTTCAACCCCGATTTAAGTTCTTTCCCGTCATGATGCATGTGTTCATACGACGTATAGCATGATAAACGATGTACATTTGCATGGGAGTAGGTAAAAACGTAAACTTGCATGCATTTCAACTTGTTAAACGCCTTAACACCTCATATCAAAAGAATATCGGAGATCCTAACTTCTCTAAGTCGTAGAGGAGTGTTACCTAGCCTCGGAATACGAGGAAAGAGTCGGAGAAGTGGCAAAGGGAGTCGGGAGACTCGGCTGGAACGAACAGACCCGAATCGGAGCAGTCGGGTCGACTGGCAGACCCGACTGGCAGTCTGGCTTGTCGGGGCCGTATCGGTTGATCGGGATGAATTTTCTCGCGGGGCCAGTTGCGTTGGATTCCCAAAAGACTAAGGATTGCGCCTGTGGTGGTTTCGGGAGGGGAGCATGCGTAGATTTTCTGGAAATCAAAAACAAAGTCGGGTCAGTAAAAAAAGGACAGACCCAGTCGGGTCAAAACAGACCCGACTGGCACCCAATGAAGAAACGGCTCCACAGGAGGCTCCCGGTGGTCTTTTGATGCAAGGTCGGTGGCATTGGACTCCTAACTGGCTGAGGATCACGGAGATAGGTGGCTCGTAGCGAGATTCAACCCGAGCTGACCTGTACGTCCCTGCAAAATTCGGGTTAGAAAAGACGACCAGAGGAAAAAACCTGACTGGCACCCGATGAAGAAACGACTCTACGGGAGGCTCCCGGTGGTCTTTTGGTGCAAGATTGGTGGCATTGGACTCCTAACTGACTGAGGATCATGCCTGAAGTGGTTTCATGAGGATTGGACATGTCGATTTTCCTGAAAGATGCAAAGAAAACCGGGAAAAAACTGGAAAAATCTGTGAAGGGAGAAAGAAGAGAAAAGGCGGTGGTGCACGGTTGAACGGCTCTCGGCACGCGACCACCTTGTCACGAGGAAGAGTGAGGGTCGTGAGGAACCCCTAGGAAGTGATGGCACGACTCGCCATGGTCGTGGGAAGAAATGGCGTGCCGAGGATCCCGGGGTGGCTATGGAAACCCGTCTCTGTACTGTTTCTGTTACCTGCTGAAACGGTGTGTTGGAGGCTTCGAATGCTAAAACTAAGTTCGGAAATGGATTTAGAAGGTCGAAAACATGTGGGGTAAGAAGTTTGGTCAAGGCTCGGGCAAAGTCGGGGGGCAAGACTCGCCTAGGAACCGGGAAAGTACCTAGAGACCCGACTCTGAAATGTTCTAGATCTGCATGCTGGGAGCTTCAAATGCCGAAACTAACACCGGAAATGGACTCGGGAGGTCAAGTACGTGTGGGATATGAAGTTTGGTCAAGTTTGGTTCGGGTTGAGTGGCGGTCGCCGGAAAACGGTTGAGTTTTCCGGTAATTTTGGCCTTGAACCGGGCTGTGCTTGGGCTGTGCGATTTTGGAAAATGCTGAAGTTTGAGAGGGCTTGGAGAGGGTTTCCTAGAGTGAGAAAGCTAGAGAGATGATGGAAGTTGAGTTGTGATTAAGTTAATGACCCAAGAGGCTTATAAAAGAAGGCTAATGATGCAAAATTAGTGAAATTAAGTGTGATTTAGAGGGGGTTAAAGGGGCTGCTGAATTTTTGAAGAGGGGTTAGGATGGGGAAATGTCACTTAGAGGGTGGGGGAAGCAAGAGGAGAAGTGATGGGAAGTGATGGATGGGAGATATGTGTAAGAAGGTGTAACAGATATTTGAATTTGTGTGGTGGAGGAAGCTTCTTGGGTTTAAGCCACCGAATTGAGCCGCGGCTTAGGGATTGAGCAGTGGCTTGGGGTTGAGCCGTGGCTTGGGGTTGAGCCGCGGCTTGGAGGCTTGGCTTGGCTGAGCTGTGGGTCCCATTTGACTAAGAGAAAAGCCGGAAAATGCTTGAAACTTGATTGAGCTCGCATCCGATCTCCGATGTCCGATTAATTTGAAGATTTGGAATGCTTGAATGACGAGGATTTGAATGAGCCTAATATCGCCATGCGTCGTGTGAACGAACATTCGGGCGACTCGGCGCCTCGAGAGTCGGTTTTGCCCTGTTTGGACGTTCGGAGCGGAGTTTAGTGCCCCCCGGTCCCCGATTGCTCTTTGTGCATCTTGACATTCGTTTCGGTGGCCCTTATGCCCCGTGGGGGATCGTTGGCTCGTCGCCCTCGGCCGAGGACCGTTAGCCCGGGGAGGCCTAGGGACTTGTGACCGAGATTTCTCAGTGTTCCCTGAATGTCTTGAGGTGCTCGGGGATCGTTGTTGTGCTCGGGGATCGTTGTGATCTCTGTTTTCCGTGGGCGCGCCCCGAAGCTCGCCGGGAGACGTTCGTGACCACTGAAACGTTCCTCGGGAAACCAAGTCGAGTTCCGAAAGGTCATCTGAAGCTTGTTCCCCGACCTTGGTGGTCCCTGGGTGCCTGTAGGCCCGTTTTGGAGGGCCGTCTGCTTGTCGGTGGAGCGGGCCCCGGGAGCTCTGTCAGAAAAGGCGTCCGTGAGCGATCGGGGTGTCCCGGCACATGTGGCTTGCCCCGGAAATGCGTCCGGACGTGTCATTGGTCACTTTGGCACTGAGAGGGATTTTTGGAGTCCCATATTGGGCACCTTTCGGTGCTTCGGTGATAAATAGTACCACAGTGCCAGCTCCGTCGTTTTCAGGGTTCTTTGCCCGTAAGTTCTTCCGATGGTCTTCCTCTGCTTTTCTCAGTGACCCAGCTTTTCTCCCATCGTTCATGACTCCGCGCCAGCTTATTTGTCTCTGATTGCCGGATGATGGATAGCGTCCCGGGCTTTGGTCGGGAATCCTCGTGTGGGAAGCCGGTGGGCCAAAATGGGGTGCTGACAGTGTGTCTCCACGGGAAGGTGGATACTCCCAAGCCGCGTCGCATAGGCTTCGCGCATGCGTGCCCCGACGAGATGAAATTCGGGTGCGCACACATGCGCGGGGTGTAGGTGAACGAGATGTCCTCAAAGTTCTCCGTTAACCTCTCAAGGTACTCATGGTATGGCACCAGCTTCGCGTCCTTTGTCTTCCACTGCCCCAATGTTTGGAAGATTGTGAGCATAGAGTTGCCGAATACTTCTAGCCCCTTTACCTTGAAGTCGATCGCCGCTTGTAGGCCGAGGATGCATGCCTCGTACTCGGCCACATTATTGGTGCATGGGAAGTCAATCTTTGCCGCCACCGGGTAATAGGTTCCGTCCGGGGATATCAGTACTGCGCCTATGCCGGATTCTGTGGAGTTGACGGCACCGTCAAAGTACATCTTCCACTCCGGCTTCTCCTCCTCACCATCTACTTGGAGAATTCCCTCGTCCAGGAAGTCGGGATTGATCGGCGTGCTGTCCTCAATTGGGAATTCTGCCAAATGATCCGCGATCGCCTGCCCCTTAACCGAGGTACGGGATACGTACTCAATGTCGTATTCCGTTAACTGACAACGCCATTTAGCAATGTTCCGCATGGAGGACGGGCTATCAAGCAAATACTTCAGGGGATCCGCCTTTGACAGTAAGCGAATTGTGTGATAGAGCGTGTATTGTCGGAGCCTCTGCATGACCCACACCAGCGCACAACACATCTTCTTGATTTCTGGATAATTGGACTATCCTTCGGTAAAATTTTTGCTTAAATAATAGATTGCGTGCTCCGTGTGTGTGGACTCCTCCTCTTGCCCTAACATGCACCCTAATGATTGCCGGCGTACTGTTAGATAAAGGATGAGGGGGCGGCCTGGTGTAGGCGGAACCAATACAGGCGGTTGAACCAGGTATGCCTTGATGGTGTCGAATGCTTTCTGACATTCTTCATCCCACTCGATCGCTGCGTTCTTGCGGAGCAAGCGAAAGAGTAGGTAGCATTTGTCCGTCAGGTTTGCGATGAATCGCGCGATGTAGTTCAGTCGCCCCAAGAAACCTCGTACTTCGCGAACCGACGATGGCGGAGGAAGCTCCCTGATGGCTTTAACCTTATCCGGATCAACTTCGATGCCACATTCACTGACCACAAACCCCAGCAACTTCCTCGACCTGGCCCTGAATGTGCACGTCGCTGGATTGAGCCGAAGCTTATATTCTTTCAGGCGATCGAGAAGGCGCTCTAAGTTGACAAGGTGATCTTCCCCTTCTTTCGACTTGGCGATCATGTCATCGACGTAGACCTCTATTTCCTTGTGCATCATGTTGTGGAACAACGTGACCATGGCCCTCTGGTAGGTTGCCCCGGCGTTCTTGAGGCGGAAGGGCATGACCCCATAACAGAAGGTCCCCCACATTGTCATGAACGTTGTCTTGATCTTGTCCTCCTCGGCCATCCAGATTTGGTTATATCCGGAGAAGCCGTCCATAAAGGAGAACTGCGTGTGGCGCACAGTGTTGTCGACCAGGACGTCAATGTGAGGTAAAGGAAAGTTGTCTTTGGGACTGGCTTTGTTGAGGTCTCGATAATCGACACAAACCCTAACTCTTCCATCTTTCTTTTCCACCGGGACGATGTTTGCTACCCATTCGGAGTAGTTGTAGACTTCGAGGAAACCGGCGTTGATCTGTTTGACGACCTCTTCTTTGATGCGGAGGAGAAGGTCGGCTCGTTGTCGTCGCAGTTGCTGCCGCTTGGGTGGGAATTTCTCCTTGTCTAGCGGGAGGAAGTGTTTGACTATGGGTCTGGACCCGGCATGTCAGCGTAGGACCAGGCAAAAACTTATTGGTATCTTGTCAGGAAGTCGATCATCCGGGTTCGTTGCGTTGGGTCAAGGCCCGCCCCGATCTTTAAGGTACGGGGCTCATCTTCGGTGCCCCCATTGATCTCTTCTGTTGGCTCGACGGAGGTGAGCCGGCGATCCTCGAGGCGGCGTAAACTCTCTTCTATCTCGGGCACTTGACTGTCTTCGTCGAGTCCTTCCCCGAAGTATATGGGTCCGGGCTCTTCGAGACATTCTTCGAATGGGTTCGAATCGACGTGTCGAAGATTTGGATTCGAGTGGAGCCTAGAATTTTAGAGGAATAATCTTAGAAAATTTAGAATACGTGAATTGACGAACAAGAGGAGGAGATAAGTAGACGCGAAAATTCAAAAATGCATGTAGGGATTTCATTGATAGTATGAACATGAAGCCATGACAGAGATCCCTCTTCCGTCGTGTGGCCTATGGCCATACCGACACACGAGAAACATCTAGTACATAGATAAGCCTTACACATCGGCGAACACAGCTGAATAGCGCGGGACTGAGGTTCAATTGTTAAGCTCCTCATTTTCCTGCGCGCGGGCGGATGTGAACCCCTGAAAGAATCTCCTCGGTGACGGCATACACGGCTGGCAAAGTGTCAGGTGCGTCGGCGGGATCCGAGGAAGGGCCGTCAAGGGTGTTCCCGACGATGTGCGGTGGTCCGAGAAAGAAATGGGAAAGTGGGGGAACCAGGAGACCCTGTTGACCTTCCCATAGTGTGCTGCAAGGTGGCAGAGATGGTGGCCGCGGCGGGCTTGGATGATTTCGTGGCAAGAGGGGTGAATGCCAAGTCCCCTCCTATGCTTGTACTCTTCTACCTCAATAGGGCGGCTAATCCCTTGTCCGTATACTCCAAGGTCGGTGCCGAGGATGTAATTGTGACGCATCAAGATTTTCCCTATCATACGGTCGGCACGAGTGGGGCAGACTTTTCCGTAGTCCCGGATGACGGATATAGTATCGAAGGAGTGGAAGGGCAGATTTTCATCATTTCCAACGCTGATGTAGGGGACCGCCATCTCTTTGTAGATTGCGTAATCTTCTTCTCCCTTGACCATGATAAGTTTCTCCTCGATGATGAATTTCAACTTCTGGTGCAAAGAGGGGGGGACGGCGCCGGCCGAGTGGATCCAAGGCCTCCCGAGTAGTAGGCTGAATGCGTTCGGGATATCAAGCACTTGAAATGTGACGCTGAAAGAGCACGGGCCGACATCTATGAGGAGGTCGATCTCTCCATTCACTTCTCTCCGTGAGCCGTCGAAGGCTCGGACCGCAGTTTTACTCTGGCGGACGCGGTTGAGGTCCACATTCATTTGCTTTAGGGTGGTCACCGGGCACACGTTGAGTGCAGAGTCGTTGTCAATCATGACTCGACCGATGACATAGTTGTTGCACTTGCAGACAATGTGCAACGCCCGTGAATGTGCGCATCCTTCAGAGGGGAGCTCGTCGTCCGAAAATGAGATAGTATTGGAGAAGATGGAGCTGACGGTCTCCTCTATTTGGTCTGGAGGTGTCTCTTTAGGAACTTGTGTAGCCGTTAGGACCCATAGGAGGGCTTCCCTATGTGGTTCCGAGCTGAGGAGGAGGGCGAGTAACGAGATGTGGGCCGGAGATTTGGCCATCTGCTCCACTATCTTATATTCACTCGCCTTGATGATCTTCATGAAGGCTTCGGCTTCTTCTTCGGTCACTTTCTTGGGTGGAGTAGGCGGGATTCCCGGTATCACCTCAACTTCCACGGCGGGTGCCTTCCCTTTGTCTGTGGCCACCGGATTCTCATATACCCGTCCCAAGCGTGTCACGCCCATGACGCTGAATTGTTGCTCGAGGTTCCCGGGACCTCCTTCATAGGTCCAGGGGACCTTGTCGTCCGAGTATGGTTCTCGGGCGGGAATATCTATGACGAACGGGGTAGGAGATGTGCCAATCCCTGCGAACCCAACTGTAGCTTCCGCGGGAACATACTCAATCACGAAGGGGGAGGGACCGCCTTGTTCGCTTTCGCCCTTCCCTAATGCACATATGCTGATCATATTGATGGAGGGCCCCTGGGCCAGCCGGTCCATGATCGGAAAGGGGATTAGCCTGTACATTCGGGGGTCTTACGGCATTGAACGTGAGCTCTTTTGCATCGATCATCTCTTGGATCCTCTCTCGTAACTTCCAACAATTATCTAAGGTGTGCCCCGGCGCACCTCGATGATATTCACATTGCTTGCTCCGATCCTGGATGGTTGGGTCGAAGTTGGGGCCGGGTGCTACCGTTCCGATTTTGTCGCTTGCGCGGAGTTGTTGGTAAATATGGGAAAGCGAAACCGGCAGGGACGAGTATTGTCTGCGCGGTCGCGGTTGTGCTGCACCGTCCTGTTGACCTTGCAGAGGTGGGGCCCGTTGTGTTGGCTGAGGAGCTCTCGAAGCCAGGGGTTGGTATTGAGGGGCTTGAAGTGGAGTAGGGGTGTAGTGGTGGACAACGGGCTATGGCACCGTAGGTGGGAGTAGAGGCGGCGGTGCAGAGTAGTAGATTGATTGGGTAGGGGGTTGAGGTCGATATCGCAGCGCATGCGGAGCGTAGGTGGGGACCACGGGGGGTGCAGACGTGAAATTTATCGAATATTGTTGGGGCGTCGGATGTGCTGGATTAACAGCGTTAACTGTAACCTCCTTTCCCCTTCTTCCGCTGGAAGATGTCGTCATTGCGGAGGCCTTCTTCAAGGATTCTTCTCCTTTACTGGTGGGGCCTTCCATCCTGCCACGCTTGATTCCCAAGTCAAGCTTTTTCCCGGCCTCGATGAGATCGGAGAATGAAGAGGTGTGAGCCAACAAATGTGAATAGTACACTCCTCTTAGGGTAGAATGGAACAACTAGATCTGTTGTACTTCGCTGATTGGGGGGGATGTGCTTTGCCGCTTGGGCACGCCACTTGGTAGCGTACTCCTCAAACCTTTGGCCTTGCGCCATCTCTTTCATGCTCAATTCCAAGAGGGTCGGAGGCGTTTCTGCATAGTACTGATACTGGTCGATCAATTTCCGGGAAAGGTCTGCCCATGTTGGAATGTCTTCGGCCTTTAGCGACATGAACCAATCGAGAGCTGATCCCTTCAGACTGAAACGAGTTGATGACGAATTCCTCGTAATCCCAGTACTGTAGCATTTTACCCTGGTAATGGCGGAGATGATGTTGCGGGTCCGTCGTGCCTTCATAAGTTCTGAACTCCAGGATCTTAACCTTCGAGGGTAGCCGCATGCCCGGGAAGAGGCTACAATCGCCATAGCTAGCATTGGGGTGAGTCTCATTTGCTTGTAGGGCTCGTATTGTCCCTTCCATTCTCTTCAGTCTACGTTCCTGCTCGGCGTCAGCCTCGGGGAAAAAGTGCGTTGGTGAAGCGAACTGGGCCGCGTGAGTCGGTGTGCCTGGTTCAAGAAAAGTGGTGTTTATGGGAGGCGTTGCTTGGTAGGGGAGGCCAGTGTGGGGTTGTAGAGACGGGTAGGGAGGAGGTTCTACGGCTTGAAGGTGAGTTGGAGAGGGTACGCTTGACGCCGGAAAAACCATCGGTGGACAGACGGTATAGATTGCGGCTGGGGCCGGCATGGAGACAGGTGGTGGCGTAGACAAGGCCTAATCTGAAGTTAGGAATGCTGCCGGTGGAAGAGAGACGACTGTGGGGGTCGGTGGCGGCGGAAAGGGGATGGTAAACGAGTGGACCGTGGACGTGTGCGTTGTTGGCAGGGCAGGAGCATCAGTGCCTTCCGGAACTTGGGTTGGCGGAATCCAAGATGTTGGGTAGACTGTTGGCCCTTGTCCCGAAGGTGGTGTAGAGCTCGAGGATGCACGGTTCGGTCCTCTGAGTAGGGCAAACAGTTCGGCCATGTTGGTGGTCATGTTGGCAGCTAGATGGTTAACTGTGCCCTCAAGTGCCGCGATGCGAGCGTGGTCGTCGGAGGTGGATGATGTCGGTGAGACTCGTGGAAGGGGTGCCCCTGAAGACGTTGGGGGTGGGAGATGTATCGAAGGGGCGCCCGAATACGCTGGTAGTACGCCCGCGGGAGTTGGAGGCGGCGGAGCATGTGTCAGGGCGATTGAGAATGAGCCGGGATCGGTGGATTGACTTCCTCGGAGATGTCAATTCGGTTCTCTTCCGTCATCCTGACACGTTGACGAGTCGGGTAACGGTGCGACGCCAGTTGCGATTACCTGGATTCCAAGAGTATGTAAGCATGATATCGACACTTTCGAAAGGATAAGTGTGGAACAATAAATAAAAGAACAGGATGTATGAGATGCACGAGTTTCAAAATACTAATGTCATTACATTGGTTTGATTCGAGTTCCATAGTATTTTTAAAAAAGACAGCACACGAAAGAAAAAGGAACATAAACGTAAGCCGACATCCCATTGCGCTCGGTAACCGGCCGAGAGCGGCGTAGGTCCGAGCGAGGGCAAAAAACGAATGCGTCTGCTAATCCTAGGAATGAGGGACTCCGCGCGCCCTTGCCCGTGTTCGGTCCAACGTAGCGCTAATGCAGGCTATCTCCCGGTCTAGGGCCGCGATCCGAGCGCGTGGTTGAGCTAGCTCTGTCTGGAGCTCCCTGTAGTCCGCGACTTCTGCACGAGAGTCAACAAGCTCGCATCGAAGTCTATCTCGCTCCTTCCTGATGGAGTGTAGCTCTGCGCGCATGGCGACTTGGGTGGAGCTTTCAGCCTCCGGGGCGTCTGCCGGTATGGCTCGCGAGATCGGAACGGTTTGAGGCCGCTGCGGCGACGTCGATCCCTGTGAATAAAACTGAGTCATGTATGTAGACGTGGCGGAAAGTGCTTGTTCCTCATCGGTGGGATGCTCGGGGAAGTAGAGGCATTGTATGGTGCTAGTGTCCCGCTGACGGTGAATCTCTCGGATCTGCAGGAATCTCGCAGGCGCCGTGGATGTGGAGTCGGCCCATTGGATGCGGTAGGGTAGGCGGTCTGCCTCAGCAGGGATGTCTTGTAAGCCGCCAAGTTGTATGATTACCCGGCCAAGGAATATGAGCGTGCTTCCTAAGTGGCTGAGGAGAGGGACTCCCACAATTCCGGGACATCCTGTGATCATGGGGCCACCGGGATTCCAATGAGCGACCCATAGAAACCACGCGGGCGTTAACTCACGCAAGAAGTGCCTCCATTTCGAGAAACTGCACTCAGGAGGTGGAAAGACTGGAACCAGGCGCGCAATTAGCGAACGCTCGTCTGCAATGTAGGAGAAGGGATGTGATGGGCAAAAGGGACGGATATGCGCGAGGAGCCAAACTTGTAGGAGGTATGGGGATCCTCTCATCCTGCCGCGCCGAACCTCCCTAACATAGTCTAGAGACAGAACAGTCTTGGCTAGTAATGCCTCCACATAACAATGGCCTCCCACCGCTTGGAAGACGACTTGGGCTGTAACCCGGTCAATGAGGTTTGGCGCGTATGGGAACAGGAGGGTGCCGAAGATCAAAAGCAGGAACCGTGACACGCGTCGCGCTGGTAGGACCCTGTCGAAGGTGTCAATGCACGGAGGAGCATCTAGTTTGAGAGCCATGCGATCCTGACGCCGTGATCCCATCCTTGATGAAGCTCTTGGTGGACCTCCTGGACGGGTATGCCGAGGAGGGTGGAGAGTTGGCTTCGGATCACTGCGAACGGGTTGGGTACAAAGATGCCTTGGGTGGTGGGCGTGGGCCTCTGGAAGTTGAACACTGCATGTTGGGGATCCCAGAATTCGGCGGCGGTCCTCAAGAAGATCCAATCCACCGGGGTTTCAGTGAGCATGACCACGTCTCCGATAATGCCTTGAATGAAGGAGCGATCCACCGGGCGGAGTGTCCTCCAAATGCGCATGATTTCTTGCCTAGGCAGCGTGATTGCCTCGAGCCTAAGGTCAGGAGCCGGGCAGTCCATCCTTACCTAAATGGGGGAGATGTCGGCTCAACATCTTAAGAATCAAACCAATGCAATGTCGTAAATCGTTTTGAAAATAATGCATACAGTGCGGAAAGATACACTATAATCGTATTCTTTATAGTATACATCACTCTCTTTCGAAGAAAACAACAAAAAACCCGTCCTAAAAAAACTATGGGCCGACTCAACGACTCGACTTTGGGGCCGATTGGCGATATGGAGGCAAAGATTGGTCCGACATGACGGTCCCTGTGTATGCATGGTTTTCGGTGCTATTGGGAGAACCGCTAACTAAGGATGGGGGCTCCCGATACAAGGGTGTGAATTCCTTGAAATCGAGCGAGGATCTTTAGGGGCTGGTTCGGTGGCATAGCCGACTCGATCCATTCCCTTACTCGGAACCTCTGACTAACCTAACTTCCTATTTTGGCACCCGTGGGATTTCGGACGAGGTACCTAGAAACCCGCTAGAATGATGCAATGCAAGTGCGTAAAATAAATGTGCACAAAATAAATGTGCTTAAAATAAATGTACAAAAAGCGATAAATAAATATGCAAGCAAACGGAATCGAGCCTGGGTCGTGAGGGGCCCCTAGAACATGTAAGCACGACTCGCCTTAGTCGTGGGAAAGAATAGACTCGACTAGAACGTCGAAGGGCGCCTAAAGGCCCGGTTCTGACCAGACCTGGAACGATGGGCTGGAGGCCTCAAATGCAAAAGCTAAGCTTTGAAATGGACTTGGGAGGTCGAAAACATGTGGAGTATGAAGTCTGGTTGAAGTTAGCTTAGGTCGTGGCAATCGTCGGAAAATGGTTGAGTTTTCGGGCAAAATGGCCTTGCTTCTGGGCTAAGGAGTGGCTGTGCGATTTTCTGGAGTTGAGGGGATTTGAGAGAGCTTGAGAGAGAATGGAAGTTGAATTGTGATTAAGTGCTCTTGAGTTTAGGCATATAAAGGGAGGTTTAATGGTGCAAATTAGTGAGATTTAAGTGCAATTAGAGGGTGATCAAGGGCTGTCCAAATTTCTTGAGAGGATTAAGATGGGGAATGTGTCTCTTAGAGTGTGGGGGAAGTAATGGAAAGGTGATGAGAGTTGATGGATGGGAAGGGGTGTAAGAGATATTTGTATTGTGTGGTTGAGGGGAGATTGAGGGAACGAGCCATCTAGGGGCTGCGACTTGGCTGAGCCGTGGGCTTCACTTGGCTTAGGGGAGAGTCGGGAGAAGCTCGGGTCTCAATCAGTTGCGCATTTGAGCTTCGTGGCTTGCTTGGCTGATGAATTGTCAATGTGCGCGCGAATACAATTCCAATGAGTCCAATATTGCTACGTCTTGCCTAATAGATCGAATGGAAGTCTCGGGGGTTTGGAAGCCGGCTTTGCTCGATTTGGACGATCGGTGCGAAGTTGACTGTTTCTGTCGCTTGTCTGCGTCTCTGCGTGTTGTACTGTTCGCATTGGTGTGCTTTGTACTTTGGGCGGAACAGTTGACTCGTTGACCCGAGCCGGAGATTGGGAACCGGAGACGTCCTAGGGATCCACGATCAGAGCTTTTTTAGTGTTTCTCGAGTGTTCTAATGTGTGCGGAAATCACTGTGTTCTCCGTTTGTCGAAAACGGACCCCGAAGGTTTGCCGGGGGACATTTGAGACCACTTTAATGCTACTTTGTAGGCCTTGATGTTTTGCTTGGTCCGAGGCGAAATGATTTCCCGGGCGCTAGGGTTGTTGGGACTAGGTGGTGCGGAGCTCGAGTATTAACTTTTCACAGGACGAACTCCGAGCGTGAGATACTATCTGGAAGGGGCCCTTTTTCCGCCGGAACGACACTCGGGAAACCTAAATGACTCGTGCAGTGTGCTTAAGGTTTATTTCCCGGGCCCTTGAGGTCCTTGGGATTGGTTGGTGCGAATTTCGCGCATTGTTGACTCATAAAAGGGTCTCCATCTATGTTTTTCTGTAGAAAGTGCCCCGTTGTCCCAGGTCTTGAACTACTCGAGGGATCAGAATGACTTCCGGAAAATGTTCTGAAACCTGTTCCTAGGTCCTGGTAACCCTTGAGTGTGGCCAGGTCTATTTCCTGGTGTCGTTGATTCGCCTGTGGAATGGGAATCCTGAAAATCCCGCTAGAAGGCCGTCTGTAGATGTTTTGGAGTGCCCCGGCTTAGGCAGACGATTTCTGAAATGTGCTCGGAGATGACATTGGTCATTTTGGTGCTAAGAGAAATTTTTCGAGTCCCATATTGGCTACCTTCTGATGCTCCAGCGATCCGGCGATGAATAGTGCCACAGTGTCAGTTTCTATTATCCCGATGTATGTTGCGCGTCCGGCTTCTCTGGTTCCTTGTTGTGACCCTCCTGGCGGCCCTCGCTTCTCTTCTGTAGTCTTTGCCCCTCGAGTGTGTGTTTGCCCCCGCTGACCTGAGAGTGAATAGTGACCCAAGCTTCTGTTGGGCCTTCTCCTATTCTGTTTGTCAAGTCTCAGTCAAGGTCGCTGTGGATGCTCTCTATCGGAGCTAGTGAACCAGAATAGGGTGCTGATAGATATTAACCTATTAATCCAAAGTTATAATATTAAAATGCCAAAGAAATTCCAAATTACAACTCTAAGAAGAGAACTACTTCTACTTGAACTTCGAAACTAAAAGAAAACATACTAGAATATAGCGATGATCTTTCTAGAAACCATTTACTTGATAAGTCATGCGCCTCCCATTGTCCAAATGCACTTTCATCTACAAAATACAAAACAGAAAATTCAATCAGCATGTTGTAATTTTAAAATAATACAAATGTGATGGCTATGATACCAGTACTCTTAAAAATTAGATTGTTATGTGATGGCTATCATACCACAACTCATAAAAATTAGATTGTAATGCTCCAGGATCACCTTAAGATCTTACAATAGCCCTTATCCATAAATAAGTTATCTAAACTACAAGACTACGTCATCAAAATGCAAGATAAAAGTTAAAGGTCTATAGAAAAATAAAAATATGAACAGTTATCTTCGAACAAAAGACTGGTTTAGAGGGTTCAAATAGCTATGATGGAACGGCTATAAAATAAAATAAAAAAAGTAATTGCATGGAGATCAACAATAAAAGGGTTAGAGAATATTAGGAAGAATGTCAAGACAAATTATGAGTTCCATCCTGTAGAAAAATCCAAGCTTATCCTTTTTTATCAGTAACCCAATTCAATTTATTGGACAAACAAAACAACTTCCTTTTATATTCTATGAAGTTGATGCCCATTGAATAATTGAAATCTAACCAATATATAGCCAATAGATAGTCCAAAAAAGAAAAAAAAAACAAGAAGTTGAAGTTTTTTATTTACTGTCAAGGATTTGAGTGAGAGGCATCTCTTGCTTCAAGTCAACCAAGCAAATCTCAAATTTGGGCTTCCAGATTGGCATGTGATGATTGCAATATTACTATTTAAGCTTGTTGACTTCCAATCTTCTGCTCCAACACTTGACGAGATTCTCTCTCAGAATCATTACCTTCTGCATGGACACGAGGAGTTTATCTTGGCCTAGCATGATGCCTCGAACCATAGCCAAGTCCATGAGTATACCCAGATTTTGGCTTCACAACTTCCTAAAATATCTCACTTCCTGTTAATGGAATGTCATTCTTTGTTGTTGTGCATGCAAAGCCTTCATTTGCTCCTATGAAGGAAAAGATATTTTATCATTCAAAGTATCACTAATACTAACAATAAAAATAATAGGTTCAGCTTCTATGAGCAAATAAATTTCTCTAGAAAGTTTTTTAACATATTTTCATGTTAGAGTGAAATATATAGTTCTCTTGAGCTTTTGGATGGATCCATGTGCCAGTAGCCCTCTTGTGATGGGCATCATAATACATACCGACTTCTTTAGGCTTCAGTTGAGGGTCCCTAGAGATTTCCTACACATAATTATAAATGAGGTGATATATTCATTGATTAAATTTAGTATAAAACATTTTGAAGTCATCCTCAATCTTACCATTTTGTACATATGCTGACAATATGATTTTGAACTTGATGTATGATTCACCTCAAGCTTCAACCGATTGGCATTATTTGCCTTGCTAGCACGCTACATCAAAAAATACATTTACTTGCATAAAGAGCATGCATATGGAAAACAAAGGGGCAGAAAAAAAAATACAAACTAGATAAAAAATACCTTAAATTCATCACTCTCAAAATGCTCACATAATGGAATCCAATCTGCCTCCTCCACATCAATAGGAGGATTTCGACGTGCTTCCTCAATGGTTGAAAACTTTTTATAGTGCTTGCAGCAATTATGCTTGAATTGCCTATAATGATATGCCATTACTGCATCTACCACTTTTCTTGCATGTGGCTCAGATAGAGAAATTTGAAATTCACTCTACAAAGCCAAAGTAAAAAGTATAATAAGAAAATAAGAGGTCACTAACACTTTCGTTCTCCAATTTTTCAATTGCCAGCACTTAACTATCTGAATTTTTAAAATCGAGAATTTGGTCCCTGAATTTTCACAAAACCATAACAAAATGGTCCTTTTGGCCATTTTTTTTACCAACAATTTAGTCCCTAAAAGGACCATTTTGTTGTGGTTTTTGAAAATTTGGGGACCAAATTCTCGATTTTGAAAATTCAGTTAATCAAGTGCTGGCAATTGAAAAATTGGAGGGCCAAAGTGTTAGTAGCCTCAAGAAAATAAATATGCTTGTTTTACCACATTTCAACATCAATTTGCAGCTAAAGTCATCCTAGATACATGCAATACATAATATATCTTAAATTAAATTAGAATATTCATAGTTTCTCTTACCTGTAGACGAGCAAACATTGGTTCTTTCATCTCATTTTTCATTCTCTTCCAATAAAATACTCGAAGGGGAGCTAGTAACCGAGTGATTATGCCTAACTACGTCTTAAATATTTTCTCAGCTGGGCCTATGGGTTTTCAACCTTGTGGAGCTTGAGTCAAGCTTTTCTTTGAGCGAGACAAGCCTTAGGCCAAGAATAGTCGACTGCTTCGACTCATGAGCTTAATCGAATTTCTACATAAATTTATATTTACATCCTTCTATTAGTGGCCCAGGTTCACACTTTATAACTTTTATGGAAGATTGGACCTGGCCTTTCTCTCGAGTTTAATCAATGACTAAACGATTCAAGCTTGAGTAGTTTGATTGCATTTGAGGCCAAGCTCGGGCTAGAGTTTCGAAGCTCTATCCAACTTCAGCTAAAGTTCAAATTGAACATTTCTAAATTGAGTCAAGTTGAGCTTGCCTAGAATCGAGCTCAACTTGGCTCAATTACACCCCTAGCTTATTTACAGAATTTTATACATAGAAGCAAAGTGGATATTTTGATATGTGAACCGAGAACCAAGTCCAACTTGTACCAAATGACTTGAATTAGGATGCCTAGTCCTTATCTATCAAAATCAAAATTAGTCAAAATAGCTCATTCTCATTAATCGTGATACGTCTAGTATATACACAAATTACATTCCTGTACAATAAGCAAGAAAACCCTCAAAATAAGGAAACGCCAAAAATGAGGAAAATACTAAAGAACTTTGCATAACATGTACGGAACAGTTAAAGAAAATGCACACCTAATTTACAAGGATAATATCTCTAATAATATCCATATAATTATTGCCTGTAATATTCTTTTGTTTTGGACCTGCAAATTCAGATCTAACATTACATAGAACAGGATCAGCTCTCCACTATGCTGCAGATAATGCTTGCCCATCAGCTCTTTTTGCCTAGCAACACAACTCAACAAAGGCGTCTTGGGAAAAACTCATCAGCAAAACATAGTCTTTCCCATCTTAAATTCTCATTTGGTCCAATAGATGGAAAATGTAGTTTTCAAAAGCACGTCATCCTCTGGATTCTGCATCAAACAAGATAGATTTAGTAAGTAATTTACAGAGAAAAATTCACAAAATACATCCCAAAGGTAAAACACCTAAAATATTGATTGGACATTTAAATATTCAGACAGTAAGCTCAAAGGGTAAAGATGCATTAAAAGAACATTACAAGAAAGGAATATTCAAGACTTACAATAGAACTGATGGGAGTGAAAGTGTCCTGCCCTTTTGCTACTATCCACGGAAGACCAGCAGACCACCCAAGAGGAAAAAGATAAAATCAATACATATACACCCTAACAAGGAGCACAAATTTCCTTACAATCTTAAGGCCATCAGATCGTTCACAATTAGTTGTCTCACTGTTAAGGTGCCAAGTCATTGTTGATGAATAATCAAAGGGAAAAAACGGACACCTTTGCTGAAGACTGAATTTCCCTTGCAGCCATATCAGGTGCGAGAGCATATCCTACACAAGCAAACCAAGGTATTATCTCATGCTGTATTAACCTAAGAAAACTAAGAGCCCTTTGGAAGAGGGGAGGAGGGAGGGGAGAAAGGTAAAGAAAAGTTGAACATTCAAACATATGTCAAACTTTTTACTACGATCTGATGGTCATGCAATCGACCATTTCAGGTTGTTTCAAACATCTGAGGCCCTCAAGGTTCGGTGATTAAGAATGGTAGGACACAAAGGGCTAAGGCAGACAGGGATGTAACCACTCAGCAATCACTACTTCAATAACGCTCAGCATCGAATCCACGTTGCAGACAAGTATGAATAACGAACATGAGTAACACTAGCAAAACTGTTGAGTTGAGAGAAACTCTAGCAAAGTTCATGTTATTTCAGTTAGTTTCCCCTGCGCAACGGTCGTTCACTCCCTAATTTTTCAAAGACGCCCGTCGCTACTCAAACTGGGAAACGAAATATCAATATCGAACCTAATAGACTACAGGCAAGCATAACTATAAACATTTCAGCAAATGGCAGTGCAGACTTGTCATAAACTAAAAGCATTACTAACATCAAAAAATCTATGACTCCTTATCCAAATCGTAATCGTCATCATCAGCATAGTCCTCTTCATTAGAATCATCAAGATATTCATCGAATGTATCATATTCTTCATCAACAAAATCATTCGCAACATCGTCGTCCCTAACTGGTGAAAGTAATGTACTGGAATCAACATCTATAGGCATTACATCATTCCGATGTAGTGGTCCGTCAATTTTATCATCGATGTCAATTTCACTGATGTCATATGACTGATCTTGCTGATATGGCTCCTGATTGGTATGCAATTCTTTGCTATCATATCTCATATCTCTTTCAAGAACATCATAAAGATTTCGAGAATGTGTCTTATGTACAATTCTCTAACTGCCTCCACGTTTAATATCATTAACTTAAAAAACTTGCTCAACCTGAGTTGCAAGGACAAATGGATCACTCATGTACCATGTTCTATTGGTGTCAACGCTAATTAAACGTCCAACTAACCAAAATCCGTTTCGCTTGTCCCCCACATTCCACTACTTCCATCCTAATATAAAAACACGATTCATATTACCATACTGCAGCTTGATTATATCCTCTATCACACCATAAAAATCAATTTCTTCTGAATTATGTTCTCCCTTAACCACAATACGCTATTTTGTGTTTGAAGGGTCTTATCACGATCTACAATCTAAAATCTGACTCCATTCACAATCAAACCACTATACTTCGCGACTCGTTCAGTGGGGCCCATTCCAAGTACATACAGTTGATTAGAGAATCCAATTGAATTGTTGAGCTGCAAATTTGTAACCTAGCATAGGCATATAATTTTTCAAGAATTTAGTTGGATAATAGATAATATTAATTGGAAATAAATAAACTAATACTTACTTGAGTTTTAAACCAACTTAGAAATTTCTCTTGATGTCTTTGCTCCACATTTACAGGAGATTCTCTCTCAATCTTCTCTTTGTGTAAATTGCAAAGTCCCAAAGATTAATTATGCACAAAAGAGATCTGCACAGTACTACTATAAAAAGATATGTGCATTATATATTAATATACTTACTTTAGGTAAGCATCAATCTCATTGCAATTATGGAGAATATACCATTGTATTTTATCTCTCTCAAATTTGGACAAAACTTTATATTTAGCTGCTCCTAATGGCCTCATCTTTTGTTTAAAAATAAAAAAATCCACTCGATTCATCTGTTTTGCTCCCATCGTAATTTATGTCCTCTCGATTAAATCGTGTTTCAATACCACAAAAGTACATGGAACAAAAATTAAGGCATTCCTTGGCAATATACTCTTAAGCGATCGAGCCTTCTGGGCGAGCTTTGTGGCGCACAAAATCCTTTAACGTCCGCAATAACCTATATAAATTAAACAATTAAAATATCTTAAGAAAGGCACATATTATAATTAAAAGAAAAGAAATGGACATAATAAATGTAGAGAAACTACCTTTCGACAAAATACATCCAACGATATTGGACCGGCACACCTAATTCAACTTGACGCGGTAAGTGGATAGCTAGGTGAACCATAATGACGAAAAAGGACGGTGGATAAATTACCTCAAGTTTGCACAATATTAAAACAATATCATGCTTCAACAGTTCCAATTTTTCTGTATTCACAACTTTAGAGCATAGTTCCTTGAAAAAATTGCTCAACCCCGATAGTGCGACATATACATCCTTTCGCAGGAATCCGTATGATGCAGCGGGAAGCAGTCGTTCGACAATCCATTAGATGCATGTTAGGGCAAAAGGACGATTCCACACATGCAGAGCAAGCAATTTATTATTTAAGCAAGAAGTTCACTGAAGGGGAGTCCAACTACCCTGAAGTAGAGAAAATGTGCTGCGCACTCATGTGGGTCATGCAAAGACTCCGGCAGTATACTCTCTACCACACAATCCACTTTTTGTCAAAGACGGATCCCCTCAAGTACTTGCTGGACAGTCCGTCCTCCATGAGGAACATAGCAAAATGGCATTGTCAATTGACGGAGTATGACATGGAGTATGTGTCATGCACATCAGTGAAGGGCCAAGCAATAGCAGATCATCTAGTAGAGTTCTCGATCGATGATGACACATCGATCAACTCTGACTTTCCAGATGAATGGATCCTCCAAGTAGACGATGAAGAGGAGAGTCCTAGTTGGAAGATGTACTTTGACGGCGCAGTCAATTCCACCGGGTCTAGTATCGACGCAGTGTTGATAGCCCTTGAAGGGCGTCATTTCTCTGTTGCAGCGAAGATTGATTTTCCCTGCACCAGCAACGTACCTGAATACGAAGCGTGTATCCTCAGCTTGCAGGCGACAATCGACCTCAAATTCAAGGAGCTAGAAGTGTTTGGCGATTCCATGCTCACAATCTTTCAGACGCTCAAGCAGTGGAAGACGAAGGATCTACAGTTGGTGTCGTATCACGAGTACCTCGAAGAGTTGACAGAGAACTTCGAGAATATCTTGCTCACATACATACCACACATGAAGAACCAGTTTGCTTACGCACTCGCAACGCTCGCATCCATGGTGAGCATTACGAAGGAGAATCTCATCAAGTCCCTCGAATTTGAGATTGCCAAGGCCTTGCCCACTGCGACGTGATTGATGCCGTCGATGGCAAGCCTTGGTATGCAAACATCAAGCATTTATTGCAAACTGGTCAATTCTCGGCATTCACTAATCGTCATGATCGGAGGACTCTCCGACGCATCGCAACACATTTCTTCCTGAGTGGCGAGACTCTCTACCGCCATTCATTCGATGCCACACTACTCTGGTGTGTCGACGAAAGTGAGGCACAACGCCTCATGGAAGAAGTGCATGAAGGGAATTGCGGACCTCACATGAATGGGCTCATGCTTACAGAGAAAATCATGCGATTGGGTTACTTCTGGTCTATCATGAAGACTGACTGTGTTAAGCATGTCAGGCACTGTCACTTGTGCCAAGTCTATGCAAACCAGTGTTTTCAGAATATAACGCCGACATCGCTATTTTCTACTTGTTCACTCGACCATTAAAAGATAGTTAATATTGGACTCCAAAAATCCCTTGCGGTGCCAAATAGATGAAAAGTGTCTTCAAACACATTTCGCAGATCATCTGCTCTAGACAGAACAATTTTCTAAATACTGATAATTTTTTAGTGGAAGTCCAAAAACATAGATTCATCCAAGAAAAGTTAATGCCCGGTGTCAGATACAATCATACCCTGCAATTCTACAAATCACAAGCATCGCTTCAGATTGCTCCTTGGAAGTCACACAGACTCCTCGAATGACTCCCGAGAGGCAGAACAAGCATACCTTTAATCGGAAATGCATAACCGGAGACTGGTCTGACGAAACATCGGCAAATAGAGTTAGCCATGCATTGCCCCAAAAACTACTGCGGACAGACGCAATTTGGCAAATCAGACTGTAGAATCCCTTTTAGTTTCCCGAACGACCTCCGAATATTAGAAAAGATCGTTTTCAGCGGAAATTCATAACTGGAGGTCCTTTTCACGGAAACTTGACATCAGATGATTGGCCAACACAGTACTACCCATCCAAGACTCAATGTGAAATCCTTAGACGGAATTCCACAATCCATTTAGGCCCTCAAAACAATGTTTTAGGGTTTCATATGCAGTTTTTCAATTCTTCGAGGTTTGTTCTCAACGAATAGAGATCGTCCCGAACTTCCCTCAAGGCCCGTAGGACACATGGCCTGCCCTAGGGCAGTCGTAACCCTGCTTTGCCGCCCCTCCTCCTTGGCTTCTTCCTCCATGCAACTTGCCTCCTCTTCCATGGAAATATTAAGCCTACAATTCCATTTCAACACTCCATCTTCATCAATGCTCCTATCTTTTCTTCATTAATGCAATGGATGAGGATTGGGCTTGATATTTCCCTAAGCTAGCCGCCCAAGCCTAATCTAAGAGGCTAATTGCACTTTTCTTCACTTAATTGCACTGAAGCTTTGCCTATATATTACATTTATGTCATTAAGCTAATCACAACATCCTCCATGCCATCTCTCTAGCATTTCTCACTCTTTAAAAGCTCTCAAAACCCTCAAGCAAACCGTAGCAATCCAACAAGCATTCAGGAAAGAGAAAACCAAGCAAAACCCTCAAGAACTTAAGTCGGAATCATCATATTCTCCATCCCGACTTAAATCCAAACTTTCTCCATCCTGACTTAAATCCAAACTTGACCAAACTTCATATCCCACATGTTTTCGATCCCCTCAGTCCATTTCCAAAGTTAGATTTTAAGTTTGACGTCTCTAAACCATAGGAATAGCGTTCCACAGAACCAAATCTTTGTTTGGTTCTTCTCGAGTCAAAATTTCCTACCCACATTTCTCACCTTTCCGGGTTGGTTTGAGCTGATAAAACCCATCAACCACCTCCCCACATGACCTAAGGGTGTCTAGGAGTCGAGAGATCCCAGAAAAACCCGCTGGTTTTGACCCAGCAAGAAGAAACAGCCCGACTGCTCAGTTAGGTTGAATTTTCTGGATCACTTGCGGTTTTCCTTGCAGATCAGGTTGACCCAAGACTCTTTTCTTCAAACGATAATGACAGTGACCTTCGAGGGTCTCTTAGGAGTCAGGAGCCACCAACCTTGTAGCAAAATTCCATCGGGAGCTACCATGGTGACGTTCGACCTGAGACTTGCTCAGTCGGGTCTGTTCTTGGGCGTGCTCTATTTTGCTTAATCTTTGTAGGGCTATACGACTCAAACCGAAACCACTGGAACCAAATGACCACCACCACCACATAGGAGGGTCCCTTGGCTGACCAGAACCGCAGTGAACCAGCCAAAAAATCGGTCGAAATGACCCGAACCGACTTGTTCTTTCTTGGGTGCCAGTCGGGTCTGTCTAGCACCCCAATCGAGTCTGTTGCCTCCATTTGGGTCTGTTCAATGAAAAATAGACAAAAATGACCCACCAATAGTACAACCCCACTTCTAACAGTCCCATCCCGCATCTTGGGACTAGGTATAACCATTACTGACTTAGAGGAGCTAAGACTTTTACATTTTCGTTGTGTTTATGGAGTTATAAGGTGTTTTAACCATGTTTTATCTTCAAGATCACTTATTTTATGCATTTTCATGTTATATCATGCACGTTTATCATCGTATTACGTGTTAACATGTCGGGAAATGTTTAAATCGAAGTCGGGGAGACCGTTTTAAACTCGAATGACCAAGGAAACTCACGGCTTCCCTCTGAGGAAAGGTGACCGTGGGCCTTTTGTTGGTTCTTCGGGTTATAACCGGTTTCCTTGTCCCAATTTAAGTCGCTTCCCAAGTTTTTATGTTTTCCGGCATCCATGAAGTCGGTATCGTTTTATTGATTCTATAAATATTGTGTTTGTACATGCTTGTATGTTTAAATGCGTTTTCCAAATCATGACGATACCGGCTTTGTTAAATACGTGTCATTTATCGTGTTTAATGTTTGAGCCTACGAGAAATAGTCAAAATTAGGTTAAAGAGACCAGTTGAAACCCGAAACGAGTCAAAGGAGCTCACGGCTATTCTCATGAGGAAAGAGCCGAGAGTTCTTTTCACCTCATTCGGGTAAAAAACGGCCTCTTTACCTCGATAAAATTCATTTCTCGAATTTTGTGCAGTCGCATTTTCAATATCATTGTAAATCCCGCGTTAAAATTCCTTTTAGAATGTCGTTTTCCAAACAAAATGCATGGATTCACGTATTGATAACTCTTTCGGTGGGATTCCGAGGGTATTTTGGTCATTTTGACCAAATTATCCTCGACCTTCCTAGACCCGTCTTGGTCGTCGTGTCATGAATTGTTTACATCAGACTCCATTCAGTGGATCAATTCATGATTTATTTGACTGTCTGTAATTCGCACATTTACTGCATTTGACAATAATTTACAAACAAAAAATCCACAAACGGGTTAATTAGGATGCTTACATGATTAAGCCCACTTGGCACTGACAAATCTTGCATGAATTGGTCATTAACTGATAACTCGCGTCGGTAAGTTGTCAAATGATGTTAATGCCCTTTTCAAAACTCGCATTTCCAAAAATCCCAAAATGTGCGGTCAGATGTAGCACAGACGTCTAGAAAGGACTTGTGTGTCTCAACTTGAGTTTTTACCTGATTTCAAGTAATTCAGGATAGCATACAGAAGATCTTTCTAGATCACTTCCAAGCAAATCAACTGGTTCTTTGGCTTTTTCGAGGTTCTTACATAACCCTAAAAGATCAAGGGAATTGGTCGACACCGGCTATAGGCCGAGGTGGCCCGCACTGTGATGTTTCCCTTTTCTGAAAATAATTTTCAAATAAAGTGCAAAATCGTCTTTTCACAAATTAGTGACACCCCTAGGGTTAGCGTGACAGAAATACTATAGTATCACGACAAGAATAAGCTACCTGTTCAAGTGCAGGTTCATCTGCAAAGCCTTTTCTTATCCAACTAATGAGTTTTTGTCATCCTATTGTAGATTCGGGTAACTAGAATGGTTATCTCTGTCACAAAACTTGCAAAATCCTGATTAATCATTCACTCGATCTAACCAAACGATAGACAATGGTTAGGTGGAACTGTAGGTTCCAAATCTAGAGTCAAAACACGAGTTTGGCGAATTTAGTAGAATTGCAGTGTCACAATACAAAATAACTTTAAAAGCAATTCACACACAAAGAACTTGATCACAGACTCCTTGTCTGTCAGGTCCTTTAAACAAAGTCGAATGCAAAATGCTTGCACACATTTGTTTTGCTTAGCATAGGACATTTGCATGCCAAAACATTCAAGGTTAATAATCTCTTAACCCACGTAAATTGGCATTGAAAAACAACTTGTCTGCAGTCCACATGCTATTTGTTACTTTTCTTCTCTTGTTTGTCCATGCGAGTCGCGCCCGACCCATAAGACGCATCGTACTTAGGGTTCAATGCCCTAACCATCAGTCACGGGGTCTAACACCCCATTCACTGAGAGTGCATTTGAATTTGGGGTTTTTACCTAAAATGGCCCATGGTTTAACTGTTTTATCAAATCTATCCTATATTTTTTTTTGTCAAATCTATCCCATGGTTTACTTTTTGCATCAAATCTATCCTGACGTTATCGTTTCCGTCAACATCTAACGGTCGTGCTAACGTGGCAAGTGGAGGGATAGTGGGCCACACTTGCCACGTGGGCGCCATGTTAGCACGGCCGTTAGATGTCAACGGAAAAGATAATGCGGGGATAGATTTGATGCAAAAAGTAAACCATGAGATAGATTTGACAAAAATGAAGCATATGATAGATTTGACAAAACAGTTAAATCATGGGCCATTTTAGGTAAATTTCCCTTTGAATTTCAGTTTTCGATTTTTTCCCTGAACTCACGGCAAGTCGGAGCGGAATTATAACTGAACGCAAATCGACTGGGATTCAACCATTTGTAATTTGTATTTATTATTTTTTTGAGAGCATTGTAGGAATTTTACTTTATACATTCATTTTCTATAAGAACCCCAGTCGGTGAGCGAACGGTTCGAGAGTCAAACCAATCGAATCGGTCCAATGCTTGCCCAAACAAGAGTAATTCCAAGATCTCGCGGTTCCGGTTCATGTAAGAATTCAACCATCATGATTTGATGAACTGTAACGCAAGATAGTGAACCAATTCCCTGACATACGAGCTTACTTCTCTCTCGCCTACTCAACTGACATCGTTTAGTTCACCGAATTTTCGGTGTCAAAACGTATAAGTCGAGTGCAACTTAATTCAGGCGGTAAATGAAATAAAATTACAAGCCTAGCAAGCTAGAGTACCGAAAGGGCGTGCGGATATAGGCCCGCACATAACGTGAACCCCCGAATTTGGACTTTTCGGTTCCACACAGACCAATGCCTTAGCAAAATTAGGTGTATCTTTACCCCTAGACCCGGGCAACTTACCGACCCTCGACCTTCGGGTCGTAAACAGGTAGTATGACTCCTTCTCACGCATGTCCGTTACGTGTCCCCCTAGGAAGATGGACACTCCCAAGCCGCGAGATTCGGTCGCGCGAATGCGAGCACCGACGAGAACACATTCGGGTCATACAAAGGTCATGCCCTTTGGACTGAAGAATGTTGAGGCAACCTACCAGAGACTAGTGAATAGAATGTTCGCGAAGAAGCTAAATGTTGAAGCCTATGTGGATGACATGATTATCAAATCCCCCTTAGGCACTCAGCACCGTGCAGACTTGGAGGAGACGTTAGCGATTCTTCGGAAGTATGAAATGAAGCTAAACCCTAGAAAGTTTGCATTTGGGTCCAATATGGGAAGTTTTGGGGTTTATGATCATGTAGTAGGGCATCGAGGCCAATCCGGAGAAGGTTTGGGCTGTCCTAGACATGGCCTCACCGAAGTCCCCCTATGACATCCACAGACTGACTGGAAGGCTTGCAGCACTTAGTCGCTTTCTGGCCCAATCTGGAGACAAGTGCCACATGTTCTTCAAGGCCTTGAAGGGGGGCTGGGAACTTTGAATGGATAAACGAGTGCGAAGCAACTTTCCAGGCCATAAGGGAGCACCTTCATTCCCTACGTGCATTAGCTAACCTCGAGGGAAGGAGAAACTTTATACATTCGCCTAGGTGTCTCTGAGACTGCCGTAAGCTCGGTTTTGGTTTGCGAAGAAGGTTCGTTGTATAGTAGTCGATCTACTACCTGAGCAAGGTCATGCTGCCACCAGAAAAGAATTACTTGGCCATCGAGAAGTGGGGCTTCGCTTTAATAGCGACCTCCAAGAAACTCAGACCCTACTTCATGGCCCACAATATAATCGTCATGACTAATCGACAATTGAAGCAGGTCTTTAAGTGTCCTAACGCTTCTGGGTGAATGATTAAGTGGGCCATTGAGCTTGGGCAATTCAACCTAGACTATGCCCCAAAAATGACAATCAAGGCACAAGCTCTTGTAGACTTCATACGTGAGGCGACGAGATCTGCAAAGCCAGAGATCGATGAAGGCCCCACATGCACTGAGGACGGACCTTGGATTCTCATGAATGATGGATCCTCCACAGCAAGGGCCTCAGGCGCTGGATGTGTCCTCATTCCCCTAGAGGGGGAGCCCTTGAAGTACGCCCTAGTGCTCACCTTCTCAGCCACTAATAATGAGGCAAAATATGAAGCCCCGATCATAGGATTCTTGATCACGAAGAGGGTCGGAATTACGAACTTTCACGTTAAATGTGACTCCCAGCACGTAGTACAACAAATCCTAGGTTAATGCAAAGCCAAATAAGATAGGACGAACATGTACGTTGATAAAGCGAAGGCCTTCTTCTCCGAATTTCCTAAAGTGGTCGTGGAGTAGGTGCCTCACGAAGAAAACGCAGTAGTGGATTCTCTGAGTAAAGTGGCTATAGAGGGCCTGGACGCGAAGGGGGTGCACTTCGTGGAGTTATTTAAGAAGGATGAAAGTCATTCTAAGGAGATTGCGATGAATGTGAAAGAAGAAAAGTGTTGGATGACTCCCATAAGGGAGTACCTTGACAAGGATGTTCTCTTGAGCAACCCCTTGGAGGCAAAGCGCCAAAAGAAAAGGGCAATTCACGACACCCTACTAAACAGAGTACTCTACAAGTGAGGATATTTGAGCCCATGCTGCACTGCCTGTCACCTCCGGATGCAAACTATGTTCTTGGCGAACTCCATGAAGGAATTGTTACAGCCCACTAAGGAGCGAAGACCATTGCTCAAGGATATTACTGGCCTATTTATGAGGGTTGATGCCTAGGAACTGATTCGAAAGTGCCAGAGTTGCCAGTAGAACGTGAAGAGTGCCGGAGGACCTCCAGCGGAGCTTACACCAATCCCAACTGCGTGGCAATTCTCAACTAGGGGAATCGATATTGTGGGACCGCTCCCACCAGCTTTCGATAGGGGAAAATTTATCATCGTGGCTATGGAATACTTCTCTAAATGGGTCGAAGCAGAAGCGGTGGCCTCTATTTCTGAGAATGCGATTATTAAGCTTTTCACTATCTAGATTAGCCACTTGGAGTCCCACACGCCCTAGTGTCCGACAATGGCACACAGTTCGCAGGGAAGAAGTTCGAGAAGTTTTGTAGTGAGTTGTAGATTAAGCAGAGGTTGGCGTCTGTGGGGCTTCCCGAGACTAACAGTTTAGTGGAAAGGACTAATCAGACAGTCCTCCAGGGGATATGCACCAGGTTCGCTGAGCTAGGAGGAAGTTGCCCAGAGAATTTGTATAACGTGATTTGGTTCTATTGTACCACGCCTAAGGGCAACCAACAAAACCCCTTTCAGCCTAGTCTATGGGTCCGAGGTAGTTCTACTAGCAAAAATTAGGTTGCACACCTACATGGTGGAAGTCTATAATGAGGATTTGAACAACAGGATGCGAGCTGATGCGTTGGATAATCTAGAGGGCTTACAACTCGAGATAGCTGACTCTATGGCCCACACGAGAGACTCAGATGCGCATTACTTCAACAGGGAGGTAAAGGCTAGGTAGTTTACGGTTAGGGATTGGGTCTTGAGGAAGAATGAATTTGAGGAGCAGTCGCTATGTAACAAGCTCACTCCAAAGTGGAAAGGCCCGTACCAGATTATAAGGGTCCCTTATCCAAATGCCTATGTCCTATAGGATTCAGAGGGAAAGAAACTTCCCCGCATGTTCAATGCAGCCCACCCCCGCAAGTATTTCGTTTAAGTGATTTACCTTTCACTGCTCGCATTATAGAAGTCAACTTTGGACAATTATGCTTATTATGCGAAGGATTCTATCACCAATAAAAATTTCTGACAAATTCTTCATGAATGGTGTCACTTTTGTATTTTGAGTTTGTGTTAGGATACGTTATCGCGAGGCAATCAATAAGTCCTTCCGCTAACACGTAAGGGAACACTCACTCGCTTCACTCAACAGGGTGCTCTAGTGATGTTTATTATCACTCGAGAGTGGTATCAGTAACCACACTCCTCACTCGCTTCACTCAATAGGGTGCTCGAGTAATGTCAGTTATCATTCAGGAGTGATGACAGTTATCACTCGAGAGTGATATCAATAACCACAAACCCTCCCCTCGCTCACTTCGCTCAACAAGATGCTCGAGTGATGTCAATTATCACTTGAGTGTGATAGCAGTAACCACACATCTCACTCGCTTTGCTCAACAAGGTGCTCGAGTGATGTCAGTTACCACACACCCTCGCTCGTTTCGCTCAACAAGATGCTCGAGTGATGTCAGTTATCACTTGAGAGTGGTATTAGCAACCACACACCCTCGCTCGCTTTGTCTCTGCTTCCACCTCTTGAGCATAGGGAGGTGAAATCTAGGCTAAGGCATCCTCAATTGGGGATTCAGGCTCCCCTAGGATAGCCCGATTACTGTAGTAGTAGGCGAAGGTATTGTACCCTCGCTTATCCACCTGAGGGTCCTTTTCTTTCAGCTCCCCTAGATGCCTCGAGCCAGCTTAAACAAGGCTCGGCCCAAGTCTACAGTATACTCGGGCCCAACCTTGTACTCAGCGATGGTCTAGGCACCAGCCTCTGCCACTGCCTCTTCTTTCTCCCTCTTCGCCTCAATGAGAGTAGCTTTCTTCTCCTTTCCAGCAGGCTTGATTGCCCTCGCACGGTCGCAAGTCATCTGTTCAATTCTCTGCTCTCTTTTGAGGTCCTTCACATCACCCTCCAGCTCGATGATGTGCTTCTTTAGTTGGCCAAGCTCTAACTCAGTAGCCTAGCACGAAGTCTCAGTCTCTTTCGCCCGGCAGTCCTTGTTGTCATGGACCTTCTTGATCTTGGCCACGTCATGTAGCAGGCCATTCATGATCTCATAGAGACCGTGGAGGACCTATAGGCAGCAAACATGTGGAGTAAGGCAAGATAAAAGCGAGCAACCAATTAAAGAGTATAGCGAAGAACTTACGCGCATCTCCTCCTTCGGGAGGGTATCAACTGCATCCATGCGAGGCACCCCCAAGAAGTCCTTCTTCTGCTACTTATCCTTGGGAAGGTAGATGAACTCCAGCAGTTGCGAGAGAACTCTAAACTCCTCAATTGGGGAGTCTTCCATCACTGTCTAGTTCGGCGGGGGCATGTATAAGTTGTGAGGATGTGGGAACCTCCCGGTGTTGTCGCTCCTCAACAACAACCATTGCACCCTACGAGGTTGACCGCGTCCTAAGGCCTCGCAACGGAGTGTCCAAGTGCTCTGAGACATCGACTCGGAAGAGGGAACCTGGCCTCTGTCCTCGCCTTTTTTTACTTCTGCCTCACGACAGAGGGCTCACACTCCTTGCGTTGACACGAGGACCTTGTGACAAAGGCGTTGGAGGCAGTTGGGAGAGCAGCAGCAGGTGTGTTCGATGGTGCTGGAGCATTGGCCCCTGCAAGAGTTCCAATGTGAATGGGAGGTGTCAGCACCCCATTTTGGTCCACCAGCTCCAATGATGAGAATGTCGGGCCGAGGCTCAAGCTACTACTCATGACTTGACAACTAGGAGCGAACGTTCGAACATGAGGGCACGGACTACGAAAGAGAAGCAGGAATCGCTAGAAAAGCACAGAAGGGCAATCAGAAGAATGGACGAACAAGGAACCCCGAAAACAGCAGAAGCCGGCACTACAGCACTATTCATTGACAGATCACCGGAGCGTCAGAAGATATCCAATATGGGACTCTAAAAATCCCTATTGGTACCAAAATGACCAATGGCACCTCCAAGCCCATTTCAGAAGGCTCTTGCTTAAGCCGGGGCACTCCTGAACATTTGCAGACACCTTCTTGAAGGGGCTCTCGGGACGCTTGATCCTCGGACAAGTAAACGGCACTCGAAAACATGCCGGCATACACCCAAGGACCACCAGGACCATGGAACAGGATTCAGACTGCGTTTCGGGGTTCATCTTAGTCTCCCGAGTGGATCCCGACTCGGGAAAAAAGGGTTATTTTCTACAGAAAGACATAATCGGAGACCCTTTTAACAAATCGTCGGTGCACGAAATTTGCGCCAATCAATCCCAGGGACCTCAAGGGCTTGGGAGATAAACCCCGATCGCATTGCATAATCCATTTAGGTTTCCCGAGTACCATTCCAGTAACAAAAGGGGCCCCTTCACAAGGAATCTTGTGCTCAGAGTTCATTCGGGAAAATATTGACATCCGAGCTTTGCACCACCCACTCCCAACAACCCCCAGGGGCTAGGAAATCATTTTGGTTCGGACCAAGCAAGTCATACCGATCTCCGGAGTGACGTTTCAATGGTCACGAACGCCTCCCGACAAGCCTTCGAGACTCATTTTTGACAAACGGAGATCACAGTGGTCTCTGAACACATTAGAACACTCGGGAAACACTGAGAAAGCCCCGTTCGCGGATTCCTAGGTCATCTCCGGTTATCGATCTCCAACCGGGGTCGACGAGTAAACCGTTTCGCTCAATGCGAAAAATACACCGGTGCGATCCTTACAACACGCAGAAGTGCAAATAGGCGTCAGAAGGGGACAACTTCGCTCCGATCATCCAAACGGAGCAAAATCGGCTTTCGAGTCCCCGAGTCATCCGAGCATTCGCTTTCAAGAAGCATGTCAATATTAGGCTCATTAAAACCGTATTCGCACGCACATTGATAATTCGTCGTTCAAGCGAACAACGGAAATCGAACGCACGATCAATCGAGCCCCGAGCTTCTTCCGGCTTTCTTCCTAGTCAAGTAGGACCCTTGAGCTAGCCAAGCCTCAAGCCATGGCTCTACTCTAGAGTTGAGCCAAATGAGCCTTCACCATACATTTCAAAATATCTCTTACACACTTCCCATCCATCCTTCCATCCATCAACTCTCATTTCCCTTCTCTTCCTTTCCCCACACTCAACAAGACAACTTCCCCACCCTAATATTCCCTCCAAAATTCGGAACCCCTAAGCACCCCCCTCTAATTGCACTTAAAGTCACTAATTTGGCTCATTAAGGCATCCTATAAGTGCCTAATTGCAAGACACTTTAATCACAACTCCTCTTGCACTCTCTCTCTAGCTTTCTCACTCAAAAACTCTCTCAAATTCCTCTCAAACTCCAACACTTCGTTCAGCCCAAGCACAGCCTGGTTCAAAGCCAAAATTGCCGGAAAACTCAACTGTTTTCCGGCGACCGCCACTCAACCCGAGCCAAACTTGACCAAACTTCATATCCCACATGTACTTGACCTCCCGAGTCCATTTCCGGTGTTAGTTTTGGCATTTGAAGCTTCCAGCATGCAGATCCAGAACAGTCCAAAATCGGGTCTTTAGGCACTTTCCCGGTTCCTAGGCGAGTCCCGGCTTTACCCGAGCCTTGACCAAACTTCTTACCCCACATGTTTTCGACCTTCTAAATCCATTTCCAAACATAGTTTTAGCATTCGAAGCCTCCAACACACCGTTTCAGCAGGTAACAGAACCAGTACAGAAACGGGTTTCCATAACCACCCCAGGGTCCTCGGCACGCCATTTCTTCCCAAGACCATGGCGAGTCATGCCATCACTTCCTAGGGGTTCCTCACGACCCTCACTCTTCCTCATGACAAGGTGGTCGCGTGCCGAGAGCCGTTCAACCGTGCACCACCTCCTTTTCTCTCCTTTCTCCCTTCACAGATTTTTCCAGTTTTTTCCCAGTTTTCTTTGCATCTTTCAGGAAAATTGACATGTCCAATCCTCACGAAACCACTGCAGGAATGATCCTAACTCAGTTAGGAGTCCAATGCCACCAACCTTGCATCAAAAGACTACCGGGAGCCTCCCGTAGTCATTTCTTCATCGGGTGCCAGTCGGGTTTGTTCCTCTGGTTTTCTTTTCTAACCAGAACTTTGCAGGAACATACAGGTCAGCCCAGGTTGAATCTCGCTACGAGCCACCTATCACCGTGATTTTCACTCAGTTATGAGTCTAATGCCACTGACCTTGCATTAAAAGACCACCGGGAGCCTCCCGTAGAGTCGTTTCTTCATTGGGGTGCCAGTCGGGTTTGTTCCTCTGGTTTTCTTTTCTAACTTGAACTTTGCAGGAATGTACAGGTCAGCTCGGATTGAATCTTCCTACAAGCCACCTATCACCGAGATCTTCACTCAGTTAGGAGTCTAATGCCACCAACCTAGCGCCAAAAGAACACCGGGAGCCTCTTGTAGACCCATTTCTTCATCGAGTGCCAGTCGGGTCTGTTTTGTCCCGACTGGGTCTGTCATTTTTTACTAACCCGATTTTGTTTTTGATTTTCGGAAAATCTACGAATGCTCTCCTCCCGAAACAACCACAGGCGCGATCCTTAGTCTCTTGGGAATCCAACGCAGCTGGCCCCGCACAAAAATTCCATCCCGATCAACCGGTATAGCCTCGACAAGCCAGACTGCCAGTCGGGTCTGTTCATTCCAGCCAAGTCTCCCGACTCCCTTTGCCACTTCTCCGACTCTTTCCTCGTGTTCCGAGGCTAGGTAAACCTCCTCTACCACTTAGGTAAGTTAGGTTCTCGATATTTGCTTGTTATGGAGTAATAAGATGAATAACACTCGTTTGCATGCAAGTTCCGACCTTTATTCGTTTCCATGCATATTTATGTCGTTTGTTACGCTCGAATATTGTTCTAGCATGTATATCATGGCACGAAATAAGCGAAGGCGAGGTAAGAGAGACCACCTTAGCCTCGTTCGAACCATTGAAGCTCATGGCTAAGCCCTGAGGAAGGGATCCGAGAGCCTCCTTGGTTCATCCGGGGCCAACGTGACCTCCCTTTCCCCGAAATTGGTTGATTCATGCATTTTATGTTCGCTCATCATATATTACACGTTAGCATGACGGGAAACGGCTAAAGTCGAGGTGGGAGAGATCGTCTTGGCAGTGGTTGAACCATGGAAACTCACGGCCTAGTCCCAAGGGAGGGTCCCGTGAGTTCCCCTAGGCTCATCTGAGGCCACCATGGCCTCTCCCTCCCCGAAATAAGATGGTTCCCATATTGTCTTCCCTCCATAATTTGTTATTGAATGAGCCGATGCCGCTTTATTGTTTTCTTTAAATACGACGTTTGTGTTTGTTTGCACAATTAAGACCATCGCGGTATCGGCTTCGTAAAATGAATGTTATTGACGTGCTTGAAGTGTTATGCATGCAAGAAATGGCTCGAATCGACGTAAGAGACCACCCACGATTCAAGGCGGGTCAAGGAGACCTCTCGGCCTAGTCCTTTGGAAGATGGCCGAGTGCTCCTTGACCCCTCCCGTGTTTAGGATGGTCTCCTTCTTCGCCTCGGAATCATTCCTTGGAATTGAGTGTAATTATATTCGTACTTTATCGCTAGCCATGTATTAGCTCCATGATAGATAAGTTAGTTTCGGACGATCATCCGTTAAACCCTTAATACCTACAATATAAAATCACTACTACCAAATAATTTCACAAATGGGAGAAACGGGACGTATCATTCGGTTAATTAAATCACTTAGACTAAATAATTGGATAAATTGATTGTCAATTCCTAAACGCATCGATGGTTCACGGAATGGCGGAAATGCCCTTTTCTTTAAAAGCCTACAATTTCAAAGCACCGAGACGTGTGGCGCGAATAGAATCAGTGTCTAACGAGTGCTCACGTACTATGACTCGAGTCCGGGCCCAATTTGAGGTGACTGAAGTCGAGATGCGCGTGTCCTCTTTAGACCTCTTCATGTCACACGATCTTTAATTTATATGTGAACTACACACGTTCTACCACTCAAGGGCATAATTGTCATTCCGTGATTCACCGATATCCTAGGCATTAGGGAGTCGGAAACACCTCGATCTATTGACGAAAAGGGGCGGCCCGTTCGGGCGCGAGTTTCATTCGTACGGCCCAATCCGTCCACTTTCGGTGTTTCTATCTCCCTATTGTAGATTCGGTGGCGGGCATCTTCATTTCTGTTGCAAAACACAAAAAATCGGATTAATCATGCATCTGACTTAATCAAACATTAGATAACGGATAGGCGGAATGCTATATTCCAATCTAGAGTCAAAATACGAGTTTGGCAAATACGGTGAAACCGCAGTGACACCTCACTAAATAGAGTTCTAAAACAAATTCACACATGTGATTGGCCTAGAACCATATCCCAGCCCACCTCTTTGTTTGCCTAGGTTAGATACATTGTTTGCTAATCAACCCCGGTTAATAACTGATTAAATCATGTACATTCGGCCTAATATACAATTTGTCTGTATTTATCTGCATTTATCAGTTTTCTTCTGTTTTCCATTTGCTTTTGCTGATCTGTTGCGACTCGGGTCCGAACCCATAGGTTACGTAATACACGGGGTCCAACACCCCAAATCACCGAACACGAGGTCCAACGCCTCCTAACTCACTGAGCGCATGCAACCCGAGTGTGGAATGGGATCTAGCCTCGAGTCACCATCACACTCCAAGTATGGCCTATGTGAAAGGCAATTTGGATTGGATGTGTGAAACGTGTTTAGATATCACCCGGGAGCTCGATTGGTCCAACGGTTACAGTGGGAATCAACCGGTTCTCCTACAGACCGTTGGTTCGATCAGACCCGACCCCCGGCTCCTTGAGCCGCATTGCCTTAATTTATTTATCGGTTATTCAAAACACACGGTGAGCCGGAGCGGAATATTGGCCCAATGCAAACCGATCGGGATCCATTCACTTATTCAGTTGTATTTTGTAATTACTCGAGAGAACATTGTGAGGATTTGTTTGTACATTCATTCATTCATTTGTAAGGATCCCCAATCGGCGAGCGAGAGGTTCGAGTGTCGAACCGGTCAAGTTGGTCTATTGTTACCAAGAGAGGAGTAAGCTCAAATACTCGCGGTCTCGGTTCGCGCAGGAAATCGACCATCACGGTCCGACGAACTACAACGCGAAGATAGTGAGCCGATTCCTCGACGCACAAGTTTACTCATCTTTCGGATTCTTGGCCCAATTTGATCAATTCATCGACTTTACGGTGTCAAAACGGGCGAGTTAAGTGCAACCCTAAATCACGCGGTAAATAAACAAAACGACAAGCCTAGCAAGCTAGAGTACCGAAAGGGCGTGCGGGATATAGGCCCGCACGTAATAGAACCCCTGAATGCGGAATTTTCTGTTCCGCACGACCATTGCCTTAGCATTTAGGTGTACCCCGTACCCCTAGACCCGGGCAACTCAACGGCCCTCGACCTACGGGGTCGTAAACAGTAAGTGGTGACTCCTTCTCACGCGAGTCCGTCGCGCGTCCCCGGGAAGGTGGACCCTCCCAAGCCGCGTTGCATAGGCTCGGCGCATGCATGCCCCGACGAGATGAAATTCGGGTGCGCACAGCTTGGCGACTCCACTGGGGATGGCTAGAGGGTTCGGGCTCGATTTCGTTTGCTTGCTTGCATGTTTATTTATCGCTTTCTGTACATTTATTTTAACCATATTTATTTCGCGCACATTTATTTTACGCACTTGCATCGCATCATTCTAACGGGTTTCTAGGTACCTCGTCCGAAATCCCACGGGCGCCAAAATAGGAAGCTAGGTTAGTCAGAGGTTCCGAGTAAAGGAATGGATAGAGTCGGCTATGCCACCGAACCGGCCCCCAAAGATCCTCGCTCGATTTCAAGGAATTCACACCCTTAAGTCGGGAGCCCCCATCCATAGATAGCACTGTCCCTATAGCACCGAACCATGCATCGTGCTATGTCTCCATGCAAGCCTTTCAACCCGACGCCGACAACAGTCCATCGAGTCGGCCTGCGTGCCACTTGAGTCTTTTCTATATCAAGAGCGATGTACCTTGTAATTTGTACTAAACCGTGGGCATTTACTTTTCTCTGTACATATGCATCATGCAGTTTTCAAAATACACTAGGATGTCGTTCACGTTGACAAGTAGCAGATTTTCTTATCGTCTTGGTAAGGAACACCTCGCTCGGCCTACTGCTCGCGCCTCGACAGAGTCCACCAGCGCACAAGGACCTCACCGACCCACCACGAAATGCGGATGGCGTATACTCTGGGATAGCATGATCGACCTCACCAACACTAGGTTCAATTACCGAGAGGTTTCTGAGAGGTGAGGAACTCGCCGGCCAACCACAACTTGGAGGCAGCTCTCCCAAACCCGCGACAAGCTACAGAGATACGATCAAGAGCTCGTTTGAGCGAACGCCGCCCTGGAGAGGTCTACGAAAGGGCCTTATGAAGGCCCACACATGCACTCTATGATAGATGTCTCCGCAAGGCCCTCGCCTAGACCCGGTACTTTCCGAGGCCGCGCTCGCTCAAATCCCGAGTGTGGTGGCAAATCAGCTTAAGGCTCTATTTTACAAAATTTGCATTGTACTTTGAACTTTTTGAGTCAATGTGAACGACAACATTAGCTTTTGAAAACTCATGCATTGCATGCATCCTATCCATTTACTGTTTACACGACAATTAACACTACCACACGGTAGACAAAGTTGTGACCGCCTTTGTAGGTAGACCTCTCATGGTCCTCATCCTTCCTCCACGGCGAGACGAACAGTAGCTCAAGGGCCAACCATCCAAGCAACACTAACTCCCCATTAATCCCGCGCAATCGATTACGTCATTGCATGGTTGAGCACACGTCCCTCCATGCTACAAGTGCTTCCATCAGCACAACTAAGCGTGCCCTTTCCGCGTCGTACGAGCACACCCCTACCTTGCCCATGCACGCATCCTCGACACACCTTTTGCATGTCTCTCAGTGTGCTTGCATGACGCCTACCAGGCAATTCGCTCCCCTACGCTGCTGCATTCAAATTACGAATAGTTCTTGTTCCTTCATTGCTTTTCCTCTTCCCATTGCAGGAAATAACTGACAAGAAGGCAACTTGAACCTTGAACGACCACAATCAGGACAATGAACACTTCCCGTCCAGCACCTTGGAACTTCGACATCAAATCCCAACCCTCCCTCCACAAAAGATCACAGGCAACAGCTCCAACAAACAGAGCATGGCCCTGCCCACCAGACGCGAAAGTCACTAGCACGGTCACATCTCCGATCGGAGAATGATCCCTGCCCACCCGCCACGAAAGTCACTAGCACGGTCACATCTCCGACCGAAGAATGATCCCTGCCCACCCTCTGCTGTGGCCATCAACTAGCCACTGGGGCAACATGCACTCTTCCCTAAACTCTCTTTTACATTTATTTATATGCATTCCCAAACGAGCTCCCGGCATGAACGAATCCTTCACGGGCGCATTAGGACAGCCCCGAAGACGCCCTGTTGGTTCTGTCGGAATTGTTCGATTCGTCTGTCCTCATGGGATCTGGCTCCTCTAGCCTTCCCTAGGACGGCTGCGCATACCAACCCACAATCGGGGAAAGTACACCTATGAGGCCCCTAGCCACGGTCTGCCCACTCCAGGGTGGCGATGACTAGATCTCGGAATTGATTGTCCCTCACGCGCGGCACCCCATGGGTCGCACGTTGGACAAAGGGATTTTCCTATGGGTCTACTCCACATTTCTTACCGCATATTCCACCGATCAATCACCTAATGCATCATCTTCTTTGTCATCTCTCACAGAGACACGCCGGTCACGGGCAAAGAACGATACACAGGTTCACATCTCCCTGAGAATTCCTCTCGGACCCTTTCCTCATACTTCAACGAGGGAGGTTTCCGACGAATATGTACCCCCCACAAAGCAGAAGATAGAGACAATCGAACAAACCGTTCAACCTCGACGCATGCGTCTCCACCGAGATCGAGCGACACCCCAGGGCAAATTGGGCCTTCCCCACTGCAAAGACCCATCACCGACAACATGCAACGACAAGTCCCGGGGCAAGACACATTTGGCTTCAAGAGTGCCTATCATCCAAGGGACATCCTCCACGGGAGCGACAATGCACAATTGGGAGCGGCGATCGTACAAGACGCTCGACACAGGCTACAAAGATCAGGGTATCCCCGTCCAACATTCACGCGGAGGCAACCTTGGTCACCCACACTCTTGGGGCAATTTTGTTTTATTTTTAGACAATAGGGGAAAGGACTTGTAAAGTTTGCAAGGACAAAAGACGCGAAGTTCGGCTTTTGAGTGCACAAGAATCAGACTTCTGAGAAAATCAGCCCTCACAAAATTGGGCTAGGACAACGAAGTACATCAACTCTCCATGGGGCAAAGTAAACAAAAGTGGCCTCGGTGATGTAAAGTCGAGGAGTTTCAAACAAAGACACGGGGCACAAAACAAACCCCAGCTGCAAGAAAAAAACTGAGCGAAAAGAAGCGGGAAAAACCCACCAATGAAGAGAGAGAGAAAAGAAGCGGGAAAAACTCGCCAACAAAAAAAGGGGCAACGCTGAAGTTCACCAAAAGAACCGGCGCCCGTAATCCCAAAGAAATCAACAAACCTCGACAAAAAGGGGGCAGCAGTCGCAACTCCTTGACGGAGACAGAATACCACGCACTCGGAGGTCGAATCTTCCAAACCCTTCACCCTTACAAACTCGAGAGACAAAACAATCGAGCCTGCTAGGTCGAAAACCCCCTTTGGGGGCGGCCTAGGCAAAAACTAGGGCAAAAGAGAGGCACGACTGGAAACCCATTGTGAGCGGCCATGGCAAAAGGAGAGCTCATCCCCTTTAGGTTGAGAGGTACGGCCTCGAGGCGGGTGACCGTAGCAAAAGGAGAGTAAAATGAGAGATAAACAAAATAGTCACTCTAAGCTTCGCACACTACGCGAACCAGGGATCCCCAAGGGAAATGGCCAGGTTATCTACTCCAACACGATCCTCGATCGGCTCTCCTACCGAACTCAACCGTCCAAGGTGGATTCTTCTTCAAGCACAGCGGGCGACCAAGCACGCAATCCAAACAGTTCAAGACAGCCAACACCAACCGAAGGACAGAAGAGAAGGGGGGGTACATCTCACGGCAGGCGTGAACCCGTGTATCCTTTCAGCCTTGGGCAACGTGCTCCTCAAGTTTTCTCTTTTCTCTTTGTCATTGCACAACTCTAAAATGGGTCACAGCCACCCTTCAATCGGCTACCACAAAGCCAAAATCCTAGACACTTCTTTCCGGAGCCTAGTCATAACACTCTGGAAATGACTACACCGAGGTCTGACCAAATTTGAACAAAAATTCCCCATGCGGGTTACAAATGCAGCCGCCCTATGGCACCCTAATGAGAAGGGTCCTAAGCTCACGGGCGCGTCGAACAACCGATAGAGCCGCTGGGGCACCTTTGAGAACGTCTCAATATGCCCATGCAAGGCCAACAGGAGCTCCGGAGGCCTCGCATCGGGGCCTCTGAAAGCGGGACCCCCATTCACATCACCAAAGCAAAAACTCTCCATGGGTCACCCATTCAACTCGAAACTGAAGAGCATGCGTCGCAAACATTTCCTTTTACCTGTGCTTACAAATCGCTATTAATCCCATGACTTACTAATGATGTCAAGATCACAGGTATAACAAACGCAGGAACTACGACAGACCCTGATTCCTGATCCCTCGGGGTACGTAGGCGCTCCACCCTAGAACTCGAGTCCCACATCACAAGACTGGGGCATCCCCAACAAACAGGCAACCGCCTTAACCGTGAGACCAGTCTCCGGCAAATCAATGCCTTCACGGCCGCATACCTGATGCCATTGCCCAACAAATTCTTAATCGTGAGACAAATGGCGATCGACACCAACCACCGCCTCCCCACGGCATAACACTCGTGATATTTACCGCTTTCCGGACTTCGCGTCCACATTTACTGCTTTTCGGACTCTGCGTCCACGGACTTCATGTCCACATTAACTGCTTTTTGGACTTCGCGTCCACATTTACTACTTTCCGGATTTCGCGTCCACATTTACTGCTTTCTGGACTCCGCGTCCACATTTACTGCTTTCCGGACTCCGCGTCCACGAACTTCGCGTCCACATTTACTGCTTTCCAGACTCCGCGTCCACGGACTTCGCGTCCACATTTACTGCTTTCTGGACTCCGCGTCCACGGACTTCGCATCCACCTTTACTGCTTTTCGAATTTCGCGTCCACATTTACTGCTTTCTGGACTTCGTGCCCACATTTACTGCTTTCTGGACTTCGCGTCCACATTTATTCTTTTCGGATTTCGCGTCCACGTTTACTGCATTTCGGATTTCGCGTCCACATTTACTGCTTTCTGGACTTCGTGTCCACATTTACTGCTTTCCGGACTTCGCGTCCACATTTACTGCTTTCTGGACTCCGCGTCCACGGACTTCGCGTCCACATTTACTGCTTTCCACGGGCTTCGGCCTAGCAATTTACCGCTTTCCACGGGCTTCGGCCTGGCAATTTACCGCTTTCCACGGGCTTCGGCCTAGTAATTTACTGCTTTCCACGGGTTTCGGCCTGGCATTTTACTGCTTTCCACGGGTTTCGGCCTGGCAATTTACCGCTTTCCATAGGCTTCGGCCTATCAATTTACCGCTTTCCACGGGCTTCGGCCTGACATTTTACCGTTTTCCGAGGGTTTCGGCCTGGCAATTTACCGCTTTCCACGGGCTTCGGCCTAGCAATTTACCGCTTTCAACGGGCTTCGGCGTGGCATTTTACCGCTTTCCGCGGGATTCGGCCTGGCAATTTACCGCTTTCCACGGATTTCGGCCTGGTAATTTACCGCTTTCCACGGGCTTCGGCTTAGCAATTTACCACTTTCCACGGGCTTCGGCTTGACATTTTACCGCTTTCTAGGTCGAAAATTTACCACTTTCCACGGGTTTCGGCTTGACATTTTACCGCTTTCCACGGGCTTCGAGCTGGCAATTTACCACTTTCCACGGGCTTCGGCCTGACATTTTACCGCTTTCCACGGGCTTCGACCTGGCAATTTACCGCTTTCCACGGGCTTCGGCCTGACATTTTACCGCTTTCCACGGGCTTCGACCTGGCAATTTACCGCTTTCCACGGGCTTCGGCCTGACATTTTACCGCTTTCCACGGGCTTCGACCTGGCAATTTACCGCTTTCCACGGGCTTCAACCTGGCAATTTACCGCTTTCCACAGGCTTCGGCCTGACAATTTACCACTTTCCATGGGCTTCAGCCTAATAGTTTATTGCTTTCCGCAGGCTCCAACCTTGCATGCACTATTTCAAAACTCGAAACTCGCAATCTGATGTAGCATGGACATCTAGAAAGGACTTGTGTATCTCAACTTGAGTTTTTACTTAATTTCAGGTAACTCCGGTCAGGATACAGAAGATCTTTCTAGATCACTTCCGGTTAGATAGATCAGTTCTTTGGCTTTTTCGGGGGTTCTTGCATAACCTTAGACGATCCAAGGAATTAGTCGACTCCGGCTACAGGCCGAAGTGGCCTGCATTGCGGTGTTTCCCTTTTTTTTAAAATAATTTTCAAATAAAGGGCAAAATCGTCTTTTCACAAATTAGCGACACCCCTAGGTTAGCTTGATAGAAACACTATGGTATAAGGATAAGAATAGGCTACCTGTTCAGGTGTAGGTTCATCTGCAAAGCCTAGTCTTGTCCAATCGATAAGTTTCTGTCATTCTATCATAGACTCGGGTAACTAGAACGGTTATCTCTGTCACAAAACATGCAAAATGCTTATTAACCCTTCACTCGACTTAACCAAACACTAGATAATGGTTAGGGGAATTCTAGGTTCCAAATCTAGAGTTAAAACACGGGTTTAGCTAATTCAGTGGAATTTCAGTGTCACAATACATAACAATTTCAAAAGCAATCCACATACAAAGGACTTGACTACAAACACCATGTCTATTAAGTCCTTGAAATAAAGCCGAATGCAAAATGTTTTACACACGTTTATTTGCTTAACATATGGCATTTGCTTGCAAAAATACCCCTGGGTTAATTTGCTAATCCACGTACATTTGGCAATAACAAACACATTGAATGTTATCAGCATGCCGTTTGTTACTTTTCTGCTATTGTTTGTCCATGCGAGTCGAGCCCGACCCATAGGACGCATTGCACTTAGGGTTCAACGCCCTAACCATTGATCACAAGGTCCAACACCCCATTCACTGAGAGCGCATTTGAATTTCAGTTTTTGGTTTTTCCCTGAACTCACTACGAGTCGGAGCGGAATAATAACCGAACGCTAACTAACTGGGATTCAACCATTTGTTATTTGTAATTTGTTGTATCTTGAGAGCATTGTAAGGATTTTATTTTGTACATTCATTTTGTAAGAATCCCAGTCGGTGAGCGAACGGTTCGAGAGTCGAACTAATTGAATCAGTCCAATGCTTGCCTAGACAAGAGTAATCCCAAGATCTCGCGGTTCCGGTTCACACAGGAATTCAACCATCATGGTTTGATGAACTATAATGCAAGATAATGAACTAATTCCCCGACATACAGGCCTACTTCTCTCTTGGCTACTCAACCGACATCGTTTAGTTCACCGAATTTTCGGTGTCAAAACGTGTGATCTGAGTGCAACTTAATTCAAGCGGTAAATGAAATAAAACTGCAAGCCTAGCAAGGTAGAGTACCGAAAGGGCATGCGGGATATATGTCCGCACGTAACATGAACCCCCGAACTCGGATTTTTCGACTCTGTACAGACCAATGCCTTAGCAAAACTAGGTGTATCACTACCCCTAGACCCGGACAACTCACCGGCCCTTGACCTTTGGGTCGTAAATAGGTAATGGCGACTCTTTCACACGCATGTCTGATCCACTGCAAATATATATAAAAATAAGCGCGAATTCTACCAGCAAATGTACTGGGTTAGATCAATATAGTGATGAATAGAGTGTCGATCGCACGAGAATTAATTAAGTACTAAACCTATATTAGATTCTATTATTATCCAGGCAATCACATTGAGAGAATTAACTAATTAACTACTAACCAACCTAAATCGTCACAAAGAGCAGAAAGAGAATTGTATGAAAATATATCAATTGGAAGTGGGAAAAATAGAATCCAACATAGTTTCACTAATCAGATTGCCATCATGTTATATAGATTAATAGCTATGTGGTCATTCAAGTGAGTTTATCAAGCCTTTAAAATTAAAGTCTTAAACCCCTAATTAATTAATCAGCTCCCGCGTCTCTAATTAATAGTGGACTCTAAATTACAATCATACGCCTTCCAATGCTACGATTACCTAATGCCCTAAATTAATTATCCCTAATGTCTTAGCGAATAACTAACTAGAAACATTGCATTAATCCATGGATAATCTCTAATTAAACTAATTAACGCAGCTTCCCCACTTAACTAATTAGTCTAATCAAGAATTCCTAACAACCCTATATCAACTCCCGTTTCAATAGTGTTTTTAACAATTATAATCAATTAAAAATTAAAATTGAAATTATAGGAATTGCAATCATGAATCATCCATAAATCTATTAATCCTATAACATGGCTACAATCATCATATTAGCTACCTAGGGTTTCATCATATTCCCACAAGAGAAGCTTAAAACATCATGGACTTGAAAACACAATTATAATTCAAAAGAGTAATTACAATAGAATTCATATTCAGCAGTAGACTCAAGATATTGAATCCTAAAACAAAGACCCAACAATTCCTTTAAGGAATAGTCTCTTCCATGATTCTTCGCTTCAAATCAATTGATTCAGGTGACGGCTCCAGATAAGACTCTCTCCAAAAACTCTCTAGGTTAAAAGAATGGTGAAAGATGGCTCCCCCCAGGGTTTCCTAATCTTGTTATAAGGAGTATTTATATCCAAAACAAAAAAAGATTTCTGAAAGATATAGGTTGGCTCCAAATTGCGCAAAACTCCTCAATATTGCTCGTAATTCCATCTAAGTCCTCAAAGACCTACAATATCAAATTACACATAATTAAGCACCAACTTCTTATAATTTCTATAAAATTAATAATAATTTAACATGAATTGCACAATAAAATATGAGTATAATATGCCCTTATAATTCCTATAATTGGGATACTCCACATCCCATAGTTGTCTTTGGTTAATCTAGGCACCTGTGATTGAAAAGAACTGGGGAACTGGTCGAAGCCATTGTTGTTTTGGCTCTGATACCAATTTTGTTACATACAGAGAAGAGAAAGAAAAACTAGAGGAAAGGGGAACGTTGAAATAGGGAAGAGAGAGAGGCTTTACAAATATGTTCTTTTTCTCCACACTTCTACATAGTTCATCATATTACATATTTATAGATCTTAATAGAAGATTCTAGTTACTCCATTAATGATTTCTCCCATTTAATTCATCACTTTCCAATGACCCTAGAAACCTCCACTAGTCAAAGTACTCATCGTTTTCCGATAACACTAAAAGTTTCTTCCATTCAAAGCATTTATCAATAAGAACAAGTTTACATGCCAACAAAGACTCCTCAATAGACATCACGATGTACTCAAACTGCAACGTCAATGTACGGAGAACCTTCTCGACAATCTGTTGATCTCTAATAGTCTCATTGTTGGCCTTCATTTGATTGACAATAGTCAACGTCCACGAGAAATACTCGAAAATTGACTCGTAATTCTCCATTTGAAGAAGCTCGAACTGTCGACTTAGGGTTTGTAGTTGAACTTTCTGGACCTTCATAACTCCTTTGTATGTCGTGACAAGAGAATCCCACGCCCCCTTCCCCGTCTTCGCATGTGCTACCTTCTGGAAGATAGTAGAGTCCATCGCTTAAAAGATGTAAAAGAGAGACTTACAATCTTTCTTGCGATTATCCTTTAGTGTCCTCTGCTCTTCCGCTGTCAGATTTGTCGTTGCCGCTGGCTGCTCGAACCCATCTTCGATGATCTCGCTCAGCTCCTAAAACCCGAATAGTACCTCCATCTGGATCTTCCAATGCTCAAAATTCTTCCCGTCAAACCTTGGGATCTGAGGTTGGATTGACCCGACACTAAACCCATAAGCCATCGATCTCGAATAACCTTCGAAAATGAACCCTTGACAGTCGCTAAAACGAGCTCTGATACCAAATGTTGGACCCTTGATTATAGTTGTCACGAGAATAAGAGAGAAAAGTCCAAACAAGATTAGATTGAGAGAATTTCTACAGTACACAAAATAAGTCTTTCTCTATTATATTTTTCTAGTTTTTTTTTTCAGCTCTCTTTTTAACCGTCACAAATTACATGAGTATATATAAACTCAAAACCTTAGCTTTAAAGTTAATGAGGAAGCAAAACCAAAAATCTGTACTTAGAACCTAGTCTAGATAAGCCCCAAAAGCTAATCATTACAGATAAGACTAAAATACCAAAACCCAAAAGCTTAGTTTACACATCTTCCAACAGAGGGTCGTCAAGCTATTAATCCATGTAGATCTCAATCTTCTAGTGTGGAAGTTCCGAACAACATTGACATCAGAGCAAGATAGGAGTTCAGAAGAACATTTACATCAACTTGAAGTATAGAATATACACACTTTGGTAGGGAGTGGTGGTCCTGACCATTAGGGGAAGGAGACAACGCTAGACGCGCCTGGTCGAGGCCAGATGTCCAGCTGAGGGGAGGGCAGACTTAGGGTTTCTGCAAGGAGGGAGGCAGTAGGTGTAGAGAGGAAGAAAAGGTAGAAGTCAGTGGCGGATCTACATCGCATTTACTGCGGTCAAGGGACCCTACTACATTTTACAAAATTTTATTAGAATACCCATACTTGCAAATATCCTTTTCACTTTAGTCCACTTAGTACTTGAAAAACTTCAAAAACTATCGTGTAAAATGTAAATTGAACCCACTTTCTTTTTTGGCTCTCTTATTATATATGGAAAAGATTAAATAATTGGGTCAATTCCAAAAATATTTTTTTTTTCAAGGTAAACCTTGGTATCCGGAAGCCCAATTGGGCTCCGACTAATCCAGTCTAGCCGGGTTGGCCCAATAAGGGGTAAAGCTCTCAAAACGTAGATTTTCTGCATTCATAAGGACTCGAACCTAAGACCTTAAGCGGAATAAGCGTTGATTGCTTGAACCAATCAACGTTGGTAATTCCAAAAATATTTCAAAAATCATAGTTCATATAGAGCGTATTAAATATTAAAAAAAATTCCTGCCATAGGAATAGATGCACTAAATCAGCACTATTAGAAATAGAAATGAGAGACATAATCGAAACAGCAGATTTTCTATAGTTGGAATCAAATTAATACTAATTAAAATATAATAGAAAATTTCCACACTAATGCAGTAAAAACTACAATAATCACTAAAGTAAAAGAGTAAATTCTATTAAAATAATATTTTTAGAGTACGTTAATGTGAGGCTTCATATTCTTTTGTCAAGTAGCACACGTGCACATACACTTGCATACTTACATATATATTTATATTATATTACATACATGTTGCTGGAAGTAAAAAAAAATAAAATTATTAGGTGTGAAAGGGCCTCACGTGGCTCCCAAAATCTCTCCCCTGAAGCCTGCCACCGCCATTGCATTCAATTTGATTTGTTTTCTTTCTTCTTCCTTCCTCGGCATTTTGGGCTCTGTTTTTGGGGGCTGCAACTGAAGATGAAACAGAGCACTAGAGCGAGAGAGAGAGCGAGAGAGAGAGAAAGAAGTGTGGAGATGGCAAGGAAGAGCTCAATTCTGCTCGGTGGTTCAACTGTCGACCAATTTCAGGTATGTAGTGTGAATTTCCATTTAGTTTTGTCGGTTGGGATAGTTCAAACGGGAGCAAGATGAAGGATGGTGAGTTGGTTTTGGGTTGGAGGATGATGGAGGGTGAACGGTTCTTTGAAGGATTAAACACTTCCTATTTTATTGATCAAGCTTTGTGGGGATCGGTTTTGTGTTTTAATCTCGGCAGTTTGGTTTCATTCTTAGTATGTGTCTACTGGCGAGCTATCATATTTGGTCAATGGATTGCCCCCAATTTTGGTTGTGTTTCCTTTAACAGATTTAAGAGTTAGATGGATGAAGTTCAAGGAAATATATCTCGTGATCAGTGAAGACTTTGGGCTGGTTGGAGCTTTTTAAATGATTAATTGATGCTGAATTACTGATCATGCGTATTGAAGCAAACATGGGATAGCTTGTGATTGAATCACTGTTGACCTTAACTCGTATCTTTTGATTGGTGGTTCCTCTGGAGAGTTCTTTTGACTGTTGACCTTGCTTTATCAACCTAGAGCTTACGTAGTTGTGCAGATCCCTTTATGCTTGATTGTAGTTCATGCTTTTGGTAGGAGAATTAATTAGCTAGCTATTAGAATGAATTGGTAATTTATTTCTTTTTGAGGTCAAAAAGGATGTTGTTCGGTACCTTATTATTAAGAGGAACGAATTATTGGTAAGGAAATATGATTAATTATATTATTCTTGTGCTTATAATCTTATTAATATTCACGTATGGAAATTTATAGGAACTTATCTCATTAAAAACAAACAAAGAAGAAGAAAAGAAATATGTCAACTAGGACGACATTAGGAAGATAGGAGGAACCTCAAGGAGAAGGTAGTGTTACTCAATTGGGCTAGTGCATGTTAAGTATGTGAGATTGATTGTGTTATTTATACTGTTTAAGCCTTATTTTCCTTATATGTATTTCTTGTAATAAATTGAGGTCGTGATTAGGTAAAATATTTGATTGACAACGTTTAAAGTTGATTTAGGATCTTAGAACCTTTGAGGCATTCGGCTTTCCTTCGCTGCTAGATGCTGCTTTAGTGTTCTATAGTTGGTTTATTAAGTTAAAAATTGGAGTTGTGTTTGTGAAGTAGTCAAGACATATTTCATTTGCTCGAGAGTTATTATTTGAATGAATTAATGAAGTTGGGGGATTAGATGAAAAGGATCAACAACTGAGTTTCAGAATGAAGGTTAGTTGAGGTGGAAATTTGATGAGGTTTTATTTTAATGTTTTCATTAGTAGGTTAATGGAGGATTTGTTCATTAAAGCATTTTCAACTCTATTTAAAGTGGAAAGACAGTTCGACAGAACCGACATGATTATCATGATATTATTTTGCATATTAGGTGATATTTTCATGATTGTAATGAATAGGTATTGGGGAGACTGAATATTTGGAATTTGAGGGCTTGAGTTAGTGAACTATTCTTTTGCGAATTGTCGGTGAGTACTTCATTCCATTGTAAAATGATATGTATAATTATATGTATATTATATGAATACTCTATTTCCTTGTGAAATTATGTGTTATAATTATATAAATTATTTAAGACGAATATAGTGGTAGTTAGATTAAGGAATCAGTCTTGCAATGTTGTGGGAAAGGATCTGAGAAATATGGCCTTTTATGTTTCACCTTGATTTGGGATATATAGTATGATTGAGCATGTGGATTGCGTAAGAAAAATATGATGATAATGTGATTCAATTGGAATATGATTGGGGTTGTGTTTGTATATACGGAACTGTGATAATTTGGGAATAAGGATTTGGTGTGGGTTTATGATGTGTAATGGCATGGCTGCAGTTGATTGTGCTTGTGATTGTTGTTTGACTATAGCCATGGGACCATAGGACCCGACGGATTACAAAATGGGCCAGATCAGCCGCTAGACCCAGCGGAATACAAATAGGGCTTGATCGGCCGCTGGACCCAGCGGAATATAAATTAGGGCATGATCGGCCGCTAGACCCGGTAAAATATAAATAGGGACTTGATCGGCCGCTTGACCCAACGGAATAGAAAAAGGGACCCGATCGACCGCTAAGACCCGGCGGAATACAAATTGAGGTCAACTCTTACCATCAAACGTTAATAGGCGGCCCCCGCTTATGAGATATGAATATTGGGAGTTGAGAATGATATGAGCGAAAAATGCGGGGTCATGGTACCGTCACAACTCTGTTGCGAAGGAATGCAATCCTATGCCTATATTGATTTGGTTGTGTTGTATATTGTTTTTTTGGTTGGATTGCTGTAAATGTGATGATTATTATGATTGTCTGAATTATTATGTGGAAGTCGTGTTGTTTGCTAATTTTGATTTAGTTAGGCTATAAGTGCAAGATGATATTGGGTTAATGGTTAATTCTAATAATAGTTTATATGGTTATAAGGGTTGTACGGACCCGAATGTGGACTCTCGTCGGGGCCCGCATGCGTGTGACCTGAAATCGCGCTGCTTGGGAGTGTCCACCTTCTGTGGGGACGAGTGACGGACACGCGTGAGAAGGAGTCGCCACTTATCATTTTACGACCCGAAGGTCAAGGGCGGATAAGTTACCCGGGTCTAGGGTTACGGAACACCTAGTTGTTGTTAAGGCATTGGTCTGTGCGGAACCAGAAAGTCCGTGTTCGGGGGTTCATGTTACGTGCGGGCCTATATCCCAGCACGCCCTTTCGATACTCTGGTTTGCTAGGCTTGCATGTTTTATTATTTACCGCATGGATTAAGTTGCGCTCGACTCGCACGTTTTGACACCGTAAGTTCAACGAATCAAACAATATCGGTTGAGAAGTCGAGAGAGAAGTAAATATGTGTGTCAGGGAATTGGTTCACAATCTCGCGTTACAGTTCATCGAACCATAGAGGTTGAATCTCTGCGTGAACCAGAACCATGAGATCTTGGATTTACCTGTGTCTAGGCAAGCATTAGACCGATTCGATTAATTCGACTCTCGAACCGTTTGCTCCCCGACTGTAATTCTTACAGAATGAATGTAAAAAATAAAATCCTTACAATGCTCTCAGAAATACAATGAAATATAAATTACAAATGATCGAATTCCAATCGATTCGCGTTCGGTTATTATTCCGCTCTAACACACCGTGAGTTTAGGGAAAAACCGAAGAAATGGAACTCGATGCACACTCTCACTGAATAGGGCGTTGGACCCTGTGAGTGATGATTAAGGCATTGGACCCTGTGATTGATGATTAGGGTGTTGAACCCTAATATTATTCGGCCTAGGGATCAGGCTCGACCCGCATGGCAAACAGGTGCAAAAAGGTAATACACAACATATTAATAACAGACAAAGTGTTGAATAGGGCGTTGGACCCTGTGAGTGATGATTAGGGCATTGGACCCTGTGATTGATGATTAGGGTGTTGAACCCTAATATTATTCGGCCTAGGGATCAAGCTCGACCCGCATGGCAAACAGGTGCAAAAAGGTAATACACAACATATTAATAACAGACAAAGTGTTTGTTACTATCAAATGTACGTGTTTTAGCAAATTGTTAATCCGGGGTACTTTGGCATGCAAATCCTACCCTAGACAAACAAACGCGTGCTAATGTTTTAGCATTCGGCTTTGGTTTGAGAACTTGGCATATCGGATGTCCGTAGTCAAGTTTCCTGTGTGTGGATTGCTTTTACAGTTGTTTTGTATTGTGTCACTGAATTAGCCAAACTCGTGTTTTGACTCTAGATTTGGAATCTAGAATTCCTCCTAACCATTATCTAGTGTTTCGTTAGGTCGAGTGAAAGGTTAATCAGCATTTTGCATGTTTTCTGATAGAGATAACCGTTCTAGTTACCCAAGTCTATGTTAGGATGACAGAAACTCATCAGTTAGATAAGAAAAGGCTATGCAGATGAACCTGCACCTGAACAGGTAGCCCGTTCTTATCCTGTACTGTAGTGTTTCTATCATGCTAACCCTAGGGGTGTCGCTGAATTGTGAAAAGATGATTTTGCCATTTATTTGAAAATTGTTTTCAGAAAAGGGGAAACATTGTAGTGCGGGCCACCTCAACTTGTAGCCGGTGTCGACCAATTCCCTAGATCGTCCAGGGTTGTGCAAGAACCCCGAAAAAGCCAAAGAACCGATCGATCTGACCAAAAGTGATCTAGAAAGATCTTCTGTATCCTGACCTGAGTTACTTGGAATCAGGTAAAAACTCAAGTTGAGACACAGAAGCCCTTTTCAAACGTCCATGCTACATCGGATCGCGCGTTTCGGGTTTTGAAATTGATAAGTTTGAAAAGGGCACCAACGTCATTTGACAACTCATCGACGCGAGTTATCAGTTAATGGCCAATTCGTGTAAACTTGTTTGAATTGAATGAATTAACTGTGTGAACGTCCCGATTAACCCGTTAGTGAAATTAATGCTTAAGGGTTGTGCTGAATACATTACTTACGAAAACGATTCGTGACTCGATGACCAAGATGGGTCAAGAAAGACCGAGGATGATTCGGCCAACTATGGCCGAAACACCCTTTGGTCCTAAGAGGCCCGAAAGGGTCTCCGAATTGCGAATCCGTGCATATTTTGGTTTGGAAAGACATTTCATGTGAGATTCTCGATGTAATTGAACTTGCAAATTACACGAAATCCGAGAACGGATTTAAAACATGAAGAAGAAGCCTCATGGAACCCAAATAACTCCATAAGACTCTCGGCCTATTCTCCTTGGAGAAAGCCGAGAGGTCTCACGACTTGTATTTGGTTTCACGATTTTTCCCCGTCTTGTTTTGAATTGTTTCTCGCATGCTCAAACATCAAACATGTTAAATAACACGATTAAACGAAAGTCGGTGTTATCATGATTTAAATAACACATTCAAACATGCAAACATGCACAAACATATTATTTAAGAAATCGATAAAACAATACCGACTTCATGGATGTGAGAAAAACAATAAAACTCGGGAAACAATTTAAATCGGGGCAAAGGAATCCGGTCTTGACCCAAAAAGGTCAAGAATGCTCTCGGTTACCTCATGGAGAGGTTAACCCGAATGATCTCGGCTTTTTCGGGTCGGGATGGTTTCCTCGACTTCGATTTAAATATTTCCCGACATACTAGCATGTTAAACGATGATAAACATGCATGGTGCAATAAGGAAATTGCATAAAATTAAAGTTTGGAATTAAAATCATCCTTAAAACCCCTTAAAACTCCATAAACACAACAATAATATAAAAGTCCTAGCTCCTCTAAGTCGGGAATGGTCATACCTAGTCCCGAGAGGCGGGATGGGACCTTCAAGAGTCGGGTTGGATCACTGGTGTATGGACCCGAATGTGGACTCTCGTCGGGGCCCACATTGCGCGCTTTTGGATCGCGCGGCTTGGGAGTGGCCACCTTCCCGTGGGGACACGTGACGGACACGCGTGAGAGAAGGAGTCGCCACTTATCATTTTACAACATTTAGGTCGAGGGCGGATAAGTTACCCGAGGTCTAGGGGTATGGAACACCTAGTTGTTGTTAAGGCAATGGTCTGTGCGGAAACGGAAAGTCCGTGTTCGGAGGTTCACGTTACGTGCGGGCCTATATCCCGCACGCCCTTTCGGTACTCTAGTTTGCTAGGCTTGCATTTTTGTTTTATTTACCGCTTGAATTAGGGTACACTTGACTCACACGTTTTGACATCGTAAATTCGGTAAATTAAACGATGTCGGTTGAGAAGCCGAGAGAGAAGTAAACCCGTGTGTCGAGGAGTTGGTTCACAATCTCGCGTTACAGTTCATCGAACCATGGAGGTTGAATCCCTGCGTGAACCAGAACCGCGAGTTCTTGGGCTTACTTTCCTTTGGGTAAGCATTAAACCGATTCGATTAATTCGACTCTCGGACCGTTCACTTACCGACTGGAATTCTTACATAATGAATATACAAAATAAAAGTCCTTACAATGCTCTCGAAAACAATAAATACAAATTACAAAATGGTCGAATTCCAGTCGACTCGCGTTCGGTTATTATTCCACTCTAACTCACCGTGAGTTTAGGGAAAAGACCGAATAACTGAAATTCAATACACGCTCTCACTGAATAGGGTGTTGGACCCTGTGAGTGTTGATTAGGGCGTTGGACCCTGTGATCAATGATTAGGGCATTGGACCCTAATATCATTCGGCCTAGGGATCAGGCTCGACCCGCATAGCAAACAAGTGCGAAAAGATAACAATCAATAGGTAAATAACAGACAATGTGTTTGTATTCACCGAATGTACGTGGATTAACAAGTTTATTAATCCAAGTGTATTTTTGCAAGCAAATGTCATATGCTAAGCAAACAACGCGTGCCAATGTTTTAGCATTCGGCTTTGGTTTGAGAACCTGACATATCGGGTGTCCGTAGTCAAGTTTCGTGTGTGTGGATTGTTTATACAATGATTCGGTGTTGTGACACTGAATTAACCCATTTCGTGTTTTGACCCTAGATTTGGAACCTGGAGTTCTGCCTAACCATTTTCTAGGATTTGGTTAAGTTGAGTGAAATGATTAGTCAGGTAATTGTATTTTGATACAGAATGCCCAACTGACATCTTAAACGATGCTAAGATGACGACAAATCACAAAATGATGTTCTTGCCCTTGATTTGAAAATTTATTTTCATAAAAGGGAAACAACACAATATGTATTTGAAAGTATGAGGGTTTTGAAAAGGGGATTAACACCGTTTTGTAATTCGTCGACACGAGTTACAAATTAATGTCCAATTCGTGCAAAGTCGTTTAAATTGAATGAATTAACCGTGTGAACATCCCGATTAACCCGTTCGTGGAATTAATGCTTAAGGGTTGTGCCGAATGCATTAATTGTGAAAACGATTCGTGACTCGATGACCAAGACGATTCCATAAAGATCGAGGATAATTTGGTCCAATGACCGAAACTACCCTCGTAACCGAATGGACCCGAATGAGTCATCGATACCCAAATCCATGCATGCTTTATTTTGAAAAGACATTTTCATGCAATATTGCGACGATAATGTAAATTGCAAATTACACGAAAGCCGAGAACGGACTCAAAACGGGAAGAGGAAGCGTCATGCAACCTGTACAAGTCTAAGAGGCTCTCGGTTACTTCTCCTTGGAGATAGCCAAGAGGTCTCATGGCCCGAATGGAGTTCCAAGAGGTTTCCCCGTCTCGTTTCGAATCATTTCTCGCATGCTTAAACGACAAACATGATAAATGACACGATTAAACGAAAGTCGGTATTGCCATGATTTGAATGAAGCATTCGAACATGCAAACATGCACAAACAAGTTATTTAAGGAATCGATAAAACAATATCGACTTCATGCATGTAAGAAAACACGAGAAAACTCGGGAATCGAACTTAGATCGGGCTAAGAAGGCCGTTCTTAACCCGAGGAAAGCAAGCCAAGTCTCGGTTACCTCTTCTTGAGGCAAACCCGAGAGCTCTTTTGCTTATTTCGGGTCAGGAAGGTCTTTTGAGGGTCGATCCAAATGTTTCCCGACATGCTAACATGTTAATCGAGGATAAAAATGCATGATATAATGTAAAAGTGCATAAAAATGAAGTCTTGCAAGTGAACATGCTTTGTGCACCATATAACTCCATGAACATGCAATAAATGTAAAAAGCCCTAACTCATCTAAGTCAAGAGTGATTTACCTAGCCTCGGGATACGAGGAAAGAGTCGGGGAAGTGTTCGAGAGTCGGGTGACTCGGTAGAACGCTTGGAAGGATGCTCGGGTGCAAAGGATGCACGTTTGGGTGTGCACGGACGTCGGGCGCGCGGGCAGGCACGCAGGGGCGTGTGCAGGCGCGCGGCTAGATGCGCAAGCACGCAGGAGCGTGCGGCTACGGGTGCACTGTTCACCTGAGAGCACGATCTTCACCCGAAATGAGGAAATCAACCTGAAATAATGAGCAAATGACTTCAAACCAAAAATCTAAGTTCATAAATGAACTCCTTAGGTCCAAAACATGTGGTCCATGGAGTTTGAGAATTTTTGAACTTAAGTCGAGATGATGAACATCGGCTTCCGACTGAAGAAACTCAAAACTTTCTTCGGGTTTTCTTCGGTTTTTCTCTCTTGGTTTTGAAGTGTTGAAGCTTGCTAGTTTTGGCTTATGGAGTTGAGAGCTTTTCTTGAGGGAGAAAGCTTGGATAGAGTGTGCAAGAGGAGAAGTCATTAACTTAATCACTTTGGGCAATTTATAGGCAAAGTTAATGACACAATTAGCAAAAGCAAGTGCTCTTAACGCCCATTGATGAGCATTGATGAAGGCTTGAGTGTTGTCTTCAAACTTCTTGGATATTTTCATGCAAGAGTGCAAGTTGGCTTCTTGCATTGAAGAAGAAGAAGAAACTTCTAAAGCAAAGGGTGACTCATCTTGGGCATCTCGTCGGTCCCGCGACCGAAGAGGAGAAACCGGGAAAAAGCTCGGGTCTCGATTGGTCGCATATTCGAAGTTCGTGGTTTGAATTGAACGTCGAATTATCGATATACGCGAGAAAACGGATTTAATGAGCTCAAGATTGACATTTTTCGTGGAAAATTGCCAAATGACTGTATGAGGCTCGGAAGCCGGTTTTGCTCCTTTTAAGCATTCAGAGCGAGGTTACCCACTTCTGACAGCATATTTTGCATCTGCATCCCACGTCAATCATTTTGACATAAATTGTCAAATCACGTGGACACTTGACCCTTAAGCCGGTAATACCAATATAGCCGGAGATGTCCTAGGAGGCCGAAACTGGATTTCTCAGATTGCTTTCTGAGTTGTTTGGGTGATCTGGAGATCACTGTGATCTCTGCTTGTCGAGATTGGGCCTCTAAGGACATGAAAAGTGCATCTGAGACCCTTAAAGCACTGCTCGGGGGGTCTAGATGCGTCGTGTGATTCATTCCGACGATTTCACATTGAGCGTTGAGATAAGTGGCACTGGAATTGCCAACCATCCGGCGTCAAGTTTCCCCAAAGAGGACCGCCGTATATGGATTTCCACTGAAAATGGTATTTTGTGCTCTTCGGAGGTTACTCGGGAAACCGAGAAAGGTTTTGCTGTCTGTTTTGCCCAATTGCGAATGTCCGCTGGAGGTTTCAAGGCAATGTAGTGTGAACTTCATTTGTCGTAATTCCGTCTGATCAGTCTCCGGTTATGCTCTTCCGAAGAGGGGTATGCCCGTTTTGTCGCTCGGAAGTCATTTAGAGTGTTTGTATGGCTTCCAAAAGACAATCTGAAGCACTGCTCGTGCTCTGTATGATTGTGGGGCATGGCCGCATCTGATATTTGGAATTAACTTTTCTCCGAGAAATCGTCATTTTTGGACTTCCACTGAAAAGTTGTCTGTATATAGAAAGTTGTTCTGTATAGAGCAGATGATTTTCGAAATGTGTTTGAAGACACTTTTCATCTGTTTGGCATTGATGTGGATTTTTGAAGTCCAATATTGGCTATCTTCCGATGGACGAGTGAACTATCGGAAAATATGGATGTCTACGTGGTATGCTGGAAATGCCGATTTTGGACGTTGTTGAGCTCTCTAGTCACTCTATTGCCCTTTGGTGACCCCTGGAGTCCTTATGTCGTGTGTACATGTCATCTGCTTGATTTTGCCGACTTGTGGATGAATAGTGATTTCCTGCTCTGTTGAGCTGTCTTTTTGTATTCTGCTCCAGTCATGGCTTGGATCATTGCTAATGATGTAATTTAAATCGGTGAGCCAAAATGGGGTGCTGATAGCTTTCCCCTCTTTGATTGCGTGCTCGAGTAAAGGATGCAGCCAAAGACCTCAGAAGCACCCTAGTTTGATAGCAATGATCGATATGGAAATTCCTATAATGGTCTTCTCCTTCTTGCTTTGGATATATGGGATATTGTGCCTAACAGAAAAATAAAGGAAGTGAGGTGAGATGTGCATAAGTTTGGCAGTGACAAGCAGGGTTCATGCATAAAGGAAATTGCAGTTAATGGGAAATCTTTGTTTAATTAAAAAAACTATATGCCAAGCTTAATGAAAAGTGATGACCTTAATAAAAGGTGTGTTACTTAGGTAGGTGTGGAATCCGAAAGTAATAAATGTGGAGTGTATAACCCGAAAACGGTAAATGTTGGGTATCCCGAAAGTAGAAAATGTTGGGTGTGTAATTCGAAAACAGTAAATGCGTGGGTATGTAACCTGAAAGCAGGAAATGTTGGGTAAGTAACCCGAAAGCAGGCAATGTTGGGTGAGTAACCCGTGTAGGTGTGAAACCCGAAAGCAGTAAATGTTGGGTGGGTAACCCGTGTGGGTGTGAAACCCGAAAACAGTAAATGTTAGGTGTGTAACCCGTGTGGCTGTGAAACCCGAAAGTAGTAAATGTTGGGTGTGTAACCCGAAAGCAGTAAATGTTGGGTGTGAAACCCAAAAGCAGTAAATGTTGGGCGTGAAACCCGAAAGCAGTAAATGTTGGGTGTGAAACCCGAAAGCAGTAAATGTTTGGTGTGTAACCCGAAAGTAGTAAATGTTGGGTGTGAAACCCGCCTGGGTGTGAAACCCGAAAGCAGTAAATGTTGGGTGTGAAACCCGTGTGGGTGTGAAACCCCAAAGCAGTAAATGTTAAGTGTGAAACCCGTGTGGGTGTCAAACCCAAAAGCAGTAAATGTTGGGTGTGAAACCCGTGTGGGTGTGAAACCCGAAAGTAGTAAATGTTGGGTGTGTAACCCGAAAGCAGTAAATGTTGGGTGTGAAACCCGCGTGGGTGTGAAACCCCAAAGCAGTAAATGTTGGGTGTGTAACCCGAAAGCAGTAAATGTTGGGTGTGAAACCCGCGTGGGTGTGAAACCCGAAAGCAATAAATGTTGGGTGTGTAACCCGAAAGCAGTAAATGTTGAGTGTGAAACCCGCGTGGGTGTGAAACCCGAAAACAGTAAATGTTGGGTATTTAACCCGTGTGGGTGTGAAACCCGAAAGCAGTAAATGTTGGGTGTGTAACCCGTATGGGTGTGAAACCCGAAAGCAGTAAATGTTAGGTGTGAAACCCGTGTGGGTGTGAAACCCGAAAGCAGTAAATGTTGGGTGTGAAACCCGAAAGAAGTAAATGGTGGGTGTGAAACCCGTGTGGGTGTGAAACCCGAAAGCGGTAAATGCTGGGTGTGAAACCCGAAAGCAGTAAATGTTGGGTGTGAAACATGTGTGGGTGTGAAACTCGAAAGTTGTAAATGTTGGGTGTGAAACCCGTGTGGGTGTGTAACCCGAAAGCAGTAAATGTTGGGTGTGAAACCCATGTGGGTGTGAAACCCGAAAGCAGTAAATGTTGGGTGTGAAACATGTGTGGGTGTGAAACTCGAAAGTAGTAAATGTTGGGTGTGAAATCCGTGTGGGTGTGAGACCCGAAAACAGTAAATGTTGGGTGTGTAACCGGAAAGCAGTAAATGTTGGGTGTGAAACCCGTGTGGGTGTGAAACCCGAAAGCAGTAAATGTTGGGTGTGAAACCCGTGTGGGTGTGAAACCCGAAAGCAGTAAATGTTGGGTGTGTAACTCGAAAGCAGTAAATATTAGGTGTGAAACCCGTGTGGGTGTGAAACCCGAAAGCATTAAATGTTGGGTGTGTAACCCGAAAGCAGTTAATGTTGTAGTAGTAGAACAGTGGTGGTGTGGCTGTGTGGGGCGGATGCTGCCCCGAAAGTGCTGATCCGTCAGAGGCACGTGTTGCTGGAGATCAGTTTTACTGGCTTGGGCAATCGTACTTTGACCTGTTGGAAGTTCGCCAGGATTCGGAATCTTGTCCTGCGAGACTCGAGCTCTAGGGAATGAGCGCCTACGTATCCCATCTGGTCGGGAATCAGAGTCCCCCGTAATTCTTCCCGTTTGCAGTACCTGTGATCCTGACATTACTAGTAAATCATGTGAGAAATACTAACAAGTGATAGATTCAGGTAAGCATGAAAATGTTATTGCAACAAGCAGATCTTCAATTTTGGGTCACCTACGTGACTCGTGAAGAATTTTGCTTCAACAGTGCAGATGGGTCCCATTCTCGGAGGCCTAGATGCGAGGCCTCCAGGGGCTCCCGTTAGCTATGTATTGGGCATATCAAGACATCCCCGACAATGTCCTAGCAGCTCTATCGGTTGTTCGACGCGCACGTTGGCTTTGAACCCTTCTCAATAGGGTACCTTAGGGCGGCTGCATTTGCAACTCGTTTGGGGATTTCTATTCAGATTTGGTCAGACTCGGTCTGACCATTTCCAAAGCGTTATGACTAAACTCTTGGAGAGGAATATCTGGGATTTTGGTTCTGTGATAGCTTGTTGAAGGGTGGCTGTGACCCATTTGGAGTTATGCAAAGACAAAGAGAAAAGAGAAAGCTTGGGAAGCACGTTGCCCCAGGCTAAAAGGATACACGAGTTCACGCCTACAGCAAGATGTGCTCCTTTTCCTCTGTTCTTCTGTTGTGTAGGTTATCCCAAACTGCTTGGATGGCATGCTCGGTTTACCCACTGTGCTTGAGGAGGAATCCTTCGCGCTGGACGGTTGAGCTATGCTGGAGGGCTGATCGAGGATCATGTTGGAGTAGATAATCTGGCCACTTCCGTTGAGGATCCCTAGTCCGCACGATGTGTGAGGAACCAGGGGGTCATTTTTATCCATCTCTCGTTTAACTCTCCTTTTACTACGGTCACCCACCTCGGGGTTGTACCTCTCAACCTAAAGGGGATGAGCTCTCCTTTTACCACGACCGCCCACAAAGGAGTTTCTGGTCGTGCCTCTCTTTTGCCCTAGCTTTTGCTTAGGCCGCCCCCAAAAGGGGTTTTCAACCTAGCGGGCTCGATTCTTTTATCTCTCGAATTTGCAAGGGCAAAGGGTTCGAAGGATTCAACCTCCGAGTGTATTGTGTTCTGTCTCCATCGAGGAGTGGTGTCTACTGCTTCCCTTTTTTTGTTTCGGGGTTTATTGACTGCTTTTGAATTGGCGGTGCCGATGCTTTTGGTGAACGTCAGCATTGCCCTGTTCTGTTGGTTGGCGGGTTTTTCCCGCTTCTTTTTCTCTTTCTCTTCATTGGCAGGTTTTTCCGCTTTCTTTTTTTCTCGCTCTGTTTTTTCTTGCAGCTGGGGTTTGTTTTATGCCCCATGTCTTTGTTTGGAACTCCTCGACTTTGGATTGTTGAGGCCACTTTGGGTTGCTTCGCCTCGTGGAGACTTGTTGCGTGTTGCTAGCCCTATTTTGTGAGGGCCGGCTTTCTTGGAAGTTTGACTCTCGTACACTCGAAAGCTGAACTTCGTTTCATTTGCCCTTGCAAGCGTTACATGTGAATTTCTCCTGTTGTCTAGGAAAAGAAAATGTCAAATTGCCCCGTGAATAGGGAACCGAGGTTGCCCCTGTGTGAATGTTGATCGGGGATGCCCCGGTCTTCATTTTGCGGAAGTGGCCTATGGCAGGCGCCTTGTGCAATGTCTCCGATCATCTCTTGCTGTTCTTTACAGTGCGTACCTCTTGGAGGGTGCACGCTGTTAAAGCCAATGGATGTTCGCGGAAGACTGTTGCATCGATGCTAAGTGATTCACTCAATTGTCTTTGTCTTTGGTTTCATAGGCGGTACCTCATCGTCGAACACTTCCCTTGTCAAAGTATAAGGAAAGGGTCCGAGACAAGTTCTCGGGGAAGCGTGAACTCGCGCATCGCTCTTCGCCTGTAGTCAATGTGCCCCTGTGAAGGATGACAAAGAAAACAATGCATTAGGCGATTATGCTGGGAGATATGTGGTAAGAAATATGAGGTGGTCCCATGGGAAAACCCCTTTTTGTCCCGCGCGCGACCCATGGGGTGCCGCGTACAGACGACATTTGTTTCCGGGAATCTGGTCATCACCACTCTGGCGTGGTTAGACCGTGACTGAGGTCACATAAGTATATTTTCCCTAATTGCGAGTAGGCCTGCGCAGCCGTCCTAGAGAAGGCTTGAGGAGCCGGCTCCCATGAGGACAGGCGAGTCGAACAGGTCCAACAGAACTAATAGGGCGTCACAAAGATTGTCCTAATGTCCTGTTTGAAGGATTTGTTTATGTCGGGAACCTATTTGTAGGAATGGATTTAAATTAAAGCAAAAGAGAGTTTAAAGAAGACTGCGCATGTTGTTCCAATGCTTAGTCGGCGGCGACGGCAGAGGACGGGTGAGATCCATTCTTTGATCGGAGGCATGACCATGCTGGTATCTCCTGCAATCGAGAGTTGGGTCATGCTCTGTTTTTAGAGCTGTCACTTTCGGTCTTTGCAGTTGAAGGATTAGACTTGCTCCTCGGAGTATCGCTTGGATGAATTTGAATCCAAGTCGATTTTGGATTTCAGATAAGCCTGAAAACAGTAAATGCAAGGTGTCAAAACCTGAAAGCAATAAATGCTGGGCCGGGGCCCGAATGCAGTAAATGCAACACCGAGGCCCGATGTGGGGCTGAAGCCCAAAAGTGGGGCCGAAGCCCGATGAAGGGCCGAAGCCCAAAAGTGGGGCCGGAGCCCGATGCAGGGCCGAAACCCAAAAGTAAATGCAGGGCCGGAGCCCGATGTGAGGCCGAAGCCCAATGCAGTAAATGCGGGGCTGGAGCCCGATACAGGGCCGGAGCCCGATGTGGGGCCGGAGCCCGATGTGGGGCAGGAGCCCGATGCTGGGCCTGAGCCCAATGCAGTAAATGCAGGGCCGGAGCCTGATGCAGGGCCTGAGCCCGATGCAGTAAATGCATGGCTGGAGCCCGATGCAGTAAATGCATGCTCGATAGAAAAATGCAAGAGATGCAAAAGCAAAGGTCAATGCTAAGGAATAGCGCAAGGCGTTGCAATGCGGTGACGCTGATTTGCTTGCGGTCTTGCTCTGTGGAGCAGGGATGGGGACTTAGTGTTGAAATCCCAAGGAGCTGGATGGATGGGAGACGTTTGTTGTCTCAATTGTGGTCGCTCAGTATTCAAGTTGTTTTCTTGTTGAGAATTTCCTGCAATGGGAAAAGAAAACAATGAAGGAGAATGAACTGTTCAGGATTTCAATGCAAGAGTATAGGGAAGCGAACTGGCCTGGTAGGCGTCGTGCGAGCACATCGAGAGACATGCATTGATTCTTTGAGCATGCGAGTATGAGTTGGTGTGAACATGCTTGGACATGTGTGAGGCGCGCTTAGTCGCTAGTAGATGCGCAGGGTCTTGCGGAGAGATGTGCATCTAATCACGCGGTGATGCTCTCTGTTAGCAAGAAATTAGTGTCGGTTAGTCTCACCTGGGAAGGTGGGTCGGCCCTCGGTCCACAGCTCGCCTTGCCATGGAGGAAAGGGGAAAACCGCGGGTAGTCTATCCGCGAAGGTTGGCACGACTCGCCAGTCATGCGGGGTGGGTGGCCGGGATGGATGCCCTCTGGTCATAGCACGTCTCGCCATGGAGAGGTGAAGACCGCGGGTGATCAACCCGCGAAGGTTGGCATAACTGCCTGTCGTGCGGGGTGGATGGCCGGGATGGACTGCCTCTGGTCATAGCACGTCTTGTCATGGAGAGGTGAAGACCGCGGATGGTCTACCCGCAAATGTTAGCACAACTCGCCTGTCGTGTGGGACATGGTAGTTGCTGTGCAAACATCGGATGCAGGCAATGTATGAGTTTTCAAAAGCTAATGCCGTTGCATTGATTTGATTCAAGTTCCTAGATTTACGAAGATGGTTCATTTGAAAAAGGGAACTTAAGCAATAAACCAATGGAATGTCCTAGTTTGTTTGAAAACATGCATGTAGTACAGAAAAGTAAACTATAACTGTATCTGTTACAATGTACATCGCTCTTTGTGAAAAACAGCAAAAGGCCCGCCTAAAGGAAAAACTACAGGCCGACTCAAAGACTCAACTTTTGGGTCGGTTGACAGCATGAAGGCAATTTTGGTCTAGCATGACGGTCCCTGTTTATGCATGATTTAGGTACTACCGAGATAGCAAATAACTAGGGATGGGGGCTCCCGACTCAAGGGTATCAATTCCTTGAAATTGGGCGGGATTTTTTTCAAGGCCTAAGCGACAGTCGAACCGCGCGCCGTACCCCTACTTCGAACCCCTGTCTAACCTAGCTTCCCAGATTGCCGCTCGTGGGATTCCAAACGTGGTACCTAAATCCACTAGAATGATGCAATGCAAGTGCATAAAAGTAAATATGCGTAAAATAGATAAGCAAGAAAGTTGCAGAAAGCAGTAAATGAACATGCAAGCAAGCAAACGGGATTGAGCCCGAACCCACTAAGTATGTCCCCAGTGGAGTCGTCAAGCTGTACGGACCCGAATGTGGACTCTCATCGGGACCAGCATTGCGCGCTTTTGGATCGCGCGGCTTGAGAGTGTCCACCTTCCCGTGGGGACACGTGACAGACACGCGTGAGAGAATGAGTCGCCACTTATCATTTTACAACCTGTAGGTCGAGGGCGGATAAGTTACCCGGGGTCTAGGGGTACGAAACACCTAGTTGTTGTTAAGGCAATGGTCTGTGCGAAACCGGAAAGTCCGGGTTCGGAGGTTCATGTTACGTGCGGGCCTATATCCCGCACGCCCTTTCGGTACTTTGGTTTGCTAGGCTTGCATTTTTGTTTTATTTACCGCATAAATTAGGGTGCACTCGACTCACACGTTTTGACACCGTAAATTCGGTGAATTAAACGATGTCGGTTGAGAAGCCGAGAGAGAAGTAAACCCGTGTGTCGGGGAGTTGGTTCACAATCTCGCGTTACAGTTCATCGAACCATGGAGGTTGAATCCTGCGTGAACCAGAACCGCGAGTTCTTGGGCTTACTTTCCTTTAGGCAAGCATTAAACCGATTCGATTAATTCGACTCTCGGACCGTTCGCTTACCGACTGGAATTCTTACATAATGAATATACAAAATAAAAGTCCTTACAATACTCTCGAAAACAATAAATACAAATTACAAAATGGTCGAATTCCAGTCGACTCGCGTTCGGTTATTATTCCACTCTAACTCACCGTGAGTTTAGGGAAAAGACCGAAGAACTGAAATTCAATGCACGCTCTCACTGAATACGGTGTTGGACCCTGTGAGTGTTAATTAGGGCGTTGGACCCTGTGATCGATGATTAGGACATTGGATCCTAATATCATTCGGCGTAGGGATCAGGCTCGACCCGCATAGCAAACAAGTGCGAAAAGATAACAATCAACAGGTAAATAACAGACAATGTGTTTGTATTCACCGAATGTACGTGGATTAACAAGTTTATTAATCCAAGTGTGTTTTTGCAAGCAAATGCCATATGCTAAGCAAACAACGCATGCCAATGTTTTAGCATTCGGCTTTGGTTTGAGAACCTGACATATCGGGTGTCCGTAGTCAAGTTTCGTGTGTGTGGATTGTTTTTACAGTGATTCGGCGTTGTGACACTGAATTATCACTGAATTAACCCAACTCCTGTTTTGACCCTAGATTTGGAACCTAGAGTTCTGCCTAACCATTTTCTAGGATTTGGTTAAGTCGAGTGAAATGATTAGTCAGGTAATTGTATTTTGACACAGAATACCCAACTGACATCTTAAACGATGCTAAGATGACAGCAAATCACAAAATGATATTCTTGCCCTTGATTTGAAAATTTATTTTCATAAAAGGGAAACAACACAATATGTATTTGAAAGTATGAGGGTTTTGAAAAGGGTATTAACACAGTTTTGTAATTCGTCGACACGAGTTACAAATTAATGTCCAATTCGTGCAAAGTCGTTTAAATTGAATGAATTAACCGTGTGAACGTCCCGATTAACCCATTCGTGGAATTAATGCTTAAGGGTTGTGCCGAATGCATTAATTGTGAAAACGATTCGTGACTCGACGACCAAGACGATTCCATAAGGATCGAGGATAATTTGGTCAATGACCGAAACTACCCTCGTAACCGAATGGACCCGAATGAGTCATCGATACCCAAATCCATGCATGCTTTATTTTGAAAAGACATTTTCATGCGATATTGCGACGATAATGTAAATTGCAAATTACACGAAAGCCGAGAACGGACTCAAAACGGGAAGAGGAAGCCTCATGCAACCCGTACGAGTCTAAAAGGCTCTCGGTTACTTCTCCTTGAAGATAGCCTAGAGGTCTCATGGCCCAAATGGGGTTCCACGAGGTTTTCCCGTCTCATTTCGAATCATTTCTCGCATGCTTAAACGCCAAACATGATAAATGACACTATTAAACTAAAGTCGGTATTGCCATGATTTGAATAACGCATTCGAACATGCAAACATGCACAAACAAGTTATTTAAGGAATCGATAAAACAATATCGACTTCATGCATGTAAGAAAACACGAGAAAACTCGGGAATCGAACTTAGATCGGGCTAAGAAGGCCGTTCTTAACCCGAGGAAAGCAAGCCAAGTCTCGGTTACCTCTTCTTGAGGCAAACCTGAGAGCTCTTTTGCTTATTTCGGGTCGGGAAAGTCTTTTGAGGGTCGATCCAAACGTTTCACGACATGCTAACATGTTAATCGAGGATAAACATGCATGATATAATGTAAAAGTGCAAAAAAATGAAGTATTGCAAGTGAACATGCTTTGTGCACCATATAACTCCATGAACATGCAATAAATGTAAAAAGCCCTAACTCCTCTAAGTCAAGAGTGATTTACCTAGCCTCGAGATACGAGAAAAGAGTCGGGGAAGTGTTCGAGAGTCGGGTGACTCGGTAGAACGCTTGGAAGGATGCTCGGGTGCAAAGGATGCATGTTCGGGTGTGCATGGACGTCGGCCGCGCGGGTAGGCACGAGGGGGTGTGCGCGGGCGCGCGGCTGGGCGCACGGGCGAGCGACTGTGCCCGCGGGTGAGCGGCTGTGCTTGCATGCGCGCGGCTGGACACGTGGGTGCGCGGGAGCGTGCGGCTACGAGTTCACTGGTCACCCGAGAGCACGATCTTCATCTGAAATGAGGAAATCAACCTGAAATAATTAGCAAATGACTTCAAACCAAAACTCTAAGTTCATAAATGAACTCCTTGGGTCCAAAACATGTGGTCCATGGAGTTTGAGAATTTTTGAACTTAAGTCGGGATGATGAACATCGGCTTCCGACTTAAGAAACTCAAAGCTTTCTTCGGGTTTTCTTCGGTTTTTCTCTCTTGGTTTTGAAGTGTTGAAGCTTGCTAGTTTTGGCTTATGGAGTTGAGAGCTTTTCTTGAGGGAGAAAGCCTGGAGAGAGTGTGCAAGAGGAGAAGTGATTAACTTAATCACTTTGGGCAATTTATAGGCAAAGCTAACGACACAATTAGCAAAAACAAGTGCTCTTAACCCCCATGCTTAGCAAATTTCGGCCATTTAATGAGGATGAGGGTGAATGTGAGCCAAGTATCCTTCATGTGGAAGACCCAAAAGCATTGATGAGCATTGATGAAGGCTTGAGTGTTGTCTTCAAACTTCTTGGATATTTTCATGCAAGAGTGCAAGTTGGCTTCTTGCATTAAAGAAGAAGAAGAAGCTTCTAGAGCAAAGGGTGACTCATCTTGGGCATCCCGTCGGTCGCACAACCGAAGAGGAGAAACCGGGAAAAAGCTCGGGTCTCGATTGGTTGCGTATTCGAAGTTCGTGGTTTGAATTGAACGTCGAATTATCGATATACGCGAGAAAACGGATTTAATGAGCTCAAGATTGGCATTTTTCGTGGAAAATTACCAAATGTCTATATGAGGCTCGGAAGCCGGTTTTGCTCCTTTTAAGCATTCAGTGCGAGGTTACCCACTTCTAACAGCATATTTTGCATCTGCATCCCACGTCGGTCATTTTGACATAAATTGTCAAATCACGTAGACACTTGACCCTTAAGCCGGTAATGCCAATATGGAGCCGGAAATGTCCTAGGAGGCCGAAACTGGATTTCTCAGATTGTTTTCTGAGTTGTTTGGGTGATCCGGAGATCACTGTGATCTCTGTTTGTCGAAATTGGGCCTCTAAGGACATGAAAAGTGCATCTGAGACCCTTAAAGCACTGCTTGGGGGGTCTAGATGCGTTGTGTGATTCATTCCGACGATTTTACATTGAGCGTTGAGATAAGTGGCACTGGAATTGCCAACCATCCGGCGTCAAGTTTCCCCTAAGAGGACCTCCGTATATGGATTTCCACTGAAAATGGTATTTTGTGCTCCTCGGAGGTTACTCGGGAAACCGAGAAAGGTTTTGCTGTCTGTTTTGCCCAATTGCGAATGTCCGCTGGAGTTTTCAGAGCAATTTAGTGTGAACTTCATTTGCCGTAATTCCGTCAGATTAGTCTCCGGTAATGCTCTTCCGAAGAGGGGTATGCCCGTTTTGTCGCTCGGAAGTCATTTAGAGTGTTTGTATGACTTCCAAAAGATAATCTGAAGCACTGCTCGTGCTCTGTATGATTGTGGGGCATGGCCGCATCTGATATTTGGAATTAACTTTTCTCCGAGAAACCGGCATTTTTGGACTTCCACTGAAAAGTTGTCTGTATACAGAAAGTTGTTATGTATAGAGCAGATGATTTGCGAAATACGTTTGAAGACACTTTTCATCTGTTTGGCATTGATGTGAATTTTTGAAGTCCAATATTGGCTATCTTCCGATGGATGAGTGAACTATCGGAAAATAGGGATGTCCACGTGGTTTGCTGGAAATGCCGGTTTTGGACATTGTTGAGCTCTCTAGTCACTCTGTTGCCCTTTGGTGACCCCTGGAGTCCTTCTATCGTGTGTACATGTCATCTGCTTGATTTTGCCGACTTGTGGATGAATAGTGATTTCCTGCTCTGTTGAGCCGTTTTTCGGTATTCTGCTCAAGTCATGGCTTGGATTATTGCTGACGATGTAATTTAAATCGGTGAGCCAAAATGGGGTACTGATGACTGGTTGGTCGGGTTTGGCCTGTTTTGGCTTGAACAGACCCGAATGGGAACGGCAGACCCGACTGGAAGGGTGGACAGACCCGACTAGCACAAGTCGGGTCGGACGTCGCCACGGAGTCTTCCGATGGAATTTTTGAGCAAGGTCAACGGCCCTGGGTAGCCAAGAGACCCCTCTAGGTGGCTATGGTGGTCGTTTTCCCCCAGAATTATCGGGTCGACCCGTACAGTCCTGCGAAAAACACCGAAAACAGAGCGAGTCTGGAAACTAGCCCGACTGAGCAGTTTTCTGGTCGGAATTGACCACGACATTTCCCGATGGAATTTTTGAGCAACGCCAACGGCTCTTGACTCCTAACTGACCCCTGGAGGTGATAGAAGTGGTCGTTCGTCGAAAAGGGTCACGGATCGACCCGATCTACAAGAAAATCATACAAACAGTCAGAAACGCCGACCCGACTGAGCAGCTTTCGGGTCGGACATCATAACGGTGGATTCCGATGGAGTTTTGAGGCAAGGTCGGTGGCTCCCGAATCCTAACTGACCCTCGGAGGTGTTTGATGGGTTTTGATAGTTCAGACCGACTCGAAAAGGTGAGAGAACAGGGTTGGAAGTTTTGACCCGATTGGGCCAAAACTGGACTCGGTTCTGTACTGAGCTGGTTCTATGATTTAGAGGTTTCAAACTTAAAATCTTAGCTCGGAAATAGATAGAGGGGGTCGAAAACATGTGGGATGTGAAGTTTGGTAAAGTTTGGATTTAAGCCGGGATGGATTCCGACTTAAGACTTTGCCCGGTTTTGCTTGGTTTTGCTTGTTCTTGCTAGAGCTAAAAGGGAGTTTGAGAGCTTCTTGATGAGTGAGAAAGCTAGTGAGATGATGTGTGATCACTTGTGATTAAGCTAATGACATAAAAAATATATATAGGCTAAGATAAAATGCAATTAAGTGAAGAAAAGCTTGCTTAAGAGCTTGATTAGGAGATGGGCGGTTTGATTAAGGGAAAGTCAAGCCAATCCTCTTCCATTGCATTGATGAGGAAGGGATAAGAGCATTAATGGGCATTTATGAAGATGGAGTGTAAGAATGGAATGGTAGGCTTGATATTTCCATGGAAGGATAAGGCAAGTTGTAATGGAGAAGAAGACAATGGACATGGACGGCAATGGGCATGGGTGAGGCGGCAATGAGTTGGTCGTGGGTCCCACGGGTCGTGAGGTAAGTTTGGGCCAAAGTTCGGGTCTTGATTGATCGTGTGTTCGAGTTTCGTGGATCAAACGAACGTCGTATTGTCATTGTGCGCGTGAAAACGATTTAATCGAGCCCAAAATCCTCAATTTTGCCCAAAGGAAGATTTGTGTGATTTTTGGCTCAGAAGCCGGTTTTTCTCATTTCAGACATTCAGAGCAAAGTTAACAATTTCGGAATATGCATCTTTTGTCTGCATTCCGAATCGGTCGTTTTGACGTGCACTGTCGATCAAACTGAATAATTGACCCTTAAGCCGGTATTATCAATCTGAAGCCGGAGACGTCCTAAGAGTCCGAAGCTGGATTTCTTATAATGCTTCCTGAGTTGCTTGGGCGAGCCGGAGATCGCTGTAACCTCTGTTCGTTGAGAATATGGCTCGGAGGATTGAAAAACTGCATCTGAAACTTTGGAATGCTATTCTGAGAGTTTAAATGGATTGTGCGATTCTGTCTGAGGATTTCACATTGAGCGTTGAGATAAGTGGCACTGGAATTGCCAACCATCCGGCGTCAAGTTTCCGTAAAAATGACTTTGGTTATGAATTTCCGTTAGAAACGATATTTTTTGCTCTTCGGAGGTCACTCGGGAAACCAAATAGGATTCTGCAGTCTGATTTGCCCAATTGCGTACGTCCGATGTAGTTTTTGGGGCAATGCATGGCTAACTTCGTTTGCCGATGTTCCGTCAAATCAGTCTTTGGAAATGGTTTTCCGTTGAAAGGTATGCTTGATTTGTCGTTTGGAAGTCATTTGAGGAGTCTGTGTGACTTTCGGAAGACAATCTGAAGCAATTCTTATGCTCTGTATAATTGTTGGATGTGACTGTATCTGACATCGAGCATTAACTTTTCTCAGGTGAACCGGCATTTTTGGACTCACATTGAAAATTTGTCTGTATTCTGAAAGTTGCTCTGTATAGAGCAGATGAACTCCGAAATGCGTTTGAAGACACTTTTCATCTGTTTGGGATCACGGGGGATTTTTGGAGTCCAATATTGACTATTTTCTGATGGTCGAGCGAACCAGTAGAAAATAGCACTGTACGTGTTGTATTCTGAAGATGCCAGTTTGGATGCTGTTAAGGCTCTCTGTTTGCTCCGTATGCCACTAGATGATTCCGTATTTTCCTCTGTCATGTGCTTGAATCATCTGCCTATCTCTGTTGACTTGAGAATGGATAGCAATTTGCTGCTCTGTTGAGCCTTCTTCTGTATCGATGCTCAAGTCATAGCCTGGATCGCTGTTGGGTGGCATTGCCTGGACCGATGAACCAAAATGGGGTGCTGACAAAGGCAATTGATTGTTGATGAATGAACTTAGTAATCATTTGTAAGTATTGTCTAATATGTCGCGTTGGTGAATTAATTGATAGACTTGGTTATGCTACTACTATCTATATGAATATTTGGTTGTCTAAAATATATTTATCACTTAATATTATTCAATTTGCTTTGGCATTTAGTGCTCACTGAGATGCAGCTCACACCCTGCATACATTTTTCCAAATAAGCTTCCGATTGCGCGGAGGAACCACTTTTTGATATCGGGGATCAGCTTGGAGGACTAGGTAAGAACCTTAGTTATTTGATAGGTATTCTTCTTTTTTATAGAACGTATTGAAATATGTTACGACCTGAAAATTTTGTTTAGTTGTATTACTGATGTTTAGAGTTTGTTGAATTGGTTATATTTTGGGGGATTTATGGAGAGCATTTCTTTTTATGTGAATAGTTTTTATGTGATAATAGATTGGTGGAAATATAGGAAAAAATCGTGCCGAAATTTCGGGTCGTGACAGTTAAATATTATTTTTAGAATAGTGAAACTATTTCCATTTCGGTTTTTAAAAGTTGACTCATTCTAAACTAGACTACTCTAGAAATTGCGTGTTCAACATTATTTCAAAAATATTTAACTAAGTAAAAATAAAACCAGAAACAAAAATTTATAATAAAATTTTCATGTAATGATATAATGGAAATAATTATATGAATATGTTAAGTGTTTCTAAAAAGCAATTTATGAAAATTAGAATTTTGTTTAATTAAAATTATCATGATTTAATTTTACAACTTAATGTAAGAATATGAGTACATCAGTATGTGCAGTAAATCCGTGAACCAAGTCGGATGAAAACTAGATGTAAAATATTTAAATATATTTAAATTTTTTTGAATGAGTTTTTTATTATTTTATTCACACTAACTACTATTATTATGAAATTATTAATTATCTCTATAATATTCTGTAATACAAAAACATTCCGTATTTCACCCATTAGTTCTCGGGTCCTAGATCCGCCCCTAGTAGGGGGTTGTTTTCCAATTTTCAAAAGATTATGATCTAATTAAAGAAAAATAATTAAAAAGCATAGCTACATGAGTATAATTGTATGAATCTATTATTTGGAAAGACATGAACTCCTTATTTGTATGCATTTCTGAAAAAAAAATATCAATGAGAAAAATCACAATCAATATAGAAAGTACTAGGTATACATGATTCTCTTCCTTCAACTGCCTTCAATTCAAATATAAAAGGTATGTCTGGAGATGTAGTCCTAACCAGCTGGCTAGTAGTTAAAACATGGAAGACAGGGAAGGGTCGATCCCCACAAGCATGGCGGGAAGATGTTTCTTTGGTCGTGGAATTTGGAATTTTATGTTATTAGATAGAGTGATTCTAGAGCGGGACACTAAATAATGTCTCATTTTGAGACATTACTTCTATTCATTAGATATTTTAACATGAAATCTTGGTCATTCATTATTTACATATTTTTCCCCTCAAATTGTAGTGCTTCAACTATTATATTCATGATTTTTGCCCACAATAGTTTGTACTTGTCACTCCACTCGTCCGACAAGTGGGCCAATCAAATTGTGAGACTATTATATTCACCTATCCATTAGATATTTCAACATAAAATTTTGGTAATTTATAATTTACATATTTTGTCCCTCAAATCGTAGTCCTTCAACTATTATATTCGCTGTTTTTGCCCACAATAGTTTGTACTTGTCACTCACTCGTTCGACGGGTGGCCCAATCAAATTGTCACACGTGTACCCATGCGGCCAACATGTAATTGGGTAATGGGCACAATCCGACCCTAATTAGTCAAATTAAAATCAAACCTGTAGACCGATTTTTTGCAACTCCAATTTGATATTATTTATGAAATTTCCATTGATTCATTATATTTTTTTTCTAACCAGTTTTTTCAAGTCTTTCATCCATTCATCTATCATTTTCAATTCCAATCACCATGTTCGATCATCATCTAGAAATTAATACAAAGATTTCTACCTTTTCGATTATCAAATTGCTACCACAAACAACCGGTTTTCTCATCTCTTTGTATTTAGTTGAAAATTTTGTTCATTGGAATTGAAACTTCAACACCATCATCAATTTCGCGATGCATTAGATATGAAAATAGCCCCCTACCGGACGTTCTGCCGTTGCAAAGGGGAAACTGGTTTGGATTATGATGGCCAATTCCTATCAATATGTTTTGCTTCACTTCGTCAAACCGCGCCATGGCCCAAAGCTTTTCGTAGTTGCCAGCAACGCGTTTGGCCCACCAGTGCTCGAGGACCATTTAGGAGGACCCGAGTTGATTCCCTCGATGAATTCCTTACATTTGGAATAGATGCATTTCTTTAATTTAACCGCAATTTTGATTTTTCAAGGAAAAAACGAAAAAAATAAGAAAAGAGAAAAGCTCAACAGGACATCCTCGGGCTTTACGTGTGTCAATTTCGATTTTCATTCCTCAAAGTGACGGGTTTGTCGAACATTAGTATATGGCTGACATATTACAAAAGAAGACGAGCACAATTTATGCAACCGTAACCATTTCTCTTTTGTGTTAGGGTTGATTGTGGGATGTATGTAATTAAGTACATGGAAGCCGAAGAGAAAACCTTTGGCGATGCTCATATTACAAGGTAAGCAACTGCGATATTCATTAATATTTACTGTCAAATTCATGTTATTTTTCACCCTGTTCATACATGTTGTTTTGCAGGACCTAGAAATGGGAGTTAACGTCTTCGCTTGCTGGCATCACTGTTGAAAAGTCTGTACAACGATTTCCGAGAGGTCTTCCGGTACACCGATTCTAATTCAAGACTATTAGATGAGATGGTCCTATTTTCCGATGAAGAAGATGTGGCAAAGGACTAACAATTATCAGTTAGTTGCAGATGATCGATTAGCTACAATATTAGGTGATTCTGTTTTATTTGTTTAGTTCATACCATTGGAAACTTATTACGGTGCTTTCTGGCTTTTATTTTAGACATGTAAGGAGGAATTATTTATTTTTTTAACTAGTGATGGAGACATTTTGATTATTAAATATTGATACTATGATATCTTTGCCAATGTACATTGAACAAGCGCGATCAATCCACTGGTCAGGAAAATTTCAAATGACAATATCATACAAACCGTTTAACGAAATCACGAATGGTAGAATCCTATAGCTTCCTTATAGAAAGAGGAATCGAGCCATACAGATTTTTTGGGACCAAAGGTAGCAAGTAAAAGTCACCATTAATGATTCAGCACCCCATTTTGGCTGACTAGTTCAAGCAATGCACATCAGCAATGATTCAGGCCATGAATTGAGCATCAATGCAGAAGAGGGATCGACAGAACAGCAAATTGCTATTCATTCTCAAGTCAACAAAGATAGGCAGATGATTCAAGCACATGACAGAAGAACATACAGAATCATCCAGAAACATAAAGAGCAAACAGGGAGCCCAGACAAATCGGTGTTTTTTGAATACATCGCCAATAGTGCAATTTTCTGCTAGTTCGCTCGATCATCAGAAGATAGTCAATATTAGACTCCAAAAATCCCTAGCGGTGCCAAACATATGAAAAGTGTTCTCAAACACATTTCACAGATCATCTGCTCTACACAAAGCAATTTTCTGAATACATACAACTTTTCAGTGGGAGTCCAAAAATGTTGATTCACAAGAGAAAAGTTAATACCCGATACCAGATACAGTCACATCTAGCAATTATACAGAGCATGAGCATTGCTTCAGACTGTCTCTCGGAAGTCACACAGACTCATCGAATGACTCCCGAGTGACAGAACAAGCATACCTTTCAATGGAAAACCATATCCGAAGATTGGTTTGACAAAACATCAGCAAACGAAATTAGCTATGCATTGCCCTGAAGACTACAGCGGATAGACGCAATTGGGCAAATCAGACTCCAAAATCCCTTTCACTTTCCAGAATGAACTCCGAAGAGCAGAAAAGACCGTTTTTAACATAAATTCATAACCGAAGGTCCTTTTCGTGGAAAATTGACGTCGGATGACTGGCCAACCCAGTGGTACTTATCTCGACACTCAATGTTAAATCCTCAGACGGAATCCCACAATCCATCTAGGCTTTCAGAACAATGCTTTTAGGGTTTCAAATGCAACTTTTCAATTCTTCGAGGTCTGTTCTCAACGAACAGTGATCGCAGCGATCTCCGAATCATCCAAGCAACTCAGAAAGCATTCTGAGAAATCCGACTTCGGACTCCTAGGACGTCTCCGGCTTTACATTTGCAATACCGGCTTCAGAGACAATTATTCGGTCTGATTGACAATGCACGTCGAAATGACCAACTCAGAATGCAAACTCAAGATGCGCATTCAGAAACGGTTAACTTTGCTCTAATCGCTTGAAAATAACAAAATCGGCTTCTTCGAGGTCTGTTCTCAACGAACAGTGATCGCAGCGATCTCCGGATCATCCAAGCAACTCAGAAAGCATTCTGAGAAATCCGACTTCGGACTCCTAGGACGTCTCCGGCTTTACATTTGCAATACCGGCTTCAGAGACAATTATTCGGTCTGATTGACAATGCACGTCGAAATGACCAACTCAGAATGCAAACTCAAGATGCGCATTCAGAAACGGTTAACTTTGCTCTAATCGCTTGAAAATAACAAAATTGGCTTCTGAGCCCAAAAAACACACGAACATTCTTTTAGGCAAAATGGACGATTTTGGGCTCGTTTGAACCGTTTTCGCGCACACAATGACAATTCGACGTTTATTTGAACCATGAACTTCGAACACGCAATCAATCGAGACTCGAACTTTGTCCCGAACTTTGTTTCGAACTTCCCTCAAAGACCGTGGGGCCCATGGGCTGCCCTAGGGCAGCCACCCCTTGCCCATTGCCGTCCCTCTCCCTTGGCTTCTTTTCCATGCCAACTTGCCTTATCTTCCATGGAAATATGAAACCTACAATTCCAAGACAACACTCCATCTTCATCAATGCTTCCATCTCTTCTCCATTAATGCAATGGATGAGGATTGATGTTCATTTTCCTTAAGCAAACCACCCATCTCTTAAGCATGCCCTTAATCAAGCTTTTTCTCACTTAATTGTACTTAAGCTTTGCCTATATATTGCATTTATGTCATTAAGCTAATCACAACTTACTTCATGCCATCTCTCTAGCATTTCCGACTCTTCAAAAGCTCTCAACTCCCTCAAGCAAACCGCAGCAAAAACCAAGCAAAAACCCTCAAGACTTAAGTCGGAATCATGGTATTCACCATCCCGGCTTAAATCCAAACTTTACCAAACTTCATATCCCACATGTTTTTTACCCCCTCTATCCATTTCCGAGCTTATATTTTAAATTTGAAGCCTCCAACCCATCGGAACAGCCTACCACAGAATCGAACAGGATTTTGGTCCTTCTCGGGTCAAAATACCCACCCGGGTTTCGAGCCTTTTCGGACCAGTTTGAGCTATCAAAACCCATCAAAAACCTCCCCACACAACCCTAGGATGTCAAGGAGTCGAGAAATCCAAGAAAAACCCGTTGGTTTTAACCCAACACAAAGAAACAACCCGACTACCCAGTCAGGTCGGATTTTCTGCCTTACTTGAAGATCGGGTCAATCCGAGACTCTTTTCACCAAAGGACCACCACAGTTACCTCCGGATGTCAATTAGGAGTCAGGAGCCACTGACCTTGCCTCAAAATTCCATCGGGAGTCACCATGGTGACGTCCGACCCGCAAACTGCCCAATCGGGTATGTTTCCTGGACGTGCTCTGTTTTCCATGATCTTTGCAGGGCTATATGAGTCAACCCGACAACTCTGGGACCAAACGACCACCACCACCACCTAGGAAGGTTCCTTGGCTGTCTAGAACGGGGGTGAACCGGCCAAAAAACAGATCGAAACAAGCCAAACCGACCTGCTCCATCCCGGGTGCCCAGTCGGGTCTGTTCAGTCTACAGTCGGGTCTGTTCAAGCCAAAACAACCCAAACCTGACCTACCAACGGTCCAACCCGACTTTTTACTGTTTCATCCCGCATCCCAGGACTAGTTATAACCATTCATGGCTTAGAAGAGCTAGGACATTTACATTTTTTTTTTGTTTATGGAGTTATAAGGGGTCTTCTGCATGATTTACTTTCAAGATAATTTCTTTTATGCATTTCTATGTTATATCATGCATGATTATCATCGTTTCATGTGCTAGAATGTCGGAAAATATTTAAATCGGAGTCGCGGAAATCATTCCGACCTGGAAAAACCAAAGAGGGCTCTCGGGTTTGTCTCCAAGGGAGATAACCGAAACCTATTTTGGGCTTTTCAAGTTAACAATGATTTCCTTGCCCACGATTTAGGTCATTTCCCGAGTTTTTATGCTTTTACCACATCCATGAACCCGGTATCGTTTTATTGATTTCATAAATAACGTGTTTGTGCATGTTTGTATGTTTAAATGCTTTTTCCAAACTCATGGCGATACCGGCTTTGTTAAATGCGTGTCATTTATCGTGTTTAACTCTTGAGCATATGAGAAATAGTCGAAATTGGGTTAAAGAAACAGTTTAAAACCTGAAATGGGTCAAGGAAACCCACGGCTATCCTATAAAGGGAAGAGCCGAGAGTTCTTTGACCTTATTCGAGTCAAGAACGGCCTCTTTACCTCGATGAAATTCATTTCTCGGATTTTGTGCAAATTGCAATTTTAATATCATCGTAAATCCCGCATTAAAATTCATTTTAGAATATTGTTTTCCCAAGCAAAATGCATGAATTCATGTATCGATGACTCTTTCGGGGCCATTTGGGTTTCGAGGGTATTTTGGTTATTTTGACCAAATTATCCTCGACCTTCTTGGACTCGTCTTGGTTGTCGTGTCATGAATTTTTTTCATTAAATTAAGCTTTTCGGGTATTCAGACTTCATTTAGTGGATCAATTCATGATCTGTCTGATTGTTTGTAACTCACACATTTACTGTATTCGGTAATAATTTACATGCAATAAATTCACAAACGGGTTAATCGGGACGCTCACATGATTAAACCCACTTGGCACTGATAAGTTTGCATGAATTGGCAATTAACTGATAACTCGCGTCGATGAGTTGTCAAATGACGTTAAGGCCATTTTCAAAACTTGTCTATTTCAAAACCCGAAATGTGCGGTCCAATATAGTACGAATGTCTAGAAAGGACTTGTGTGTCTCAACTTGGATTTTTACCTTATTTCAAGTAACTCAGGTCATGATACAGAAGATCTTTCTAGATCACTTCCGGTTAGATCAACCGGCTCTTTGATTTTTTCGAGGTTCTTGCATAACCCTGGACGATCTAGGGAATTGGTCGACACCGGCTACAGGTCGAGATGGCCCGCACTGCGATGTTTTCCCTTTTCTGAAAATAATTTTCAAATAAAGAGCAAAATCGTCATTTCACAATTTAACGACACTCCTAGGGTTAGCTTGACAGAAACACTACGGTATTAGGATAATAATAGGTTATCTGTTCAGGTGCAAGTTCATCTGCAAAGCCTTTTCTTATCCACTTATGTGTTTTTGTCATCTTATCGTAGACTCAGAAAACTAGACTGGTTATCTCTGTCATATATCATGCAAAATGATGATTAACCTTTCACTCAACCTAACCAAACGATAGAAAATGGTTAAGGGAGCTCTAGGTTCCAAATCTAGAGTCAAAACACGAGTTTGGTGAATTCCGTGGAATTTCAGTGTTACAATACAGAACAACTTTAGAAGCAATCCACATACAAAGGACTTGACCACAGGCATCATATCTGTCAGGTCCTTAAAACAAAGCTGAATGCAAAATGCTTTACACGTGTTTGCTTGTTTAGTATATGGCATTTGCTTGCAAAAACACTCTGGTTAATAATCTGTTAACTCACATAAACTTGGTAATAACAAACACATTGTCTGCTATCCGCACGTTGTTTGTTACTTTTTAGCTATTGTTTGTCCATGCGAGTCGAGCCCGACCCATAGGACACATTGCACTTAGGGTTGAACGCCCTAACCATCGACACAGGGTCCAACGCCCTATTCACTGAGAGCGTATTTGAATTTCAGTTTTTAGTATTTCCCTGAACTCACGGCGAGTCTAAGCAGAATAATAACCGAACGCGAATCGACTGGGATTCAATCATTTGTAATTTGTATTTATTGTTTTTTTTAGAGCATCTTAGATTTTACTTTTGTACATTCATTCTGTAAGAATCCCAATCAGTGAGCGAACGGTCCGAGAATCGAATTAATCGAATCGATCCAATACTTGCCCAGACAAGAGTAATCCCAAGATTTCGCAGTTTCGGTTCACGCAGGAATTCAGACATTATAGTTTGATGAACTGTCACGCAAGATTGTGAACCGATTCCCCGACATACGGGCCTACTTCTCTTTCGGCTTCCCAACCGACATAATTTAGTTCACCGAATTTCCGGTGTCAAAACGTGTAAGCCGACTGTAGCTTAATTCACACGATAAATGAAATAAAATTGTAAGCCTAAAAAGCCAAAGTACCGAAAGGACGTGCGGGATATAGTCCCGCACGTAACATGAACCCCCGAACTCGGATTTTCCGGTTCCGCACAGACCAATGCCTTAGTAAAACTAGGTGTATCACTACCCCTAGATCCGGGTAACTTACCGGCCCTCGACCTTCGGGTCATAAAATGGTAAGTGGCGACTCCTTCTCAAGCGTATTCGTTCCGCATCCCCGGGAAGGTAGACACTCCCAAGCCACGATATCCAAAAGCGCACATGTGGGCCCCGACGAGAGTCCACATTCGGGTCCGTACAGCTTGGCGACTCCGCTGGAGACATATTTAGTGGGTTCGGGCTCAATCCCGTTTGTTTCCTTGCATGTTCATTTATCTCTCTCTGCACATTTATTTTAAGCACATTTACTTCATGGACATTTATTTTTTGCACTTGCATCGCATCATTCTAGTGGGTTTCTAGATACCACATCCGAAATCCCACGGGTGCCAAAATAGGAAGCTAAGTTAGACAGAGGTTCCGAGTAAGGGAACGGATCGAGTCGGCTATACCACCGAACCGGCCCCCAAAGATCATCGCTCGATTTCAAGGAATTCATGCCCTTATGTCGAAAGCCTCCAACCCTAGTTAGTGATTTTCCCAGTAGAACACTGAAACCATGCATAAACAAGGACCGTCATGCTGGACCAAATTTGCCTTCGTGCCATCAACAGACCCAAAGTCGAGTCTTTTAGTCGGCTCTTAGTTTTTCTTTTAGGCGGGCATTTTGCTGTTTTTCACCAAGAGCGATGTACATTGTAATAGATACGGTTATAATTTATTCTTTCTGCACCTGCATGCACGTTTTCAAACAAACCAAGACATTGCATTGGTTTAATGTTTAAGTGCCCTTTTCAAATAAACTATCTTTGTAAATCTAGGAACCTGAATCAAATCAATGCAACAACATTAGCTTTTGAAAACCCACGCATTGCATGCATTCTATCTATTTCTATGTTTGCACAGCAGCTACCACCCCGCACGATAAACGAGTCGTGCCAACCTTCGCTGGTAGACCACCCGCGGTCTTCACCTCTCCATGGCGAGAAGTGCTGTGAGCAGGGGCCGTTCATCCCGGCCTCTCACCCCGCACGACAGGCGAGTCGTGCCAACCTTCACGGGCATGTCACTTACAACCTTCACCCTTCCTCCAAGGCAAGGCGAGCCGTGGACCGAGGGCCGACCTACCTTCCTAGGCGAGACTAACCAACACTAACTTCTTCCTAACAAAGAGCGTCACCACATGATCGGACACACTTCTCTTCACGTGATCCCGTGCATTTACCAGCGATCAAGCTCGCCTCATACATATCCAAGCATGTTCATGCTAGCCCATGCATGCAAGTTCAGTGTACCAATACACGTCTCTTGGCGTGTTTTCACGATGCCTACCGGGAAATACTCAACAAGAAGGTAGCCTAAATGTTGAACGACCACAATTGAGACAACAAACGTCTCTCATCCAGCTCCTTGGGATTTCAACACTGAGTTCCCACCCTCCCTCCACAAAGTTCGCAAGCAACTGTTTCAACAAACAGAGTATGGCCCCCCCATATGCTGCGAATGTCACTTCCATGGTTGCACCTCCGAGCAGAGAATGGGTCCCACCCGTCTTCCGTTGCGACCGCCGACTAAACATTGGGGCAACACGTGCACTCTTCCTTAAACTCCCTTTTGCTATCATTTAAATGCATTCCCAAATAAGCTCCTGGCATGAACAAACCCTTTAAGGGGCAATAGGACTGTCTCGAAGACGCCTTATTGGTCCTATCAGACTTGTTCGACTCGCTTGTCCTCATGGGACCCGGCTCCTCGAGCCCTCCTTAGGACGACTATGCATGCCTAGCTGCAATCAGGAAAATACGCCTATGCGAGCCCCAGTCACGGTCTAACCTCTCCAGAGTGGTGATGACCAGACTCCCGAAAGCAAATGTCATCCACAAGCGACACCCTATGGGTCGCATGTTGGACAAAAAGGGATTTTTCCCATGGGTCTATCCCATATTTCTTACCGCATATTCCACTGCATAATCGCCTATTGCACCTTCTTTTTTATCGATTTTCACAGGAACACGCCGGTCGCAAGCGAAGAGCAATGCACAGGTTCGCGCTTTCTTGAGAATTCGTCTCAGACCATTTCCTCATACTTCAACGAGGGAGGTGTCCGATGATGAGGTACCCCCTATGAAGTCGAAGACGATGACAATCAAGCGAATCACTCAGCATCGATGCAACCGTCTTCCTTGAACATCCAACGGCTTCAGCAGCGCGTACCCTTGAAAAGGCACGCGTTGCAAGAACAACAAGATATGATTGGGGACAATGATCGCGCAAGGCGCCTGCCACGAACCACTACAACAAATGAAGACTAGGGCATCCTCGTCCAACAATCACACCGAGGCAACCTGGGTTGCCCACTCCTGTGAGACAATTCTACATTTTCTTTTCCTAGACGATAGGGGAAATTCACCTATAAAGCTTACAAGGGCAAATGACACGAAGTTCGGCTCCTGAGTGCACAAGAGTCAAACTTCCAAGAAAGCCGGCCCTTACAAAATGAGGTCGGGACAACAAGACGCAACAAGTCTCCGCGAGGAGAAGCACACCAAATGACCTCAACTATGCAAAGTTGAGGAATCTTAAGCAAATTCAAGGGGCACAAAACAAACCCCGGCTACAAGAAAAAAACAACGCGAAAAGAAGCAGGAAAAACCCGCCAACGAAGAAAACAAGGCATCGCCGAGATTTAAAACTCTGGCATCACCAATCCAAAGAAATCAACAAACCTCGACTAAAAGGGGAGCAGCAGACACAACTCATCGATGGAGACAAAACACAATGCACTCAGAGGTCGAGTCCTTTGAATCATTTGCCTTTACAAGCTCGAGAGATAAAAGAATCGAGTCTACTGGATCGAAAACCTTTGGGCGATCCAAGCAAAAGTTAGGGCAAAAGCAAAAGAGAAGCACGACCGGAAACCCTGTGATGAAAACCCTATGGTGAATGGTCGTGGCAAAAGGAGAGCTATTCCCTTTTAGGTTGAGAGATGCGGTCCCGAGGTGGTTGACGTAGCAAAACAAGATATAGATAAAATTGTTCCCTAAGTCCCTCACACACTGTGCGGACCAGAGATCCCTAGGGAAAGCGGTCAGGTTATCTTCTCTAACACGATCCCCGTTCGGTTCACCTACACAACTCAATCATCAAACGCATATTCTTCATCAGACACAGTGGCCAACTGAGCACGCCGTCCAAGCAGTTCGGTACAGCCCACACCACAGCAGGACGGAAAGGGGGGGCACATCTCGCTGTAGGCGTGATCCCATGTATCCTTTTAGCCTGGGGCAACGTGCTTCCCAAGCTTTCTCTTTTCTCTTTATCTTTGCATAACTCCAAATGGGTCACAACCACCCTTCAATAGGCTACCACAAAGTCGAAATCTCAGACATTCTTTTCTGAGGTCTGGTCATAGCATTCTGGAAATGATCAGATCGACATCTGACCAATTCTGGACACAAATCCCCAAGCGTGTTACAAATCCCCGTGTTGCAACGACCTCTTATGCTTACCTGTGCCTATCTTGCATTAGTATTTCTCACGTGATTTACGAGTGATGCTAGGATTATAGGTACCACATCGCAAGAACTACGGTAGACTCTGATCCCCTACCCAATGGAGTACGTATGCGCTCCTCCCCAGAGCTCGAGTCTTGCAGCAGCAAAACAGGCCTCTGACAAAGTAATAAGCTACCCGAGTTCGCCGGGCAAGCGCCCGTGCTTCTTGCAAATCTGCAAGGCAAGTGCCCGTGCACTTTTACAATGCACTTTTCATTAAGCTCCGCACTTTTCATTAAGCTCTACTCTACACTTTTCATTAAGCTCTGCTCTGCACATTTTACATTTTCATCAAGCAAGCACATTTTTATCAAGCAAGTACATTTTCATTAAGCAATGCACTTTCATTAAACATCGCACTTTTTCATTAAGCAATGCACATTTTCACTAAGCAAAGTACATTTTCATTAAGCAATGCACTTTTTCATTAAGCAAAGCACATTTTCATTAAGTAATGCACTTTCATTAAACATTGCACTTTTTATTAAGCAATGCAATGCATCATTCTTTAAGCAATGCAATCCGCAGTGTAATGCGCCCATGCATATTGCAAATTCGCCGCGCAAACGCCCGTGCATCCTGCAAGTCCATGGGGTAAGCGCCTGTGCTTCTTGCAAATCCGTCGGGCAAGCGCCTGTGCTCTCTACAAGTCCATTAGGTATTTGCCCATGCATATTGCAAACCCGCCGGGCAAGCGCCCGTACACCCCGCAATCCACAGGGCATGCGCCCGTGCTTCACGCAACTCGCCGGACAGACGCTCTTGCCTCTTGCAACCGCACTTTTCATTAAGTTTCGCACTTTCAATTAAACACTGCATTTTCATTAAGCACCGCACTTTTCATTAAGCACTGCACTTTTCATTAAGCTTCGCACTTTCGATTAAACACTGCATTTTCATTAAGCACCGCACTTTTCATTAAGCACTGCACTTTTCATTAAGCTTCGCACTTTCGATTAAACACTGCATTTTCATTAAGCACCGCACTTTTCATTAAGCTTCGCACTTTCCATTAAACAATGCATCGCATTTTCATTAAGCACTGCACTTTTCATTAAACTTCGCACTTTCGATTAATCACTGCATTTTCATTAAGCACTGCACTTTTCATTAAACATCGCCCTTTCATTAAACACCGCATTTTCGATTAAACAAGGCATTTTTGATCAAATGAACATTTTCCTTTACACATGCACCTTACTTGTTTGTTGCAAAGCTTATTCATATCTCATCTTGCTTCTTTTATCTTTATGATAGGTAAAACATCCCTACACATCTAAAGCAAGGAGGAGAAAACAGCCATTGGAGGTGTCGTGTTGGTCATGGCAATCAAATTGGGGTGCTACTGAAAGTCTTTGGCTGCATCATCTACTTGAGCACACAGTCAAAGAGGGGCAAGTTGTCAGCATCCCATTTTGGCTCACCAGTTCAAGCAATGCACATCAACAATGATTCAGGCCATGACTTGAGCATCAATACAGAAGAAGGCTCGACAGAATAGCAATTTGCTATTCATTCTCAACTCAACAAAGATAGGCAAATGATTCAAGCACATGACAAAAGAACATAAAGAATCATCTAGAAACATACAGAGCAAACAGGGAGCCCAAACAACATCCAAACCGGTGTTTTCATAATACAACGCCAATAGTGCTATTTTCTACTGGTTCGCTCGATCATCAGAAGATAGTCAATATTGGACTCAAAAAATCCCTAACAGTTCCAAACAAATGGAAAGTGTCCTCAAATACATTTCGCAGATCATCTGCTCTATACAGAGCAATTTTTTGAATACAGACAACTTTTCAGTGGGAGTCCAAAAACGCCGGTTCACCAGAGAAAAGTTAATACCCGATGTTAGATGTAGTCACATCCAGCAATTATACAGAGCATGAGCATTACTTCAAACTGTCTCTCGGAAGTAACACAGACTCCTCGGATGACTCCCGAGTGACAGAACAAACATACCTTTCAACAAAAAACAATATCCGAAGACTGGTCTGACGGAATATCGGCAAACGAAGTTAGCCATGCATTGTCCCAAAAACTATAGCGGACAGACGCAATTGGGCAGATCAGACTCCATAATCCCTTTTAGTTTTATGAATGACCTCCGAAGAGCATGAAAGACCATTTTTAACGGAAATTCCTAACCGAGGATCCTTTTCGCGGAAACTTGACGCCGGATTACTGGCCAACCCAATGCTACTTATCCCGACGCTCAATGTGAAATCCTCAGACGGAATCCCACAATCCATCTAGGCCCTCAGAATAGTACTTTTAGGGTTTCAGATGCAATTTTTCAATCCTTCGGGGTATGTTCTCAACGAACAGAGATCGCAACAATCTCCGGATCATCCAAGCAACTTAAAAAGCATTCTAAGAAATTCGGCTTTGGATTCCTAGGACGTCTCCGGCTTTACATTTGCAATACCGGCTTAAGGGTTAATTCTTCGATCTGATTAACAATGCACGTCGAAATGACTAACCCGGAATGCATCAACAACGGTTAACTTTGCTCTGATCGCCTGAAATGAGCAAAAACAGCTTTCCCAGCCCAAAAATCACACGAACATTCTTTTGAGTAAAATGGTTGATTTTGGACTCGTTTGAACCATTTTCGCTCACACAATGACAATTCGACGTTCGTTTGAACCACGAACCTCGAACGCGTGATCAATCGAGACCCGAACTTTGTCCGAACTTCCCTCAAAGACAGTGGGGCCCACGGGCTGCCCTAGGCCAGCCGCCCCATGCCCATTGCCGTCCCTCTCCCTTGGCTTCTTTTCCATGCCAACTAGCCTTATCTTCCATGGAAATATCAATCCTACAATTCCAAGACAACACTCCATCTTCATCAATACTTCCATATCTTTTCCATTAATGCAATGGATGAGGATTGATATTCATTTTCCTTAAGAAAATCGCCCATCTCTTAAGCATGCCCTTAATCAAGCTTTTTCTCACTTAATTGCACTTAAGCTTTGCCTATATATTGCATTTATGTCATTAAGCTAATCACAACTTACTTCATGCCATCTCTCTAGCATTTCTCACTCTTCAAAAGCTCTCAACTCCCTCAAGCAAACCGCAGCCCCTAGCTCAGCAAAAATCCTCAAGACTTAAGTTGGAATCATGATATTCACCATTTCGGCTTAAATCTAAACTTCACCAACCTTCATATCCCATATATGTTTTAGACCCCCTCTATCTATTTTCAAGCTTAGATTTTAAGTTTGAAACCTCCAACCCATCGGAACAGCCTACCACAGAAACGAACAGGATTTTGGTCCTTTTCGACTCTAAATACCCAGCCGAGTTTCAAGCCTTTTAGGACCGGTTTGAGCTATCAAAACCCATCAAACACCTCCCCACACAACCCTAAGGTGTCAAGGAGTCGAGATATCCAAGAAAAACCCACTGGTTTTAACCCAGTACGAAGAAACAGCCCGACTGCCCAGTCGGGTCGGATTTTCTACCTTACTTGCAGTTTTCTTTGCAGATTGGGTCGATCCGAGACCCTTTTCACCAAATGACCACCACAGTTACCTCCGGAGGTCAGTTATGAGTAGGGAGCCACTGACCTTGCCCCAAATTCCACCGGGAGCCACCGTGGCTACGTCCGATCCGCAAACTGCCTAGTCGAGTCTGTTTCCTGGATGTACTCTGTTTTCCGTGATCTTTGCAGGGCTATATGGGTCAACCCGACAACTCTGGGACCAAACAATCGCCACCGCCACCTAGGAGGTTTCCTTGGCTGTCCAGAACCGGGGTGAACCGGCCAGAAAATCAATCGAAACAAGCCGAACCAGCCTGCTCCTTCCCAGGTGCCCAATTAGGTCTGTTCACTCTCCAATCGAGTCTGTAGCGCTTATTCGGGTCTGTTCAAGCCAAAACAGCCCAAACCCAACCCACCAACGATCCAACCCAACTCTTTACAGTCTCATCCCGCATCCCGGGACAAGGAATAACCATTCCCGACTTAGAGGAGCTAGGACTTTTACATTTTTGTTGTGTTTATGGAGTTATAAGGGGTTTTATGCATGATTTACTTTCAACATCATTTCTTTTATGCATTTCTATGTTATATCATGCATAATTATCATCGTTTAATTTGCTAGCATGTCGGGAAATGTTTAAATCGGAGTTGAGGAACTCATTCCGAACCGGAAAAACCAAATGGGGCTCTCGGGTTTGTCTCCAAGGGAGATAACCGAAACCTATTTTCGGCATTTCGGGTTAACAATGAATTCCTTGCCCCGATTTAAGTCGTTTCCCGAGTTTTTATGCTTTTACCACATCCATGAAGACGGTATTTTTTGTCGATTCCATAAATAACGTGTTTGTGCATGTTTGTATGTTTAAATCCGTTTTCCAAACCTATTGCGATACCGGCTTTGTTAAATGCGTGTCATTTATCATGTTTAATGCTTGACATGCGAGAAATAGTCGAAATTGGATTAAACAAACCGTTTGAAACCCGAAATGGGTCAAGGAAACCCACAGCTATCCTAAAAAGGGAAGAGCCAAGAATTCTTTGATCTTATTCGAGTCAAGAACGGTCTCTTTACCTCAATGAAATCCATTTCTTGGATTTTGTGCAAATTAAAATTTTAATATCATCGCAAATCTCGCGTTAAAATTCCTTTTAGAATATTGCTTTCCCAAGCAAAATGCATGAATTCATTTATCGATGACTCTTTCAGGGCCATTTGGGTTCCGAGAGTATTTTGGTCATTTTGACCAAATTATCCTCGACCTTCCTGGACTCGTCTTGATTGTCGTGTCATGAATTGTTTTCATTAAATTAAGCTTTTCAGGTATTTAGACTTCATTCAGTGAATCAATTCATGATTTGTCTGATCGTCTGTAACCCGCACATTTACTGCATTCGGCAATAATTTACATGCAATAAATTCATAAACAGGTTAATCGGGAAGCTCACATACTTAAACCCACTTGGCATTGATAAGTTTGCATGAATTGGCAATTAACTGATAACTCGCGTCGATGAGTTGTCAAATGACGTTAAGGCCATTTTCAAAACTTGTCTATTTCAAAACCCGAAATGTGCGGTCCAATATAGTACGAATATCTAGAAAGGACTTGTGTGTCTCAACTTGGATTTTTACCTGATTTCAAGTAACTCAGGTCATGATACAGAAGATCTTTTTAGATCACTTCCGGTTAGATCGACCGGTTCTTTGACGTTTTTGGGGTTCTTGCATAACCCTGGATGATCCAGGGAATTGGTCGACACCGGCTATAGGCCGAGGTGGCCCGCACTGCGATGTTTTCCTTTTTCTGAAAATAATTTTCAAATAAATGGCAAAATCATCTTTTCACAATTTAGCAACACCCCTAGGGTTAGCTTGACAGAAACACTAGGGTATTATGATAAGAATAGGCTACCTGTTCAGGTGCAGGTTCATCTGCAAAGCCTTTTCGTATCCACTGATGAGTTTCTGTCATCCTATCGTAGACTCGGGTAACTAGAACGGTTATCTTTGTCACAAATCATGCAAAATGCTGATTAACCTTTCACTTGACCTAACCAAACGATAGAAAATGGTTAGGGGAACTCTAGGTTCCAAATCTAGAGTCAAAATACGAGTTTGGTGAATTTAATGGAATTTCAATGTCACAATACAAAACAACTTTAAAAGCAATCCACATACAAAGGACTTGACCTTAGGCATCATGTTTGTCAGGTCCTTGAAACAAAGCCGAATACAAAATGCTTTGCACACGTTTGCTTATTTAGCATATGACATTTGCCTGCAAAAACACTCCGGTTAATAATTTGTTAACTCAGATAAACTTGGCAATAACAAATACATTGTCTGCTATCTGCATGTTGTTTGTTACTTTTTTAGTATTGTTTGTCCATGCGAGCCGAGCCCAACTCATAGGACGCATTGCACTTAGGGTTCAACACCATAACCATCGATCACAGGGTCCAACGCCCTATTCACTAAGAGCGTATTTGAATTTCAGTTTTCGGTATTTCCCTGAACTAACAGCGAGTTTGAGCGGAATAATAACCGAACGCGAATTGACCGGGATTCAATCATTTGTAATTCGTATTTATTGTTTTTTTAGAGCATGGTAAGGATTTTACTTTGTACATTCATTCTGTGAGAATCTCAATCGGTGAGCAAACGGTTCGAGAGTTGAATTGATCGAATCGGTCCAATGCTTGCCCAGACAAGAGTAATTCCAAGATTTCGCGATTCCGGTTCGCGCAGAAATTCAAACATCATAGTTTGATGAACTGTAATGCAAAATTGTGAACCGATTCCTCAACATGCAGGCCTACTTCTCTCTCGACTTCCCAATCGACATCGTTTAGTTCACCGAATTTTCGGTGTCAAAATGTGTAAGCCGAGTGCAGTTTAATTCACACGATAAATGAAATAAAATTGCTAGCCTAGCAAACCAGAATACTGAAAGGGCGTGCGAGATATAGGCCCGCATGTAACGTGAACCCCCCGAACTCGGACTTTCCAGTTCCGTACAGACCAATGCCTTAGCAAAACTAGGTGTATCACTACCCTTAGACCCGTGTAACTTACCGGTCCTAGACTTTCGGGTCATAAAATAGTAATTGACGACTCTTTCTCAAGCGTGTCCATCACGCATCCCCGGGAAGGTGGACACTCCTAAGCTGCGCGATCCAAAAGCGCGCATGCGGGCCCCGTTGAGAGTCCACATTATGATCCGTACATCGAGCTTTCTATCTTTATAACACAATGATTATAGGTGGTTTTCTTCCTCTTTTCCGGACCAAAACCATTTAATGAAGTCACCAGTAATAGGGCCTATTCATTTCAAATAGGAAAATTACGAAGAAGAAAATAGCGTCCATTCATTTCAGAATCAGGCAGTGCAAAAGAGGTTCATTACAAAAGGAGTGAGGGAGCGGAAACAGCTATAAAGAATCATCAAGGTCATCATCATCATGATCATCATCAAACAATGGAGGCTCATCAACAACGGAATCATCATCAAACAAGAAGAAATCAGCATCATCTTCATCTTCATTTTCATCAATAGAGGGAGGGGTGCTCTAGTCCGATAGCCAAGTGTGTTCTCGGCGAGAAATATAGTGATGAAATTCCTCACCTTCATCATCGCCAAAAGCATCATCAGAATCATCATCGGAATCGTCACCGGAGCATCATCAGAAGCATCATCAGAATCATCATGAAATTCCTCTTCCTCTTTTCTCTCCTCTTCCTCTTAACTCTCCTCTTCCTCTTGTCTCTTCCTCTTCCTCTTTCTCCTGTTCCTCCTGTCCATCTTCTTCCTTTCTGTAAAATCAAATTTTGATGTCATGACTACGATGTTATGAATTGAGAGGGAGATCTATGCCATTTATTGGGGAAGAAGCAATCATTACTTGGTTTCATGGGGCGAGTGTTCCCGTGGATGAATGCGAGCGCATGCATTCACTGGCGAGCGACTCTTCGTTCCTTGGTGAGATGCAAAGCATGTTAGCCAATTCATTATGAGTGACTCTTCGTTTGCAGGTGACTGATATGATTTGCTTGAGCCAGTAACTGATACAGATTGGGCCAATTTTATAGGATCAAATATTTTGTTCTTCTGCCTAACTTAGCTCGAACCATTCAGCAGTTTGGCCAAGGCCGATATAATTCAAATACTAATTGGAATTTGTGCATATAATTAACTTGTGTCAATATTGCTTATCGCCAAGGCCGATTAAATAAGAGCAAATTTTTAATTCTCGAGCCTAATAACTTTAACCATTCAGTAGATTGGCCAAGGTCAATATAATTCAAATACTAGTTGCAATATGTGCATGACATAATTAACTTGAGCCAATTTTGCGTATAGCCAGGGCCAATTAAATAAGAGCAAATCTTTAATTCTCGAGCCTAATAACTTTAACCATTCAGCAGATTGGCCAAGGCCGATATAATTCAAATACTAGTTGCAATATGTGCATGATATAATTAACTAGAGCCAATTTTGCGTATGGTCAAGGCCGATTAAATAAGAGCAAATCATTAATTCTCGAGCCTAATAACTTTAAGTCTAAATAATAGTTGAAGTAGTTTAACATCATAAAATTAACGAATGAACAGACAATCGAAGGACAAAACGAATGGTCTACTTCCAAAAACAACAAGTTCCATAAACTACCGAGGACAGTTGATGGACTCAACAAATGGTCCACTTCCAAAATGATTGACTGACAAAACAGATTGTATTCACTAGCTACCATAGTGCTCCTGGCTCCCAGGCAATATCCTCTGGATCGATGCACTTGTCGATGGGGTCTTCGAAGCCCTCATGCAGGTTTACAAGTTGTATTTAGTTAGTTCTACGCTCTCCTCTGTATAAGCATCTGGAATGAGACATATTACAGTTACCTTTTTTTATCTCAATGTTCGTTTCGCTGCAGTCGTGGAATTCTTGGATACATTCAGGTCTATCCTGCTCAAAGATGTATTCAAATCAATGTCATTATTTCTATTGCTTGCACCGTTTGCTGGACACTTGCGCTGTGTATGACCTCGTACACAGCATTTGCTGCATCTACGTTTAGCCTGTTTCCTGGGTGCTCCCATTGTTGTTATGCATGGGGGATCCGAAACTCCGAGCGGTGTCTGCATCTCATCTCAAGGTCATTTTAGATCCTTCCTCACATCGTCATTTGTGTATCTGGTCCTCATGCTGGCCAATTTGTCTGACAAATCTTTGAAGCCCTCAAGTGTCTTCAATGCATTGTAGCAGATTTGGATGGCGGGTGCACTTAGGAAAGCATACCTCGACGAGATAATAGATTAGTTGTTTTCCTCGGACATCAAGTCTGATGCGGCAGAAGACTTGGCAAGTCGGTACTTTGAGAAAAATAGGTTTTGACGACCCCATTTCGAAGGAAACAGCCTCCGGAGCAAAACTCAATGTTTTGCTGTGATTTTTCAATATTTAAGGCAAATTCTATCGTTTAGGGCTTCAAACAAACAATTTTATGTTAATTAGGGTGTTTTTGCAATTTTAGAAAAGTTTAGTTCTTTTTATGCAATTTAGGTTTTCTTAAACCCTATTTAAGTTTTGTGTAAGCCCTAGAGTTGAATCAGTTGTCTTTTTTTATCAGTGAATAAAATTCAGAGCTTTCGTGCTTTGTCCAATCTCGGAGTCGATTTGAGTTGATGCCTATTCCTGGTATTCGTAGAATCAACAGGTGATAGAAGGTCGTAGTTCTGGTATTCGTGTGTGAATCAACGGGTCTATGACGGTTACTCACATGTACACTGCGTCGGTTGGTATCAGAGCCTACGGTTGATCTTGGATCAGCGATGCCGCCCAGGAGAAGGGATCGTGTGGAAGATGTTCATGACCGTGACAATCAACGACATCTGGAGCAGAGGATGGATCAGAGGGATCAAAGGATGGATCATATGATGGAACAGCTAACACAGCAGATGGCTGCACTTATGGAAAACTAGAATCAAAGAAACCCTAATCCGAATTCTGACCTTGATCGAGAGGAAACTGAAGAGGGGTCAGAAGGAGAGAATTACTTTGCTGATATTCGACGAAGACAGCAAAGGGGCCCAATCGAGGAAGATAGGCAGCGATGGGAGATGGGCATTCGGACCGATATTACCGAATTCCAAGGGGGCTTACAGCTAGAAGAGTTTCTAGATTGGCTAGCAATGGTAGAAGAGGTTTTGGAGTTCAAGGGGGCACCTGAGACTAAGCGGGTACAGCTTGTGGCGACTCGGTTATGTGGTAGGGCGACGGCTTGGTGGCAGCAGGTGAAGCTTACCCGTAGCAGGATGGGCAAACCTAAGATCACGTCGTGGGAAAAGATGAAGAAAAAGATGAGGGCTACCTTTCTGTCCTATAACTTTCAAAGGATCATGTACCAACGCCTGCAGAACTTGAGGCAGGGCACTAGGTCAGTGGATGAATACACCAACGAGTTCTACCAGTTGGTTGCTCGTAACGAGCTTCAGGAAACCGAGGATCAACTGGTGGCGAGATATATTGGCGGGCTGAGAGTGCAGCTATAGGACACGGTTAATTTGTTCGACCCTGTTAACGTGTCTTCCGCCCATCAGAGGGCCTGATTGTCGAAAGACAGCAGAAGCGAGCGGGCAGCGAGATGTTCAGTGGAGGTGTTCCCGTTGCAGAAATCGGTGGGGCTGCCCGAGCTGGCGGTAGTAGTACTGTTCCTGGACGTCCGACGAGGCCTGCCAACATTGGGCTAAGCAGTAGCGGGCCGAAATGCTTCAAGTGTGGAGAGCCCGGGCATCGGCAATCTGAGTGCAGAAAAGGGGAAAAAATGCAATGTTTATTGAAGAAGAATTGTCTGAGGACACAGTTTATGTAGCTTGAGGAGATGGAGAGGTCGAGTTTGACGAGGAGGAAGAGATTGTGACAGGAGATGGAGTGCCCAATCTGGTGGTGAGGAGGTCTTGTATGACCCCGAGAGCTGCGAACGAAGAATGGCTGCATAACAACATCTTCCAGTCTACCTGCACCATCGGGAATAAAGTCTGTCGTTTCATGATAGACTCGGGCAGCAACGAGAACATCGTATCTGCTGAGGCCGTGCAGAAGTTGAGCCTGCGAAATGAGCCACATCCCAAACCGTATAAGCTGGCATGGCTGAAGAAAGGAGGTGAAGTGAGTGTGTCGAAGCGCGCGCTGGTTACCTTCTCTATTGGCTCCCGGTATAGGGACTCTGTGTGGTGTGATGTTGTCATGATGGACGCGTGTCACTTGTTGTTGGGAAGGCCCTGGCAATTTGATAGGAGCGTGAGCCATGATGGAATGACCAATAAGTACAGCTTCACGCATAAGGGATTAAAGATTGTATGGTACCAAATAGAGATAGGGACGCTATCGAGCCCAAACCTGCGAATCAGGTTACCGCAACCAACTTGCTATCCCTTGCTCGATTTCAGGAGGAGTTGCATGATGCAGAGTTTATGTTTGCTCTCGTGGGCAGGGAGGTTGTGGAGGAGGGTCTTACGTCTTGTGAGTCCTTACCGATCTTGAAAGAATTTTAGGATGTCTTTCCTGAGGAGCTGCCAAATGGTCTACCACCCTTGCGGGATATCCAGCACCATATCGATCTACAGCCTAGTGTGGCCCTTCCGAACAGACCACACTACAGGATGAGCCCGGCTAAACATAAAGAGTTAAGGAGACAGGTGGAGGAGCTGATCTCGAAAGGGTTTATTCTGGAGAGTATGAGCCCGTGTGTTGTCCCGGCACTTCTAGTGCCTAAGAAGGATGGATCATGGCGTATGTGTGTAGATAGTCGAGCCATCAACAAGATAACGGTCAGGTATCGTTTTCTCATTCCTCGCTTGGATGATCTGCTTGACCAGCTGAGTAGCGCCAGGATTTTTACGAAGTTGGACTTGAAGAGCGGCTATCACCAGATTCGGATTCGTGTTGGAGATGAATGGAAGACCGCATTCAAGACTAGGGAGGGGTTATATGAATGGCTGGTAATGCCGTTTGGGCTGTCGAATGCGCCGAGGACGTTCATGAGAGTGATGAACCAGATTCTGCGGCCTTTCATTGGTCGGTGTGTGGTTGTGTATTTTGATGACATCTTGATCTACAGCGCCGACCTCGAGCAACACCTGGCCCACTTGCGCAAAGTCCTCTCTGTCCTTCAAAACAAGAAACTATATGCAGTGTTGAAGAAGTGTGTTTTTATGAGGTAAGAAGTTCTTTTTCTTGGTTATGTTGTTGCTACTGATGGTTTGAGGGTTGACTCGTCCAAGGTCGAGGCAGTTAGACAGTGGCCTAGACCAACGAGCATTATTGAAGTCAGGAGCTTCCATGGGTTAGCCTCCTTCTACAGGGGGTTTATACCCCATTTTAGCAGTATTATGGCTCCCTTAACTGACTGCATGAAGGGAGGCAAATTCAAGTGGACTGAGGGGGCAGAAACGACATTCCAGAAGATTAAGGAGTGTTTGACGACCGCCCCGATTCTTGTCCTGTCGAATTTTCAGCAGCCCTTTGAGCTGCATTCTGATGCACCGAAGGTGGGGATTGGAGCATTCTTGAGCCAGAACAGCAGGCTAATTGCTTTCTTCAGCGAGAAGCTGACGGGGACGAAGGTGAGATACAACACCTACGACGTGGAATTCCATGCTGTAGTGTTGGCGGTGAAACATTGGCGACATTACCTTTTCCACAGGGAGTTCATTTTGTATACCGACCATGAGGCCCTGAAGCACCTCCATAGCCAAGATAAGGTGTCAGCTCGTCATGCATCATGGGTGGCTTACCTGAAGCGTTTTACTTTCGTGGTAAAGCACAAGAACGGAGTCACTAATCGCGTTGCTGATGCTCTTAGTCGGAGGCGTAGCATTCTGAGCAGAATGACAGTTGAGGTACCTGGTTTTAGTTCTTTTGCTGAGTTGCTTGAAGTCGACCCCTATTTTTCTGTGACGCTAGCTAAAGTTCGGGTTGGAGAAAGAACGAAATACGTGTTTCAGGATGGTTTTCTTTTCAGGAGAAATCAGCTCTGTATTCCTGATTGTAGTTTACGAGCCCACATTATTCAGCAGCTACACAGCGAGGGTCATGTGGGGAGAGACAAGACCTTGCAGCTGGTCCAGTCATCGTATTTCTAGCCTACAATTCGTAAAGAAGTGGCTATAAGGTTTGTCAAGTGTCTGGTACAGCAACTAACGCGGGGTTGTACATGCCCCTGCCGATTCCCTCGCAGCCATGGGTGGATATTAGTATGGATTTCGTCCTCGGCTTGCCTCGTACCCAAAGAGGTAATGATTCTATATATGTGATCGTCGACAGGTTCTCCAAGATGTCGCACTTTATTCCGTGCAAGAAGACCACTAATACTGTGCGAGTTGCTCAGTTGTATTTTCGGGAGGTACACTGTCTGCATGGTCTGTCAGTCTCTATTGTGTCTGATAAGGACACCCGTTTCTTGAGTCATTTCTGGCAGAGCCTTTGGAAGATGGTGAACACCCAGCTAAACTTCAGTACGGCGTATCACCCGCAGACAGACGGACAAACAGAAGTGGTTGACAGGTCCTTGGGCAATCTATTGAGAGGTTTAGTAGGGGAGCACGTGAAGAGCTAGGATCAAAAGTTAAGTCAGGCGGAATTTGCGCACAATCACGCTGTTAATCGTAGCACTGGTTTCAGTCCTTTCCAGGTGGTCTATTCTGTTACTCTCCAGGGACCCCTTGATCTGTTACCCATGCCGGATAAGACCCAGGTTCATGGTAAGACGGTTGACTTCGTTCACGGGCTGCAGGAGATTCATGAGGCTGTGCAGAATAATTTGCAGAATGCTGCCATGAAATGCAAGGCTGTTGCTGATCGAAGGAGAAGGCACGTGGAGTTTGGAATTGGCAATTTTATTTGGGTTATCCTTACGAAGGATAGATTTTATGCTGGTGACTACCACAAGCTCTCTGCTAGAAAGATTGGTCCTGTAGAGGTCATTGAGAAGATCAATTCGAACGCTTATCGGCTTAAACTTCCCAGCCACATTCGTATTGTCGATGTATTTAATGTGAAGCACCTGATTTCTTACACAGGTGATAGCTCAGGCGATGACGATTCGAGGGCGAATTCTCTCCACCCAGGGGAGAATGATGCGGCAGAAGACCTGGCAAGTCGGTAATTGGAGAAAAATAGATTCTGACGACCCTATTTCGTAGGAAACGGCTTCCGGAGCAAAACTCACTGCTTTGCTTTTTTTTTCAATATTTAAGGTAAATTCCATCGTTTAGGGCTTCAAACAGGCAATTTTATATTAATTAGGGTGTTTTTGCAATTTTAGGAAAGTTTAGTTCTTTTTATGCAATTTAGATTTTCTTAAACCCTATTTAAGTTTTGTGTAAGCCCTAGGGTTGAATCAGTTGTCTTTTTTTATCAGTGAATAAAATTCAGAGCTTTCGGGCTTTGTCCAATCTCGGAGTCGATTCGAGTTGATGCATATTCCTGGTATTCGTAGAATCAACAGGTGATAGAAGGTCGTAGTTCCGGTATTCGTGCGTGAATCAACGGGTCTGTGGCGGTTACTCGCGTGTACGCTGCGTCAAAGTCACTGGCAGGATCCGTTGGCTTGGCATTTCTGGTCCATCTAACAGCGATGCAACCGCTTGGAATTTCATTCATCTCATAGTGCTTCATGACTGCAAACATATGGCGACCCGAAAATCCAGTGGACTCAAACTTCAAGCAGCTGCAATGCATCATCTCGTGCATGTCATGGCGAATGACGCGGTACTCTATGTCATCACATTCCATGTTGTGCAGTACATATCCGATTGCACCACTTTTTTCTTCTCCCAAATTTTTTTAGTGTTTAACCAGGAACATGCGCCCATACTCCATTTCCTGGCACAAAAGAATAATAAGCGTTCCATGTGTATATTCGAGCAGCTTGATGTTTCAACTTGCGTAGTCCACAGTAGATTACAGGATCGGTGTGCACTGTTATGTAATTGTCTTGTTCTTTTATCTTCGTAACTCGGTGACGACGTTATCATACAACTATACGAGTCTGTACAGCGTGAGCTTTTGCTTCAACACCTTCTTAAGCGTCATATGCATGGACCCGCAACGTTGTGTGCTCCACGTGCTGGCAAAAAATTGACCTCTCAAAAATGTTTCAGACCACTTCTCCCTGTCAGCGTAAAGATCTTGTGCCCATTTCTCATCCGGTTCCCCATGCTGCTCAACGACTTCATTCCAAGCTTGGTCGAAGTATTTGGGTGTCCTGCACCTATAGATGCATTTCTTGAAACTAGCCAGAAAGCTTTCGCCTCCATTTACCATTACATTCCGCATCAGGTGCCACAAACACAATCGGTGCCTCGCATCAGGAATGACTGATTTTATAGGTCTTGTACCATTCTCTGCCTCTATCAACTGTTCAAGAATCCAAATGAATGTCTCCTCTTTCTCATTAACGACCAAAACGCATCCGAATGGAACTGTTCTTCTGTGATGGTTAACCCCCGCCAGTACCACTAAGGGTATGCCATATTTGTTTGTCTTGTATGTAGTGTCCAAAACTAGGACATGCGCAAATCTCGAGTAATTGACCCGGGAAATACCATCGCACCAAAATAGTTTCTCGAGCCGGCCTTTGGGGTCCCTGGTATACCTAACGAAGAATGCGGGATCAGACACCTGTTTTCTATATAGGTATGCCATCAGGAACTCAGCATCGCCATTCCTAACCTCATCAATTTTCATACAATGAATTTCATTATCCACATCTTCTTTATGAATCCCCCGCTTTTGTGACTCCCAGCTACAACCACAGCAGACCTCATGATGCTATAAGTGTTGATTCCACACGACAATCTAGCGCATGCCCTCAACTATGCATCAAGGTGTGCCACCGGTAATCGAGAACTTGAAGAAAAAGGACGACATATGTAAATCTTTTCTTTATGTAATGGGAGCATCGGGGGATAAACTAGTTTTAGGGCTCAAATGTGTCTTAGACAACATAAAGTCTTCTAGTTCTGTAATCGCCGTTGTTCACTCGAGTGGCAATGAATAAGAAGTACTCTTGTATTTTGATATTTTTAAAATATTGGTTCATACTTTAATGCACAGGTCCGAACTGATCGAACAGTTAAAAATTTCGAATAGTGATTCATTTCCATTTTGGCGGGGAAAACATGGCTTATAATAGTATAATAAGTGTTGGATTGGGCACGTAGCACAATCTTCTACGAACTACGATTTTTCATTATTGTAAGGTTTAACATAATTATTATGGCAAATATAAATTTGGACACTGCGTGCTTGCAATAATTCCTTGTAAGTAATTTGGTGGCAGGACATGTTCATCATAAATTGGCCGGATCTATTATGTAACACGCCATGGCCAATACTCTATGCCATATACTTTTTCAGTCTAGCTTGGGCTAATTATGACGTTGGCTCAAGCCACCAATCACTCGGTGGGGTTTTTTATCACAAAGCATCACGATTCACGATGCTTTGTAAATCCCAATCTTATCCGGACTACGATTTCTCAATACTGCATGATTTAACATAATTATTATGACAAATATAAATTTGAACATTGTGTGCATGCAATAATTCCTTGTGAGTAAGTTGGTGGCAGGACTTGTTTATCATAAATTGGCCCAAATCTATTACGTAACACATGATGACCAACACTTTATGTTTGATAGTTTTTTCAGTCATACTTGGGCCAATTATGATGTTGGCTCAAGCCATCAATTAATCAGTGAGGTTTTTTATCACCAAGCATCATGATTCACGATGCTTTGTATATCCCAAACATCTCCGGACTACGATTTCTCAATACTATATGGTTTAATAAAATTATTATGACAAATATAAATTTGGACACTGCGTGCATGCAATATTTCCATGTGAGTAATTTGGTGGCAAGACATGTTCATCGTAAATTGGCCCGGGTCTATTATGTAACACGTCATGGCCAATACTCTATGTCTGATTTTTTTTTCAGTCTTGCTTGCGCTAATTATGACATTGGCTCGAGCCATCAATCAATCGATGGGGGTTTTATCACAAAGCATCACGATTCACGACACTTCGTAAATCCCAATCTTCTCCATACTATAATTTCTCAATACTATATGGTTTAATATAATTATTATGACAAATATAAATTTGGACACTGCGTGAATGTAATATTTCCTTGGTGGCAGGACATGTTCATCGTAAATTGGCTCGGGTCTGTTATGTAACACGTCATGCCTAATACTCTATGTCTAATACCTTTTTCAATCTTGCTTGGGCTAATTATGACGTTGGCTCGAGCCATGAATCAATCGGTGGGGTTTTTATCACAAAGCATCGCGATTCACGACCCTCGTAATCCCAATCTTTTACTACGATTTCTCAATACTATATGGTTTAACATAATTATTATGACAAATATAAATTTGGACGCCGCATGCATGCAATATTTCCTTGTGAGTAATTTGGTGGCGTGACATGTTCATCGTAAATTGGCCCAGGTCTATTATGTAACACGTCATGGCCAATATACTATGTCTGATACTTTTTTCAGTCTTGCTTGGGCTAATTATGAAGTTGGCTCGAGCTATGAATCAATTGGTGGGGTTTTTATCACAAAGCATCACGACACTTCGTAGTCCCAGATTAGATAAAATCCCAAGCCCCCGAAAAGACGTTGATTAATGACACATTTCTTCCACACATGCTATCCCATGGTAGTCTACCTCTCTCCCTTGTCAATAAATAAGTCATCAACGTGTTAATGACTCAAAAAAACTCTCATTCTTCCCCTCTTTCAGACTTTTTGCTTCTTACTCTATTTCCAAAACTCTTCTCCTCTCCTCCTCATGGCAGCCCATCGCGATGATCAGCTAGCCAGGAAACGGGTCGGGTATGAGATCCAAAAACCCGATTATACCTCACTAGAGGATACTCATTTGGAGATAGCCCTCAAGTTCTTGGCGAAGGGCATGAATCAGTCCTTCAAAGAAGGGAAGTGGTCCTTCTTCGAGGAGGCCAAGCAACTGGTGGCCAGAGCTCACCAGGAGAATGTCTTTCGGAATGCAGAAAGGTACCTTCAGCAGATTAGCAACATGTTGAAGGGCATTATCAAGGAAGTCAAGGAGCTCCATCCCGAGGAGTTCCACAAGAAGATTTGGAACAAGGAAGAGGACCTCCGGAATCTCCAACAACAGCTTCATGCAAAGGAGAGGGATAATGAAAATATGAAGAAAAGGATCAAAGATATGAAGGATCAAATGAAGAGTATGGTCATCCCCGATCGGTTACATATCTGTCATGAATAGGAAAACCTTAAGTATATCCAGAATGGCATTCGGCTCGAAGTGGATTCCCTGAAGAACCGCATCGAAGAGTCTGAACAGTTCATTCGGGATCTAAAGAAAAAAGGAGGCTATCTCCCTAGGTTTTCTTAGTTCCATGACACAAGGAGGGGATACGATAGTTGAAGAGTTTAATAATGTCTTAGATGAAATAATTTCCTCCAGTAATGTACTGGTTGTTGCTCACGATAGCAGCAATGAAGAAGACCCTGAATATGAACTGTTCATATGAATATTCGTGTCAGTTTATCAATACAGCCGAGCCAATATTAATGATTGCCATAGTGGTTTCAGTCTGCACAAGTGATGGATCTAAATTTCTTTAGTTTGGGAGAGGAAAATTTGTTCTTAAAGATTTCGAGCAAAACTGATTATGGTTGATTGAATAACTTGCCAAGGCCGACCTCCATATTCAGGTCATGTTTATAGTCGAAGTTGTTGATGAATGTAGCAATGATGACAATCATCCGATAGAAACAAATATTTTGAATAAGTATAACTTTTCTTTTGTTTATTTATATTGACTCCGTCAAATTGTAATGTATGTTGTAGCTTCTTTGGACTATAAATAGTCTCAATAATATGTATTTCTTTAGGAGGGAAAACAAAAGCATCATTGAAATGGATTCTGATGAAAAACTGCCAAGTTGGTATATTTACAGATTGGCCCCGATTCATTCTTGAATTTGCTTAAGCCATTATAAGTACCCTGTCAAAATATTGGTATATTTATGTATTGGCCTTGGCTAATTCTTTAATCCGCTTAAGTCATTATGAGGATCCTCATAGAAAACTGAAAATATTTATATATTGACCATGGCTAATTCTTTAATCCGCTTAAGCCATTATAAGGACCCTAATGAAAAAATAGCTAAGTTCAGTCTCTATATATTGGCTCTGGCTAATTATGTTATTTGCTTGGGCAATTCGTAGAACCCAGATGAAAAACTGACGGCTTCATAGTGGCCTTGACCAATTTTTCAATTTGCTGGAGCAATTCTAGATAAAGGGCTAATAACAAGTAATTCTAAAATGGCGATTTATAGGAATCGTGTTTTTCATATTTTCTTTACCTTTTTTCCGTAAAGTTATTACACTTTTTTAATTCTATAATTTTAGAGACAGTGATCCGCATAAAAACTAACATTCCATATTTTAACGAAGTTAAATTAGGGAAGTTATTTTTTCCTTCTTTGTTTTTTTTTTTTTTTGCAAACAACTAAAAAAAAAAGTCATTCGTTCACCGAAAGCCACCATAGACGATAGCGTTCATCATCTTTAAAATATGTCGACAGTTATTGCAACAATCTTGTTTCCTTTAAACAATCTTGTTGCCATTTAATGAATTGCGTCCCACCACGCTGTGTTCGTCGAATTTCGATCTTCGTCTAACTGCACGACAAGGTAACCGCTAATGGTCATCGTTAGCACATATGAGCATGGCCGGACATAAACTGTTCGTGAAACTAAATCATAAGATGACTAAATTCAGTTGTTTGATTCATTGCATTGTATATTATTTCATTTGGTTGTAATTTTCCAATGAAAACCTAAGTTTGTCTTTCTATTCTCCAGTGATGATGGAAGCCATGGCCGATGATGGTGTTTCAGATGAATAACTTGATGTTTAAATCGAGTTTACGAATCGGACCGATAAATCCGAGCCGATTTAATTATGAACCGCCTTCTATTAAACCGGTTATTTTGAAAAATCGTATGGGTCTAAAATATCGGGTCGGGTTTTCTGGTAGTACGGGCGGGAGCGATTAAATGGTCAAGTAGCAATTGTGACACGTGTCGGTTTCTAAATACGACACATCATCAATCCACGCGTATTTGATTGTTTTAGAATGTGACCTGATAATATTGTAACGAGATTAAAAAAACTTCGGGTCAAAATATAAATTTTAATACTAAAAGGATATAAAAGTATGTGTCTCACCATAAGACATTATTTAGTGTTCCATGCTAGAATTTCTCTACTGCATATGACAATGTTGACTTCCAACAGAAGACAAAGGAGTCATGACCAATCTTCAATCTCTTGTTAATGAAAAATATTCAACTATACAATTGTTCAATAAAAAAAATGATTCAAGTAAATTGTGTAAAATAAAGGTTATTTACATAAGATTAATTTATTTGGGGCAGCTGAAATTGAAAGCATCATATTGTCACCTTTTTTTTTTTAATTGTGTTGTCACTTTTAACCAGTGTATTCTGGAATGACTCCTTATTATGGGTTTTTCCTTATAAAGAACTGCAATATTGCTGTTTTTGACAAATATTTTAAGGGAGGAGTACCGAATTTGCATATCATGTTTGACCCCTTTTTTCTTTGAGGTCATAATATAATTTTTGTTTAAATAGGGCCATTAGGAAACAGGGTTAAGCTAGGTTCAAATTATTCGGTACTAATCCTCTTAAATAAGGTATTGGGTTCGATTTTGTGAATTGATAAATTCTCATATGGGAGAGTTTTATCGTTAAAGGGTCAACCAAACTTGAACTGGATTAGCCATAGCTACTAGATTTTCCGATACCAGAATTTACTTACAAAAAATAAGGCCTTTAACTTTTTTTAATATTTTTAATTTTTAAAATTAAAACGAAATTTAAATAATTTAGTTAAGAAACAAGCAAAACAAACATCCAGATATGATCGGTGATTTGTCTTTGCTTCTCCGGTTAGGTCCATGTAATGGTGGTTCCTTCCTAGACAGCCACTGCCATCCAGACGAAATCGCTTGTGGCTTCAACGGCCCCAGTCATGTCGCTTTGGTAAAGTGGTGGCAGAGCGGGACCACCACCTCCCCTTTTTTTCATCCCCTCTTCTTTTGTTGCCCTTTTGTTCCGTCATGTGTCATTTTGCGCTCTCTAAACTGCGTCAATTGTTGCTCATGTGTCCAGATTCCTGTCGTGCCACCCAAGTGTCCAAGTTCCGCCAAGTATTGCCCATATGTCCAAGTAAATTAATATAATTTCGTGCAATTTATGATAAATATATACTTTCGAATTTAATTAATTAAACTTATTTTCTTTTTCTTTTTTAGTTTTCAATTTAGAAATGCTTAATTATATTCTTGAAATCGTAATTGGAGTTTTCAATTTAAAAAAGATATTGAAATATTTTTCTAAAATTTTTCACGCAAATAACTAATTATATACCTAAAATTATAAGGAGATTTGTAATATTCAAAAACTATTACAATGAACTTGATAATAATGAACTTGATATTTCTTTTCATGATTATCGTTGACTCTACACCTATAAACTAATTAATATTGGATAACATACATTTTAAGCATAGTTTTAGAGGCCCAGCCGGACTGGATCACACTAGACCAACCGGTTGAACTAGCAATCGAGATGCAGACGCCCCAGACTGGCTTTTGTTATTAATCCATTTGCGATTTTGATATGGTTGAACTAATCCAAGTACCGATCGAACCGGCCCCTCATTGAGAAAGGATGAGTTATGCAAAAATAATCGTAGCATCAACTTTTTCACAGATCTAACACTTTTTTCCCCTTTGTATTTTGAAAAATAACAAAATTTTACTTAGGTTTCAAATTCCATTTAACGGTCAATCCCTCATTAATTTATGACATGGCGATCTCGTGTGGCATCCCTTTTCCACGTGCCACACTGTAAATTAACAAAGAAAAATAAAGTAACAAAAATTATATGAACATTATCTCTAAGAAAATTCTTCTCAACGGCCCCGCCTGCAACAAAACCGCTTTCGACATTACAAGGAAAAAAAAGAGGACAAGTTCAATAACAATTCAATAAGTGGAGAATACCGGAACTACTGCCGTTGCAAGATGCAGGCGCTTCTATGGAAGATGTTTCAGTAGAGACTTTCTCGAATCTAATCGGAAGCTTTCTGTTCCGTTGAGATGGTACAATCTAGGGGGGAACCAGCCGTTTACTACAATTCCACACTCATGTCAAGGGCAAAAACACAATTTCAATCCACCTTGAATCTTTATCCGCACTAGTATAGCAGCTGCCCAGCCAACCAGGGATGAGGAGACCTCACGTTCTCTTATCCAATTTTCTTTCCCCGGATCTCTTCTCCTCTACTGCTCGCCTCCGCTGCTGACTGCTAGCCAAAACAACCAAGAGGAGAATGTAACCTATTGTTACTGGAGAAAGAAGAGATATGCAGCCTCCAAATTTCATTTTCATCAATAATCGAGTTATCGGAGCTTCATAAGAATGGACTCGTGTAGCACAAGCCAGCCTAAGGTGTGACAACTATAACATGCATGCTCTTTTCAGCAGTTGTACTGTTTATGCAGAAGTATATCAACTGCATAAGTTCACCACTACAAGAGAAACAGCTGATGATTCCCACGCCAAGTTGACATGCCAGTTCATATGGAAAAGGCATGGCAAACCACTACGGATTACATGAAAAAGGAACCAAGCTGCAGTCCACTTCAATGCTTCCCAGTGTGGGAATAGAAAGGAAAAGAAGGGGATGGAAAGGAGAGGGAAATGTTTCTCCTTGTTCAGGAGGAAACAAGACAGGGAAGGATAGGACATTCTTCATTTGGAAGTTGAAGAAGGGGGAAGGAAAAAGCAAATACCGAATGCAGAGACAACACTTCTATTATATGTTACCTCCTACATACCATATTCCACAGATTGGGTGGCCAATGAAAATCCCCATATGACGCGGAAATTTAGGGGGGAGAACATTTGAGATGACTACCTATTCCTAAAATATCATCGTCTTCTAGCACGACTAACTGCCAGAAAGCTAGTAGAAGAGGCAGTTGACGGTCGCAAAGAGAGAACAAAGAATATATAATACCACTACCCTCTCTCACCACTCTCTCCTCCTCTCTTCTCCATTAACCTCCGCCTTACTACAGAAAAAAAACCCATCAAACACCAGAGCATGCTCCTCTCCAAATGCATCCATAACAAAAGCACTATCAATTTTCTAAAAGCTCACAGCAAGTAGCCACACAAGAAGTTCAAGACTAGTAGAGGACATAAATTTCAAATCCAGTAAACCATAAGCTAATGAGACAATTATTAGCATTAAAGAAGTAGTTCCAGACTTACACGAAAGCTGGATATCCAGAACCAGCATTAGAAGCAGATAGAAGTGCTGCATGGGCCCCTATATTGGATAGAGCATCCTGACCTCCAGTGTCCACCTTAAGCGAGTAAAGAGAAGTCCAGAAGTTTTAATGAGTCAGCAGAATGGAACTGCAAGCAAATTACTGGAGATTTTAATTTGGGAGAGTGATGAACAGGATAGAAACTGCAAAGTTAGAAAATGACCTTATCCCATTTTGATTTTTTATTCTGTCTACCCTCCCTGGGAACAGCATCGGGCGCAGCCGATGCAGACCTCAAAGCAACAGTAACATTGACATTTGGAACTGCAAAATGGCTTCCCGTAAGTAAGCTGCCATATAACCAAGCTCAAAAATCTTATCGATCAACCGCACAAATGTATTAGTATGGATATGAAATTTGCTCAATGCACCTGGAACAGGCAAGTTGATCTTAGGTGCAGCAGCAAGATTTGTAATTTGAGCTCCACCAGAAACAAATTCGACCTGCTGACTCTTTTTCTTCTCGAGCTCCTTCCTCTCTGCTTCACGCTTCATGTCAATCTCTGTTTCAGAAGATCTTGTACCAGCTAAGTAAGAAGAACCATGATGTTGAAAATGTAACAACAACTGGAGAATGCATGTACAGAAAAGCCAAAGCAATGAGACAATTAACGCTTGGTTTGGGAGTACTGTTGAAACAAAGGTACTAAAACAGAATTACTGAAAAACAAGTATTGATTCTAGAATAAGCAAAAGCCGATATTAAAATTAATGCTTACAATAGATTATAAGTAGAACCAGTTTTTATAAACACCTATCAACCTTCTAGTAAAATCACATTTCCAATGGCCAAAGTCAACCACACCATGATTTTGAATTAGTTCACCAAAAGCTGCTTTTGCTTAAAAATCAGCAGAAAAAAGCATTTACGCTACTGCCACCGTATTCCCAAACGAAACCTAGACCTATATTTAGTATAGATCCCTAGAAGAATTAATATTTTCAAGACAGGTCTAGAGTAACAGGTCCAAGCCAAAATAGCAGAACAATTGTCCAACATTTAGCATATGATTTTCTGGTCAAATAAAAAGCATAAAAATTCCCATCCCCAGTCCAAAGTTCATTTTGATTGTTATCACCCATGTAACATAGAAGTGGAAGAGAGCTAAAAATAAACTGAAAATGCATTCTGATGCAGTTCTGCAGGAAATTGCATTACATATAAACGGTGTTGGTAGGGTCACTCAACTTCATAGTAAAGAACAGAACAAATCCAATCGATCAAATATGCAATAATCACAGGTGGACCTGCACCCCTCAAATTAAAACAGAGTTCAACCATCTCACCAAAAGTTGATCCTCAAATAGCAGAAGCGCATATTCAGAATCAACTTAACACTATACTGACCTATCTCATCATAGTAGTCGCTTGGATCATAACCATGGGGGTCAAACACATCCTTGCTAAAGCAAGATCCAGTCTGATCGATATCCTGATATCTCACTGCATGCAGCAAGAAGTCCGGGTTTCGGTAGTCCTTCCTGTTTCGCACTTCGGAATTGAAACTTTTTCCAGCTCTTTTATATGCAATAAATTTTCTTACCCTTTCCTACAGCAACATAATAGGATCATTTTCAGCCTTTGCCAAAAGCAAAATTGTTCATCAGATAGTGCACAACCAGAGCTATAAACGAATCGGAGCACGATGATATCTGATTAGATGCAGTCCAAGAGGTGATTTAAACATCTGCGGAAAATGTTGAAGAGACACTTACTTGAAGCTCTTCAGAACACTTTGTCGTTGGTGGTGGGGGGATGAATTTATCCAAAGGGTCAACATCCTTTGAGACCTCAGCAGTATCCTTAGCTTCTGAAGCTCCTGAGTCAATAGAATCTTGATTAGGGGTATCCAGCTGAGGTTGATCTTGTTGATGATCAGAAGAGTGCGGAGTAACCCTAATTTCGTCCTCCCTATAGCTAGACTCCATGTATTCGTCTTCCCCCTGCCGGGGCTCCTTCTCTCCCTGTTCGTCTTCCGTCTGAGGATTGCCTCCGTCCTTGACGTCTTCCATCTCCTCGTCCTCTTCGTCGTTGTACATGGAGAGCAGGGCGATGCCCTCAGACGCCTTCTTCGACGCCATGGAGGAATCTGAGGTGATTTCCCTCAATCCCCTGAAGCTCGAAATCGAGACCAACGGCAGAGGGACGGGGCCAGTGACAGACCCGGCTGGCTCCGCAACTGATTCAGGAAGCGGCTCCGCCTCCAAGATTCGCCCACAGGGGATGTTCCGCCGTCAACTTAAGAGAAATTCTCGAGCGTGGAGATTGAAGTTGCGAGCAAAAGTGCAGAACTTTGAGAAATTTATGCAGAGGAAACTCTCTCTTATGGAAGAGAAGGAGAAGGAGAAGAAGAAGAAGAAGTAGAAGAAGGAACTGCGCGAAAGTAAAGCAAGCAGCTGAGGAGAAGTGGAAGAACGAATTCAGCTGTTTGATTTTTGTTTGAAAAAGCTATTTATTAATAGATGGAAAAAGGGAAAAGGAAAACGAGAAGTCCAGAGAACAAAACCCGAGAGGAAAAAATGGGCCGGGCCGGACCGGCCTTGAAACCATTAAGGCATGGGAGGAAACATAGCAATCGGGACGGACCCGATCCTTAAAAGGGCGAAAATGTTTATGGGCTTTCAACGTATATGCTCATCTTACTAAGCAAAAAAAAAGAAAAAAACATATGTTTATCTTTTTCTTTTCTTTTCTTTTTTTAATAATTATCTGGATAGAGAACCGATAGGCAACTCAGATGAAATTACTTTGGCGGAGTGTTCGGAGGAAATTGGAAGCAGATGGTGATGGGTGGTGATAATTGGGCGAAGAAACCAACAGCAGGGTTACTCTGCCGGAGGGTTCGGAGGGAGGGGGAATTTTTTAATTTAGGATAAGATTTACCTCAGTCATATCATGAAGCAGTTACAAAATCCTTCTCGCATTTAATTGTGTTTGGTTTTAGAGTTGAGTTGAGTTGAATTTTGGTTTTAATTGGTTTTGTAATGATTGTGTTGTTAAATTATGAAAAAAAGTGTGAAAAAGTAATAAATAGTTGAGAAAGTGATGATTGTATTGTTAAATTGTGAAAAAAGTAATGAATAGTTAAGAAAATTTAATATTAAAAATTCAATTGAATGGTTAAAAAAATTGAAGAAAGATGGAAAAGTAATAATTGTGTTGTTGAATTGAAGATAAGTAGAATTAAGTGAAGTAGAGTTAAAAAAAATTTTAGATACCAAACGGGTTCTAAATGTTTAGTTTATTTATAGAAGATGACTCAAATAAATAGATTAGATTAGATGACTAAAATAACTAATAATATGCTTATTATTAATTGGGTAAATTATATTTTAAAAAATCCAAGCTTTGCACTATATATCGATTTTAGCATGAATTCTTTTATCATGCAAATTCACCGACTGTCATTTTAATATCAATCTTAGCTTGATGTGCGGTGACCTAAGTGATTCACAGTTAACCTCAATTGGAAGGGCGGTGGCCATAGGCAAGGCCCCTATCGCTGGCACTCTTCAATTTTCCCTTGTCCCCATCAATTAATTTTTTTATTAAATTCAAGCACGAGGGGGCCTCGCCCGAGGCCTACCGCCATATAGGGTCGCCAACAATTCGAATTGAGGGGATAGTGACTGTCAACAAAGCCCCCACCGCCAACTCCCCCTATCCTCTTCTTCTATTGAAACTTGATTAGGGTTTCTTTTTTCCTTTCTTTCTTTTTTATTTATTTATTTTCAGAATGTTTTATTATTGGAAAAGGTCTTTGGGGCCCACTCAGTAAGCCATGTGGCGTCAATGTCAGCAAACCTGTCGAAATTGACAAAAAATTCACGTCATGCTAAGATTAATATCAAAACAATAGTTGGTGATTTTTTATGATTAAAAATAGTTTATGCTAAAATTGATACGAAGTGCGAATTTTGGATTTTTTATAATATACCTTTAGTAATTTATTTTATTAATATATGATATTGATATTTTACTATTAATCACTATTAATTGAAATAAGTAATTATGTTACCTCTAACTACTTACCAATTCGCTTGAATTGAATTATCAGTCCTAGAAAGAACCCGCTTACCGTGACTGAAGAAAGACGGATTTCTTCTCTATGTAAATTCTAGTTAAGAATGCAATATGTTTTACGGTTATAAGTGAGATCCATGACCTAATATAAGAATAGCGAGAGCTGAAAAAAGAAGCATGGAAGTGTCCCGCTAACGAGGATGGAGTCCGAAATCTCATTATTTGAATTTGGTAATTTGTGGCCACTGTACCAAGTTCTGTTCGTCAATAATTTGAATGTAGTTAAAAATAATTGAAGCATCCCAAAATTATGAGAAAAATAAGTAGATAAATGAATATCAAATTGCTAATTATATTTTTGAGAAGGAAAACGAACGTGCAATGAGGATGGAGAGAACAACTACAAGAGTGAGATTGTTGGGTAGGTTTTTTAATTTATTTTACCATTTTAGCCTCAATGTAATGGCTCTTATTAATGAAGACATATTTATTTAATCGATAGAAGTACTCAAGAAATTTTTTTTTTGTGAGTAGAAACCGTTTGTTAATCTTTAATTTTCTCGATTTTGTCCTTCCTTATTCATCGTTTCTTCTTTTGAGGAACGTAACATAGGGAGAAAAGTAATGTTATTTAAACCAAACTAGACGTTGAACCGTCTAGGGTATGGGTTCATGGGTTTATGTGTCCAACCGGGGTTTGAAGTGTCAAACGCAAGTTTAGTTAATTATTAAATAATGATTATATTATTACAAAAAATAATGATAAATATTAAATACAAATAAACAATAGTTCAAACAACTGAAAATAATGAATGAAATGAAAGAGTATTTTACCCAAAACTTTTCTCCCTCTGTTACCCAGTAGTTGCTTGAAAGATAAAAAAAACAAATGGTGCAAAACAATAAAATTTGGTTGTTGCCTTAATGGTTTAAAGTGCAGACATGCATTTATTTGGAACTTGAAGGTCCTTGATTCAAGTCTTCACCTTCTCAATTAATTTTTCTTAACAAAAAGAAACAATAGACTGGTCCGGTTCATATTGATTCGGTGGGTTTAACAAAAATCAATCGGCATAATGGGTTCATCGGCCTAACTGGGCAACTTTGATTCTTGACCAGAACCACACCAGGTGAGGTGCCAGTTCCCTAACAAATCGATTCGATTAATAACACTGGAGAAAAGTCAACTTGAAAGAAAGTAATGATCAAATACTTATTACACGTTGTTATTCATATTTTCTTCAGAAATTTTATAAGATTAATATTCATATACATAGAATAATTTGAAAACTCATCTCAAATATACTATTTAGATCTTATAATTTCTTTCATAATATATATTTTACTATATTTAATGAATAGTAATGTGTCATTAAAAATTAAGCTATATATCATTAATCAATTGGCTAGCAGGTGAATGGTTGCTCAACGTAAGACCTTATCATGCCCCAATTTTTCAACCTAATTTGTTTTCCTTTTAGGCGTGACTAGCCGTTAACTACTGGACTAGGTCCAATAGAAAGTGAAGCCTAATCGTTACGAACCTAAAATTTATCTCACTAACCTTAATATATTTTTTCAGTGTCAATACATTTCAATCTAAGATTTCCCATACTATTTAGTGCAATATCTAAACCATACCAATCGATCTTCATAGGGATGACAAGCACCTCAAGTATTTCCATCTAATACAATTTAGTCTTCCAGCTTTATCAACTTCGAAACTACAGGGGGATAGTGATCTCGTTATCCTGTAACTCATTGCTTAGTAAGTAATCATAACTCATCTCTACCAAATCAAGCATCGTATAAAATATTATTTCGAATAATTTTATTTAATCGCTTTGTTTAAAGAGTAACTTTCATTCCAATAACTTTATATTCATATTGTCAGCACCCCATTTTGGTTCACGAGTCAAACAATATTCATCAATAGCAAACAATGCCATGACTTGAGTGTTATCACAAAAGAAGACTCCACAGAGTAAGAAATCACTATTCATCCTCAAGTCAGCGAAATCAAGCAGATGACATGTGCATATAACAGAAGGACTCCATTGGTCACCAAAAGACAACAGAGTGACTAGAGAGCTCAACAACATCCAAGATCGGCATTTTTAATATACCACGTGGATAGTCCTATTTTCCGATAATTCGCTCGACCATCGGAAGATAGCCAATATTGGACTCCAAAAATCCACATCATTGCCAAACAGATGAAAAGTGTCTTCAAACGCATTTCGCAAATCATCTGCTCTATACAGAACAACTTTTTGTATACAGACAACTTTCTATATACAGATAACTTTTCAGTGGAAGTCTAGAATTGCCGGTTTCTCAGATAAAAATTAATTCCAAATGTCAGATGCGGCCATGCCCCACAAGTATACAGAGCATGAGCAGTACTTCAAACTGTCTCTTGGAAGCCACATTAACACTCCGAATGACTTTCGAGCGACAGAACAAACATACCCTTCTTCGGAAAGGTATAACCAGAAACTAGTTTGACAGAATAACGGCAAACGAAGTTGACCCTGCATTGCCCTGAAAACTCCAACGAATAGACGCAATTGGGCAAATCAGACAGCATAACTCCTTTCAGTTTCCCAAGTGACCTCCGCGGAGTAGAGAAGATCGTTTTCAACGAAAATCTATATCCAAAGGTCCTTTTTGTGGAAACTTGACGCCGGATGCCTACCCTACACAGTGCTAACCATTCCACGGCTTAATGTGGAATCGTCAGACTGAACTGCACAACTCATCTAGGCCGCCCGAGCAGTGCTTCAAAGATCTCAGATGCACTTTTCAAGTCCTTAGTGGTTCAATCTCGACAAACAGATATCACAGTGATCTCCGGAGCGCCCAAGCAACTCAGAAAGCAATTTAAGAAATCCAGTTTCGGCCTCCTAGGATGTCTTCGGCTCCATATTTGCATTACCGGTTTAAGGGTCAATTGTTCACGTTGTCTGACAATTTATGTCAAAATGACAAACGTGGGATGCAAATACAAGATATGCTGTCATAAGCGATTAACTTCGCTCTAGTCACTTGAAATGAGCAAAACCAACTTCCGAGCCTCATGACCACACGAGGTATTTTCTCATGAAAAATGCCAATATTGGGCTCATTTGAAACGTTTTATCGTGTACATCACCGATTCGACATTCAATTTGAACCACGGGCCTCAAACATGCGATCGATCGAGACCCGAACATCATCTACTCATCTCCAACCTGTGTGGGACCCACGGCATCTTCTTCCCCCTCCTCTTGACAAGGCTAGCCGAAATTTGCAAGTGGCAACCCAACTTGCACTTGTCTTGCATGAAAATGTCAAGCCATCATCCAAGATAACACTCCATGACAATAATGCATTTTGGCTCATCTTCATGAAGAATGCATGGAGGAGATTCATCCTCATCTCCATTGAAAAAATTCGAATCCCCCTAACCAAGAGCCCTAATTGCACTTTTCTTTTCTTAATTATACTTAATCTTTGCCTTTATATATCCTTTAATTCATTAACTTAAGCACAACTCATCACACACCATCTCTCTAGCATTTCTCACTCTTCAAGAAGCTCTCAACTCCCCTTTAGTTGCAGCAAATCGCAGCAAACAAGAAACCAAGCAGAAACCAAGCAAAACACCAAAGACTTGAGTCGGAATCAAGGTATTTACCATCCCGACTTAAATCCAAACTTCACCAAACTTTATATCCCACATTTTTTCGACCCCCTCTATTCATTTTCGGGCTTAGATTTTAAGTTTGAAGCCTCTAAGCCATAGAACCAGCTCAGTACAGAACCGAACAGAAAAACTGTCATTCTCGGGTCAGATTTTTCAACCCTGGTTTCAAGGCCTTCCGGGTCGTTTGAGTTGTCAAAACTCATCAAACACCTCCCCACACAACCCTAGGGTGCCAAGGAGTCAAGAAATCCAAGAAAAACCCGTCGGTTTTAGACCGGCACAAAAAAATAGCCCGACTGCTCGGTCAGGTCGAAATTTCTGACTATCTGTGCGATTTTCTTGCAAATCGAGTCTATCCGAGACCCTTTTCGCCAAACGACCACCACCATCACCTCCAGAGGTGAGTTAGGAGTCGGGAACCGCTGACCTTGCATCAAAATTCCATCAGGATCCACCGTGGTGAATTTTGACCCGAAAACTGCCCAGTTAGGCCAGTTTCCAGGATGCACTATGTTTTCCGTGATCTTTGCGGGACTATACGGGTCGACCCAATAACTCTGGAAGCAAATAACCACCACGGTCACCTAGAGGGGTCCCTTGGCTACCTAGGGCCACTGACCTTGCCTCAAAATTCCATCGGGAGCCTCCGTGGTGACGTCCGACCCGAATTGTGCTAGTCTGGTTTGTTGCGCCTGTTCGGAGTCTGTTCAACGAAAAACAGCCCAAACCCGACCCACCAAAGGACCAACCTGACTTTTTAAAGTCCCATCCCGCATCCTGGGACTAGGTATGACCATTCACGACTTAGAAGTGCTATGACTTTTATGATGCGTTTGATTTTAAAGTTAAAGTAAGTTTGATTTTGATTTTGATTTTGATTATGGAAAAGGACAAATGAGATGAGATTATAAATTTGACTTGGGAAACGCGTATTTTTGTTGTGTAGTGTGTTGAGTTAAAATCAAAATCATGATTCTAAAATCAAACTTACAAATCAAACGGGGCCTTACATTTTCGTTGTGTTTATGGAGTTATAAGGGGTTTTATGCAAGTTTTACTTCCAAGTTTTAATATTTATGCAGTTTCAATGTTATATCATGCATATTTATCATCGTTTAACGTGATAGCATGTCGGGAAACATTTAAATCGAAGTCGAGGAGACCGATTTAAACCCGAACGACCAAATAGGCTCACGATTTTCCTTTGAGGAAAGGTAACCGTGACCCCTTTGTTGGTTTTTCGGGTTATAACCGGTTTCCTTGCCCCGATGTGAGTTGATTTCTTGAATCTTTATGTTTTCCCGTATCCATAGAGCCGCTATTGTTTTATCGATTCTATAAATAACATGTTTGTGCATGTTTGTATGTTTAAATGCGTTTTTCAAATCATGGCGATACCGGCTTTTGTTAAATACGTGTTACTTACCGTGTTTAACGTTTGAGCATGCGAGAAAATAGTTGAAATTGGGTTAAAGAGAACGCTTGAAACCTGAAATGGGTCAAGGAAACCCACGGCTATTCCCAAGAGGAAAGAGCCGAAGGTTCCTTGACCTTATTCGGGTCGAGCACGGTCTCTTTTCCTCGATAAAATCCATTTCTCGGATTTTGTACAAATTGCAAAATTTCAATATTGTCGCAAATCCCGCATGCTAGCCACTTAAAAACATTGTTTTTAAAGTAAAAATGCATGGATTCATGTATCGGTGACTCTTTCGGGGCCATTTGGGTGCCGAGGATATTTTGGTCACTTTGACCAAATTATCCTCGATCTTCCTGGACTCGTCTTGGTCGCCGTGTCATGAATTGTTTTCATTAAATTAAGTTTTTCGGGTACTCAGACTTCATTCAGTGGATCAATTCATGATCTGTCTGATTGTCTGTAACCCGTACATTTACTGCATTCGGCATTTAATTTTAAGCTATAATCCCACAAACCGGTTAATCGGGACGTTCACATGATTAAACCCACTTGGCACTGATAAGTTTGCATGAATTGGTAATTAACTAATAACTCGCGTCGATGAGTTGTCAAATGATGTTAATGCCCTTTCCAAAACTTGTCTATTTCAAAATCCGAAATGCGCAGTCCGATGTAGCACGGACGTCTAGAAAGGACTTCTATGTCTCAACTTGAGTTTTTACCTGATTTCAGGTAACTCGGGTCAGGATATAAAATATCTTTTTAAATCACTTCCAGTTAGATCGACCGGTTCTTTGGCTTTTTCGGGATTCTTGCATAACCTTAGACGATCCAAGGAATTGGTCAACACCGGCTACAGGCCGAGGTGGCCCGCACTACAATGTTTCCCTTTTTCTGAAAACAATGTTTAAATAAAGGGACACCCCTAGGGTTAGCTTGACAGAAACATTACAGAATCAGGATAAGAATAGGCTACCTGTTCAGGTGTAGGTTCATCTGCAAAGCCTTTCCTTATCCACTGATGAGTTTATGTCATCATATCATAGATTCAGGTAACTAGAACGATTATCTCTGTCACAAAACATGCAAAATACTGATGAACCTTTCACTCGACCTAACCAAACACTAGATAATGGTTAGGGGAACTTTAGGTTCCAAATCTAGAGTTAAAACACGAGTTTGGCTAATTCAATGGAAATTCACAATACATAACAATCGTAAAAGCAATCTACACACATGAGATTTGACTCTCTTTGTCAAGTTCTCAAAACAAAGCCGAATGCTAAAACATTGGCACGTGCTTGTTTGTCTAGGGTATGATTTGCATGCCAAAATACCCCGGATTAATAACTTGTTAAAACACGTACACTTGACAGTAACAAACACTTTGTATGTTATTAACATGTTGTGTATTATCTTTCTGCACTTGTTTGTCATGCAGGTCGAGCCTGATCCTAGGCCGAATAATATTAGGGTTCAACACCATAATCATCGATCACGGGGTCCAACACCCTAATCATCACCAACAGGGTCCAACGCCCTACTCAGTGAGAGCGTGCATTGAATTTCAGTTCTTCGGTCTTTTTCCTAAACTCACGGTGAGTTAGAGCGAAATAATAACCGAACGCGAATCGACTGGAATTCGACCCTTTTGTAATTTGTATTTGTTGTTTTCGAGAGCATTGTAAGGATTTTATTTTGTACATTCGTTCTGAAAGAATTCTAGTCGGTGAGCGAACGGTCCGAAAGTCGAATTAATCGAATCGATCTAATACTCGCCCAAAGGAAATAAATCCAAGATCTCGCGGTCCTGGTTCACGCAGGAATTCAACCTCCATGGTTCGATGAACTGTAACGTGAGATTGTAAACCAATTCTCCGACACACGGGTTTACTTCTCTCTGGGCTTCTCTACCGACATCGTTTAGTTCACCAAATTTACAGTATCAAAACGTATGAGCCGAGCGTAACTTAATTCAAGCGGTAAATAATAAAACATGCAAGCCTAGCAAACCATAGTACCAAAAGGGCGTACGGGATATAGGCCCACATGTAATATGAACCCCCGAACTCGAACTTTCCGATTCCGCACAGACCAATGCGTTAACAACAACTAGGTATTCCATATCCCTAGACCCGAGTAACTTATCCGCCCTCGACCTTCGGGTTCTAAAATGATAAGTGGAGACTCCTTCTTACGCGTGTCGGTCACACGTCCCCACGGGAAGGTGGACACTCCCAAGCCGCGCGATCCAAAATCGCGCGATGCGGGCCCCGACAAGAGTTTACATTCGGGTCCGTACAGCTTGGGGACTCCACCGGAGACATACTTAGTGGGTTCAGGCTAGATCCCGTTTGCTTGCTTGCATGTTCATTTATCGCTTTCTGCACTTTTGCTTTAAGCACATTTACTTCTTGTACATTTATTTTCTGCACTTGCAATGCATCATTCTAGAGGATTTAGGTACCAAACGCCTGAAATCTCACGAGCGCCGATTTAAGAAGCTAGGTTAGCTAGAGGTTCGGAGTAAAGGAACGAATCGAATCAATTCTGCCACCAAACCGACCCCCAAAGATCCTCGCTCGATTTTAAGGAATTGACACCCTTAAATCGGGAGCCCCCATCCCTAGTTAGTGGTTTTCCTAGTAGAACACTGAAACCATGCATAAAGAGGGACCGTCATGCTGGACCAAAATAAACCTTCATGCCGTCAACCGACCCAAAGTCGAGTCTTTGAGTCGGCTCGTAGTTTTTCTTTTAGGCGAGCCTTTTGTTGTTTTCATTGAAAGAGTATTGTACAATGTAAAGAACTCGTGTTATAATTTATTCTTTCTGCACCTGCATGCACGTTTTCAAATAAACTAGGGCATTGCATTGGTTTAAATGTTCAAGTTCCATTTTTCAAATGAACTATCTTTGTAAATCTGGGAACTTGAATCAAATCGATGCAACGACATTAGTTTTTGAAAACTCATGCATTGCATGCATTCTAATTTCTATGTTTGCACAACAGCTACCATGCCCCGCAAGACAGGTGAGTCGTGCCAACCTTCGCAGGTAGACCACCCGCGGTCTTCACTTCTCCATAGCAAGATGCGTTGTGACCAGAGGCCGAGTCCATCTCGGTCACCCACCCCGCACGACAAGCGAGTCGTGCCAACCACCGCGGGTAGACCACCTGCGGTCTTCACCCTTCCTCCACGGCAAGACGAGCCGTGACCCGAGGGCCGATCAACCTTCCCAGGCGAAGTTAATCAACACTAACTTTCGCTTGACTGACCGTATCATCGACGTGCCCTGACACATCTCTAGTGCACCAGTATAGACCTCTTCACGCAACAGTGCGCACCACTGGTATGTCCAAACACGTCACTGCGTACCACATGCATGCACCGTCAGCACATCTCCCGTGTGCACCACTGCATGCCCCTCGGTGTACTTGCACGACGCCTACCAGTTCATGCTTGAACAATTCATGCTCCTTCATTTTTTCCTTTTCCCATTGCAGGAAATCCCCAACAAGAAGGCAGCCTGAATACTGAACGATCCCAATTGAGACAAGAAACGTCTCTCATCCAGCTCCTTAGAATTTCAACATTGAGTTCCCACCCTCCCTCCATAAAGATCGCAAGCAAATCAGAGCCACCGCTTTGTAGCGCCCTGTGCTGTTCCTCAGCATTGACTTTTGTTTTTGCATTTCTTGCACTTTCCTATCGAGCTCCGGCCCCGTATTTACATCATCGGGTTTCGGTTCCGCATTTACTGCATCGGGCTTCAGCCCCGCATTTCCTGCATTAGGCTTCGGCCTCGCATCGGGTTTCGCCGCATTGGGCTTTGGCCTCGCATTAGGCTTCAGCCCCGTATTTCCTGCATCGGGCTTCGACCCCGCATTCACTGATTTCAGGGTTTTGACACCCTGCATTTCCTGCATTGGGCTTCGGCCCCGCATTAGGCTTCGGCCCCGCATTTCCTACATTGGGCTTTGGCCCCGCATCGGGCTTCGACCCCGCATTTACTGCTTTCAAGCTTCAGCCCCGCATCTACAACTTTCGAGCTTTGGCCCTGTATTTACTGCTTTCGAGCCCCTGCCTAGCATTTACTGCTTTCAGGTTTTGACACCCTGCATTTACTGCTTTCAGGCTCATCTGAAGTCCAAAATCAACTTGGATTCAAATTCATCCAAACAATACTCTGAGGGATGAATCTAATCCTTCCACTAGAAAGGCCGAAAGTGACAGCTCCATAAACAGAGCATGATCCAACTCTCGATCACAGGAGATACCAGCACGATCGTGCCTCCGACCAAAGAATGGATCTCATCCACCTTCGTTGTGGTCGTCGATTGAATACTGGGGCAACACGCGCAACTTTCTTTAAACTCTCTGTTGCTTTCATTCAAATACATTCCCACAAATGGGCTCCCAACTAGAACAAGCCCTTCAAAGAGGACATTAGGGCAGTCCCAACGATGCCCTATTAGTTCTATCGGACATGTTCGACTCACCTGTCCTCAACGGACCCGGCTTCCTTGAGCCTTCCCTAGGACGGCTGCGCATACCTACTCGCAACTTGGGAAAAATATGCTTATGTGACCCCAGTCACGATCTAACCACTCTAGGGTAGTAATGACTAGATTCCAGGAAACAAATGTCATCCACACGCGGCACCCCATGAGTCGCGCGCGGGGCAAAAAGGAATTTTCCCATGGGTCCACTCCATATTTCTTATCGCATATTCCACCGCATAATCGCCTAATACATCATCTTCTTTGTCATCTGTCATAATGACACGCCAGCCACTAGCATAATCGCCTAATACATTATCTTCTTTGTCATCTGTCATAATGACACGCCAGCCACTAGCGAAGAGTGATGCATGGGCTCACGCCTTTCCGAGAACTCCTCTCGAGACTCCTCCTTTACTTTGATAGGGAAGAGCCTCAGCGTGGAGGTATCCCCTGCAAAGCCAAAGACAAAAGCACTGAGTGAGCCATACGACATCAACGCAACAATTTCAGCCAACATTGGCGACATGAGACACAATCGAGGACAACGATCGCACAAAGCACCTACTATGGGCCACTTCAACAAATGAAGACCGGGGCATCCTATTCCAACATTCACATCGAGGCAACACCAAGTGTTCATTCACGAGGCAATTCTACATTTTCTATTCCTAGACAATAGTAGGAAATTCACTTGTAAAGCTTGCAATGGCAAATAACACGAAGTTCGGCTTCCGAGTGCACATGAGTCAAACTTCCAAGAAAACCAGCCCTCACAAAGTGAGGCTGGGACAGCAAAACGCAACAAGTCTCCACCAGGCGAGGCACACCAAAGTAGCCTCGGTGATGCAAAGTCGAGGAATTTCCAGCAAATCCAAGGGGCACAAAACAAAACCCAGCTGCAAAAAAAAAAAAAAGAGCGAAAAGGAGCGGGAAAACCTGTCAGCAAAAGCAAAGAAAAGAGAGAGAAAAGACGCGAGAAAATCCCGCCAACAAGCAAAGCAAGGCAATACCAATGTTCACCAAAAGCACCGCCGCCACCAATCCAAAGAAATCAACAAACCCCGACAAAAAGGGGAGCAGCAGATACAACTTCTCAACTGAGATAGAACACAATGCACTTGGAGGTCGAATCCTTCGAACCCTTCGCCCTTGCAAACTCGAGAGATAAAAGAATTGAACCTGCTAGGTTGAAAACCCCATTTTCAGGGGCAGTCTAGGCAAAAGCTAGGGCAAAAGAGTGGCACAATCGGAAACCCCTTTGTGGGCGATCGTGACAAAAGGAGAGCATCCCCTTTAGGTTGAGAGGTGCGGCCCCGAGGTGAGTGACCATAGCAAAATAAGAGTTAAAATGAGAGAAGGATAAAACAATTTGTCTCCTTTGTCCCTCACACACTGTGCGGACTAAGGATCCCCAAAGAAAATGGCCAGATTATCTACTCCAACACGATCCCTCATTATCTCTCCAACACAACTCTACCGTCCAAGGTGGATTCTTCTTCAGACACAGTGGGCAACTGAGCACACCGTCCAAGCAATTCGATACAGCCCACACAACAGAAAAACGGAGGAAAAGGGGGATACATCTCGCTGCAGGCGTGAACCTGTGTATCCTTTTAGCCTGGGGCAGCGTGCTCCCCAAGTTTTCTCTTTTCGCTTCGTCATTGCATAACTTCAAGAAGGGTCACAGCCACCCTTTAATCGGCTACCACAGAGCCAAAGTCCTAAACATTCCTTTCCGGAAGTCTAGTTATAATACTCTGGAAATGACTAGACCGAGATCTGACCAATTCTGGACAGGAATTCCCATGCGGGTTGCAAATGCAATCGCCCTACGGCATTTGGATGATGAAGGTCCAAAGCCGATGGGCATGTCGAACAACCGATAGAGCTGTTAGGGCATCTTCAGGGAAGTCTCGATATGCCCATGCATGGTCAATGAGAGTCTTGGAGGCCTCATATCTAGGCCTCCGAAAACATGACCCATCTGCACTGTGAAAACAAAGTTCTTCACGAGTCGCCTGAAACTGAAGATTTGCGCGTCGCAACGACGTTCTTTTTGGTACTCACATGTGTCTATCCCTTGTTAGTATTTCTTACGTGATTTACTAGTGCTATCAGGATCACAGGTATCTCAAGGCAAGAACTACGACAGACTCTGATTCCCGGTCACACGGGATACGTAGGCGCTCCTTCCCTAGAGCTCGAGTCTCGCAATACAAGATGTCGGATCCTGGCGAAATTCCTCAAGTCAAAGCACGATTGCCCAAGCCAGTAAAACTGGATTTCGGCAAAGCGTAACAACTCCAACAACACGTGCTTCTGACAAATCAACACTCTCAGGGCCGCATCCGCCCCACACAGCCACAACACCACTGTTCTACAGCGACCCACACATTTACTACTTTCGGATTACACACCCACACATTTACTGCCTTCGGGTTACACACCCAAACATTTACTGCTTTCGGGTTACACACCTACACATTTACTACTTTCGGGTTACACAACCAACATTTACTGCTTTCAGATTACACACCCACACATTTACTGCTTTCGGGTTACACACCCACACATTTACTGCTTTCGGGTTACACACCCAACATTTACTACTTTCGGGTTATACACCCACACAATTACTGTTTTAGGGTTATACACCCACACATTTACTGCTTTCGGGTCACACACCCAACATTTACAACTTTCAAGTTACACACCCACAAATTTACTGCTTTCGAATTACACTCCCAACATTTACCACTTTCAGGTTACACACCCACATATTTACTGCTTTCGGGTTACACACCCGCACATTTACTACTTTCGGGTTACACACCCAACATTTACTGCTTTCGGGTTACACACCCAGACATTTACTGCTTTCGAGTTACACACCCAACATTTATTGCTTTGAGGTTACGCACCCACCCACACATTTACTGCTTTTGGGTTACACACCCACACATTTACTACTTTGGGGTTACACACCCACACATTTACTGCTTTCGGGTTACACAACCAACATTTACTACTTTCGGGTTACACTCCCAACATTTACTGCTTTCGGGTTACACTCCCAACATTTACTGCTTTCGGGTTACACACCCACACATTTACTACTGTCGGGTTACACACCCACACATTTACTGTTTTCGTGTTACACACCCAACATTTACTGCTTTCGGGTTACACACCCAACATTTACTGCTTTCGGGTTACTCACCCACACATTTACTGCTTTCGGGTTACTCACCCACACATTTACTGCTTTCGGGTTACACACCCCACATTTATTGCTTTCGGGTTCCACACCCACTTAAGTAACACACCTTTCATTAAGCTCCGCACTTTTCATCAAACTCAACTCTTTCAATCAAACTTCACACTTTTCTTTAAGCTTCGCATTTTTCATCAAGTTTCGCACTTTTCATTAAGCCCACTTCACATTCCTACATGCATCTCCTTTATGCACCTTCCCGTTTACTGCAAAGCTTGCCTATGCCTTATTTTGTCTTTTTCACCTTCGCATTTAGGTGCGATATTTCCCACCATATCCAAAGAAAGAGAGGAAGACAATTATGGGAGAAGCCATAATGGACATCAAGACCAAAACAGGGTTATTCTACAACTTTGGCCGAATCTTCTATCAGAGCATCCAACCAAAGAGGGGTATGCTGTCAGCACCCCATTTTGGTCCACGAGTCAAACAATGTTCATCAATAGCAAACAATGCCATGACTTGAGTGTTATCACAAAAGAAGGCTCCACAGAGTAAGAAATCACTATTCATCATTAAGTCAGTGAAATCAAGCGGATGTCATGTGCATATAACAGAAGGACTCCATTGGTCACCAAAAGGCAACAAAGTAACTAGAGAGCTCAATAACATCCAAAACCAGCATTTTTAATATACCATGTAGACAGTCCTATTTTCCGATAGTTCGCTCGACCATCGGAAGATAGCCAATATTGGACTCCAAAAATCCACATTATTGCCAAACATATGAAAAGTGTCTTCAAACGCATTTTGCAAATCATCTGCTCTATACAGAACAACTTTCTGTATACATACAACTTTTCAGTGGAAGTCTAGAAATGTCGGTTTCTCAGAGAAAAATTAATTCCAAATGTCAGATGTGACCATGCCCCACAACCATACAGAGCGTGAGCAGTGCTTCAAACTGTCTCTTGGAAGCCACATTGACACTCCGAATGACTTCCGAGTGACAGAACAAGCATACCCTTCTTCGGAAAGGTATAACTTGAAACTAGTCTGACAGAATAACGACAAACGAAGTTGACCCTGTATTACCCTGAAAACTCTAACGAACAGATGCAATTAGGCCAATCAGACAGCATAACTCCTTTCAGTTTCCCGAGTGACCTTCGAGAAGTAGAAAAGGTCATTTTCAACGGAAATCCATATCCGAAGGTCCTTTTTGTGGAAACTTGACGCCGGATGCCTACCCTACACAGTGCTAGCCATTCCAAAGCTCAATGTGGACTCGTCAGACTGAACTGCACAACTCATCTAGGCCGCCCGATTAGTGCTTTAAAGGCCTCAGATGCACTTTTCAAGTCCTTAAAGGTCCAATCTCGACAAACAGAGATCATAGTGATCTTTGGAGCGCCCACGCATCTCAGAAAGCAA